>NC_137095.1:7994607-8566680 GCF_951640355.1 Cnephaeus nilssonii | reverse complement strand
TGTCCTGGGACTAATTTCAAACTTGGAGGAGGCCCCGAGCAGTTAATCAGCTAGCTATGTCATTGTGCGTGAGGTCTCTGTGTGTGAGGAAAGGGTGTCTTCTGCAGTAATTTCATCTGTTGGATTGGGGAGTTGACTAAGGCAACATGGAGGAGAGTCCGGTAGTGGTGATGGTATGCTCAGTGGTCGGCAAACTCAATAGTCAGCAGAGCCAAATCTCAACAGTACAACGATTGAAATTTCTTTGGAGAGCCAAATTTTTTAAACTTAAACTTCTTCTAACGCCACTTCTTCAAAATAGACTCGCCCAGGCCGTGGTATTTTGTGGAAGAGCCACACTCAAGGGGCCAAAGAGCCGCATGTGGCTCGAGAGCCGCAGTTTGCCGACCATGGGTCTAGCTAACATTTGGGCGCTTAGCTGAATCACAGAGGCAAAGAGACCAAGCCAGTAAACATCTGTGCACAGAATCCAGTTTGTATTGTGCTAACAAGCAGCTTGGGAGCGTTCGCCTCGTTAGCTGATTATGGTCTCTCGGTTGGAGCTCGCTGGGTAACAAGGGACCTTTTGAAAGGATGTGGCACTGTTCTCCCGCCTCTGCAGGCCAGGGGTGCGGAATGCTGAGTCACGGAGGTCATCTGGGCATGTCCCCTCACAGCGCGGGGTCTGGAAGTCAGGTCAGGGTCGCAGGTCGGTTCCCTCTCTCGGGCCCTGAGAGGAAGTCTGTTGTGGCCTCTCCTTACGTCTGGTGGCTCCTGGGCTTAGAGATGCATCACCCCAATCACTGCTTTCATCTCCCTTCCCCTCTGTCTGTCTGCGTCTCTGTCCAAATCCCCTCTTCATATGAGGACGCCAGTCCCGGATTAGGGCTCCTCTAGTCAGCATGACCCCATTGTAGCTTGCCTACATCTTCAATGAGTCTCTTCAAATAAGGGCACGTTAAAAAAACAAAAACAAAAACAAAAAACAACAAATAAGGGCACGTTCACAGGTTCTACGTGGGCATGGATTTTAGGGGGACACTTTTTTTTTAATACTAGAGGCCCCATGCACAAAATTCGTGCAAGGGTTGGCCTTCGCAGCCCCCAGCCCACTGATCATTCCGGAAGGTCTTTCCACTGTCCAGTCTAATTACCATATTAGCTCTTTATTATATAGGATATTTTTATTGATTTCAGAGAGGAAGGGAGAGGCAGAGAGAGATAGAAACATCCATGACGAGAGAGAATCATGGATCAGCTGCCTCCTGCACGCCCCACACTGGGGATCGAGCCCACAACCCGGGCATGTGCCCTGACTGGGAATCAAGCTGTGACCTCCTGGTTCATAGGTCAGTGCTCAACCACTGAGCCACACCAGCTGGGCAGGGGGATGCTGTTTACCCCACTACACTAGGTAGTGAGTTTTCAGTGCTTAAAGTCTCCGCTCAGGTTTTTCTGTCTTCATAGTCAGTTTTGGATTGTCAGGGAACATTAATATTCCAAGGCCGATGCAGGAAGAATGAACATGATGGAATTATTGGCATCAATGGCACAGCTGAAAATGCATGACTGTGGAACTTATTATTATTTTTTAAAATATATTTTTATTGCCCTAGCCGGTTTGGCTCAGTGGATAGAGTGGCGGCCTGCGGACTGAAGGGTTCCAGGTTCGATTCCGGCCAAGGGCACATGCCTGGGTTGCGGGCTTGATCCCCAGTAGGGGGCGAGCCAGAGGCAGCTGATCAATGATTCTCATCATTGATGTTTCTATCTCTCTATCCCTATCCCTTCCTCTCTAAAATCAATAAAAATATTTAATAAATAAATAAATAAATAAATATTTTTATTGATTTCAGAGATGAAGGGAGAGGGAGAGAGAGAGAGAGAAACATCCATGATGAAAGAGAATCATGGATCGGCTGCCTCCTGCATGTCCCCTACTGGGGATCGAGCCCACAACCTGAGCATGTGTCCTGACCGGGAATCGAACCCTGACCTCCTGGTTCATAGGTCGATGCTCAAACCACTGAGCCAGCCGGGCGGGCTGTGGAACTCATTTGAGGGAAGAAGAAAGGCCCCAGGGCTGCAGTTCTTGTGGATTGTGTGGTTCTGAGGTCCCCAGTGGCTGGGCAGCCGCTGTCTTCTGTTACCCAGCTCCGAGCTCCGAGCTTTGTTCCTGTGCTCTTCAGCCAAGGGCTGCAATTCTATCCCTAGAATCTCAGAAATTTTGAGCTGCAAGAGGTCTTTGGTATTATCTACTTCTCATGTAACCCTCTTGTTTTACAGATGAGGTCTTTAGGGCACGGAAAGGTTAAGTGGCTTGTTCAAGGTCACCGGCGTGGAAGGGGCAGAGCAGGCACTGAGACCCAGGCCTCAGAACCCCTGGAGGCGAGCCTGCGCCCGCCCCGTGGCCCTGCCTCTCCCTGCATCTGGGCCTCCATTGTAAAAGGTCGCTCTTGGCCGAGACAGAGAAGCCCAGGCCCCGCCCTGGTGGGAATGCCGGTCCGGCGTGTCTCAGACCGAGGGCCACCCTGAGAGCTCCTTTACTGTTGGGTGCTTGGCAGCACCTTGCGTTTCTTTGTTAATGTAGAGGCTACAAATGGAATTTTAACTATGAGTTCCAGCATCTAAATTCCGCTCACAGCCCTAGCCGGTTTGGCTCAGTGGCTAGAACGTCAGCCTGCAGACCAAAGGGTCCTGGGTTTGATTCCGGTCAAGGGCACGTACTTGGTTGCAGGCTCCCCCCGCCTCCCCCCCCGCCCGCCCCCCCAGGGCCTGGGCCCTTTGGTGCTCCTGCAGGAGGCAACCAATCAATGTGTTTCTCTCACGTCGATGTTTCTCTCTGTCTTTCCCTCTCTTCCACGCTCCCTAAAAATCAATGGAAAAATATCCTCAGGTGAGGATTAAAAAAAACACAAAAGATAAATTCCATTCATAAAGTGATTGAGGTGGGAGCCGGGGAGGTGTGCGGCTGATGGTCTGACTGATCAGGCAAGTACACGGGCAGGGGGCAGCTGGGGCGAGGCTTCCTTTCTATCCTCAGCATTCCCGGCCCTCCAGCCATGCTGGGTGACTTCCCTATGGGCTGCCTGATGTTCATTTTAACTGGATTTCACCTGCTTGGAAAGGGGACAGGGGCACACCAAATAGTGCAATGGCAGCTGAGTTTGTTATGTCTGGAGCAAATCCAGAATATTAATATGTAGTGGCAGGTTGATCTTGGAAAGAAAGGACAACATCAAATAAAATGCTGTAAGATAATTTTAAATTAATTTTAAGAGTTTTGTTCTTAAATTGCCAGCTACTTATTGGCTTAATACACATTCTCACACTTAAACATAATTCTAAATCCTAAGGCCCAGTTTTAGATCTAGCTGCTCTGTAAATCCTTCTATGGTTAATTATTTCCTGGACTAATTATTCCTGTCCCCACGTTTCTAAAGTACATGTAGCCTTAACAGAAACTTCTTTTCTACCCCGTTAAGATGAGAATTCTACTTCATTCCAGTCCCATACAATGCTTAGCATAGTGCTAGGCACACAGTAGGTCCTCAAGCCCACTGAAGTTCAAGGGCGGTGACCCTGGTGACTGCAGTAGAACTGCCCTTCTCTTCGGGAATTCAGGTCCAAGCCCTGAATCAAGGCTGCATATTTGGACCAGAGTCATTACAACCCTCTCATAGGATTGCCTTCGCTGAATTGAATTCAATTTTAAACCCTTGTCATTTTTCAAGGGTTGAGTAAATTAATTCTCTATTGCATTTGCTATTTAAAAAGGTTGTAGGAGGACACTGCCTATCACTTCACTCAAGGTCCTCTTTTGTCAAGTCCCACGGATTTTTTTTTTTTTTTTTAATAATTCCGTGCCTGAAAAGCCCTGCTTCCCCTGAGTGTCTGTCATGCTTTCTGGGGTAAGAACACAATACACGTTAGCTCTCTTTCCATTTTGGAGAACTGTGGGTCTAAATGGGTTTCCCTCTTCCCCCTGGCTGTCAGAGACCGCAAACGCGTTCTGGGTTTCATCACATCGGTAATGGTGTAGGATGGCATAGGTACTTTCCTTGTTCAGAGTTTCTTTTTGTTGTTGTTGTTAATCCTCGCCCGAGGATATTTTTTCCACTGATTTTTAGAGAGAGTGGAAGGGAGGAGGAGAGACAGAGAGAAAGAAACGTCGATGTGAGAGAGACACACTCAACTGGCTGCCTCCTGCACTTGGCCTGACCAGGGCCAGGGATCAAAGCTGCAACTAAGATACATGCCCTTAACCGAATCAAACCCGCGACCCTTCAGTCCACAGGCCAACGTTTCTTAATTTTTTCTTGGGTTTTGCTCGTTGCTATTTTAAAGTTCTTTTTTCTAGCAAAACCAGTGGACACAGACAGCGGGGTTGTGAGGTCTTGTGCTTGGGGCAGGGAGTTGCGGGGGAGAGGTCAATGGGGGGCAAAAGGAGACTCATACTTTAAACACTAAAGACTTTTTTTTTTAAAGTTCTTTTTTCTAATAACAAAAATATTTGTAGTCATTAGGAATTTTGGAAAAGAAAAAAGAAAAATTGCCTACAATCTAATAACCCAGCAACTGTAGCATCCATAACGATTTGGGTGTATAGTATTTCCTTCTGTGTCATTAGAAATTGCAGACTCACGGAATCTGGAAATAACAGTGGCTTACACATGCCAGGTTTATTCTCTCACATAAATCTTGAGGTAGGCAGTCTATGTCTGATATGATGGCTCCATTAAATCATCAGGAACTCGAAGCTTCTTTCTTGCGACTCTGCTGTCCTCTTAATGTGGCTCCGAGAGTGACCGCGAGGTCACTTCATGGCCCCAGATGACTGCTGGGTTGCAGCCATGTTACTGCATCCCAGGGATGCAGGGAAGGAAAAGGGCCGAAGAGTTAACTCCCTGCCTTTTAAGGAGTCTCCCCAGAAAGCACACCAGCCCCTCCAGACGTGGCCAGAATGTAGTCCCATGGACTCAGGACCCACCTACTGCTCGGGAGGCTGGGGTCTGAAGTGTTTATTTTCCAGCAAGGCACATGCTCCAGGTTTTTGTTGCCTGGAAGGAGAGATGTCTTTTTGGGAAGCAATCAGCAGACTGCCACAGTTCTTTCCATATCACATATCTCTTCAGTGTTTTATGGAAGCTACCTCAAATAGTTTGTGGAAAGAGTTAAGTTTTAAACAAACATCAATGTAAATATCAATAAGTAAAGTGCATTACCATTTTGTTGGTTGTCACTCTGCTTTTCCATAATCCTTTTCTGGGAATTTATCACTTATACCAATAGTGTATGTTTTGTTTTGTTTTCTAATATATTTTTACTAGAGGCCTGGTGCACAAGATTCGTGCACTGGGAGGGGGCCCTCAGCCCGGCCTGCGCCCTCTCGCAGTCCAGGAGCCCTTGGGGGATGTCTGACTGCTGGCTTAGGCCTGCCACTGCCACTGTGCTTGCCAGCTGTGAGCCTGGCTTCTGGCTGAGCGGCGCTCGCCCTGTGGGAGCTCACTGACCACCAGGGGCAGCTCCTGCATTGAGCACCTGCCCCCTGGTGGTCAGTGCACATCATAGCAACCGGTCATTCTGCCATTCGGTCGATTTGCATATTAGCCTTTTATTATATAGGATTATATAGGATTGATTTTAGAGAGAGAGGAAGGGAAAAGGATAAAGAGATAGAAACATCTATTGGCTGCCTCCTGCACGTTCCCTACTGTGGATCGAGCCCACAACCTGGGCATGTGCCCTGACCAGGAATTGAATCGGCGACCTCCTGGTTCATGGGTTAACGCTCAACCGTTGAGCCACACCAGCTGGGCAATCTATGTTTTGAGTTTCAGTCAGCACAAACTTATCCAGGGCTAGAAGGGACCTTAGGCAGATTTCTCTAAGGTTTGCTTACTCAGATGCCTGCAGGACCCATTCAGGTACCGTAAATGATAAGGAGGCCAGGGGTCAGTGTTGAGGACCATGATAGGGAGTGGTGGGGACTGTGGCAACCAGGAGAGAGCATGCTCTGTGCAAAAGGGGTAGCAGCCACTCAACTGCATTCACTGTTGCTTTTTTTTTTTTCCCAAGAGAAATCAGAAATCCAGATTTTTATATGAAATCTGGCACTTATAACTTAGCAGCTAATACATTTAAATTTTTAAAACGCCAACCAAAGGCAACACCATCCCGTGGGCTACTAGTTTAGGATCCACTTGTTTTTCAGTTGGCAGCGAAGCCCTGAAGAGGTCCAGTGGCTTCTGACTGGGCCGGAGACTTCGCTGTTCCGTCCCCAGCCGAACAAAGCCTGGTCTTCTGTGGCTAATTCATCTCAGAATACAAAGACATACTAAACATTTGCAGTTGAGCAAGTCTACTCCAAAGGTTCATTGAATCTCCCCTTCAACTGGCTTTCATTTTCTGTTTAAATCATTTTGGGGTGGCGGAACCCGAGAATATTGGGCTGGAACCCCCGCTCCACGGTTTCACAGCTGTGTGACGGGGCAAGCCTTTCATCTGTGTCTCATCTGTGCTTCCTGCACCATCCATTTTCTTTCTTGCTTGCTTCTCTCTCGCTCTACTCTTCTTGCTTTCAAGTGGCACAGTGTGGTGGTTAAGACAAGGATCGCTGGAGCCAGATAGGAATCTTGGCTTCTCTGTCTACTAGCTGTGTGGCCTTCGGCAACTTACTCGAGTTTTCTATGCCTCACAGGGTGTGGTAAGGGATTCAGTGTGTTAATATGTGTAAAATACACAGAACAGAGCTTGGCACGCAGTGATATATAAACACTGTTCTCTTTTTTTTTTTGTCTCCTCTGCTGCTTTGAAAGGTATGGAGCCCTGGCTAATTTGGCTCAGTGGCTAGAGTGTCGGCCTGCAGACTGAAGGGTCGTGGTTTTGATTCCGGTCAAGGGCACATGCCCAAATTGCAGGCTCGATTCCCAGTAGGGGGCATGCAGGAGGCAGCCGATCAGTGCTTCTCTCTCATCATTGATATTTCTATCTATCTCTCCCTTTCCCTTTCGGAAATTATTAAAAATTTATATTTTTTACAAAAATGAAAGGCATGGATCTCCAGCACAGTGGGCCTGGCTCTGGCTCTCCGTCTCGCGGGAGCACTTTTAGCTCCTGGTTCCTCTCCACAGCCAGCCTCCTGCCCCCAGTCTGGACCCAGACCCGCCGGCTGTGCGCACTCCCTACCCATTACTTCTAGTCTGTGCCCTTATTTTATTTTTTCCATCACCACTTATCCCCGCTATACCCTCTTCCACCTCCACCCACCCCCCTGACTGCTGTCTTGACCTAAAGCCTCATTAAGTTATGTCATTGGTTAGACAGAGGCAATACCTTTCCGGCGTTTCTGAAGATTATGTTATGAGATAAAGGGGAAAAGCAGGGCGAGTTTGCTTTAGCCAGAGTTCTGAGCGCGGCAGATAACTTGTCCTGGAAACCAGAAAGAGCCGTCACTCTGTGGGTTGGCAAAGGCTTCCCCCAGCAGGTTTGTTCAGACGGCCAAGAGTGTGGCACACATGTTAATTACAGAAATTGTCTTTCCCCCTACAGACTTGAAATGCAGAGAAATGTAAATGTGCTTGTTTTTCAATTAAATTGCTTCCTTCTTGTCCCCAATCTTTTCAGCTTTAGGTAAATCTGAATAAGAGATCTGACCTGCCCGGCCCAGCTGTACAACATTTCAAGTTCATATTCCCACCTAGAGAGGAGCAAAGTACATAGGTATGTATTGTCCAGACTCTTGTCCAGTTTACTTCTTTTTTTTTTTTAATATATTTTTATTGATTTCAGAGAGGAAGGAAGAGGAAGAGAGAGATAGAAACCAGAAACATCCATGATGAGAGAGAATCATTGATTGGCTGCCTCCTGCAAGTCCCCTACTGGGGATCACGCCCGCAACCCGGGTATGTGCCCTTGACTGGAATCGAACCCGGGACCCTTTAGTCCGTAGGCTGACACTATCCACTGAAGCCAAACTGGCTAGGACTATTTTTATCTTTTTTACTTGGTAAGTCTGCTCTGGACCAACAGGGGAACTGGTGAAGCCACCTGCTGCTTTCTCTGTTCTCTTCCCGACAGAGGGGGCAAGAAAGAGCCCCTGTCTTGGGTCCATAGCACCAGCGTCAGATCAGAGAAATTTTGGAGTTCCTGCTCCATCTTGTTTTGAGCTCTTTCCTCGCTAGACTTACAGATCCACGTTAACAAGCTGAATCATCTTGGATGTTTGTTTCTCGTTGGCTTGACTGGCCCAGATGGCAGGGCTCTGATGAGGTGAAGGACCGGGGCCATAGGTTGAACGCTGGCACTAACTGTAACCTTAGCCCTAACCCCTTGGAGAACTGATGAACCCTACAGACCCCCCTCTCCAGAAAGCTGTGCATTACACAGTCTGCCACAGGGTTCCTGGGACCCAGAATCCTTTAGGGACCTACACACTCCAAGTTAAGAATCCTGTTTTAGGCCCAGCTGGCATGGCTCAGTGGTTGAGCATTGACCTATGAACCAGGAGATCACGGTTCAATTCCTGGTTGGGGCACATGCCCAGGTGACGGGCTCGATCCCCAGTGTGGGGCGTGCAGGAGGCAGCCTACCAATGATTCTCTCTCATTGATGTTTCTATCTCTCTCTCCCTCTCCCTTCCTCTCTGAAATAAATAAAAAATATATATATTTTTAAAAAGAATCCTGCTTTAGGAATTCATAAGCAGCTAGTCGGTAGGGGGGATATGTCTCCAGAGGTTGAGTTTCAGGGAAACTGTCAACTTTCTAAAGTTCAAAGGTGGCTGCACTAAAGGTGTATTTAGCGGTCTAGCCTGGATGGGAAATCGTGTTAGATAAATCTTTCAAAGTTGTTTTCTTGCCCTGATGGTGGACAGCGGGTGAAGGAGCTACGATGTTTGCTTGCCGTCCTCACTGAGTTGGGAGCCCTGCCAGGGAGCAGTGTGGGTAGGTCTTGCATTTGCCAAAGTCCAGGTGACTTTGGCAAATGCAAGACCTACCCACACTGCACCCCCTCTGGCCTTGCTGTGGGTCTCGAGAGAGTTCCTTCTGTTGTGCCCCAAACCTGTCTTCGGAGATTGTTTTGTCCGGCCTGTTCTGTTCTGTCTGCCCGGGTGGCCGCCAGAACTCTGGTGCTGTTTTTAGCAGAGGCTACTGGAAGCCGTGCCAGGGGAAGCCGTTGCCATGGCTACCTTGGCTGGGAGAGTTCCCTTTTTCTCCTTTTTTGTTAGCTTGTGGTTTCCCTGATTCTTAAGGTGCCGGCTGATGTTCTGTTTTTTTGCTAAGCAGCAAGGAAAAGACTGGATTTCTGTTGCTTTTGTTGTTGCTGATGTTCGTTTTGTGTGTGTGGAGGTGTGTGCGCTCGCCTGTGTGTCTTGGAGATGAGGTAAAGCGACCTCAGAAGATGAACTATCAGGAGAGCTTGGGCAAAGCCAGATGTGCATGCACAGTTTTCTTTTCTTTTTAAAAAAATATATTTTATTGATTTTTTACAGAGAGGAAGGGAGAGGGAGAGCGAGTTAGAAACATCGATGGGAGAGAAACATCAATCAGCTGCCTCCTGCACACCCCCTACTGGGGATGTGCCCGCAACCAAGGTACATGCCCTTGACCAGAATTGAATCTGGGACCCTTGAGTCCGCAGGCCGACGCTCTATCCACTGAGCCAAACCGATTAGGGCAGTTTTCTTACTCCAGTTTTTAATTTTGGCTTAGCGATTGAATGTGGTCCACTTTTAGCCTCTTTGTAATAGGAGCGGGGACATTTGCTGAGCTTCCTTCCCCAGGAGCAGGGATCCCTGCGACTCGGGCTGGGTCTGAACTTTACACCGGTGCCCTGAGGAGCAGATGGCCGCGTCAGACCCAGGTGGCTTTATCTCATTCTGCTCTAAAAATAGAGTGGTGGAGCCAGCAGGCAGTACGGCCACACCTGGGGGCCATCGCAGTCCCATTTCACATCTGTGTCCCGGCTGTAAACGGGGCCCTTCACACACCTGGCGCACCACCTGTGGGTTAAGCCTGCAGGGATCCGAGGCTCCTGTGCACAGACCTCAGTGTGCCCCTCGTGATGCCACTTGTCCTCTCTGGCGCCTTCTTTCTCCCACTCCCCGAAGGCTCCTATTCTCAGCATCTTCCAGTTTGCTTATCTCAGAAGGTCCATTACGTTTAAATAAAACAACACCTTCCCCCGCTTATCAGTGCTCAGGACTGTTTGTGATTGGGGTGTTGCCAGTCCATAGGAGGCCGCGGGGTGCTGATGGCAGGCCACCTGGGCGGGCCCTGTGGACACATCTGGATATGACATGCCATTGCTGGGTTTGTCGCCTCGTGTGCGGGCTCCACCCGCCGTACTGAGCTCTGAAGGTATGCCTGTGCCTCTGCTTCCCAGGTCAAGATGAACGCCATGCTGGAGACCCCCGAGCTCCCGGCCGTGTTTGACGGGGTGAAGCTGGCCGCAGTGGCCGCCGTGCTGTACGTGATCGTCCGCTGTCTGAACCTGAAGAGCCCCACCGCCCCGCCCGACCTCTACTTCCAGGACTCGGGGCTCTCGCGCTTTCTGCTCAAGTCCTGTCCTCTTCTGACCAAAGAGTAAGTAGACCTCTCGCCTGCCATAGGCCCGCCTGCTGTGCTCTTTGGCTTGAGCGATGTTCAAAGAACCTTCGCCCATGTGTCTTCAAGGCCACCATGTAAAACGGTGTCGTGGCTGATAAAATAGCCACAGTCTCCATAGAAGTCTGTGTTTTGAATCCCGGGGGGTAGGAGACAGAATCCGACCTTGGTTGCCTGGAGTCATCATTCATGACAAGGACTTTGCAGAAAGCGGCAGTCATTTATTTTTAGGTAGATACAGAAAACTTGGACAACATTCTAGCCCTTTATCAAATGGTCTGTTGCTAGGACCGAAAAACTATCCTTACCCCAAATAATCTAAATAATAAAAGCGTGATATGCTAATTAGATCGGACGGCCGAACAGCGGACCGTCTGGACCGTCTGGACCGTCTGGACGACCTTCCGGACGAAGCCGGGGCTGCGAGGGCCGAGCCCCTTGCACAAATTTTGTGCACTGGGCCTCTAGTTAATAAATTAAAAAGCATAGATGTGTGAGTTGGGCACTCTCCATCTCTTCCATTGAAAAATGGGCTGACGTTGGCTAAGAGGATCCACCACCTAAATAGAATGCCTTCATTCCAAGTGAACCAGGGGTCCCTGTAATAGGCCAGATCTATCTATCGTGTGAGCACTGCTTCTGAAACAGGAAACCATACTTGTAAAGCGTGCATTTTATGTCACACAGACTGTTTTCTTTTTTAAATATATTTTTATTGATTTCAGAGAGGAAGGGAGAGGGAGAGAGAGAGAGACATCAATGATGAGAGAGAACATTGATCGGCTGCCTCCTGCACCCCCCACACTGGGGATCAAGCCTGCAACCCAGGCATGTGCCCTGACCAGGAATCGAACCGTGACCTCCTGGCTCATAGATCGACGCTCAACCACGGAGCCACACCGCTGGGCACACAGACTGTTTCCAAGAGGCGTGTGGTTAAATGTTTCCCTGTTGATGTCTTCATAATAACTGTGCCTTCCTTCGGGGCTCGGGCCAAGCCTCATGCATGAAGCATTCCGTGTGCTCCCGGGGTCTGGATGCCTCCCTTTCTCCTCGTTGCTCTTCACTCTGTGCCTCTTTAAGCTGAATCCATTCTGCCGGTGTGCCTTTTCAGGCGGAAGCTGCTGGGGACTGAGTATTCCCACTGTGCCCCTCAGCGTGTGACCACATTCAGTGGAGCGTCTAATGCTCTGGGCACTAGCAGCAGCTTTCTCCTCTGTCCTGATACGCTCTCTCCCGCCTCGGTAGGGGTTGGTGAATGACTCTCCTCTAAGAGCAGGCAAATGTGTGACAGACACATCTGAGAACTTGGATTCTTGTTTGGCTCATTTGACCGTCTAGTTCATTTTCACGTGCTGTTCGCCTAGGGCAGTGGTCGGCAAACTCATTTGTCAACAGAGCCAAGTATCAACAGTACAACGATTGTAATTTCTTTTGAGAGCCAAATTTTTTAAACTTAAGCTTCTTCTAACGCCACTTCTTCAAAATAGACTCGCCCAGGCCGTGGTATTTTGTGGAAGAGCCACACTCAAGGGGCCAGAGAGTCGCATGTGGCTCGCGAGCTGCAGTTTGCCGACCACGGGCCTAGGGTGAAGAGCCGTGTGGGCTTTGGGTGTTTTGTACGTTCGTGTGCAATTTCCTTGTAGTTGTAACAGTGATGTCATGACCCAAAAGTTACTATTAAGTCGAAAGAGACCTATGCCTGGATTGTGTTGCCTGATATTTGTGGGGTGCCACGTGCAATGTGAGGTCACCATGCTGAGTTTGGAACTGCCCCGCTGAGGGGACTCCATCCCAGTGGCTCCACACCGGAAGGCGGTGCCCAGAGCCTGTATGCTTTTCAAGTTGTCCAGCTTTTTTTCTTTCCAATGCTTAATGTAGATAATTCACTAATCTGGACTGGCAGCTAACATTTGCACGCACTTTCAGACGGAGTGGGACCCTGAAGCTAGACCCAGTTTTTCAGCCATCTCGTGTGTAGAGCTTTTGGAAAGCGAGGTGTTCAATCCCTATAAGTTTATATCGAGGTGACTGTAAATGTCCACCCCCCATTGGGTCCTGGTAATGAGAGGAACCATGGAAAAGCTGCTATTGTCCAGGCTTCCGAGAAACACCACATAAAGTCTGATTCTGGCTGAAACCAGTTTGGCTCAGTGGATAGAGCGTTGGCCTGCGGACTGAAAGGTCCCAGGTTCGATTCCGGTCAAGGGCATGTACCTTGGTTGCGGGCACATCCCCAGTAGGGTGTGTGCAGGAGGCAGCTGGTCGATGTTTCTCTCTCATCGATGTTTCTAGCTCTCTATCCCTCTCCCTTCCTCTCTGTAAAAAATCAATAAAATATATTTTAAAAATAAATAAATAAAAAAATAAAGTCTGATTCTGTACTAGTAGCTCACAAAGCTGATTACAGCAGGTTTTTGTGTGTGTTTTTATACCTCTTTTTTAAAAATATATTTTCATTGACTTCAAAGAGGAAGGGAGAGGGAGAGATAGATAGATACATCAATGATGAGAGAGAACCATTGTTTGGTTGCCTCCTGCACATCCCCCATTGGGAATCGAGCCTGCAACCCCGGCAGGTGCCCTGACCGGGAATCGAACCCAGGTCCCTTCAGTCTGCAGGCCGACGCTCTATCCACTGAGCCAAACCAGCTAGGGCTTACCTCTTTCCTTGTTTTCCTTTAAAAAAAATATAACCCAGAGTCATGAAGTTTAATGGTTTCCCTTTGCCTCATAGGCATTATGTCTTTTAATCCTCTTAACAACTTTGAGGTCAGGTTCCTTTTTTCTTTCATACTTAAGGGTAGAGAAACAGTAGCAGAGAGGGAAAGCGAACCCAAGTTTGTGACTTCGGACTTGGTTCCCTTCCTATCCATGGGGGAGGGGGACAGACACTGTTCTTGGGGTGCAGGTGAGGGGAGCGGCGGAGGGCAGCAAGGGGCCATCCTTAACGCATCTTTAGCGGGA
The DNA here is from genome assembly GCF_951640355.1 of Cnephaeus nilssonii. Classification (NCBI taxonomy): domain Eukaryota; kingdom Metazoa; phylum Chordata; class Mammalia; order Chiroptera; family Vespertilionidae; genus Cnephaeus; species Cnephaeus nilssonii. The sequence goes on along the minus strand of NC_137095.1, from coordinate 8,553,127 downwards.
CTGGGAGGCCTTCCAATTTCCAAGTGACCCTCTTTCTGTTTCACTCCCTCTGTCGGAAGCCACTGTCCTTCATGCTCTTTCTCGGTCTTGCGTTTCTGTCACAGCCTCCCATCTGTTTGAAGCCGAGGGCAGGAAGTACGTCTGTTAGGGGTAAAAGCGTTTCTCCGGCGACTTTGAAGTTGTTTTTTTTCTAGATGAAACCTGCCTGCACCCTGCACCAGCCACTTTCTGGGCTGGAAAGTGCAGCTAGCTGCCCTTGCTGGTGTGGCTCAGTGGATAGAGCATCAGCCTGGAGACTTGAAGGGTTCCGGGTTCAATTCCAGTCAAGGGCACATGCCCAGGTTGTAGGCTCGATCTCCAATAGGGGGCATGCAGGAGGCAGCCTGTCAATGATTCTCTCTCATCATTGATGTTTCTATCTCTCTCTCCCTCTTCCTTCCTCTCTGAAATCAATAAAAATATATTAAAAGAAAGAAAGTGCAGCTAGCTGATTTACAACAGGCTGACGGCGTTACTCAGTAACCCTGACCGAAGCGGCCCGTGGTTATGACTTATGTGCGGAATCAGAACATTTCCGCTTGCTGTTCTGGAATAAAAGACAAAAAGTTGATGAAAGGTGAACAGTGAAAATAGGAGAAAAGGGATTTTTTTCCCCCTGTCAGCATTCCAGTCAGTTTTTAAACCTGCCTTAAGGTAATCTGTCCTTAGGAATGAACCTTTTCAATGTCTGGAGGAAGACTCTGCTTAGGTGGGGCGACATGTTTATTGTTCACTTAGCAACAGATCAATATTTACCTAGTGATTCATTTCTTATTCTCAAGACGTGTTTGCTTTCAGCGAAAACCGCAGGCTAACAGCTCAGTTCAGAATTAGGAGAAAATGTCGGTGACGATATGAATCTCCATTTATTTTTTCTGAATAAAACATTGAATGCATATTCATTGTTTTGAGCTGTCACTGACATGTAGTAAAAGGCACAGACCTACAGCTCAGGGCCTTTTGATAAGTACTCACCCGTGCAGCTACCATTCCCTGGGGCTTTTACAGGAGTTTCCCGAGTCACCTCCTCTGACCTCACCTGTCACAATGCCACCGGAGTTGGCTTCCTCAAGCAGGCCAGCACCTAGGCACGCTACAGCGTGACCCCACCACCTGCCCAGCCTCCCCAGCTGTGGCCTGCTCTCATTGCTGCTCTCATGGCCCATGAAGTGCCAGCCCCCTGGCCACCCCCAAGCCCCCTCCTTTCTCTCTGCACCAAAATATCACTTATCCTGTAAATGAACTTCAATAGCATGACTTCTGAGAAACTTCTCCTGACTTCCCCCTACTGCTCAGTCAGAAGGAGCCCCTTTTCCTTCTTTCTACTCGTGTTTCCCCAGCATGTAGCTTCTATGTCCAGTTAGCCCATGCACCTTCTTTTATGGGAATTTGTGTCTGTCTCTTTTCTATCACTACACTGAGTGGCCAGATAATTATGATCTCTGAATGCATAATAATCTGGCCACTCAGTGTATATCTGCACTAATAAAAGAGTAAGATGCAAATTGACTGTACCTTCGTGATGCACACAAGCCAATCAGGAGTGAGTATGCAATTAACCCAACAAAGATGGTGGGTTAATTTGCATATGCAGGCACCGAGCGGCAGGGGGCTCTGGGCAGCATGGGAAGGCGGAAAGGCGGCTCTGGCCAGGGCAAAGGTGGTGCTGGCAGCCAGGGGAAGGAAAGGCGCATTCTTGCACGAATCTTCATGCATTGGGCCTCTAGTCCTATATAATAAAAGGCTAATATGCAAATTGTCCCCTCAACCAGGAGTTCGACCAGCAGGTAGGCCGGCCAACCGCCCATTTCCCCTCCCCCTGGCCAGGCTGGCCGGACCCCACCCATGCATGAACTGATTATTTTGAGTTCAGAGATCATAATAATCTGGCCACTCAGTGTACAGCACATGTATCCCAAATCAAGAGCCACACACTTTTTTAAAAATATATTTTTTTATTGAGAGAGAGAGAGAGAGAGAGAGAGAGAGAGAGAGAGAGAGAGAGAAAGAAACGTCAGTGATGAGAGAATCACTGATTGGCTGCCTCCTGCACGCCCCCTACTGGGGATCGAGCCTGCAACCCAGGCATATCCCCTGACTGGGAGTTGAACCGTTACCTCCTGGTTCATAGGTCAATGCTCAACCACTGAGCCACGCTGGCAAGAGCCACACTCTTGATGAGACAGAACAGGATCCCTTGGGGTTCCAGATCCTGAGCATAAAGCTGTTCTGTGTCGTATTTACCATGGACAGATAGAGGTGAGGGATATATCTATTTTGGCAAATTCCAGGTGTGCTCTGGGAAAAGAAACCGCAGTCCCCAGCCTATGCAGTCAGCGCAGCTGGGACACCTGAGAATTTTGTTTATTGGGAAGTCACTACCCGGTCTCTGAAAAAACATGGATTGGTTGTTTTTGGTCTTAAGTCAGGACAGCCCCCAGGTATAAGCGTAAAAGCAGTTTCAGCCTCCGCCCTTCCCTTGGGCACAGCTGAAGTTTCCATACCAGGTCCTGGTCGAAAGCAAGTGGAGGCAAGATCCCCATCTCTGGAAGTCAGAGGAGGCGGGTACCCTGTCTCTGGAAGTCAGAGGAGGCAGGTACCCCATCTCTGGAAACCTCCTGTTCGATCTTCCCTGTGGAAAGCTAGGCCTCTGCTTTGTCGTGAGCAGGCCTGGTGCAGCTAAAGATACAGGCATTTAGGAGGCGAGTGGAGAGCTTAGCTAAGCCACAAGCCTAGAAACAAATAGTGGTAGAGTTTTTATCGCGATACCTAGGAGCCCCTGCAGGGTCTGAAGAAGGGAAGCAGTGTGATCAAAGCCACTGCCATGCGTTTGTGGCTCCTTTCTTTCCCAGAGACAAAAATGCAATCGCTTTCTTCCATAGCCAGCTGCCACCTGTGTTAAAAACTGGACGCTATTGTCCTCCGTGCGTTTGAGAGATGCCTGAAACTCGGGGACCAGGATCACACCCACTCCAAGACCAAGCCAGAAAGAGGAGTTGACTCTCCCAGGCCATGGTGCCTCGCTGAGCATTCCCTCACAGGAGAATGGCAGAAACCCCATGACCTTCCCATAGGTCGTAACGGCTTCATCTTCTATGGTTTTCCCTGTTTTCTCTCTTCACAGACTCCAAACAAGAATCCAGCTGAAATGTTGCGCCGGTCATAGTTAGTCCCTATGGGTTGCAGGCTCGATTCCCAGTGTGGGGTGTGCAGGAGGCAGCCGATCAATGATTCTCTCTCATCATTGATGTTCCTATCTCTCTCTCCCTCTTCCTTCCTCTCTGAAATCAATTAAAAATATATATATATTTTTTTTTAAAAGAGAAGTACTCTATAGGAAAGCAGTACTAATTCGGAGGTCTGATAGGGCAACGTGTGGAGCAGTTTCCCGGATCTAAAGAGCACAGACCCGGTATATGTGCTTCTACACCTGCTGCCATTTTCTTCTCCGCCTCCTTTGTGGAAGGCTGTCCAGTTGCCGTGGCGGTGCCAGTGGTGGAGGAAGGGCGAGGGGCTTGGGTATGGACATTTGCTGTTTTCTCAGTCTTAAATAAAACATCACGCAGCCAGCCGGCGTGGGTCAGCGGTTGAGCATCAACCTATGAATCAGGTCACGGTTCAATTCCCAGTCAGGGCACATGCCGGGTTGTGGGCTCGATCCCCAGTGTGTGACATGCAGGAGGCAGCTGATCAATGATTCTCTCTCATCATTGATCTTTCTGTCTCTCTTTCCCTCTCTGAAATCAATGTTTAAAAAACCATCTTCATACACCCCCTTCTGGTCAGATGGCCACCCCTAGACCCCCCCTTATGTAAAATTTTGGGAGCCAGTACAGTTTATTTATAGTGAGTTGAAGTTGAAAAGGATTTCATTATCTTGGGCTTAAGTTCCTTCTAATTCCCTCTTGCTCACAGAGACATTCCAGATCAGATTTAGATCCTTTCCTCCTTGGCTGAACACTATAGCTTTGTCCTTTTTATAGGATAAACTCATAATTGCCAAGAGTCTTAATACCATTGACCTGGCTTGGCCTGTTTTAAGAACTGTGCAAATATTTCCGTAGATGCGTGTGGTAAGCCATTAACCACTGGTAAGCGGATCTGTGGTACGTGATGCACGTGTTATAGGCACCAGACCTTCAGTTTACCTGGAAACGTCCGTTGTAAGAGAGTTCTCGAAACATGAAAGACTCAAAAATCATCTTTATCGAGACCAAGGATTGATGGTTAGCATCGGTGAGGTCGCATTCTCAAGTGACTTCATCTTGAAATTGCTTGTGTTGCTGATGAAATAGCCCAAATCCCAACTGTCAAGGGGGAAAGGTTGAGTTGCTAAACCTGGGCTAGTGTCCTCTGGACCTAGACTGGCCAGACGTCCAGTTTTCCCAGGACTGCTGGGGTCCCGGAATGGGGGCTTTTCAGTGCTAAACCGAGGAAGTCCAGACAGGGATGAATTGCTTACCATCTCTCTCTCTCTTTTTTTAATCCTCATTCGAGGATGTTTTTCCATTGATTTTTAGGGAGAGTGGAAGAGAGAGGGAAAGACAGAGAGAAATATCAGTGTGAGAAAAACACGTTGATTGGTCAAACCCCGAGCAGGGCCCGGGCCAGGGAGGAGCCTGCAACCAAGGTATGTGCCCTTGACCGGAATCAATACAAGCAGGCCGATGATGCTCTATCCACTGAGCCAAACCAGCTAGGGCGTTTGTTTGTTAATACTTACCTTCTCTATTATTCACTGTCTTCTGCTATGCATTTGGGGGCGGGTGTTAAGGTTTGATTCGACTTTTGGATGTTGCCCACCTACGCTGTCTCTGCTCGAGTAGGTCACTCACCCACGAGGCCATCCCAGCCAGAGAGGCAAGTGCCACCATCTTGGAGTCTGTTAGGGGGCTGGGCTGAGGAAAACATCTCCCGGGTTTGTAAGGAACTCTGCCCCCTCTACAAAATTCTAGGGCCCTGACTGGTTTGGCTCAGTGGAGAGCGTCGGCCTGAGGACTGAAGGGTCCCAGGTTCGATTCCGGTCAGGGGCATGTACCTTGGTTGCGGGCACATCCCCAGTAGGGGGTGTGCAGGAGGCAGCTGATCGATGTTTCTCTCTCATCGATGTTTCTAACTCTCTCTTCCTCTCTGTAAAAAATCAATAAAATATATTTTTTTAAAATTCTAGGAAGCGAAGCTGTTTCTGATACAGAACGCTGTAATCCTTGGCCCATTGGTTTTTCCCATGACCGTTGGAGATGCCATCCCTGTTACCACCCAAATGACTGTCTGCCTGGCAGTGCCCTCTCCCCAGGCCTGTCTGCTCCTCGGAGCTCTTCATCTGCCTCAGGCAGCCGCCTGCCATGCCGTGTCACCCCGTGCCCTGTCACCGTGAGCCATGGAAATGAGTCAGCCCTGGTGGCAGTTTGTGACCCCCCCCCCCCCCCGCAAGGCCCCTCCCTGTGTCAGCATCTAATCATAGAGTCTGGGCTGTAGGTCAGCGTGGGCACATGGCGTCAAGCCAGACAGACGGCTTAGCTTCTGAGATGGCTATTAAGAGCGTCTATGATGCAGAGCAGTTGGGGAGGGCCCCCCCCCCCCCGGAGGTCATGGTTCATCCAGAACCCCCTGTGGCCTCCCAGGTAGGGAGAGGCCATGCAAAGCAGCAGCTGATATATTTTTCCATTTTTTTTTACTGGCTACTAATGCCATTGCCACAGCCAGCCTGCCTCTCTGGTGTCATGTAGTAACAAAGTCTCCTGCCAGCGAGACCCTGGCCTGATGTTTTCAGCCTGGTCATAAAAGCTCGAGCAGTAATTCCTCATTAATAGAACGTGAGAAACTGCATATACGTTCTACAGTGTGCAATCTGCCTCCCATAACAGTACGGACTTTTCCTTGTTTGTTGATGTTTACCTTCTCTATTATTCACTGTCTTCCGCTGTGCATTTGGGGGCTGGTGTGTAGGTTTGATTCGACTCCTGGATGTTGTCCATCTGCCCTTGGTATTTCGTTAAAGTATTCTCAGTGAAAAATAAATATGTATGCATGTAAGTCAGCCCATTCATATTCAGTAACCTGTTCTTCTAGTTTGCCTACTGTCTGTATGCTACACTCAGTCACACACACACACACACACACACACACAATCCTTTCATATTTTCTTCCACCTTCTCTGTCCATCAAATTCCTCTGTCCCTCAAGGCCTCCTGACATCCTCGCTCCTCCAGCATTTTCTTTTACCCCTCGTCTGCCCCCCTGGCTCCTACAAGGGACTGTAACCCTATCTCCCCATGTGTCTATCTGTCATCACCCCCAACTGTATTCTGAGAGGCTTAAGGGCAGACTGTCTTAAATTCTCTGCATTCGCTGTGCCCGCTGCCTCCCACAGGCAGTGCCCTCTAATGTTGGTAGATGGTTTCGGTAGGAACCTCGGAGTCAGAATGAGTAAGCTGCGTGACAAAGGAGTGTGGAGAAGGGGAGAGGGTCGTGTGAAGGCTTCGGTGCTGAGGTCACCAGTAGGTGGTGGTGGATAATGGAATGGCCTTGGGCTTTGTAGGAATTGGGCTGAGTCACCGATTGCTGCGAGTCGAGAGAAGAATGGAGTCATTGACAGAAACAGAGAAGTCAAATGAGGAAGCTGTTTTCTCAGGGAAAGTTGTGTAGTTTGGGGCACTCTGTGGGCTGGGCAGGTGGGCAGGTACAAACGGGGCAGTAGAATTTAGGTGTGAGCCCAAGGCCAGACCGTGCAGGTTCCAAATGAGCAGCCGGCAGGGAGAGGAAGGCGGGGTGGGGAGAGAAACGCGAGGACTGCTGGCTGCGGCAGGTGGGATGCGAGGAAGAGCCAGCCAGTCAGCCTGAGATGGGCAGTAAGAAAGGGGAGGAGGAGGACCAGGAGCCTCGAGCATCATGGAAGGCAGAGAAGGAGGGCATTGAAGAGGAAGGTGCTAGAAACCACAGAAAGTTAGGACAAATGAGCACTGAGCAAAGAGAGGCCTTCGAGCTGTGTTCTCACTGCCCATTAGTGTCTTGCAAATATTAAGTGTCCAATCAATATTTATTGAGTGAATACACAGATCATAAATAAAGGAGTAAAAATATTGATCCTGCTACTATGAAGTTAACTCTAACAAATTGTTTTTTAAAGTATATTTTTATTGATGCCAGAGGGGGAGAGAAAGATAGAAACATCAATGATGAGAGAGAATCATCGATTGGCTGCCTCCTGCACGCCCCACCCTGGAGATCAAGCCCACAACCCAGGCATGTGCCCTGACCAGGAATCCAACCGTCACCTCCTGGTTCATAGGTCAACGCTCAACCACTGAACCACACTGGCCAGGCACAAACAAATCATTTAAACTAGGATTAAAGCTAAGCTTTAAAAGTGGCAAATCAAGTACATTTTTTCTTTATTCCCTCCTGAATCCGCACTAAAATGATACTGTAGGATGAAGTCTCAAGAACGTAGAATAGGCCGAAACCGGTTTGGCTCAGTGGATAGAGTGTCGGCCTGCAGACTGAAAGGTCCCAGGTTCGATTCCGGTCAAGGGCATGTACCTTGGTTGCGGGCACATCCCCAGTAGGGGGTGTGCAGGAGGCAGCTGATCAATGTTTCTCTCTCATCAATGTTTCTAGCTCTCTATCCCTCTCCCATCCTCTCTGTAAAAAAATCAATAAAAAAATATATTTTTTTTTAAAAAAGAAGAACGTAGACTAGGAGAGGAGATGGGAGTAGATGAGTGGGAAGCCGATGAACAAGCGGACACTGACCTAAAGACTAGAGAAAGCAGACCCCCAGCCTGCGTGGGGAAGCCCTCAGGAATGAGACTGATTTTGAAGGCTTGGGAATTGGAGGCTCCAGGTACCTGTGAAGATGGGGTGTGAAATATGTCTGAAAGCGTGAAGATTGGTGTTAAGTTTCCCAGTCTCCCCCCCATCTCACACGGCCAGGTGACTGCCTACCTCGGCTCCTGCAGAGTGAGGGTGGGGGCGAGACCCCAGGCCATGGAGTCTGCCCATGGAGGGTCCCCAGCCACAACCAAGGAGATGGGAAGGTTTCCCCTGGGGAAACAGACCACCCAGATTGGCATGCCCTGCCTATGTGAACAGACATGTACAAACTGCTTTTTGGTGCCTCACCCTACAGTATGAGCAGAAAAGCAGGAGTCACTAGACGTCTGAGGAAAGCCTCAAACATGGAAGACAAAAGATACAGAGCAAGCACCTGAAGTGGAGGACGCACAATGAAAAGAACCAAACTCAACTTGAGCAGGAAAACCTGTAATGAGCATGCTCAGAGAGAAGGCGTGCAGGATATGTGGCAAGAAGAGACCACGGAATGGGAACACTCCGAACAGGAGGCGCTTTTGGAGGAGAAAGGAAAAGATTTCATAGAGGGATTAGAAAATAAGATGGAGGATCTCTTCCAGAAGATAGAAAAAGAGGACAAAAAGTGGAACGTGGAAGAGAAACTAGAGAATCAGTCCAAGAAATCCAACATCCAAGTAACAGTAGTTCTAGAAAGGGGCTAGAGAAAGTAGAGGGAAAGAAATGACCAAAGAAACATCCCTTAGCTGTGCAGAGTGTAGGCCCTGGAACTCCAGATTCTAGGCTTTCTGAGCTGTTGCCAGTTGATGTGAAGTAAAACAGAGGCCTCTGAATATGCATTTCATCCTTCACAGTTTTAAAAGTTGAATATAGTTTATTGCTAACTAGAGGCCCGATGCACGAAATTCGTGCAAGAGTAGGCCTTCCTTCCCCCGGCCGCCAGCACCGGCTTCCCTCCGGCACCCGGGACCCGGGCTTCCCTCGCAGCCCCGGCTTCGTCTGGAAGGCCGTCTGGTCTAATTAGCATAGTACGCTTTTATTATTATTATTATTATTTTTTAAATATACTTTATTGATTTTTTACAGAGAGGAAGAGAGGGGGATAGAGAGTTAGAAACATCGATGAGAGAGAAACATCGATCAGCTGCCTCTTGCACACTCCCTACTGGGGATGTGCCCGCAACCAAGGTACATGCCCTTGACCGGAATCGAACCTGGGACCCTTGAGTCCGCAGGCCGACGCTCTATCCACTGAGCCAAACCGGTTTCGGCAACAGCCACTGTCTTTTTCATTTGTCCTTCATGTGTAAAGAGAGATGAACTTTGCTTTTCCAGAACCTTCTAGAACCTTCTTATTTCTGTGGTTTTGCAATGCTCTCCTGGGGTGTGGACAAGAATGAAGGCGTGAGCTGCTGTGAGTTTTCACAAGGGTGGGGTGGTTGACCATTTGAGGAAATATTTTTCTGTGTTCTCTGCCACGGGCGAGGGCTGCCCTTCCGGCGGGGCTAACCCACAGCCACGGACAGTGGCTTCTTTCAGCGTTTGGACCCATGAGAGCTCCACGGCGGCTGCAGCGTTTCCTTCCATTTCCGTTCAAGGCGCAAGCAGTAGCAGCTGCGTTTCCCCGTAGCTCTCAGTCAAGGTCACCGCAGAATCTTGTTTTCTCCTTCAGTGTCGTCCTGGCTATCAGTGGGCTCCTGTGTTTATCAGAGTAAATTTAGAATAGTTATACATCTCATAAGCATCCTTAACCCCCTTATTTTATAAAACAGGTCATACATTTACATTAAAACACTCCCCCAGCCACCATCCAGTTCCCTTCAGCTAATGTTTCCAGTTTCATGATTGCAAAAACAGCAGTTACACACACACACACACACACACACACACACACACACCTTTTCCTTTTATTGCACAAATAACAGCATGCTATATACTCTCACCTTGCTTTTCTTCATGAAATATTCCATAAGAATATAGGAATAGTTTCCTCCAATTATGTCTTGGCTGCTTAGTGTTACATAATAGACTGTCATTTGCCTGGCCAATGTGACTCAGTGGTTGAGCATCGACCTATGAACCAGGAGGTCACAGTTTGATTCCGGTCAGGGCACATGCCTGGGTTGTGGGCTTGATCCCCAGTGTGGGGTGTGCAGGAGGTAGCTGATCAATTATTCTCTCATCATTGATGTTTCTCTCTCTCTCTCTCTCTCCCTCCCTTCCTCTCTGAAATCAATAAAAATATATTACAAAAATAGCCCTAGCCAGTTTGGCTCAGTGGATAGAGCGTCAGCCTGGGGACTGAAGGGTCCCGGGTTCAATTCCGGTCAAGGGCACATGCCCGGGTTATGGGCTCAATCCCCAGTGGGGGGCATGCAGGAGGCAGCCGATCAATGATTCTCTCTCATCATTGATGTTTCTATCTCTCTCTCCCTTTCCCTTCCTCTCTGAAATCAATAAAAATGTATTTTAAAAAATATTACAAAAATAGACTGTCATTTGTCTAACCAGTTTCCTAATTGGAGGTTTTATTTATTTCCAATCTTTTGCTTCCTGATGCTGCACAATAGATGGTTTTGTACTTATATTACTCACACATGTGTCAGTGTAGGGTAAACTGCATGCTGGGCCAGAGGTGGGGTGCCTGGGAAATTTTGTTGCCCCATCCCCTCAGGCTTCCCCTGTCCCCACAGGCACCGAATGAGTGTCTGTTTCCCCGAAACCTTGCCAGCAACAGGGGTTCGTCTACTTTTTGATATTTAATCTGGTAGGTAAATTGTTTTTTCTCACTGTGGTTTTAATTTGTATGTCTCTTCTGAATGGGGCTGTGCCTCTTTTTTACATTTAAAAACTATTTGTATTTCCTTTTTTGGTAACCCCCGCCCATTCTTTTGATGGTCATTGGTCTTTTTCCAATCATTTGAGAGAGCCCTTTATGTACTAGGGAAATTTGCCTTTTGTGCTATGAGCTGCAAATATTCGTTTTCGTTTGTCATTTGTTTTTTTACTTTGCCCATGGTGGTATTTGCACTCTGAATTTTAAAAAATGTTTGCATAGTCAAACCTTTCGGTTCTTTCTTTTATGGTTTCTGGGATCTCTGTTTTATTCAGAAAGGTCTTTTTCATTGTAGGATTATGAAAAAAGCTCTACACTTCTAGTATGGTTTCATTTTCTATGTTGACATGTTCGATCCCTCTGGAATTTATCCTGGTGTGAAGTGTGGCTCTGACTTAGTATTTTTCTTGATGCTACCCTTTGCCCTACGCCAGTGATCGGCAAACTCAGTCAACAGAGCCAAATATCAACAGCACGACGATTGAAATTTCTTTTGAGAGCCACATTTTTTAAACTTAAACTTCTTCTAACGCCACTTCTTCAAAATAGACTCGCCCAGGCCGTGGTATTTTGTGGAAGAGCCACACTCAAGGAGCCAAAGAGCCGCATGTGGCTCGCGAGCCGCAGTTTGCCGACCATGGCCCTACGCCATTTATTAGGCAAGCCATCATTACCCCATTTGTTGAAATGCCATCTTTTTCTTGTACTAAATTTCAGGATGTATTTATACATATTTTAGTATATTCTGCTCTGTTGATAATCCTGAATGTATAGACTATTAGCACATTTGTAGCTTTTTAAAATATATATACTTCTTTATTGATTTCAGAGAGGAAGGGAGAGGGAGAGAGAGATAGAAACATCAATGATGAGAATCATGGATCGGCTGCCTCCTGCACGCCCCCTACTGGGGATCGAGCCCATAACCCGGCATGTGCCCTTGGACGGAATTGAACCCGGGACCCTTCAGTCTGCAGACCAACGCTCTATCCACTGAGCCAAACCAGCCAGGGCCTCATAGTCAACTCTTGATTACAGTGTTCTTAAAGGGCATTCCATGTAGATAATATGGGAACTTCACAGGAGGTCTTCAAGCTTCCCCGCGCTAGGAATAGTAGCAGAAACGATGTGAGTTTTCAGCACTCGTCTTCCCTCCTCCCCTACCCCAGCATGGATTTTTGAGGTGGTCTTGTGCCGAGAAGTGATGAAGAGGCAATCCTGGGTTGGCCGAAGGGCAGACCATTGACATCTATGTGCGTGTTCTCCAAACACAAGAGGAGTGAGCGGGAGAGACAGGGACAAATCAGAGGTGTCCTGTGTGCTGTGCGTCAGCATATGCCCTGTTTGGTTAGCACTGGCGGTTTTCTCACATCCTTAGTTAGCAATAGGAAAGGTGCGGTGTCTCCTGTGGACCAGCTGGGCAAGCAGGCTGAGTGGAGGAGCTTTGCGTGAGCGCCTGGCTGTGGGCTCCGGCAGCTGCGCTGCAGTCTCCTCGTTAGGTAACTAGCAGTTGACTGGCTCTTTGCAGGACTAGTTCTTCAGTGGATGGCATTTGTCGGGTGAACCCTGGAGACTCCTCATAAACTCCAAGCCCATGTAGAGCATAGTGTCAAAGCCAGGTTGAGCCGGCCGGCATGGCTCAGTGGTTGAGCGTGGACCGATGAACCAGGAGGTCCCGGTTCGATTCCCGGTCAGGGCACATGCCCGGGTTGCGGGCTCGATCCCCAGTGTGGGGCGTGCAGGAGGCGGCCGATCAGTGATTCTCTCTCATCATTGATGTTTCTCTCTCTCTCTCCTTCTCCCTTTTTTCTGAAATCAATAAAAATATATTTTAAAAAAACACCAAGTTGAGACACGGGGAGAGAGGGCTGTGCTGCTGGAAGGAGTCCGGCCAGTCCTGACCGCTGTTTGTGGAACAGGAAGAGAATGGGATCAGATACGGTTACCATGTGGATAGAATTCTGAGGCATTTTAACTGGTTTCCTCTGACTTTAAAGTGGAGTTTATTTTGTGCGGTGGTGGTTTTTTAAGCGGTTTTATTGTAACTCACTCGCGCGCCTGTTCTTCCCACATTTGGGTTTCACAGCTCACACAATGGGTCACAGAGGTGCCAGCTCGCCCCGTGGCCTCGGTCCCATATTTAGAAACCAGTTACAGGAACAGAAGATGTTTTCTTTCTTTGTCACACGGCCACTTTTGGTCATTCCAGGCAAAAGCAAAGCAGTCGCTGCATTGGAATTTTCCTGTGCAGAGGCCTGTGATTCAGGCCCGGGACATCCAGCAACAGGGAACCGTACTGGGTGACAGCTGCGAAGAAGTGTTTGCCTCCATGGGGCAGTGCTGTGTTCGCAGCGTGGTTCTGACGAGCCCGTTAATGAGTGTGCCGCTGGCCAAGATGTCTCTTCCCGAAGTTAATGCTGGAGCCGTGTCCCAGCCTCGGTCTTGCCCCAGCAGGACTGTGCGGCCCAGGGCCGGGTCCACTCCACATCTGCCTCCTGAGGAGGCGGGACTTCCGGGGGCTGTATCCCAGCGGAGCAGGGGGAGCCAGTGGGGTGGGCTCACGGAAGACCTGCTGGCTCAGGCCAGTCAGGCTGGATGGGGCAGAGAGGACACAGAGGGAGCCATAGGGGTCTGTGGTGGGAGCAGCAAGAGTCCTGGGTTCCAGGCCCGTGGAGGGGAGGCTCTGGAAGGTCAGGATCCAGGATAAGTATCTACAAAATGTTCCCCTAACCTCTAAAGGGTTTTGCCCCCTCCCTGCTTCCTCACCTCCCCTGTGTGCACACAAGCTTGTGTACACACAGAGACATGTACACACACACACACACACACACACACACACACACACACACAGGCCTGGAGCTCAGTTTTCTGGCTTTTGGAGCTGCCACAAAGCTTTGCTCCCAGGGTCTCCCCCCGCCCCCGCCCCCCTGGTGCTCATCCTGATTAGTGTATTCTCCCTCACTGAGTACGATAAAAAAATTCCTCTCCAAATCAGACACCTCTCACCTTCTCTGAAGCACCTCCATCCTCTCGCTCTTACTTCCCCCCCTCTCCTGGGCCTCATTCTCTTTGGGACATATTCAGTGTGATTTTTATTAACACTCTGGCCTCATCGGAGGAATAATCAAGTGTGAATATTCTAATTAATTACCCCCAGATGGAACTCCTGCAGAAAAACTTCACTAACATCAAAAAGTTGGTTACAGCTGTACAAAAACATGTAAAATCAAAGAAATGTGTTTGGGGTTTTTTGTTTGTTTAATGGAGTACATGAATAACACCAAAGAGAAGTTCTAGCAAATTCAGTTATCAACTTGGCTAAACAGGATTTAATATAACATTCTAACAGTAGATCAGACAGGAATAAAACAGGCACAAAGATGTTCATTAATTTGCCCTAGCCGGTTTGGCTCAGTGGATAGAGCGTTGCCCTGTGGACTGAAGGGTCCCGGGTTCGATTCCAATCAAGGGCACGTACCTTGGTTGCGGGCTCCTCTGGCCCATCCCTGGTCAGGGCGTGTGCAGGAGGCAACCAATCTATGTGTTTCTCTCACATCGATGTTTCTCTCTGTCTTTCCCTCTCTCTTCCACTCTCTCTAAAAATCAATGGAAAAGCCGTAACCGGTTTGGCTCAGTGGATAGAGCGTTGGCCTGCGGACTGAAGGGTCCCAGGTTCGATTCCGGTCAAGGGCATGTACCTTGGTTGCGCGCACATCCCCAGTGGGGGGTGTGCAGGAGGCAGCTGATCGACGTTTCTCTCTCATCAATGTTTCTAACTCTATCCCTCTCCCCTCTCTGTAAAAAAACTCAATAAAATGTTGTTGTTTAAAAAAAAAAAAAAAAAAATCAATGGAAAAATAGCCTCGGGTGAGGATTAAAAAAAATTTTTTTTAATCCTCACCCGAGGCTTTTTTTTTTTTTTTTTTTTTTGAGGCTATTTAATTATTTTGACTTCTAGTTAAAACGTCTTGAGCGTGACATAGAAAGAAAAGCTCTGGACAGAACTCAGAGACCTGACCTTGAATCCGGTCTTTGTGAGACCAGGCAGGTCAAGACTCTGTTTTCCTCATCTGTAAAATGGGGGTGATACCATCGCTCAGAGTTGTTGTGGAGGCTAAATGAGGGCCCTGACTAGCCCAGTCCTCCACTCAGAGATGAGTGCTCAGAAACGGCCTCACTCTCTGAGGGCCTAAGTCTGGGTTCCACAGCTATAAAGTGGTTTGACCTACAGCCAAGGGACCTGGGTCCCCTTAGGGAGAATTAGTCACCCACAGATTTAGGGCAAAGAAGAGCATGAGTCACCTTTGTTTTTTCAACTCTCTTTAAACCAGCCCAGCAACCATCTGTCCTTGCTCATGTGAACTCGTTTGTGTGTGTATGGTGGGAGGGGGGTCTAGATTTTCCCTTGCGGTCTGTCCCAGGGGCAGTTCTGTTCGTATAGCCAGATGCTGATTACAAATAGGTTCAGGAGACAAGGGCAGGCTGGCCTCTGTACTGTGCTGTGGTCTAGCTGCTTTCTTAGTGACGAGCATTTCCTAACCACTGGTCACAGTACAATATGACAAAACCCCATATGGTTAGTAAACTGGAAAACATCGCCTCTGCTTTCAGAGAATTAGGAATAAACAAGCCCAGATGCTAACTCTAAGAATAGCTAAAAAAACAATAAACACACACGCACACACACTTGTGAAGTACATGCAAATTAGTGTAGTAAAAACAGCATTGAGCCCTAACTGGTTTGGCTCCGTGGATAGAGAGTCTGCCTGCGGACTGAAGGGTCCCCGGTTCGATTCCGGTCAAGGGCATGTACCTTGGTTGCGGGCACATCCCCAGTAGGAGGTGTGCAGGAGGCAGCTGATCGATGTGTCTCTCTCATCATTGTTTCTAACTCTCTATCCCTCTCCCTTCCTCTCTCTGTAAAAATCAATAAAATATATTTAAAAAAATAACAGCATTGACACAAGTAGCAAGCTATAAAGTCTTACTGTAGGACATAAGTGCCATGCTCTTGAGTGAGACAAGTCAAAATTGTACAGATGTCAGTTTTCCCCAAGGTAGAATGTGTTTGGTGTGTTTCCAATTAAAAGTCCCAAGATCTTCATAGAACAAACTGCTCCTATAGTTCACCTGGAAAATAAAATGCCAAAAATCTGCCAAGAAAGTTTGAAGAGGAAGAGTGGAGGAGGCCTTTGTACTATCGGCTCTCGAAATATTCCATAGAGCTGTGGTGATGAAAGCAGCGTCATACGGACACAAGAGACAAATAGATCGATGGGCCAGAATAGAGAATATAGGAACAAGTCTAATATTTCATTGGAAACTTGACATATATATTTGTTTGTTTGTTTGTTTGTTTAGAGAGAGTGGAAAAGAGAGGGAAAGACAGAGAGAAACATCGATGTAAGAGAAATACATCAATTGGTTGCCTCCAGCACAAGCCCTAACCAAGGCCAGGGAGGAGCCTGCAACTGAGGTACGTGCCCTAGAGCAGAATTGAACCTGGGACCGTTCAGTCCACAGGCCGACACTCTATCCACTGAGCCAAACCAGGTAGGGTGGGAACTTGATATATATTTAAAGTGACAGTTGAAATCAGCAGGGCAAGGATGGGCCATTTATGGTGGAAGGACGGGTAGGGAACTGTTAGGGAAAAAAATTCATTTACTTCTCATCCTTGACAAAAATAAGTGGATTTAGAGCAATACATTTTTAAAGATGGCAGGAGTAATAGAAGAAAATGTTGGGGAATATATTTATAATTAGGTGTTAGAATAGCTCTTTTTAAAACAAAATGCAAAACACAAAGGTTTTAATAGAAAAAAACTAACAAATTTAGACACTATATAAAAGTTATATAAGACAAAAGATAAAATGAAGATATATGATAAACTGGGCGGAAACCTTCGCAACATAATATATAATGACTTACTGTAGAGGTGATAAAATAATACCTACAAATCAAAAGGAAAAAAATGGACAAAGTCCATGGACAGACAATTCACAAAAGAAGCACAAATAATTAATATATGAATCAGGGAAATGCAAATAAGAAACTTTTCACCATAGATTGGGTCAAACTTAAGAAATACAAATTGAAATAAAATACCCATTTTTTGGTTTATCACAGTGGCCAAATAGTAAAAGATTGATAACACCAGTTATTGATGAGGGTGGGAGTGTCGATTGGTCTTTTTAAAAATATATATTTTTATTGATTTCAGAGAGGAAGGGAGAGGGGGAGCGAGAGATAGAAACAGCGAGAGAATCACTGATCGGCTGCCTCCTGCATGCCCCACACTGGGGATCGTACCCACAACCCGGGCATGTGCCCTGACTGGGAATTGAACCGTGACCTCCTGGTTCATAGGTTGATGCTCAACTACTGAACCACACTGGCTAGGCCAATGGTCGGCAAACTCATTAGTCAACAGAGCCAAATATCAACAGTACAACGATTGAAATTTCTTTTGAGAGCCCAATATTTTAAACTTAAACTTCTTCTAACGCCACTTCTTCAAAATAGACTCGCCCAGGCCGTGGTATTTTGTGGAAGAGCCACACTCAAGGGGCCAAAGAGCCGCATGTGGCTCTCGAGCCGCAGTTTGCCGACCACTGGGCTAGGCGATTGGTCTGTCTTTTGAGAGAGGCGATTTAGTGGTCCTCTAAAATGTGAAATGTACATAGCTCTCAGTTCCATTCACACGCTCTAGGCCCTCTCCTTATTACCTCAGGGCAATGCATCCGGCCTCCTTTCAGCATGGTGCCAGGCCCAGGAGGTACAAGAAGCCGCCAGGCCTCCAGGCCTGAGAAAGGCCAGGCCCAGATCTGACCGCATTCCTTCCACCACACTCTGCGAGCCCAAACCAGTCGCAGGCAGCCTGCACTCCTGCAGGGTGGGGAGGCTTCTGGGTCCCGTGGGGACAAATGGCTTGTGGAGACAGGAATAGGTGGAACTTGGCAGCTGTATTATGCAGGTAGTTAGAGTAAAGCATTTCCTCCATGTACCTTTTCAGTGGCATCTCTTAAGTGTTTGTGTGTTTATATACATTTCTAAGTTTGTCATGGTTTTAGCCTGTATTTCCTCCCTTAACTAAACCAGCTGCCTAGGCACCGATTCTAGTTGTTTGTTTTGCAACTTTTTTGGTATGTGGATGCATTACATAAGCAACAAAAACACACCGAAAAACCCCAGCACAGTAAATGCTGTCCACAGTTTCAATTTTGTAAACCCTGGTGTTGTGTTATTGGGAAGTCAATTAAAAAACAGTGTTTGATCAGTAGGTGGTAATTGTCATAAAATTAAAGATTGTTTAACTTCCACTGTGCACAGCTGAACTGAGAAGGTTTCAGGGGATCCCAAGGTAGTTGCTTAGACACACACACACACACACACACACACACACACACATACACACACACGTGCACGCGCGCGCACGTACATACCTTGACAATTTTATCCCAGACTGAATTTTATTTTAGTCTGAAAATAATGCTAAATAGCCTGAAAGAATACAGTAACCAGACTCCAGTCATGCTACAGCCGAATTCACATTGTTAGAGTGCATATTATTTTGTCAGTGTATCTTCATATTTTCAGATTTACTAAGTGGGTCTGTACTGTGTTCATTCAGCAGGTCCCTCCCTGCTTACCATGCCCTGGGGTTAGACACACAGGTGAGTGGGCCTGGCCTGGCTCCTGTGGGTGGCAAGCGGAATGTGCTTGAAAAGGGCCTCCAGATTCACCAAGCCCCTGGGTACTCGGACAGAGCTACGCACAGGGCACTCCCCTCCAGGAGCCACCCGCCTAGGCACAGTGTCTGAAAGTGTTTGTAAATCCTGTGTCTAAAGCTTGTATAGTATTCATTTGTCCAGTTGACATGCTCATAAGCTCACTTTTTGTTGTTATAATCCACCCATCTTCTATATATATAAAAGCCTAAGCGAGTGTTATGACCAGTTGACCAGTCACTATGATGCGCACTGACCACCAGGGGGCAGACGCTTAATGCAGAAGCTGCCCCCTGGTGGTCCAGTGCTCTCCCATAGCCAACCTCCCATGGCCCACCAACCTCCTGCGGTCCCTCCCCCCGGCTGGCCGGCCCGGATCAACCAGGCAAGATGGCCCCGATCGCCAGCTAGACCGAGGGACCCCATCCGTGCATGAATTCGTGTACCAGGCCTCTAGTCTCTTATAAATGCCTTCGTCTGCTTTTCCAACGCCATGGCTTCTGCTCTGAGATTTGGACCTGTGGTCAGTGGCTTCATGCTGGCAAGTGGCTTCATGTTCTTGGGTCTTAAAATACTCTTCCCTCTCCTCCCCACCCCCAAAGAGGAAGCTCCTCTGGGAGCTGACTTGCTTCAGGTGATAGCTTCACATCTCTTAAGTTGGTGTAGATTTAATGAATTACCAAAAAAAAAAAAGGAGTAAACCAGGTTTAATTTAAGAAGAATTTCTAGGCCCAGCTGGCATGGTTCAGTGGTTGAACATCAACCTATGAACCAGGAGGTTATGGTTAGATTCCTGCTCAGGGCAGATGCCCGGGTTGCAGGCTCAGTCCCCAGTGGGGGATGTGCAGGAGACAGCCGATCAATGATTCTCTGTCATCATTGATGTTTGTCTCTCTCTGTCCCTCTCCCTTCCTCTCTGAAATCAATAAAAAATATATCCTATATGATAAAAGCCTAATATGCTAAGTGTCCGCTTGACCAGTCGGCCGTTCAACCAATCAAAATGTAATATGCTAAGGACGCTCAACCACTCGCTATGACATGCACTGACCACCAGGGGGCAGACAGTCAACCAGTTGACCAGTTGCTATGATGTGCACTGACTGACAGGAGGCAGACGCTCTGACCTGTAGGTTAGCTTGCTGCTGGGGTCTGGCCGATCTGGACTGAGTGAGATGGGCCAGACACACCCTGGAGCCCTCCCCGGCTGGCCAACCTCCCGCGTCCCTCCCTGGCCCTGATCGTGCACCGGTGCGTTCCCTCGGCCTGGCCTGCGCCCTCTCACAATCCGGGACCCCTTGGGAGATGTCGGAGAGCCAGTTTCAGCCTGATCCCACTGGTGCACGAATTCATGCACCGGGCCTCTAGTATGTATATATGTATATAAATATAATTTTTTTAAAAGAAGGATTTCTGGGATCATCTGGCCTGATGGAAGTGATAGGCATTAATTGACAAATAGGTTAAGGTAAACTATTAATAGAATGCCCACCACTGTGATACAATGCACAGATGAAGGATTGGTGTCATTACCATTTTATGATATAGGACTCTAATTTATATAGAACATAAACCCTGGCCAGCCATCACGCGTGGGCTCAAAGCTGCAGAAGAGAAACCAATAGCCGTTTCAGTCAATGGGATCCTCTTGCACTGTGGTTGTGAAATGTAGTAAACATTTCCTAAATGCAACGTGGAGTGTCTCGTTTTCCCAGTAATTAGCTTGTGGGTTTTGAGCTTTCTACCCAAGGACGAGTCTCTCCAAGTTTTCACGAAGGACGGTTGTTAAGGTGGCGTCATGCCTTGCGTAGGCTAACCAGCCTTTATCCTTCAACAGTTCAACAAATATTTACATTGCTCTGCCCTCCAGCACATTCTGTGGGGCTTACAATGCTCTCCGACCCCGACACACACGCCCAACGCACTCACGGGCTCTTAGAAGAGTTTCAGCCCTTCCCAGTGTAACAGCAGGTCTGGTGAAAGGAGTAACCACTGCAGCCGTGAACTGTCGTGTAGGGGAAGGCGAAGAAGTGAGCATTAGTGAGTGGCTCTGTGCTACTACTTTATATACATTCGCTCATTTGATAAGGAGGCTACCCTGTCATGTAGCATTTGTTTATAATGTATCACTTGCTTTATTTTTATTCTACATTATGGAAATAACCTATATTGAATTACTGAACACCCTAAATTTGAAATCCTGTCCAGATAAGCATGTCCTGGCTGATTGCTGAGGCTAATCTGATACAGGATGTATTAATAAATGAGGGAAGGGGTAAATCGTGGCATGGATGTAAGGTTTAAAAAAAATCTCATTTATGTTTAGTGTACAGAATTTGTCAGGAGACATCTTAAATAGTTTTAAAGACTTTTGCTCAAAGGTTTTTGAGAGCATTATTCAAGGAATGTGGAGAAAATTGACCTCTTGTCTCCTTCTTTCTTAGATACATTCCACCACTGATCTGGGGGAAAAGTGGACACATCCAAACAGCTTTGTATGGGAAGATGGGCAGGGTGAGGTCGCCACACCCGTATGGGCACCGGAAGTTCATCACCATGTCCGATGGCGCCACTTCGACCTTCGACCTCTTCGAGCCCATGGCTGAGCATTGTGTTGGAGGTGAGCGAATGCAGTTTGTATGATTGGGCCATCACTCAGAGAAGGAGCACTAGACAGTGAGGGAGCACAGTGTGCACACACACTCCTGCCACCGCTCTTACCAGGCCTCGTATCCAGGGCCTGGTAAGAAATCTGCTGAGATACATCACGTTGGAGCACCTGGCAAGGCTTAGGTCCACCTGGGGCTGGTCACCATGTACAGCTCACAGGCGTTGTTGAGTGCAATTTCTAATCTTCTTGTGAGAGACAGAAGCTTGGTGCAGAGGGATGAGGGAGAACTCGGAGCCCAGGCTCCCCAGGACCAGGCCTCTGGCTTGTTCACAGCAGCAGAAGCTGAGCTGCTGTACGTGCTTTATAAATCCTGTGTAATAAAAGCCTAATATGCTAAGTGTCTGGTTGTCTGTTCAACCAATCAAAGTATAATATGCTAATGATATGCTAAGGCCACTCAACTGCTCACTATGATGTGCACTGACCACCAGGGGGCAGATGCTCAATGCAGGAGCCAGGCTCATGGCTGGAGAGCACAGAGGTAGTGGCGGGCCTAAGCTGTCAGTCAGACATCCCCTGAGGGCTCCCGGACTGCGAAAGGGCACAGGCCAGGCTGAGGGACTCCCCCCCCACCCACCCACCCAGTGCACGAATTTTGTGCATCGGGCCTCTGGTACTATCATATCATTTAATCCTCAGCAGGTGGGTGCCTTATTGTCCCTATGTTACTGATGACGGAGCTGAAGCTTAGAGATGCAGTGTAGGCTGGTTTTGTTGGTTGGATAGCAGCAGATAAAAGGCTCTCAGGTACCCTCTTAGGTTTCCATGCACAAAAAGACACATTAAGGTCTATGTATCAGGCAGGGGGCTGGGATGCCTATTTCTCACAGACTCCTCTTATTTCCATTGCTCTGTCCAGCCTGCACAATGAATACTCATAAATGAGGGTTTCACAATGAGGGCCTGGAGGAAGTGGTGTTAGATGGCAGCCCCATCTGAATGCCATTCCGACCGGAAGAGAACATGTCTTTTGAATTCTGTAGTGTGCAGAGGCACCCAGTTTCGTTTTATAAAAGCTCGGTCAATATTTATGGGTGGCCTGGCAGGCGTGGCTCAGTGGTTGAGCGTCAACCTATGCACCAGGAGGTCACGGTTCAATTCCCAGTCAGGGCACATGCCCAGGTTGTAGGCTCGATCCCCAGTTGGGGGCATGCAGGAGCAGCCGATCCATGATTCTCATCATGGATGTTTCTCTTTCTCTCTCCCTCTCCCTTCCTCTCTGAAAACAATAAAAATATATATTTTTTTAATTTATGGGTGGATGAAACATACTATAACTCTCAGTTACTTAAAGTAAAAGAACTGCTGAGTAGCTAGTGACGAAGGGTTACTTTATGTTCCCTCTGTCTGAAATGCTCATCGCCAGACTTGCACGTGGCTGCCTCCTTTTGTTATTCAGGTCTCAGCTCTGATGCCCCCTCCTCAGAGGCACAGTCCCTCCCTCCCCTAATGAGTGTTTCCTTCGCAGGAAATCCATCATGCCTTCCCGCTTTAGTGCTTGAGGGCACCTGCCACTCTCTAAACTTATTTGTGTGGTTGTTTATTATCTGTCTGCCGGAATGGAAGACTCCCCAGAGTCCAGACGGCAGGTTCCCAATAAACAGTCCCAGAAGGAATGAATAAATGATAGGTTAGGAGTTCACCTTGTGTTTATAAGTCTCCTAGCTGATCTTTCAAATATTTATGTCTCTGCCATGCCCAGTTACATGCTTTTTTTCTCTTGTTTCTAATACTCATACTTCTTCTACCAAGAAAGCACAAAATGTAATTTAACCAGCCTGCTCTTCCGCCCAGGGCGGAGGTGGAAAGTTGAAAAGGGAAAAACTTAGATTCTTTGTTTTACTCATTCATGTCCTTCTATCACCCCTGTCCCCAGAAAGGGTTGGTGGCGGTTGGTCTGGGGAAGAGAGAATTCCCACCCAAGAAATGCTCTAAGAAAAACAGCCCATTTTTCCTTTTATTATTTGTTTCTGATTTTTATCTACAAAAGGAATAAATACTCATTTTAGAAAGTTTAGATAATACAGACTTTTTTTTGAGAGAGAGATTAGGAGGGAAGAGGAGGAGACAGAGAGAGAAACATCAATGTGAGAGAGACACATCAATTGGTTGGCTCCACACGTGTCCCGACCAGAGCCAGGGATCAAGCCTGTAACCGAGGTACGTGCCCTTGACTGGGAATCAAACCCATGACCCTCAGTCCAAGGGCTGATGCTCTTAATCACTGAGCAAAACCGACTAGAGCAATACAGAAACATTTTTGAAAGAGAGCACAATCACCTACACTGAGTGGCCAGATTATTATGATCTCTGAACGCATAATAATCTGGCCACTCAGTGTATATCCTATATAATAAAAGGCTAATATGCAAATTGTCCCCTCGACCAGGAGTTCGACCAGCAGGCAGGCCGGCCAACCGCCCATGTCCCCTCCCCCTGGCCAGGCTGGCTGGATCCCACCCATGCACGAATTCATGCACCGGACCTCTAGTGTGTGTGTGTGTGTGTGTGTGTGTGTGTGTGTGTGTTGTGTGTGTGTACGTACACACACACACACACACACACACACACACACACTGAGTGGCTAGATTATTATGCGTTCAGAGATCATAATAATCTGGCCACTCAGTGTATAATCCCACCACCCAACATACCATTGTTAACATTTTGTTTTATTTATTCCCAATCTCTACATTGTTTTTCCAAAATTTGAATTATTAGACATTACAAGTATTTTCCCATGTCGTCCACATTGTACATTCATTGTTTGGCAAATGTACAGATGTATCTTTAGGATGAATACCTAAAAGAAAAGCTGCTGGATCAAAGAGGTCTGTGCAAACCATTTGTTCATTCACACAGAATTTCATACAGAAATTAAGAGTAATGTTCAGAAACTTGTTTAGCAACTTGGCAGAATAGTTTTATATCTGTTGAATCTAATAATAAAAAATTGAGATTTATATGTGGGGGTTTTTTCCACATCATTTTTAAAAAATATATTTTATTGATTTTTTACAGAGAGGAAGGGAGAGGGATAGAGAGTTAGAAACATCGATGAGAGAGAAACACCGATCAGCTGCCTCCCGCACACCCCCCACTGGGGATGTGCCCCAAGGTACATGCCCTTGACCGGAATCGAACCCGGGACCCTTCTGTCCGCAGGCCGATGTTCTATCCACTGAGCCAAACCGGTTTCGGCGTCCACATCATTTTTCTAGTAAACAATTTTGATTGTATTTTTCAAAAGTATCTGTCCACGACAGATTGGAAATTTTAAAAACTGGCCCTTCCCCATAAAACGTTGAGAGGCAGCCCCAGCTAGAAGGGCCAGATATTATTTCCCAGAGAACTGAGGGAGAGGGTGTATGTTCAAGTTCCTCCTGCTGTTTTCTAAGCCAGTACGCGTAACCGTGTCCTGCTGTATTGTGCCGCTGATGATTTACGGGTATCCCGGGATCTCTCTCGCCACCCTGCAGATGACATCACCATGGTCATCTGTCCTGGTATTGCCAACCACAGCGAGAAGCAGTACATCCGAACCTTTGTTGACTACGCCCAGAAAAATGGCTACCGGTGCGCTGTGCTCAACCACCTGGGCGCCCTGCCCAACATCGAGCTGACCTCTCCACGCATGTTCACCTACGGTAAGCAGGGGGCATGGCCACGTGGGGTCTCCGGGTTCCTGTCCCCACTGCGAGGGCGCTGTGACTTCCGCCTGCCGCTTCTCGGTTTAGAATGTGTGCCAGTCTTCAAGGGACGCTGGGACACAGACGGGCCCTGTGACCAC
Organism: Cnephaeus nilssonii; assembly: GCF_951640355.1. Lineage (NCBI taxonomy): Eukaryota > Metazoa > Chordata > Mammalia > Chiroptera > Vespertilionidae > Cnephaeus > Cnephaeus nilssonii. The sequence goes on along the minus strand of NC_137095.1, from coordinate 8,528,248 downwards.
CCCCCTGTCGCAGGGGCAGAAACTGAAGCTCACGGGGGAAGTCGGCTTTTGTTTCCGCACCTAATGTCATGATTAATTTTTAAAAAAAATATTTTTATTGATTTCAGAGAGGAAGGGAGAGGGAGAGAGAAATAGAAACATCAATGATGAGAGAGAATCATCGATTGGCTGCCTTCTTACTGGGGATCGAGCCCGCAAGCCGGATATGTGCCCTTGACTGGAATCGAACCCGGGACCCTTCAGTCCACAGGCCGATGCTCTATCCACTGAGCCAGACCAGCTAGGGCCTAATCTCTTCTTTAAAAGACTCCAGTCATATTGGGTGAGGGCCCACCCTAACAACCCATTTTAACCTCATCATCTTAAAGCCCCTTTCTCCAATGCAGTCGCATCAGACGCCCCTCTTACCCAGCTAACGTGGGTGACACACCCATGTGCCAGGCCCGGGCCTGGTGTGCAGGATACAGCGATGACTCAAAGTCTCCAGCCACAAGGAACAGCCCGTCTCGAGGTCCCTGCATCGGAACCTACTTAGTCATGTCAGTGACGTTTGAAATAGTGGCTTTCGGGCAGCCTTAAGTTTGCCTGTGTTTAGCGGGGAGCTTGTGGAAAAAGGATTTTCCTGTTCCCATCAGGTTGCCTCTCCAAGGTGGCCCAGTCGCCCTCATCTCCCTCAGGCCAGGTTAGTGTCTCGTATTTCATCGTGGCTTTAAGAAGCTGCAGCAAGATTAGAGACCTAAAGCTTGTTACTGGTGCTAATCCCACAGGGATTAGATACATAGAACCTCATTAAAATCCTCCTGGTATTAAAAAGCAGATTGCCGAGGCTCTTAGTGAACCGGCCCAGGGAGGGGCCCGCAGACACTGAGGCTTTGGTAACTGACTTCAGGCGGAGATCCGGGGAGGACCCAGATTCTACCAGAAGGCCGGTCCTGGGGCTGGGCAGACACCACGTCCTTGCCTGTCCCTGGCCTGGGAAAGAGGCACCTCTTCACAAAACACCAGCAGCTTGTCCGGCATCAGGCAGGCCTGGCCCTTTATGCAGATCAGACCGTTTGCATTTAATTACACCGAGCCTCCCAAAGTGCCAACCCAATTAGCTGTAATTGCTCCTCAGCAGTGTAGCAAACCTGGGGTTTGTACCTGCCCCAGTGACATCTGAACATCTGCTCGAGGTCTCAAATAATTAGTCTCAAACCCGAGTAAAGGAAGATGTGTCTAAAAGGAATCAGATGGTGAGAAAGCAAGACTTTTATTTAAAAATTTATTTAAGCCGAAACCGGTTTGGCTCAGTGGATAGAGCGTTGGCCTGCGGACTGAAGGGTCCCGGGTTCGATTCCGGTCAAGGGCATGTACCTTGGTTGCGGGCACATCCCCAGTAGGGGTTGTGCAAGAGGCAGCTGATCGACGTTTCTCTCTCATCGATGTTTCTAACTCTCTATCCCTCTCTCTTCCTCTGTGTAAAAATCAATAAAATATATTTTTAAAAATTTATTTAAAAATAATTTTGTTATTTGTTTTTAATAGCCAGTGCAAAAGTCCAAATACAGTGAGTAAAACTATGTCCCGTCCACTCTAGTCCCCCGCCTCCTCCCCAGAAAATGAATGCCTGCTACAGTTTTTCAGCGATTATTCAATCAGATGTGTGTGCACATGTGCACATATAATCCCTTTAGAGCCCAAGTACACACGTGAGATGGTGCCAGTCCTCCTCTGCCCTTGTTTTTGTCCCTCAGTAAGATGGCACCGAGTTGTTCCATGTCAGCAGGTCAGACTCCGTGTCATCCTTTTTCACAGCAATTTAGTCCTCTGTGGATGGAAATGGACGTTATTCCCAATCCTTTGCTGCTACAAACAGGGCTCCAGTGGACATTCCTGTACTCATATCATTGCACACATGTGTGCATCTTTACATATATCTGCAGTGTACAGTCCCCAAATGTGTAATTGCTGGGCCAAAGATCCGTGCTTTCAAAAACAGGCACAGTTTCCTAACTCTCTGTGTGCTGGTCTGTCGTGTACATGTTTCTGGCCACAGCCCCTCACTTTCCCTGTGAGGTTTTATTTTAGGCTGAGTCCTGGGTCGGGCCTTAGAAGGATGCGATGAATCCCTTCACGCATGTCTGGCCACCAACCTGCTCCTCTAAACAGAGCTGCTGAGACATAAGATGGCTTCACCCTCTTCCCAGGGGCCCCCGTTGAGATCATTCCTCCTGGGCAAACGAGGCCCTCACACCTCTCTGTTCATCGTCTCCTGTGTGTGTTTCTGAATGGGCCACCTCCCTCGGCACCCTGGCCTTACGTCACCAGGAACACTTGATCCTAATCCTACAGAGCATCTGGCCGTCCCTCTGGACTGAAGTTTGTCTTTCCTTCCCTCTCCCCAAGATCCCAGAAATAATATCCACCTGGTACTTTCCTTACCCCCATGAGTCACTATACAGATGGGTACAGCGTCCTATCCTATTTGTAGCTTAAGAAGCTGATCCCAAGGGGTTTGCTCTTGCTTTTGCTCCATCTGTGGGCGAACACGTGTGCTCATGCACTCTCGGAACCTCTCTTGATTTCCATGCGCATCCACACAGGCTTCCCACAACCCGCCTTTGAGGGTGCATTACACATGTGTGATACCCGGTACCTTCCTTCATGGGCACTACTAACGCCATGTTTCCTCTCATACTGGGGCTCTGGGAACTTCTCTCCAGGTAGCCAAAGAGACCTGTCTGTCTGTGTCTCTCTCTCTCTTTTTTAATATATATTTTATTGATTTTTTACAGAGAGGAAGGGAGGGGGATAGAGAGCTAGAAACATCGATGAGAGAGAAACATCGATCAGCTGCCTCCTACACACTCCCTACTGGGGATGTGCCCGCAACCAAGGTACATGCCCTTGACCGGAATCGAACCTGGGACCCTTGAGTCCGCAGGCCGATGCTCTATCCACTGAGCTACACCAGTTAAGGGCTGTCTGTGTCTCTCTTTGCACACACACGCACTTTCCCTCTGTTAATATCTTGGCATCCGTTTAGTAACCCCTCCCCCCCCCCCCACCGTGTCACATTGTCTCCAATCTTTGTCGCACCTGACATGATGACATGACCTCACCTTTCTGCCCACAGGCTGCACCTGGGAATTCGGAGCCATGGTCAACTACATCAAGAAAACATACCCCCTGACCCAGCTGGTCGTCGTGGGCTTCAGCCTGGGCGGTAACATCGTGTGCAAATACTTGGGGGAGACACAGGCGAACCAAGACAAGGTCCTGTGCTGTGTCAGCGTGTGCCAGGGGTACAGCGCGCTGAGGTGAGCGACCCCACCCCGGGCCCCCACTCCTGTCTCCCCTCGGGCCCTTCCGTTAGCATGTGTTTGCTGAGATGCCCCAGTGCACCCCACGCTGCTGCGCAAAGACCCCGGGAGAGGCTGTGGCAGGCGGAGCAGAGGTTTCTGGGTCGTTGCTTGCACGTCGTACACAGGAGCGGCCTTATCAGACCCCTTCAGCCTGGGGCGTGCAGCTGTATTCGGACCAGATCTGTAGCTGAGCGAGCCGAAGCTCCCTTCCCACGGCCGTTTCCCTGTGGAGTCTGTGGAAAGCCTTCCTCTGTTTGTGCTGCAGGAGTTTTGCACGACAGGGGTTAGGAAAGGATACAGGAGTTAACCAGAGTCTGACGGCTGGGCCTTAGGACCCTAGAATTAAGTGGTCGGCAAACTCATTAGTCCACAGAGCCAAATATCAGCAGTACACCGATTGAAATTACTTCTGAGAGCCAAATTTTTTAAACTTAAACTTCTTCTAACGCCACTTCTTCAAAACAGACTGGCCCAGGCCGTGGTATTTTGTGGAAGAGCCACACTCAAGGGCCAAAGAGCCGCAGGTGGCTCGCGAGCCGCAGTTTGCCGACCACTGCCCTAGATTCTTCCTGCCCACGGAAGAGTCGGCTCTCAGGTGGCATCTGGAAGGGATCTGAGGAAGTCATTTCATCTGTGCCTCACCTTCAAGTGTTCCTCTCTCAGGTGTCCTAGGCGTCAGCACAAAGGGGGTGCCCTGCTGGGTAAAGGGTTATCTCGCCCCTCAGTGTCCTGGCAGCAGAGCCCAGCAGGATGAGCCTGGGAGGGGTTACAGTCTGCTCGGAGTCCCCCCCAGATCGGTGTCGTCCCAGATCACTCTCGAGTCACCACACACACACACACACACACACACACACACACACACGCACTCACACACACCTCCAAGCTCTTCAAATGCTGAATATTGTTTCCTGTGCTCACTCTTCATTATAAGGGCTTTTGTGTTACTAACGGGTACGAGCGATTAGAAAGTGAGTCAGCCACTGCTCACGATCATCATCATTCACTGTCAGATGAGATCGGTTCGGATCAGTGGGTCACAAAGGCCAGTCTGGTGAACAGTGAGGATCTCACTTCACGGAGACTTACTGGGGGTTGTGTGAGAAGTAAATTCAGTTCCGTGGGCCCCACCGCTGGAGATTCTGACTCATGAGTCTGGAGCCTGTGGCCAGGAATCCACATCCGGACATGTTTCACGGTGACGGCTGATGTTTAGCCACGTGAAGCAGTCACTGGGCCTGGGACCTCCGTGGTCTCTCCAGCTCCAGTTGGCAGGACTAGGTGCGTCCCCTCTTCCTCCTGTTGGGAACCCTCCCCTCAGTCCCCTCTACTCTCTGGAGGGCCCGCTGAAAGGACCTGTGCCTTGGACTTGGCTTGACGAGAAAGAACCAACTCCAAGTTCACAGCCATCTTGTAACCAGAGTAACCAAAGTCCCTGGGACAGCAGAGAGGCGAGCAAAGGCCTGCCCGGGGCTCAGGGGAGCAGGGCCTGGCCTGAGAGCTTCATCTGCTCTCCTCCCACACGTGGTCCAGTTTTCGGCAAGCCTTTAGTCGTCTGGAAAATTGGAGTCTCTAGGGCCCCCTCCTGAACCAGGCGCTGTGAAATCGCTGTGCACACTGGCTGTGTGTTCGGAGAGCACTGGATTGGATACGTAGGGGATGTGGGACGTTTCTTTGCCTGTGTTTTTCAATGAACAAAATCGGCCAGGACAGCCTTGTTTCATTTTGCGGCGGTAGCGCCATCTGCTGTTGGCAAGAGCACCTGATCCGCACTTTTGGCAAACCAAAGGTGTTAGAATTCAGGCCAAGAAGGTTTAAGAAGCTGAGAACCTAACTGGTGGCTGCCAGAGGAGAGAGGGGGGATGAGCAAAAATGGTGGAGGGAATAAGCAGTACAAGCGTGCAGTTATAAAACAGGTAATCATGAGGATGTAGGTGCAGCACAGGAAATATGGTCAGCACTGTCCTAAAAGCTCTGTAGGGTGACAGACTTACTGCAGCATCGCACAGTAAGGTGTATAAATGTCAAGTAACTGTTGTACACTTGAAACTCGTATAATGTATGTCAACTATACTTTAATTTTCTAAATATATATTTTTATTAATTTCAGAGAGGAATGGAGAGGGAGAGAGAGAGAACATCAATGATGAGAGAGAATTATTGATCGGCTGCCTCCTGCATGCCCCACACCATGGATCAAGCCCACAACCTGGACATGTGCCCTGACCGGGAATCAAACCATGACCTCCAGGTTCAAAGGTTGACGCTCAACCACTGAGCCATGCCAGCCGGGCAACTATACTGTAATTTCTTACAAAAAGATGTTTTAAAAAAAGAAGCTAGGAAACGAAAAAAAATGTGAGATGCTACAGAGATCTCCATACTTATAACACACAACTTCTTGCAATGATGGGAGAAAGAGGCAACTGTATCCTCAGGAACACAGAGAACTAAGGCTAGGCCTAAGGTCCCAGGGCCCTGCACTCGGGGACGGGGGCAGGTCAGGGAGACACCAGGGTCCCGTGTGCTGGTGCTGCCCGGAGCTCAGCTCCCCTCAGCGTTAGCATGAGACCTCCTCACTGAAGGACAGAGCCTTACTTTAAACCAGTGTGATCTTTTTCGCCACCATGGCCTGAGAGCAGTGAGCCTTCTCGGCCCTGGGATGATGGCAGCCATGCTTCCCTCCTGTCAGGATGGAGCGGGGAATGTTCGCCTGCCTCTCGGGGCCACACGGGACGTCTTGCTTCTGGCAAATCTTTCCTGGTTGAGTCTGTAGCACTGCTTGTCAGCCAGCCATCCCCCCCTCCCTCAGGCTTCGCATCCCAGTAGCACCTCCCTTCTAGCTAGAGCCCTTCTAGGCCCCAAAGCCAGCACTGCTTGCTGTATTAGCAAAGTCTAGCTGCTGCCACCAGACAAGCTCACGTTGAGCTGGCGAGGGAGGGACACCGGTGCCCTAAGCTGCTGGTATCGAGTGGATGCTACACGTTCCCTCGCATGAATGGCGGCCCACTAGCCCTGGAAATGTGTGTGGTCAGACTCAGTCTAACTTTCTGGTTTAATTCTTTTTAAAAAATACATTTTTACTAGAGGCCTGGTGCACGGATTCGTGCACCGGTGGGGTCCCTGGGCCTGGCCTGTGGGGATCGGGCTGAAACCGGCTTTCTGACTTCCCTTGGGGGTCCCAGATTGCAAGAGAGTGGTTCTCGGGTTACACACCCTGGAATCGGGCTCCCTCCTCTCTGGTTCCGGGTGCATCACCTGAGAACCGCAGCTGCCAAGTCACCGCAGCTGGGCAGCTCCTACATTGAGCATCTCCCCCCTGGTGCTCATTGCGCATCATAGCTACCAGTCGGACGGTCACTTAGGCTTTTATATATATAGATTGATTTCAGAGAGGAAGGGAGAAATAGAAACATCAATGATGAGAGAGAATCACTGATCAGCTACCTCCTACATGCCCGCTATTGGGGATCAAGCCCACAACCCGGGCATGTGCCCTTGACCAGAATTGAATCCGGGACCCTTCAGTCTGCAGGCCGACACTATCCACTGAGCCACACCGGCTAGGGCAGCTGTCGCCAACCGGTGGTCCGTGGGACCACTGGTGGTCTGTGAGGTCTGAAAAGTTGGCGACTGCTGGGCTAGGGCACTCTCCAGTTTAATTCATCATTTGAACTCCATTATGAATATCGAGGCCAGGACAGACTCATTTCTAACACCACTAATCCTGGTCTATAGAATCCTGTCTACGGACTCCCGTCCCCCATTAACAGAAGCAATGAAGACACCACTGCGGTCCCCCGGGCGGCCTCTGTGGGGCCTGTGATGTGATGGGACCAGCTAGATACCTCAGCTGTAGAGCAATCGGGTGTGAAAATGGATTCTCTAAATCAAACCCCTGATTTGACAGATGAGGAAACTGAGGCTTGGCGGGTGAAATGGCTCGTGCAGGGTTTGGTAAACCACCCAGCCGGGTCAGATGGGCCGTAGTTCAAGTTCCTGCTCTAATTCACTGTGGCAGCCGCAGTGGGGCTCACACCAAACAGCAGCTAGGGTCGCTTTAGGTTTTTCCCTGCCTTGTACATCCCCACACCCACCCACCCTGTACACACTCCTGTCATTAAGCCAGAAAAATGTGTGCAAGGTGGGAAACCAGAGAGAAAGGGCTCCCTGACGGCTGAAGAGGACTTTGGTGCAGGCAGGCTCTGTGACTGAGCGGAGGCCAAGGTGCTGGAAGAGTGTCGGAGTGTCACCCACACAGCCTGGGTCCCCCCTGGGGAGGTTTCTCCTGGGCTCTCACGTTCTGCACGTCTCTAACGTTTTCCATACAGAGTGTGAGTGCCAGCGAAGTCCCCTTCCACCGCAGGGAGCAGCTGCCCTCCCGCCCCCCCCATTTCCTCTCCAGGACGCACCCCATCCCCCTCCTGTGATTGTTTCAGGGCCCAGGAGACCTTCATGCAGTGGGACCAGTGCCGCCGCTTTTACAACTTCCTCATGGCCGACAACATGAAGAAGATCATCCTCTCGCACAGGTGCGTCACCTCTTCCCCCCCCCTCCCCCCCCCCCCCGACAGTCCTTCCTCGGCTCATTTGCGCGTCGCTGAAGGCCAGGGCTCTGGTTCTCCAGGGAACATGAAGGGGCGGGGGAGATGCGGGTGCTCTGCTGGCTGCTGTCATCATTCCCAGTGATTCCCAGTGGATCCCAGAGGAGAGACGGCTCCCCCACCTTTCCTTCCCAAGCCCAGGCCGTCCCGGGGCGGCTGGTTAGTGTTCAGGAACCTCTCCCCGTAGGGCGCTTGGTGTTTGGGGGTCTTGGGCGCCTGACCGAGCAGCAGTGGGACAGGAGCCCAGCGCCTGGTGCCCCCTGAGGTGTCAGATCTCCGTGCTCCCCCGGGCCCTCCTGCTCAGAAGCCTCCAGGCGGTTAGCCCCGGCCAGTGCTCAGAGCAGGCCCGGCGTGCGGGAGCTCAGGAATATGAGCGTGACTCATCATTATGATTATTCGATATCTTCTGAGTCCCAGAGCCTGGCACATAACGGGCTCTCAAAAATGCATTTTAGGGTGTTTGAGCACCATCCGAGAAAAGGCAATGTGACTGAATGATCGATTACTTCCTCTCTTTTTCTCAAGGACTAGCACTAGGGTGCTTGCCGCCTGGCCACACACCCAGATGGGTTCCTGTGGGTGGGTTCACGTGGCGCTGGCCTTGAACCCTTCATGTCATCCTGAATAGAAACGATTACCCTGCTGAGTACATATTAGCTTTGGAGCTAACACGTTGGAGAGCCGTTAACCCGTTAACTGCCACGCGTCCAAAACGGGAACCATCCCCACACGCCACGATACCTTGAATTGAATTTAAAAAGTCAATTTGCAACGATTCTTATAAAAATAAATATATGACTCCCAATTCGGGTGTTCTTGAATATTTTCAGCTGAAAACTCTCATGAAAAATGATTTTAAAGCTGGTCAGGGCTGCCACTTAGGGAAAACATTTTTCTTTTATAGACGCGCATGGCGTGTGGACAAGGTCCACCACTTGCGTCTACAGACGCTTATGGCGTACAATGGGTTAATTTGCCCAAATGTTAAATGGGTTTAACTACTGTCTTCCTTGGTAAGCGACAGAAACAACCAGAAACAACTCGTAAAAGGAAAGGGGTTCTGCCAGAGGGGCCCCCTCACCGCCAATGTAAACACGAGGCCCCCCTGTTTGGGCCACTGCCCACCACTCGCTGTGTGATTGCCCGCCTGTGTGACCTCCTCCCCTGAAGGAAGGCCTGGTCACAGTCACCCGGGCTCAGCCCCAATGGAGTTTGTCTAGCGGCCCCTGAGAAGGAAAATGAGGTCCTGACACCCATCTTTCCACCGTTATTCCCAAGTCAACAGCGCCAGCTCCTCCTCGGAGACATGCTGAGGGCCGGAGGCATCTGAATCTACCTCCCCCGGATGCGCGCTGTCCCTGCCCCCTGGCTGTGGATCTTGTCTGCTGAAGCATTTTTTAAATTAAAAATGGTTTCCAGCTGCGCTGCGGAGTCCCCGGCGATGAAATGGGAGGGTGTTTGCAGTGTGCGTGGGATTCGCTTGGTTTCTCACCCGCGTGTCCTTCCGTTTGCCTTGTTTCTCCCTCTAGACAAGCTCTGTTCGGGGACCATGGGAAGAAGCCCCAGACCCTGGAGGACTCGGACTTGAGCCGCCTCTACATGGCCACGTCCCTGATGCAGATCGACGACAACGTGATGAGGTGGGTCCTCGAGCGCTCGGGAACGGGGCCAGGTGGGAGGCCGCAGGCCAGTGCTGTCCAGCAGCGGGCGATGGGGGGGGGGGTTCTGCCCCCTTTAGTGCTTGGGGCTATTATTTTCACCCCTGAATACATGTCCAGTGTTTAAAAACAATAGAAAAAGAGGGGGGAAACAAACAAAACCCCCCACAGATTTCACAGAAAATGAAAATTGTAGCTTCTCTTGGAAAATAGGAAGAGGATCTGGCCCCTCATTCTGCGTCCCTGCTGGAACTGGGGCTGGAACGGGGCTTGAACCAGGGCCTGGGGTGTCACACCCAAGCTGCCCACAGTGCTCCCCCCGCCTGTGTGCTCCACGCTGGGCAGGGCTCAGGTGCCACACCCCTGCATTTGCAGGGGAGGGAAAGGAAAAGGAAGTATGTCTTGTCCCTGCCCCTTCAGGTCCCCAAGGTCGGCACCCTGACAGTGTCCTCCTTCCTGGTACCAATAGTTTTTAATTCAGGTTAGTCTTAACCGGGCAAGGTCAAGTTGATCTCTGACCTCATCAGTCTATCTTTTTTAAAATCCCCCTTTTTATTTACTGATCATTTGACACCTTTAGGCCTGGTCTAGAGCAAGTTTGGTTCATTCAATAGATAGGCATGCCCTGGCCGGTTTGGCCCAGTGGATAGAGCATCAGCCCGTGGACTGAAGGGTCCCAGGTTCTATTCCGGTCAAGGGCATGTACCTTGGTTGCAGGTTCTCCAACCCTGGTCAGGGCATGTGCAGGAGGCAACCAATCGATGTGTCTTTCTCTCATCGATGTTTCTCTCTGTCTCCCTCTCCCTTCCACTCTCTCTAAAAACCAATGGGAAAATATCCTCAGGTGAGGATTAAGAAAAAAAGGGAGATAAAAATAAAGACTTAAAAAAAAAAAAAAAAGATAGGCAGGTACTGACCTGAGCATACAGGATCTGCATTTGCCTTTCTTATGGGATCTTAGTCACCTTCTTACACCAAGTAACCTTGAAAGATGCCTGTTGAGAAACTAGGAAATTGCTGGTGTGTGAGAAGGCGAGAATGAATCCGGCCCACCCTCACTTCGGACGGGTGTGTCTAATGAGAACAAACAAACAAACCCAAGCTTATTTCACTTCCCTGTTCATCATCTGAGTTTTGTGAAGCCCCAAAGAGAATGCTCGTCAGCTCTCCCTGAAGCGCCTCCGCTCTGACAGTGCTGGGCAGTTCAGCTGATGTTCCCCAGTGGGCAGGCTCCTCCCAAGCCCGCACGAGTGACCCTGAGGGTGGGAGGGCTGCCCGGCCCCTGAGACCACAGGGACTGGTTTCGGGAAGAGTCCTGGAGGAGAGCCCAGCGCCTCCCCTCCCTTCCGGGCAGAGAGGTGCCTGCATCCTGGTGGGGAAAGAGACCCACCACTTCGGGGGAGGGGGGAAGGGGGTGAGGGATGTCGTGAAGACCGGTCAGAATAGAAGCACCAGACGCCCTGATGTGTGTCAGGAAGAGCTGAGGTTTTCAGAGCCTCTGGCGGGGCGGTCTGGCTGCTGGATCGGAGCTCCAGGCCGCTCAGGGCCGGGCAGACCCCGCTGAAGGTTTGGTCAGCGTCAGTTTCTATCTGGCTGCTCCGTGGCGGACGGAATCGGGGACTCTGAATTCCTCATTTCAGTTCACAGTGTTGGGGTTACTCTGCCACGAAGGCCCTGCTGTAAAGAAAGTTCTAGTAAAAGGCCTTTGAATTTCAGTTTCTTAGTGTCCAGTGACATCCGGCTTTACACTGCCTCGGAAGATGTCACGTCTGCCAATAATCACCATCGATAACACTGAGTGAGTGATTTCTCTGGGCCGGTAGCGGTGCTGGGACACACTTCAATGTCAGAGATGTCACAGCGCCGCTAAGGCAGGCCCTGTCCTTCGCTCCGTTTACAGAGGAGAAGCGCAGAGCGGTTCAACCCTTTGCCCGAGGTCACACAGCCAGTGAGTGGAAGGGACAGGATTGGAACCCAGCGCCAAAGCCGGGGCTCTGAACCCTAACTCTGGTGCCAGCTATATTCCACGGATGTGCCTGGCCAGTTAGTACAGGAACCGGAGCGGGAGTGCAGTCCCCTCCGCGTTCCCATCTGATGACACGTGTTGTTTTGTCCTTTTCCTGTGTGTGCCGCAGGAAGTTCCATGGCTACACCTCCCTGAAGGAGTATTACGAGGAGGAGAGCTGCATGCGGTACCTGCACAGGGTGAGTGGCAGCCCCGCATTCGGTCCTCATCCCGCCTCTGCCCGGGGCAGCTCCCTCCTAACCCTCCCTGTTGGAAGCTCGGCCAGAGTCTGGCTCAGACCGTCCAGCGATTAACTTGGGTTAATTATTGAAGTGAACTCTGTCCCTCTGCGACCCTGTCCCTCTGTGACCCCGTCCCTCTGCGATCCTGCACTTCTGTGACCCCGTCCCTCTGTGACCCTGCCCCTCTGCCACCCTGTCCCTCTGTGACCCTGTCCCTCTGCGACCCTGCCCCTCTGTGACCCTGTCCCTCTGTGACCCTGTCCTTCTGTGACTCCGTCCCTCTGCGATCCTGCACCTCTGTGACCCTGCCCCTCTGCGACCCTGCCCCTCTGCGACCCTGTCCCTCTGTGACCCTGTCCTTCTGTGACTCCGTCCCTCTGCGATCCTGCACCTCTGTGACCCTGCCCCTCTGCCACCCTGCCCCTCTGCCACCCTGCCCCTCTGCCACCCTGCCCCTCTGCCACCCTGCCCCTCTGCGACTTCCGTGTGTCATCCCTGTGCTGTCCCTTCGTGCAGGGCAGGACCTGGACCCTCCTTCTGGCCCTGTATTTAGTTAGTGTGGTGCCTAGGGCTGAATTGAAAAGCCCTGCTGTGATCTGGTGATCGCAGTAAAATAGGCATATTTCTCTATCAAAACAAGGAGGAATATGTCTGTTGACAAAGAGACTAGGTTTATACTAATGCAGTTATAGCAGCTATAATGAACTTTATGCGTATTAAATTAAGTTTGTGGCCAACATAACCCCCATATTTTTAAAAAATATATTTTTATTGATTTCAGAGAGGAAAGCAGAGGAAGGGAGAGGAAGGAAGAGATAGAAACATCAATGATGATGCCCCTGGTCGGCTTGGCTCAGTGGATAGAGCGTCAGCCTGCAGACTGAAGGGTCCCAGGTTCGATTCTGGCCAAAGGTACATGCCTGGGTTGTGGGCTCGATCCCCAGTAGGGGGCATGCAGGAGGCAGCCGATCAATGATTCTCTCTCATTATTGATGTTTCTCTCTCTCTTTCTCTTTCTCTCTCTCTCTCTCTCTCTCTCTCTCTCTCTCTCTCTTTCTCTCTCTCCTTCTCCCTTCCTCTCTGAAATCAATAAAGAAATATTTTTTTTTTAAAAAGAAACATCAATGATGAGAGAGAATCATTGATGGGCTGCCTCCTGCCCGCCCCCCACTGGGGATCAAGCCCACAACCTGGGCATGTGCCTTGACCTGGAATTGAACCTGGGACCCTTGAGCTTGCAGGCTGACATTTTATCCACTGAGCCAAACCGGCTAGGGGAACCCCCATATGTTTTTTGCCTGAACCACCACCACCGGTCTCTCTCATTCTGTGTTTGCACAATTGCTCTTTTGACTCCAACGTGGGAGTCCATTTACCCCTGACGATGAGCACCTGTTGGTGTGGCCCACCGCCCGCAGCTGAAGCAGGGACTTGTGGGCTGCAGTTCGCCATGTGTCCTATCGGCCACCCCTCCTAGCTCAGCCTCACACCCAGGCTTCTGGTGTCTGCATCTGCACCATTACAGTACCGTGGAGCCGCCCAGAGCCAAGGCCAGGGACCCCAGCTTAGCACACGCAGGCGTGTACTCCCGGCATGGCGGTCCAGGGGTGTCCGAGTGCCCCATCGGCACACGCCTGCCAGGGCCGGAGTCACAGCAGCAGCTGGCCATCCGGGGACCAGGTGTCCTTCACCCACCTGTTCACGCTGAGCAGGGACCACCTGCCCTCTTGTTCAGGGCCCGGTCGGGGAGTGAACTTGAACCGTGGATCAATGGGGTCCGCAAAAGGGAAGCGATCGCTTCATTCTGTCTCTTTTCTTGGTTCAGATCTATGTGCCCCTCCTGCTGGTTAACGCAGCCGATGACCCCTTGGTACATGAAAGCCTTCTAAGCATTCCAAAATCCCTCTCAGGTAAGTGTCTTTCTGCTGCTCCCTCAAGCACTCGGCAGACTGCCGGTCATTCTGTCCCCTTCACGTGCTGTCCCTCTTGGCGGTGCTCTTAGTCACCCCCGACAGTCCCGGGCTGTGAGGGGGCCTGGGCAGAGCCTCCCCGTGTCCATCCCGTGCAGGAGGCAGGCCCATCCCTTACATCAGAGACAAGCGCGGAGTCCCCCGCGGCTCTGAAATTGTCGGCTCAGGGTTACGGCTCCATGAAGTCTAAGAGTTTGGCTTAAAGAGGTATTTACACTTCAGACTTGACCTGAAAAGCAAAAAATAAATAAAAAACCACTCGTGACAGTCAGCCTCTCCATCTGCTTGGAGGATAAAAATATAAGCAGCTGGAAAAGCAGGCTGTGGCCGGTGGCCGTGTTATCCAGCGCAGGCAGGAAGGAGCTGAAGGAGAGCTAACGGGGTCGCAGGAGGAAACCTGGGGACTCCCAGGGCCTCATTTCCCTGCACGACCTCTGTAAGTAGCATATGGAGAGCGGGATACCTCTGCTTCTCTCGTGACCCCAAGCTAGAAGGGTAGATACTACAGCAGACAAGGACCCACGCCCGCCTGCAGAGAGCTCCGGGGCACCACGCAGAGTGCGTGCTGCGCGTGGGATGGGGTAAAGTCTTTCTCCTGTCACCCGCGCCCTCAGCCACGTGGGCAGCACACCGAGAAAGCAGTGTGTCTGCTTCCTTCCCTACACCCAGCCAGAGCTCTGCTGCTGTGGCACAGGAACGTATGCAATAGTGACCGCAGGGACAGGGGACAGGGGTCAGGCAAGAAAGGACCCCCCAGGAAGTGTCGCCCACCCAGGGCAGCCAGCAAGGGGCGCTGTCAGGAAGACAGCTGCTCCGTAGCTGCCCGTTCCGTGCTGGCTGTGCTAGCAACCAGCCTCCCTCATCCGGACTGAGCAGGTGCCACGCGAGTGTGGGCATCTGTAAGCACCGCTGGCGGCTTTATGTTTCAGTCTTAGCAGATAAACGGCATGAAAAGCCATCGACTCACTGAGCTGCCTTGTTCTCCAGTAAATGACAGTGTAAATACTGTGCTGTGCACCCTTCCCAGGACCCCCCCCCCCCCCCCCCCCCCCGCCACGCAGCCTCAGCACCGCCTGGGAACTCAGCTCTCTCTGCCTGGGAAAGCAGCGCCTGCATTTTAAGGCGACATCCCAGGGGTTCCGATGCACAAAGTTGGGGCGTGCTTGGCCGTACAGCCTAGTCATTTGGGGAGCTTTAGCAGCTGCAGCGCCTGGTTCCCCCTCCCCCCATCCCCCACCCCAACTGAGATCCTGATGTAACTGGTCTGGATGCTGCACAGTGATATTTTTTTAAATATATATTTTTATTGATTTCAGAGAGGAAGGGAGAAGGAGGGAGAGAGAGAGAAATGATGAGAGAGAATTATTCATTGATTGTCTACCTCCTGCATACCCCCTACTGGGGATCGAGCCCGCAACCCGGCATGTGCCCTTGACCAGAATTGAACCCGGGACCCTTCAGTCTGCAGGCCAATGCTCTATCCACTGAGCCAAACCTGCTAGGGCGCTGCACAGAGATCTTTCCAAACCGCTGTGTGCTACCACGCAGCCGTGTTTGAGACCCACTTAGATCTCCAAGGCTCTGCTCCAAGCCAAGCTGCTGCTCTCCAACCTGCTAGGTCCCACTGTTGTGCCTGCGCCACCAGTCTCCCTCCTACGGAGGTGAATGAGGCAGTGAGTGGAGGTCGGATGCGCTTGTAGGTGACCTTGGCCTGTGGGAACACCCGGGCCACCTGGCCAGCGTGCGTCCGCACCTGCTGCCGCGGAGCTACCCCGAGGACAGGGACTCACGGCTGCCTTTCCCCTGCAGAGAAACGGGAGAACGTCATGTTTGTGCTGCCTCTGCACGGGGGCCACCTGGGCTTCTTCGAGGGCTCCATGCTGCTGCCCGAGCCGCTGACGTGGATGGACAAGCTGGTGGTGGAGTACGCCAACGCCATCTGCCAGTGGGAACGCAGCAAGTTGCAGTGCGCCGACGCGGAGCAGGTGGAGGCCGGCCTGGAGTGAGGCCCCCGGACTCTGGCGCTCCAGCTGCCCCCCTTGAACTGGCGTCCCTCACCGGCTGTTCAGGTCTCCCCCTCCCTCAGTGACCTGGATCTGACCTCACACCATCGGCGGGGGCCACCACCGGGCACACCTGTCGGGGTGGGCGGCTACCCCGGGCGCTCCAGGCTATTTTTGTGCTTCGTTCTTTGTTTCCTCCATTGCGCTGTTAGCCATGGTGACAAGCACCAGACAGCCTCTCGGCCTCCTGTCCGGTTTAGCATCATCATCATGATTGCTTTTAAGCCAGTCACATCTAGTTTCCCTATGAAAAAGGTGTCAGGACAGCAGTTTTGCTTTGCCAATCAAAAGGCGCTCCCCCAAGAACAATGAAGGACGTCTGTTATTCGGCGGTGGCCCTATGTGTCCTTGTGTAGACCGGAAAAGCGCTCACCAAGCCAGGCCCCTGCCGGAGATGCAGGTCAGCTCCGAACCTGGGGTCCCGGGGCTCCCGGCCGCAGCGTGGCCTCTTAGGGCAAAGAAAACCCCCTTGATCACAAGCCAAGCTTCTCCCTCGCTCTCTCCTAGGACAGTCTCCCAGCCCCTTGCAGGTGATGAGAGTGACCTGGGGCGCTTATTAAAAATTCAGCCTCCCAGGTCCCTCCCCGGGGAGAAGCCGATGCCGCGGGCCTGGGAAAGGGCCTGGGGATTTTAATTTTTGACAAGTGCCCCCGGTGATCCTCATCGCCAGGCAAATTGGGGAAACCACTGTCTGCAAGGCCTTTTAAATTAGAACCATCCCAGTAGCTCTTTTTGTTAAAATCCATAGTCGGAGGCGTCACCCAGCTCCCAGGGACCCCCAAAAGGCCTGTCGTGCACAGCTGCCCGCTGTGACCACAGCTGACTCTGCTTCTCACTGGCTATATGACCCTGGAAAGGCCCCCTTGAACTTGAGCTTCCTCGCCTGTAAAACGGGGCACGTGGACCAGGTAGATTGCCGGCCGAGATCACTACCCGTCCTGAAATTCAATGACAAACTCACTTGCCTGAGGTTTGAGAGATCATCCCTCCAGGGGGAGCTGGGAGCCGCCCTCCAGGCTAAACATGTAGATGTCATCATTTTCCCTTTTTTTTGTTTGTTTGCTTGTCTATTCCTCGTGTCACATAAAGCCGTTTGTGGGGCCTTGTTTTATTATGCACTCATTTGTAATTTTGTTTTTTAACCCAGGTCTCTCTCCAACTCTGGCTTTTGATACCAAACAATTCAAAAGTTGGACCCCAGTTTGGAGCAAGACCCTCCCAACCCAAGAAGGTGTGGTTCTGCAAGCAGATTTTTAACTTAACCTTTTGCACTCGGATGTCGAGTGTGACTCGACACAGTTAGCATTAGAATAAAGGAATCGAGAAAAAAGCAAGCGAGTGCAAACGGTTAATAGCCTATTGTAGTCTATAGAGGTCTCTCCTCAGGTGTCTTCCCAAATGAAATTGTCACTCTTAAGTTTCAAGTACTTTTCTCCAATCCTGTGGTACTTGAATGTCTAAAAACCCTGCACTTTGAAAAACCTGCAGTTGCTGTCTGGAGCGAAATGGAACTATGAGAGAAATTGCCTGGATGCTTCAAAATGTCCCCTGCTTCGTCTCCTTTGCTCCGGGGCAGACAGGAGTAGGAAAAGGAGGTCCGTGTGGGTGTTGAAGGGGTGGAGGGAGTCACCTGCGGGCTCGGAGGCCGACCCCTGTGGCCGCAGGGGGACATAGTTTGAGCATTGGTCCACGTGACTGTGACAGGAATGTCTGTGGCCTGGAGAAATTGTTTGCTGACAATCACTAGATCGAACTAACGAATAACATCAAAAACAGCCATTATCTCAAAAGGTGACGAGGTCTGTGGTCCGGACTTTGCTGTGGTTTATACACACACCAGGTTTGTCCTGGTGACTCCCCCCCACCCACCCCCCCGCCCCCAAGTTGTTCTTTTTCTAGCGCTTTTCCTTTTCGCGTTGTTTTAGCACAAAGTGGCACTTTACCTTCTAACCCTCAGTTTGGAAGCCTGTCCTTTCCCCCTGTCACTTCCCCGCCACCTGACAGCCACAGCTGTGATCCAGAAGATTCTTAGTCATAGTCCCACGACTCCCTTCATTTCTTAAGACTTTCTGTGAAATGCAGTAACTTAATAGGTTTGTATGACCATCTCCTTGTCGTTTGCCCGGGTCCCCTCTCTTGCCTGTTCTGAGGAAGTAGTGGCCAGGTACCAGCTCCATCCGGGAAGAGAAAAGACAGTGTTGCTGTCCCCCCCCCCCCCCCCGGGGTGCAGGGGACAGAAGTCCTTAGAGCCGGGTCTGCACCGCAGTCCGACCCAGGTGTCCCCCCTGGAGGTGAGGAGGGGGAGAGGCAGGGTTTGGGGCACCTCCTCTGTTGCCACCCGACCGGAATTCACCCCCCCGGAGCTGCGAGGGCGGCGGCCAAGCTGAGTTCTTTTCGGTGTGTGACTCTGAATGGCACTCACACGAAGGCCACTGAAGGCCTTTGTTCAGCGCCAGGCTCTCGGGCATTGAAATGAGAGGGTGGCTGTGGCCGTCTTAACAGGGACATTCTTGTTGGCCCTGAATGAGCGCACAGGGCATTGAATGGACAGAGATGCGAACTCGCCTGGTAAACAAGGGAGCGGCGCTTTGTATGTAGGTCAGCTTCCCCCTCCCTCCCACTTCCCTTCGCTTTTCTCCTGAAGCCATTCATTTCTGGTGGCGATGGGAGTGCTCTTCTGGCTATTAAGGCCGCACTTGGGCTAAAGCTAGAGCTTTTGAACTTTCTATTCTGAAATCAGATTAAGGATATAAGTTGCAAAGACCCAGACAGTTCAATCGCAGGAATAACCTGTTAAAAACCAAGGAGGAGGGGTGCTCACGTTCCTCCTGGTTGAACCCCCTGCCTCCTAAACAAGTTGAAGACACTGATGAGTAACCGATTCGAGTCAAATTAGGATTTTCTGAAAAATGGTGTCAGGTCTCCTTGATGCACTTCTGTTAGAGGGCGTTTAACAGCCTTGAAGAAAACCCCTTGCCCTGGCCAGTTTGGCTCAGTGGGTAGCGCGTCAGCCTGCGGACTGAGGGTCCCGGGTTCAATTCTGGTCAAGGGCACGTACCTCGGTTGCAGGCTCCTGGCTTTGGTCAGGGGCAGGCGGGAGGCAACCCATCGATGTGTGTCTCTCACATCCGTGTTTCTCTCTGTCTCTCTCCCACTCTCTGAAAATCAATCGGGAAAATATCCTCCAGTGAGGATTAAAAAAACAAAACCATCACTTCTCTTCTGTGAGTTTGCACCAGGGACTCCAGGGCGGCCTAGAGAGAAGGTTGCTTGTGGTCACTGTCCTTGTAAGCTCTCTGCGGCGTGGCGGGGCCTGTGACAGACCACATGAGGGGAAATGTGCCTGAAAGGAGAGCGTCCCTTTGTGGGCAAGAGCCCAGGTCCCCTGCACCCTGGTGTTAGGAAGCAGGGTGCAGGGGACCTGGCTTCTTGTCCCACCTGCCCCTCATTCACACTGGATGGGGGGCAGCCGCTTCACCTCCCTGAGCCCCAGTGATCCCAGACCAAGCATGTCAAAATCGCGGCCAGCAGGCCACATGCCTGGAGGCGTGTAATCCCGCAGGCCGCGAGTTTGACATGCTTGTCCGACCTAGACCGTCTCTAAAACCATTCATCGACGTACACGTCATTTTCCCGAACGCTCCCACTGGCCTCCTGCAGCTCCTGCTTTAGAATCCGGTGAGTCAGGGCCCCTGGCTCACCCTGTAGGGCCGGGGGAGGGAGCTGTTGCATTAGGCTTTGCGGGTGAAGACCCTAGACCTTGCCCTTGCCCTGTGTCTTCGGCTTCTCTTCAGCGTCTCCATCCTCATCTCAGTGTCTTGCTGTCCCGAGGCTTGGCCACGTGACCAGGACAGGTGCAGCGCTGGCACGAGGCAGATGCCCGTCTTCCTGTGTGACTCAGGCCGAGCGCTGAGAGTTCCCGGGGCAGACACCCTCCCAGCTCCGGCTTTCATTCATTCAAGCCCCACTCCCGGGTCGGGCAGCCGAGCCTATGCGCCTGGCGTCCCAATGAGAGCGCGCTTTGTCGCCGTGTGACGTGCGGGTCGTTCCGCCAGTTCCCGGGGGGACAATGCGTGTGTTCTCTTAGTGTTTGCCAGGCAGGCAGATGTCCCGGATGTGAGGGGCCCTTCTTTCCCGGGGGCATCGGTCCTGGCTTGGAGGTAAAATAAAGATCACTGACACCTCCCGTTGAGTTCAAGGCTGCTAAGAAGCATTTGCCTGCAGCATCCGCTCACAACATCATCTGGAACCCCTTTCTTTGACCAGAAAGCCTTAACTTGAATATCTCCCCCCACCCCCCGTATTCCCCAATATCGTGGCATCGCAATTCAAATCCTTCCGCCGAGGGAGTTTGAAGCGAAGCCACAGGCAACACCAGAGCATTTCTCCGTGTGGCCTGTTCGCGCCTTCTTACGTTAGGCACCCGCACCCCTCGGCGATGGGGGACCCAGAACCTGCCAAATGCCTCCTCTGACGCCGCTCTTCCTTCCTGGCCTCTTGTTCAAAGCCACGCTGGCTTACTTGGATGCTTCAAAGGCCGTGAAAAGGGGCCTGTCCGTGGCGAGCAGAGGCCCAGCAGTGGAGGGGGAGGTTAGAGAACCCCTGTTGCCTAAGCAGAGGGAGGCAGCCCCCTCTTCCCAGAG
The DNA here is from genome assembly GCF_951640355.1 of Cnephaeus nilssonii. Taxonomy (NCBI): domain Eukaryota; kingdom Metazoa; phylum Chordata; class Mammalia; order Chiroptera; family Vespertilionidae; genus Cnephaeus; species Cnephaeus nilssonii. Next base: position 8,507,719 of record NC_137095.1, on the reverse strand, counting down.
CAGGATCGCTTTTGCCAAATGGTATCTGAGGCTGGGATGCTGCCCAAAACAAAAGCAGCTTCCTCCGGCCCCGTCGCCGCAGCCCCTGCCCCGGATGCTGCAGCCGGGCCTCCTCGGAAGCAGGCGGCGGAGTCCAGCTCGCCAGCCATCCTCCACTTCCAGACAGCGGACAGCTGTCCCTTTGGAAGTTAGCCTCCCTCACCCCCTCCATGTTTTCGGAGCTGTTTTTCCTGGCATGTGTGTGTGTGTCTCTAATAAGATGACATTCACTTCTTAACTGGCACATTAAGCCTTTTAACTCCACTCCTCTGTCAATTAGTAATGAAATCCATATCCTACGTCCTCCCCCTCCTGGTCCCCATAAGCCAAGAAATCTACTATTGCCATAAGTTGGGGACAGCCCACTTATAGCACCTGCAGAAATACCCGCATCTCCATGGGCATTCTCCTCCCAGACCACCCACGCTGAGCAGCCCCCAGGCCATGGGTGTGGGGGGCCAGGCTGCCCTGGGTGTAGAGTTTGGTTTTTCCTTTGGCCTCGTTAGTTCCCCTGAAGCACAAGCCCACCTAGAGCCCTGTCACCTCTCCCCCCAGCTCCCGGGGAGCTGGGCCCGTCCCACTGCCTCAGGAAGACCGGCACTGTACCTGAGCTCCCAGTCCTGCCACTGCAGCTGCCTTAGCGACACCCTCGGGGCCGAGGGCGGGAGGGCGGGAGCCCGCGTGCGCCTCCCCCTGGCCCGCTCAGACTCCCGCCAGCCGCCCTCGTCCCCTCGCAGATCCGCTTCCAGGTTGATTTTTGAGAACCATCACGTTCACATTCCTGATTTCCGTTTTGTTCCGTTTCGTTTGGATTTTCCCGAAACTTAACGTCGTTGCCCTGAAAACCATGTATTTTTGAGTTTGTGTTCTAAAAGCCTCCGTGCTGCTGGGTTTGGGGGGAGACACACGGGACCCCCCGGCACCGAGGTGTTTAACATCTGCAACTAGCAATGCAATTTTTTCTAAATAACGAGGATATTTACCTTTATTAAGAAACTATACTAAACAACGGTGTCCTTGACCATTTTATGTTCTCCTATCGTGTTGGGTCCTATTTTGATTCTGTGTGGTGGTAAACAAAGATCATTACAAGCGAAAACTGTAATTTTGTTATCTTTGATTCAATGGAATTTCTTTACTTAAAAAAAAAATTAAAAGACTAAAAACGTGGCGAGGCTGCGAGTTTTCTGTCTGGCGGGGGTTTTATATTTAAAGGGTTCTTTGCTGTGTCTTCACCAAAGTGTGAACTTGAAGGAAAATGGGCCAAACAGCAAGTTCTTATGATGACCGGTTTTTAAAATATATATTTTTATTGATTTCAGAGAGGAAGGGAGAGGGAGAGAGAGATAGAAACATCAATGATGAGAGAGAATCATGGATTGGCTGCCTCCTGCACGCCCCACACTGGGGATCGAGCCAGCAACCCGGGCATGTGCCCTTGATAAGGATCAAACCTGGGCCCCTTCAGTCCGCAGGCCGACACTCTATCCACTGAGCCACACCAGCCAGGGCTGGTGACGACTGATTTTAACCCAGCCTTGCAGATACAGGAGAATGACCAGCCCACAGGCGTCCTGACCAGTACAAGCCCGTCTCTCCAGGCAAGAAAGCCAAGGCCTGAGCTAAGCGAGAAAGCAGCGTTTTACTCAGCACAGCGAACCGTGTAGGCGAAATGTGCGGGGAGAGACAAGTGGAGGTTGCCATGGCTGACTCACGTGCCTTTCCAATGGAGCTCTTTGAACAGAGTGGGCGGACATGACCTGAATTGAGATTGTCTTGGGCTGGTTGAGGGATGGCGGGGTTCTCTTCTCCTTTGGTATCTGTCTGAATCCAAGCTCAGGTCCCCCCCGGGCCGGGCCAGGAGAGCTCCCCATGCTCCCCACCCCGGGAGCCTGCACTCAGAGTTGGCTCCCCTCTTGGCCAGGAGCCAAGCTCCCCTCTTGGGCCAGCTCTGAGCAGCGGCAGTCTCCTGCAGAGGCTGTCTGAACCCGGCGGCCTGTTTCCCTGCCGCGACCTCCACCCACCTTAACCAGCTGCCTCCACCAGCTCACACCGCCTCCCCCCCCCCACCCCCCCGAGGACCACATGCACCATTGCAACCTCCCAGCCCTCCCTCGGCTCACACCCCTTGGGCGAGGCAGAATCCCTGCTTCATCCCACACGTCTCCAGAAAGGAAGCGGTTCTGAGCCGTTGTCACTGAAGTGACGTTTTGTTGTCGTCCTTCCCATATTGGGTGGCTTTCAAAAGGATATCTTATTGTCCCTCTTCCTCTCTTTTTAAAATATATTTTGTGTTGATTTCAGAGAGGGAGAGAGAGAAACATCAGTGATGAGAATCATCCATCAGCTGCCGCCTGCACGCCCCCCACTGGGGACCGGGCATGTGCCCTCACCAGGAATCAAACCCTGACCTCCTGGTTCATAGGTCGATGCTCAACCACTGAGCCACACTGGCCGGGCCCCGCTTCCTCTCTTACTATTACGGTGATGGTGGCCACTTGTAGGGACCCAGTCTGTAGGCAGCTGGGATTTGGGGAGGCTGAGCATGTCAGATTTAACATGAACATTCATGGTCTTGGGACCCAGTCTCCCAAAGGGGACGGGGAAGGTGTGGCCCAGCCCACCCACCTCTTTCCTGCTCAGCTTGTCTCCGAGCGGGGAGGGGCAGTACCAGGGCATGGCCAGCAGGGGGCGGTGCCAGCCCACAGTCGGCAAACTCACTTGTCAGCTCCTGGCGGCCTTAGCTTCAGATGTCCTGGGAAAGCCCTCAGGAGGAGGCTATAGAGTCGCTCTAGGCAGCTTTTGCAGGCGAAGCCCCACAGACAGGAGGAGGGGGACACAACTGGCCGTCGCCGCCCGCATCAGCCTGCACCTGACTGAGGGGAGCAGGCCACCCCAAGGTGGAGCTGCTGCAAGCCTGCCTCCAGCCTGGAATTGCACGTGGGAAGCCCCCACTGCCTGCTGGCTGCCGAGGTTCCGGTGCCCCCAGATCACTCGCGCTCCTATCCCCCTCCTTGCCTGTTTTCACGGCTCTAAGTAGCAAAACTCTCTTGCAAAGGAAATCATTATGAAACTTCGAGTTTCACACAAGCCCTTATCCCGCAGCTTCAAAGACAGTAAGAATGTCATTGTTCCCAAGTCATCATCGTCGTCTTCTTTTTAAACAAGATGTTTATTTATTATTATTATTTTTAATCCTCACCCAAGGATATTTTTCCATTGACTTTCAGGGAGAGTGGAAGAGGGAGGGAAAGACGGAGAGAAACATTGATGTGAGAGAAACACATCGATTGGCTGCCTCCTGCACGCACCCCGACCAGGGCCCGGGCTGGGGAGGAGCCTGCAACCGAGGTCAATGCCCTTGACCGGAATCCAACCGGGGACCCTTCCATCTGCAGGCTGACACTCTATCCACTGAGCCAAACTGGCTGGGGCCCCAACTCTTCTTGTTCAAGAGAATTCCCCCTGGTTTGTCGCCCCCAAGCTCAGGGAGGGTCAGGGGAACCACAATCCCCACAGGCAGCCCTTTTTCCAGCCTCTGGGTCCGGGCACTGGGGAGAGGCCCAGGGATGCTAACTACGGGTCGGAGGGCAGGAGTGTCCTCAGAAGGCCGTGTTCTCGGCGTGGGCCCGGGGACCGAAGAGCTGCTCAGCAACCACCTTGCCGTCGTACTTGGGCAGTGTGCCCCCGAAGTCGGTGGGCAGGATGTCCTTGTCAACCTCCTGGAAGAAGCTGGAGAGGTCATCTCCGTGGACAAAGACCTGCAGGAAAGCAGAGACAGAGCTGAGCTGGGCGGGGGGCCGGGGGGGGGGGCCTAGGATGCCCTCATCAAAAGTCACCAAACCGCCCTAGCCAGTTTGGCTCAGTGGCTAGAGCATCGGCCTGCGGACTGAAGGGTCCCTGGTTTGATTCCGGTCAAGGGCATGTACCTCATTGCTGGCTTGATCCCCCGGCCCTAGCCAGGGGAGGCAACCAATCCATGTGTCTCTCTCACATCGATGTTTCTTGTTTCTCTCTCTGTTTCTCCTGCTCTCTTCCACTCTCTCTAAAAATCAATGGGAAATATCCTTGGGTGAGGATTAACAACAACAAAAGAAGCCCCATTCTCTCACCCACTCATCAGCCAATCACGGTGCAGCGCCCCTGCTCGCCCCGCCCCTGCCTGGGCAGCCGGCTGTCACTCACCCGCTGGAGCAGCTTGCTCTTCAGGAAGGGTCTCACCACGTTGTAGGTGGTGGTGAAGTACCAGGGCTGGTGGATGAAGTGGATGGCCTTGAACCGGGCTGGGAAGGAGTCCTGCGGGGACAGAGCGCCCCACCCCGCAGCCGCGATGGCCTCAGAGGTTCCCACTTACCCCCCCCCCTACTGCCTCTCCCTCCCCAAGGCGGGGGGGACAGGCCCCTGGCCACCAACCTGGGAGCCCTGGCTTCACCCCAAGAGGAAGCCCCAGAGGCCACGCAGCCCAGCCCTCTCCCAGCGGCTGCATGAAGCCTGGGGTTTCATGGAGTGAAGAAATGAAATGGTAGCCTCTCTGGGTGTGTAGGGGACCAGGCTTTTCAAACCCACTTTGCTGCTGAGCAGACTGCAAACTGTCACAGGCCACAGGGACACCTCTGTCATGCTCACTGTCCCCCACCCATCCCCGCCTTCCTTCCCCAGGTGCACAGACAGCGGACTTAAGATGAGCTCTAAGAAAGGACTCATGGCCCCGCTGGCGTGGCTCAGTGGTTGAGTGTCGACCTATGAACCAGGAGGTCACGGTTCGATTCCCCATCAGGGCACATGCCCGGGTTGCGGGCTCGATCCCAGTAGGGGGTGTGTAGGAGGCAGCCAATCTATGATTCCCCCTCATCATTGATGTTTCTCTCCCTTCCTCTTTGAAATCAATAAAAATATTTATTTATTTTTTTTTTTTAAAGGACTAGTGACACTTACAGGAGTGAGTGTCATGGGTGTTAGTGATATCCTCTCTCGGGATAAATTCACATTCAAAGGGACATAAGCAGACAGAGTGGGATTTGGGGTCAGAAGGTGTAAGTTCAAGTCCGGCTTCTGCCACTTTAGAGTTCTGTGACCTTGAGAAGTCACACAAATCTCTGAGCCTTGTTTTCCAGGTTTTAAAATGAAGCATGATCGCCCTCACCGGTTTGGCTCAGTGGATAGAGCGTCGGCCTGCGGACCAAAGGGTCCCGGGCTCCATTCTGGTCAAGGGAATGTGCCTCAGTTGTGGGCTCCTCCCTGGCCTGGGCCCTGGTCAAGGACACATGCAGGAGGCAACCAATCGATGTGTCTCTCTCACATTGATGTTTCTCTCTGTCTCTTCCACTCTCTCTAAGAATCAATGGGAAAATATCCTTGGGTGAGGATTAACAAAAATATATAAAAATTTTAAAAAAAATAGCCCTAACCAGTTTGGCTCAGTGGATAGAGCGTCGGCCTGCGGGCTGAAGGGTCCCAGGTTCGATTCCGGTCAAGGGCATGTACCTTGGTTGCGGGCACATCCCCAGTGGGGGGTGTGCAGGAGGCAGCTGATTGAGGTTTTTCTCTCATCGATGTTTCTAACTCTCTTTCCCTCTCCCTTCCTCTCTGTAAAAAATCAATAAAATATATATATTTAAAAACAAAAAAATAAATAAAAATAAAAAATGTGAAGAAAATGAGGCAGGAAGCAGCGAGAGGATGCTCTCTCCGGGTAGATGAGTTAATGAAAGTGACCTCCTGGCCCACTGTCGACCACCATGCAAGTGTCTGTGATTGGCCTTGCCCTTTCTGGAACATCCTCAGCGCCCTGCCAGCACCGTTAAACCAGGACTCCCGGCCTGGCCGCCCCGCCTCCCGCCCTGCGAGGGGCTCCCCCACTCGGGCCGGGCCGGGGGCCCCACCTGGAGCATGTCCACCATCTTCCTGAGGTCGGCGGCCCGCAGCCCCGCGGCCTGCTGCAGCGTGAAGCCCTTGAAGTTCTCCACGATGCAGAAGCCGTTGATCTGCGTCTCCTCGTTCTCCAGCAGCTTCTCCAGGATGAAGCAATACGCCTGCAAGATCTTGGCACAGAGGGGACAGGCTGCCAGCCCCGCCCGCGGACACCAGGGCCTGGCGGGAGAGCCGACTGGTGCACCCTGATCGGAGGTCACTGGTCACCGGCTTAGAGCTGGGACACTCCCCCCTTTCGGAGTGGGTTCCAAGAAATAACCGTGAGTGTCCCAGCCATGGTTAGATGCCAGAGTGCTTATCCCTGAGCCTTTAAACTTCACTGTATTTGCCAAGACTTTTTTAAAAATATTTTTTTTTGTTGATTTCAGAGAGGAAGGGAGAAGGAGAGAGAGAAACATCAATAATGAGAGAGAATCATGGATCGGCTGCCTCCTGCACACCCCACACTGGGGATGGAGCCCGCAACCCGGGCATGTGCCCTGACCGGGAATCGAACCGTGACCTCCTGGTTCGTAAGTTGACGCTCAACCACTGAGCCACGCCAGCCGGGCAGAGCAACTCTCTTAAGAGCTTGACCCTTGCCCTGACCGGTTTGGCTCAGTGGATAGAGCGTCGGCCTGCGGACTGAAGGGTCCCAGGTTCGATTCGGGTCAAGGGCATGTGCCTTGGTTGCGGACACATCCCCAGTGGGGAATGTGCAGGAGGCAGCTGATCGATGTTTCTCTCTCATCGATGTTTCTAACTCTCTATTCCTCTCCCTTCCTCTCTGTAAAAAATCAATAAAATATATTTTTAAAAAAAGAGAGAGAGAGAGATTGACCCTTGGCATCGCCTACGTGTCGATGCGAAGAAGTCAGGCTGCTAACGAGGCTGTGCTCTCCAGAACCCTCCCGGCTCTCTCTGTTCTCTCTGCGGCTCTCAGCTTTCAGCCTTGGGCAGGGCTGAGCCCAGATCCTGGCCCACAGCTGTCACCCCGCTTGGCAGGGACACGGGGACCCTTGGCCAGCGGGCCCTGCCTGCAAAGCTGCTGGGTTTCCCAGCTGCCCTGGCCCCCCTAGGAGTTCTCCCCCAGCTGGACAGGGCCTGGCGGCCTTGGCTGCCTGCCTCCCCGGCCCCCACTTCGCCTGGGGAGGGGGGGCGGAGCCAGGACTGAGCGCCCCACAGAGGCCAGGGCTGGGGGAGGGAGCCCAGCCCAGCCCAGCCCAGCCCAGCGTTTGCGAGGGACTGGCTGACCTCGTCAAAGGTGATTTCTTCACTGTCCCAGTTCTCGATGTTGAAGAGCATGATCACTCGGCCGTACTTGTCCCGACGGGAGAGGACGCCGGGGTAGCCAGCCTCGATGGTGCAGCGGACGGCCTCCAGGGACAGGCTGTCGAAGAGCTCAGGGTACTGCAGCCGGAAGTGCACGTAGCCTGGTGCAGGGAGGACAGAGGGGTCCCTCTGGGAGCCAGCCCGTCCTGGGGTGGAGGTGGGGGGGAGGGGATCCCGAGGCCTGCGTGGGACCCAGCAGGACACCCCCTCTCTGGGATAATTGCCGCGGGAATCAAGACTCTAGGCCGGAACATCCATGGCCAACTGCCCACGTGTGAGGTGGGATCCTAAATCTGAGGACGGCACCGACTGGGTCTTCCTCTCTCCCACGGGCAGGGGCCCAGGGGTCTCGGCTGGGCACAGGGTGAGCTGAGCGGGGCGGGGAGAAGATAAAATCAAACCCCAAGCCCTAGCCGGTGTGGCTCAGTGGATAGAGCGTTGGCCTGCAGACTGAAGGGTCACAGGTTCGATTCCAGTCAAGGGCACATGCCCGGGTTGTGGGCTTGATCCCCAGTGAGGGGCGTGCAGGAGGCAGCCAATCAATGATTCTCTCATCATTGATGTTTCTATCTCTCTCTCCCTCTTCCTTCCTCTCAAAAATTAGTTTAAAAAGAAAAATCAAACCCTAAGGAGGTCACAGAGGCCCCGGATTGAGCACCCGCGCCACCTCCACACCCCATCTTGCTCATCCTGGACAGGTCCCACCTCTCTGTCTCCACCACCCAGCTCTGGAGGGACCAGGCCCAAGGAGGAGTTTGGGGAGCAGCTGCCTCCTGCAGCCCCCCCGGCCCCCCAACTCCCCCCTCACTCAGCCTTGGTCCTGCCGCTCCCTCCGCCCAACTGCTCTGCCCCCAAATACCCCGTTTCCTTCGTTTTTGAGACCAGAGCCTTCCACTTTACATAAAAAACTTCAACCCCTCAATGCTTCATCTCCGCTTCCTTTATTTTCCCGTTATCCCCTCTTACTATCTGACACTCTCAAGCCCTGAGCCACGCCGGCCAGCTTACATATTTTTACTTTATCTGCTTTATTATTTCCAGCGTTAGAATGTGAGGTGCGGCCCTGACTCATTTGGCTCAGTGGATAGAGCGTCGGCCTGTGGACTGAAAGGTCCCAAGTTCGATTCTGGTCAAGGGCATGTACCTTGGTTGCGGGCACATCCCCAGTAGGGGTGTGCAGGAGGCAGCTGATCGAGGTTTTTCTCTCATTGATGCTTCTAACTCTCTATCCCTCTCCCTTCCTCTCTGTAAAAAATCAATAAAATGTGTTTTAAAAAAAAAGAATGTGAGGTGCGTGAGGGCAGCCATTCTTTTGTGCGTTATTCTCGGCTGCACCCTTTGGCCTAAACCAGTGGTCGGCAAACTGCGGCTCACGAGCCACATGCGGCTCGAGACCCTCGGTTTGCCGCTCTGTTGACTAATGAGTTTGCCGACCACTGGCCTAAACCAGCAGATGGCACAGCCGGCAGGGAATGAACATCTGGGGGAGGAAGGAAGAAGCAAGAACAGGAGACTCGGCCTGCAAAGGGCCTGCTGGAAACCCACCCTCCACCAGCACCAGGGCCTCCATTTCCGGAGCAAACCTGTCTCCAGGGGCCAGCAGGGCCCAGTCTTCGGGGCCCTGCCCAGCCTGGCACCATCTTCTGTCCCCCTCTCTGCATGAGCGTTGGGCACCTGCAGGGAGCCAGGCATCCATGCCCACCTTCCCCGCAGAGCCCCAGAGCCAACGCCTAGCCTTGGGGGGCGGGGGACTCCTCTCCTCTTTGGGCACCCGATTTGGGGGGTTCGGTTGTGGACGAAAGGGGCCACATGCTGACCTGACAAGCTCAGGGGAGGCCTGCATGGCGGTCTTGCAAACTCAGAGACCTAAAGTCACCACAAAGGATGGTCTGAAATTAATCTTTAACTAAAAGAGTGATGGTGGACAGTCACATCCTAGGCCGATATTGAAGCATAGTAACCTCCATCTTGTATAAAACTGCTGTTTGAATTCTCTGCTATTGCTAGATAGTCCCTAGTCCTGTAAGCTCTGTCATTATAAACTCTGTCACTTTAAGACAGTCTGTCATTCTGTAAAATGACTTTGTTTTTAGTTCAAATAATAGAAAAAATATAAACTTAACTGTCTGACCTTGCAAACTAGCCAGCCAATGTAATAGACTAAAATAGACTAATACTGATAATAATTATGCCAAGTACAAACTCATTATGTATTCAAGGTTACAACTGTCGGTAACAATATAACTCACACAGAGCCCTTTGTCATATCTGCAAACAAAGAGGCTCGAAAAATATAAATACGGAAAAACTTCCTGTATGGGTTGCTCAGAGATTTGGAAAAAGACACCTCCCTCTGGGCCGTGTGCAATAAACGACTCCTAATTAATTGGCTCATGAAGGCGTCTTGTATCTCATTCGATGATTTACAATACAACGTTATCTTCGCTGACAAGGTTAACCTTTACCTTAACTGAGCCTATCTGTCTTTTTGCGTCTATAATAACACGCCCTTGAAATGTCTGGATAACTTGTACCTTCCCTTTTTCCGGACCCCTTGGGGCACAGCCTAATGTGCTGGGCGCCAGGACAGAGACCACAAATTCCTTCATTGTTATGTTAATTGTTCCGGCACCCACCTCAGTATGTGTCCATCATTTTACTTCTTATCCAATCCCAGGGGTTTCCCCGCTTTGCTTTCTCCCACCTCTCTAGTCTATCACCAATGGATTTCTTTTTTAAAAAAAATATATTTTATTGACTTTTTACAGAGAGGAAGGGAGAGGGACAGAGAGTCAGAAACATCCATGAGAGAGAAACATTGATCAGCTGCCTCCTGCACACCCCCCACTGGGGATGTGCCCGCAACCAAGGTACATGCCCTTGACCGGAATCGAACCTGGGACCTTTCAGTCTGCAGGCCAAACCGGTCAGGGCACCAATGGATTTCATGTAACCCACCTACGTCCCTTCCTTTGATTGCCATGTAATTAATACAGATGTAACCCGCCATTCTCCGGAGCATTATCTCAATTCATTGAGGTTCTGCTTCCCGGCATATGTCGAAAGTTTGGCTCAAATTAAACGCACAAAAATTCTTGACAGGTTTGACTGTGTTTATGTTAACACGGTTCTCCTCATTGAGTCCTAAGACTGAGAGGACAGGAGCCCTATCTCTAGGAATCTGGTCCTGCCCCATTCATTCATTCATTCATTCATTGTCACAGCTGAGCGGGATCGCCCACGTCTGACCATTTTAGGGGTGAAGATAGGGAGGCTCAGAGCCACAGGGTGGGCAGGGAATGGGAGGGAAGCAGAGGGGCGGTCAGTCTGAGCTGTGGCTGCGTGAGGGTCAACACCACCCTCACACCCTCCTCTCCTCCCCCAGCTCCCCAGCGCGGGCCTCACCTCTGAGCAGCTGGTAGGCGCGGCCCACGTCGAACTTCCTGGCCCGGATGAAGCGCAGGAAGAAGGCGCTGTCCCTCCCCCGCACCTTCTCGGCCACCGCGCGGGCCAGCTCCTGCCCGGAGGCCGCCTGCTCCAGCACCAGCTCCTGCAGCTCCCGCACCACCGCCTCCCGCCTCTCCTCCCTCTCGTTCAGCTCGTCCTTGGCCTGGAACAGAGTCGGGGTGGGAGCAGGAGGTCACGGGGAGGTGCTGTGCGGGGGCGGGACACGCGCACACAGGGTGAGACCTCGCAGGGGCAGCAGCTGCTCAGGCAGCGCCGCGGACAAGTGGTTGTATTTGGAGAAAATGAGGTCCATCTGCTCATCCAGGCTTCCTTGGGCAGGACGTAGCCAAAGGTCTGAATGTCTCTCATCCTAACAGCCTGCATTTACCGAAGCCCCTGGTTAGCACTCTGCCCAGTCCTTTCAGTACGTTGTGTTTTTCACCTATGAACCAGGAGGTCACGGTTCGATTCCCGGTCAGGGCACGTGCCCAGGTTGCAGGCTCCATCCCCAGTGTGGGGCGTGCAGGAGGCAGCCGATCAACGATTCTCTCTCATCATTGATGCTTCTCTCTCTCTCTCTCCCTCTCTGAAATCAATAAAAATATATTTAAAAAAATAAATACAGTGTGTATTTCAATATTTGCCACAACCCATCACAGTAAGGTTGGAATTCTCCGCAATTTTCAGGGTAGTGGGGGGGCAGACTGAGGTTCATAGAGTGAAAATATTCTTGCCCAAGGTCAGCCAGATAGAAAGGAGTGGAGTTGGGACTTAAAAGTCCTACTCAGGCTGGACTTTTATTAATTTATTTTTTAAATACATTTTTATTGATTTCAGAGAGAAAGGGAGAGGGGGAGAGAGATAGAAATGTCAATGACGAGAGAATCATCACCGATCGGCTGCCTCCCGCATGCCCCGCACCGGGGACCGGGCTTGCAACTTGGGCATGTGCCTCGACCAGGAATCGAACCGTGACCTCCAGGTTCATAGGTCAACACTCAACCACTGAGACAAGCCGGCCAGGCCAGGCTGGACTTTTAATCACTTCGGCTCTACTGCCTCCCAGGCTTAATTCTGATCTTTTCAAAAACAAAGATACCCAGCCCGAACTGGTTTGGCTCACTCGATAGAGCGTCGGCCTTCGGACTGAAGGGTCCCAGGTTCGATTCCGGTCAAGGGCATGTACCTTGGTTGTGGGCACATCCCCAGTAGGGGGTGTGCAGGAGGCAGCTGATCGATGTTTGTCTCTCATCGATGTTTCTAGCTCTCTATCCCTCTCCCCTCGTCTCTGTAAAAAATCAATAAAAAATATATATTTAAAAAACAAAGATACCCGGCCAATGGCAGCCAGCCCCCTGCCTGCCCCCAGAGCCTCACATTCCTCCCCTGGGCTGGGGCTGGAGAACTCAGCTGGTCTCCAGCAGCCCTCCCCCTGGACAGCATGAGAGGGGAATGCAAGGAGGGCAGTCAGGCCTGGAGGAAGCTCGGAGCACCTGTCCCTTGAGATGCCCAGGGGAGCAGAGATGGAAGCCAAGAGCCCAGCTCATCTCAGCCCGGAGACACTCTGTCAACCTCTACAGGTGCAGTTTGGTCATTTCTGAGCTGGCCCAACAACTTTTTTTTTCATAAGTTCAGGAGGCAAGACCAGAGAGGGAAAGCACTTTGCTCAAGGTCACACAGCAAGTTGGAAGTAGGTCTGATTCTCAAACTCAGGCCTCATGCCTATCCAGTGGGGGCATCAGTTGGATCCCTATTCCCCAGGGCCACTTGCAAAGCAACATTCCTGACCCGGCTGGTGTTGCTCAGTGGATAGAGCTTCGGCCTTTGGCCTGAAGGGTCCTGGGTTTGATTCTTGTCAAGGGCATGTACCTTGGTTGCAGGCTTGATCCCCAGAAGGGGGCGTGCAAGAGGCAGCCAATCAATGATTCTCTCTCATCATTGATGTTTCTCTCTCTCTGCTTCTCTCTTCCTTCTGAAATCAATAAAAATACTTTTAAAAAATGCAATGTCCCGCCCTGACCGGTTTGGCTCACTAGAGCAGGGGTCCTCAAACTTTTTAAACAGGGGGTCAGTTCACTGTCCCTCAGACCGTTGGAGGGCCAGACTATAGTTTAAAAAAAATATGAACAAATTCCTATGCACACTGCACATATCTTATTTTGAAGTAAAAAAACAAAACGGCAAAAACACCCGCATGTGGCCCGCGGGCTGTAGTTTGAGGACACCTGCACTAGAGCATCGGCCTGTAGACTGAAGGGTCCCGGGTTCGATTCTGGTCAAGGGCATGTACCTTGGTTGCGGGCACATCCCCAGTGGGAGGTGTGCAGGAGGCAGCTGATGGATGTTTCTCTCTCATCGATGTTTCTGACTCTCTGTCCCTCTCCCTTCCTCTCTGTAAAAAAGCAATAAAATATATATATATTTAAAAATGCAATGTCCCTAATATCAGAGTCTAGGACGATTCCTGGCCGGAGGCCCCAGGTCCCAGGGAGCCCCGTGGGTGCTGTAGACTTGGATAGACGGGCTGATGTCTGCTCAGCCCAGCGGCTGCCAGGTCTGACCTCCAGGAGGGCCCCTAGCACAGGCCAGCCCATGCGGTTCAGGACAAGCCGGAGAGCTGGGGCAGGACGCTTTCTCCAGCAGCGAGGAGGCCATCAACATCCCCCCCTTGTTGCCTTCCTCACCTGCCCCATCCCCCCTGTCCTCCCCCCGACCCCCGGGGGCCACCTCACCTTCTGCAAGGTGTGTGGAGGCAGCTGGCTGCACCGGCCAAAGACAGGCCCGTGGTCCTTGGTGGTGAGCCGCTCCAGCTGGGCGCGCAGCTGCTGTTCCTCCTCAGGGACCTCACGGAAGGTGCCCGCCTGCGCGGAGAGGCAGCAGGAAAAAGCAGTGACAGGTTCCCATCAGCCTGAGCGAGCCCGTGGCCGGCTGGGACCCTACCCTCCTCACTGTGGGCGGCGTCCAGGGCCACAGAGAGGTTGCAGGGGAGAATGCTCACCACAGACCAGGTGTGGAGAAGCAGGGAGGGGGCAGGGCAGGGCAGGGGGAAGGTGGGTGGAGGGGAGCCCCAGGGCGCAGGGGTACTCACCCCCCCTGACATGCTGCCTCTGGGAGTCTGAGTCCTGGGCCTCTGTCATGGGAGAGGGGGTCGGGGCAGCAGGGGATGGAGAAATGGCAGATCTGGTCTCAGAACCGAGGATCTCAAACTTGCCCACGCATCATCGCAGTCACCTGGGGCATTGGTTGTTGTTGTTCCGCTGAAATGCATTGTTTAAATTCACATGCACATTTCATTGGTACTTATTTGCTCAGTCTGCCAACAGGCCGGTCTGGCCCAGCCTGGAAAGTAGCCAGCTGGTTTCCGTTTTACAGGCGTCTGGGCTGAGCGCGCCTCTCCCGCCCCATCCCTGACTCTCACCGTAGTCCTGGACTCCCCCCACACCTCCCCAGCCCGGCTGGGCCCCTGGTGCTGACTTACCTGCTGGGTCCGCAGCTCCTCTTTGGGGCCACCTGGTGCCCGTGTCCTGGGGAGCCTCGGAGGTCGCCTCTGCAGGGGGCGTGGTCCCGTCAGCAGGCTGGGATTAGAGTGTCACAAGGAACGTCTCAGGGCCCAGGATTTCCTGTTCAATCAGGCACACGGGAGGCCCAGGCTGGGGCAAGCGCAGCGCCAGGGGGCTGCGGGGGGTCAGCCCGGGTCCGGCTGGAGCCACCTCAAAGCCCTCCTTTGTGTGGTCTGCTCGGGGTTCCTGCTCAGCCATGGATCTGGGCCAGCCCCATCCTCCCCCTCCCTGCCCTCTCCCTCGTCCCAGGGGGCTCGGGGAGCTCACACCCAGAGCTAGGCTTGCAGGAGGCGCAGAGAAATTTTGAAAGTGGTTGCCGATGCAATAGCAGCTTTGGGGAATCCAGACCTGCCACCCTCTCCCCGAGCCCAGCAGGGCCTGGCGAGGTCCTTGTCACCTCCACGGTGAGTGGGGCCAGCGGGGAAAGGTAGCTGGTTAGGCTGAGGGGGAAGACAAGACTAGATAGGCCGACCCACCTTCTAGGCCAGCGGTTTGCCGCTCTGTTGCCTAATGAGTTTGCCGACCACTGCGTAAGGCATTACCCTTACCCAGAAGTTTTGACTTCAGGTTAAAGACATTAGTACATTATTAAAATGTTTTTTTTTAAGTGTTTTTCCCCCAGGCATGTGGCTCGCGAGCCGCAGTTTGCCGACCACTGTCCTAGGCAGTTTGTGCTAGATCTGTGCCTGTTCTGGATCCAGTCAATTCTCCCAGGCCAGCGAGGGCCCTCAGGAACAGGGTCCCATTGCTATGGGGGCTGAAGGAAGGGATTGGTGCTGATGACAGTGAGGTTACCTGCTAAGGGTTGAGGAGATAGAAAACTTTGCAATGATCCTCATTTTTCTTTTCTTTCTTTTTGCAGCAAAGCAAGCAAGAATTTATCGGCTGCAGCAAAAACACAATTAGGACAGTGAAACAAGGCAGGGTGTAGAACAAGCATGTCAAACTCGTGGGGTACATGCCTCGTTTATTTGGCCTGTGTTAGCCTTTGAGTTTGACATGGTGTAGAAGAAGCAGCAGGAGGGCCTGGGCTGGGCTGCTGTGGCTCACTGGGAACTCAGAGAAAAGGGGCTTTGGACACAGGTTCGGGGGGTTAGCCCTGGATAAGCTGCCGATGCCCATTGCTCCCCTGATTGCAAGTCTGGTGGGGTCCCTTAGCGGGGAGGAAGGGGGAATGGCCCCGGGCATGCTCCCCTGGGGGAAAGGGGACACTGGGTCCTTTGCATTGAGGGTATTTCTCTCTCTCTCTTGAACGTGGGGAAACTCAGGGGAGGAACTTAATAGAATATTCATCAGCTTGAAATAATCCTCATGAATAAAGGAATAGACATAGACTCTCTGCTCTCCCCCGTGTTGTTCTTTATAAACATTTTATTTATTTATTTATAAATATATTTTATTGATTTTTTACAGAGAGGAAGGGAGAGGGAGAGAGAGAAACATCGATGAGAGAGAAACATCGATCAGCTGCCTCTTGCACACCCCCTACTGGGGATGTGCCCGCAACCAAGGTCCATGCCCTTGACCGGAATCGAACCTGGGACGCTTGAGTCCGCAGGCCGACGCTCTATCCACTGAGCCACACCGGTTTTGGCTTTTTTTCATTTTTTTTATTAAGGTGTTATATGTGCACATATCTTACCATTGCCCGCCCCCCCACCCCACTCCCATACATGCCCTCACCCCCCAGAGTTTTGTGTCCATTGGTTATGCTTATATGCATGCATACAAGTCCTTCCGTTGACCTCTTATCTTTGTAAACATTTAACAAACATTTACTGAGCATTTACTGCTTTGCCAAGCTATGCACTGAGGGGTCACTGGCACCTCCAATGGCACACGGAGTAAGACACCTGCCTCTGCCTTCCAGACCTTCGGATGCAAAGACCATCGCTTCCTTGGTCCCCGCCCCCTGCCTCCCGACCTGGAAGGGCTTAACCAATCACACGTCTCGCCGGGCACGCCCAGCCCGCACTGCGCATGCTCACTCGTGAGGTCCCGCGTTCGAGTTCTCACGCCGCGCCTCCCGCCCCCCCCTCCCCCGACTGTGCGTGGGGACGTCCGAGGACGCCCGACGGTTCCCCCACCCCGTCGGCCTTAATGGTACAGTCCACCGCGGGCGCCCGGCGGCGGAAGCGCGCTGCGGGGGCGGGGCCTGTTGCTCCGGGTGACAGGAAGTGCGGCGGCGTGCAGTTGCGCGGGAGTTTCGGAAGTTTGGCGGCGGCGTTGGGGCTGGTTTGTCGGTGCCGACGGGCTCGGCGCGCGGCCCGGGCGGCGCGTTCAGGCCCCCGGAGGAGGGAGCGGGTCTGTGAGGACAGCAGGGTCGCGCCCGGAGTTTCTGTGGCTCGGAAGGTCGAGGTGCGCAGCCTTGTCCCTTGGGTGTTCGCGGTTCCCTCCCTCCCCCCCCCCCGGGTCGTGGGACGCTTCAGCCCTCGCGTTCAGTGCTTCCTCCGTCGAGGTTCAGCTGCTCCGTCCCTTAATTAAATTTCCCTTAATTAACCCTAATACGCCCCCCACCCCGTCGCTACCACCGAAATAGCCCAGTCACCTCCCAGCCTCTGCTCCTGGCACGTCGATGCCGGATGTGCTGTCGCAATCTTGTCACACTCTCTCTGGCTCCAGAAATGTTGATTGCTCGCTACTATTTGCAGAATAAAACCCAAATTCCTTAACCTGGCATTTAAAATCTTGCATAGTTGCCCTGGCCAGTTTGGCTCAGTGGACAGAGCGTCGGCCTTCGGACTGAAGGGTCCCGGGTTCGATTCCGGTCAAGGGCATGTACCTTGGTTGCGGGCACATCCCCAGTAGGGGGTGTGCAGGAGGCAGCTGATCGATGTTTCTCTCTCATCGATGTTTCTAACTCTCTATCCCTCTCCCTTCCTCTCTGTAAAAAATTAATAAAATATTTTAAAAATAAATAAATAAAAAAAATCTTGCATAGTTGATTCCCAACCTATCCTTCCAGCCTTCCTACTCACTGCTCCCCTCTTTACACTCTGCCCTCATTTTCCCCAAATAATTGTGTCTCAGGTTCCCATAGGCCTTTAGTTGATGATAACGAGCACCATCTGTTTATCTTGACTCCAAATTTAGTCTCTGAGCTCCAGTTCCAGCTTCTCTCCTGCTGGGAAGATGTGAACGTATTTCTTTCTGCAGCTTTGTTAATGTCTCCTTTGTTTTTATACCATTGAATTGGCCTTTGCGTTTGTTTATTCTCTTATCAAGTATTACTTTATAATAATGCATATCCTTGCCTATATACTTACAATAATTTACTATGTATTTGATATACCGTTAAATAGTTTTGTTATGGGTAGATGCTAAGAAAATAGGATAAAAGTGTGGGCAAAATGATGAATTCATTTAATGAGAATAAACGTTTGTAGTAAGGACATTCGAGGGAATTCTTTTTTTTTTTAACTTAAAAAAATATATATTTTATTGATTTTTTACAGAGAGGAAGGGAGAGGGATAGAGAGTTTGAAACATCGATGAGAGAGAAACATCGATCAGCTGCCTCCGGCACACCCCTTACTGGGGATGTGCCTGCATCCAAGGTACATGCCCTTGACTGGAATTGAACCCGGGACCCTTCAGTCCGCAGGCCGACGCTCTATCCACTGAGCCAAACCAGTCAGGGCTCGAGGGAATTCTTGAGATGATTTTGTTTGGCTAAGAATCACCTAACAAGTACGAGTTAGTCCTCAAGCTGTAGCATATCCTCTGTATGTTGTCCATAATATCTGTGAAATACTCAGTTAACAGATAGGGAAGGGGGAAAAAAAAAAAGAAATCTTGTTTGCTTCTGGAAGTTTCCTCAGCGCTGACACGTTTGCCTTTCAGTGCCCTGATATGTGCAACGATGGACCAGAAAATTCTGTCCCTTGCAGCTGAAAAGACAGCAGACAGACTGCAGGCCTTTCTTCAGACCCTGAAGGAAGAGGACGTGAGTACGGGAAAGCGTGTTCCCCCAAAAGCAAATGTCAGGCCCGACGACAGGTTCCAAGGACGTGTTAGAGCAGGCGTCCTCAAACTATGGCCCGCGGGCCACATGCGGGTGTTTTTGCCGTTTTTTTTTTTTTTTTTTAAATATATTTTATTGATTTTTTACAGAGAGGAAGAGAGAGGGATAGAGAGTTAGAAACATCGATGAGAGAGAAATATCCATCAGCTGCCTCCTGCACACCCCCTACTGGGATGTGCCCGCAACCAAGGTACATGCCCTTGACTGGAATCGAACCCGGGACCTTTGAGTCCGCAGGCCGATGCTCTATCCACTGAGCCAAACCGGTTTCGGCCCGTTTTGTTTTTTTACTTCAAAATAAGATATGTGCAGTGTGCATAGGAATTTGTTCATAGTTTTTTTTAAAAATCATAGTCCGGCCCTCCAACGGTCTGAGGGACAGTGAACTGGCCCCCTGTTTAAAAAGTTTGAGGACCCCTGTGTTAGAGCGTTCGCCCCGGCACTCCATCTCCTCCCCACTCTCCTTAGGGGATGAGGATTTGTATGGTTACAGCTCATGGAGGTTAAGAAACGAGGAAGAGAAGTGGACAACTGGAGGGCATTTGTGTACATTCATACAACTCTATAGCAGCAAATAATATTTATGCAGCTGTGTGTATTATGAGCAAATTAGTACACTTTTATGGTTCTTAGAACAATCCAATATGAAGATAATACCCAGATGGTAGTTATTAAGGTATTAGGTTTGCCTATTGGTGCTCTTCCTTCCTCTTTATTTTTCCCTAGAGAAGATAAATTCATAAGCAGGA
The DNA here is from genome assembly GCF_951640355.1 of Cnephaeus nilssonii. Lineage (NCBI taxonomy): Eukaryota > Metazoa > Chordata > Mammalia > Chiroptera > Vespertilionidae > Cnephaeus > Cnephaeus nilssonii. The sequence continues at coordinate 8,488,658 of NC_137095.1, read as the reverse complement.
GCCCTACCTGGTTTGGCTCAGTGGATAGAGCGCCGACCTGTGGACTGAAGGGTCCCAGGTTCGATTCCGGTCAAGGGCACATGCCCAGGTTTCAGACTTGATCCCCATTGTGGGGTGTGCAGGAGGCAGCCAATCAGTGATTCTCTCTCATCAATGTTTCTATCTCTGTCTCCCTCTCCTCTCCTCTCTGAAACCAATAAAAATATATATTAAAAAAAATTCATAAGCAGTAAAATATTTCGAAATTATTAGTAAGAGAATACCACCATGTCTTCAATAAGTATGTGATTATAAAATGGGTTAATAATTACCTTACGTTAGGCTGTTGATTGTTCCTATACTTCTTCTCCTGATCTACTTTTTTTGTAATAATAGATCTCAGCCTATTCAGATTCCTGCATGGAGAAGAATCCCTCCTTAAGATTAGCCTACTCTGCCCTGGCCAGTGTGGCTCAGTGGATAGAGTGTCGGCCTGCAGACTAAAGGGTCCTGGGTTTGATTCCCATCAAGGTCACATGCCTGGGTTGCAGGCTTGGACCGATGTGCAGGAGGCAGCCAATCAATGATTCCCTCTCGTCATTGATGTTTCTATCTCTCTCTTCCTCTCCCTTCCTCTCTGAAATCAATAAAAATATATATTAAAAAAAAGATTAGCCTACTCTAGCTGAAATCATCTCCCTTTCCTCAGGTATTGTCTATCTCAGCTTTCAATTTATTCCCTTTACAATTTTTTTTTTCCCCAAAATTTTTCTGTCATTCTTTCCCCTCCTGCTCTACTGTAAACTCTTTGAGTCAGATGATCATGACCCTCTTGATCATCCTTGTATCCCTCGTGCCTAGGGAAAAGAACTTGCTCAAAATACCTGTTGAATGTGTATCCCCAAGAACATAGCTCAGTACCTAGTGCTGACTGAGCGCTCTATAAATGTTTGTAGTATTGAAACCGAACACAGTGGGTCCGAGGCCGCCTGTCACTACTTGAGCCAAATTGAGCAGAGACAGGGGTGACTCATATATGCGTGTTTATTCCAATAATGCCTGCAGTATGGGGAGAGCAGTCGGTCACCCTGGAAATTCTGCTCTGACACTCCAGCCTTCAGGAGCTCAGAGTCCGATAAGTCAGCTAGTCTTCTATGATGTTACAAACAGCTCAGCTCGTGCCTGGGACCGGAGAATGGTCAGCGTTCCTGAGAAAAACTCTCGGAGGGGGTCAGGGTCCGGGCACAGCAACCAAGTCCAAGTGTGTCCTGTCCTTGGTCTGTCCTCAAAATGTATTTCTTTTCTGAGTCATGGACCCATCGAGGTATCTTATCTTTTTACAGCCTTGTTTCATCCTCTGGTTTCCTAGGGTCTGCAAGAAAACTTCTTGTCTGTAGTTAGTGAGGTGAATAATTATTAGACAACTGTGGCTCTATTCTCATTACATGCCCTTCCCCACTATCAGTATGAATAAAGTTCAGTCTCTCTTTTTTTTTTTAACTAGAGGCCCGTTGCACGAAGATTCATGCAATAGGCCTCCCCTCCCCTGGCTGCCTGCACCGGCTTTCCTCCAGCACCCGGGACCCAGGCCTTCGCTCCGGCTGGAGCCTTCAGTCTTTGCTCCGGCCGGAGCACCGCTCCTGTAGCTCCCCCTGCCCCCCGCCCTCCCCCTCATAGCAGGCGTCCTGCCCCGCCTGGCTGCTCCGCGCCTGCATGCATGCTGCCCAGAGGCCCAGAGTGGCGGGGGGTAGCGGGAGGTGCTGCCATCTTTGTCTGATTAATTTGCATACTCGCTCCTGATTGGCTGGTGGGTCGTTGCGAAGTGATGGTCACTTTGCATATTTCTCTTTTATTAGTGTAGATTGACTTCAGAGAGGAAGGGAGAGGGAGAGAGAAACCGATGAGAGAGAATCATGGATCAGCTGCCTCCTGCATGCCCCCTACTGGGGATCAAGCCCATAACCTGGGCATGTGCCCTTGACTGGAATCAAACCCAGGACCCTTCAGTCCACAGGCCAACGCTCTACCCACTGAGCCAAACCGGCTAGGGCTGAAGTTTAGTCTTGAAAACCCAGTGTCATGTGAAAATCTGCCCTGGTCTACCTAAATAAATATGTTATTTCTAACCCCTGGAGTCTCAGAAGGCCTTGAACCTGACAGATGGATTTTTTCATGTTGGGAGATTAGGGCGTTGGGGTAAAGAAGTTGTTGCCTTGCCCTAACCGGTTTGGCTCAGTGGCTAAAGCATCGGCCTGCGGACTGAAGGGTCCCAGGTTCGATTCCGGTCAAGGGCATGTACCTTGGTTGCGGGCACATCCCCAGTAGGGGGTGTGCAGGAGGTGGCTGATCGATGTTTCTCTCTCATCGATGTTTCTAACTGTCTATCCCTCTCCTTTCCTCTCTGTAAAAAAATCAATAAAATATATATTTTTTTTAAAAAAAAGTTGTTGCCAGAGACTTGTAGTCTTTTCTCTCTCTGATCGCAGCTAGCTAATCTCCTTCAGAACCAGGCGGTGAAAGGCAGAGCTGTTGGAGCCCTCCTGAGAGCCATCTTCAGAGGTAACGATACGAAGGCCCTCCCGTCTCCCTTGCTTCATTGGTAGAGCTGTTTACTTGGGGCGCATATTGCTCTTTTTCATGCTGTTTGCAGCCCCACTGAGACTTGGCTGCATCTGGGAGATTTTACGGAATCAACTAAAGCAGCAAGTCTCTTGTGGATGTCAGTGATTTTGCTGAAGGGGGTTGCAATGGCTGCCTGAGGTTGTATGGCTGGTTTGGGGTGCATTTCATAAAGTCACTTTGGTTTACTTGTGCTTTTCAAATGGTGGAGAAGATAGTAGCAGTGGTTAGTGTCTGGTCTGCTTAAGGGGCTAAGAGTTCTGGGATTGAATGAAATGGGATATAGAGATTCCTAATTTCCAGCAGGGTATATTTGTTTCCATATTTTGAAAAAGGGCCAGTTCTACATTTTTTTTGCAGATTGTGACTCAGAGTGATTTTTAAAATTGTGGTGGAATAACATTCTACAAGGCCAAAAAAAAAAAAAAAAAGTGGCTTTATACTCTTAGCAGTGCATTTTAACTTGGTTTAGTTTTCTTCCCCTCTCAAGTAAATTGGATCTGGGCTGCAAAGGTCTAAAAACGCATTTTCCTGCCCTGGCTGGTGTGGCTCAGTGGATAGAGCATCGGCCCACAGACTGAAGGGTCACGGGTTCGATTCTAGTCCAGGGCAGGTACCTTGGTTGCAGGCTCGATCATCAGCCCTAGTCAGGGCAAGTGCGGGAGCAACCAATTGATGTGTCTCTCTCACATTGATGTTTCTGTTTCTCCCCCTTCCGCTCTAAAAATCAATGGAAAAATATCCTCAGGTGAGGATTTAAAAGATTCTTCTATATAATAAAACCCTAATATGCAAATCAACCAAATGGTGGAACGACTGGTCACTATGATGTGCACTGACCACCAGGGGGCAGACGCTCAATGTAGGAGCTGCCCCCTGATAGTCAGTGTGCTCCCTCAGGGGGAGTGCCACTCAGTCAGAAGCTGGGCTCACAGCTGGCAAGTGCAGCGGTGGTGGCCTCTCCCGCCTCAAGTTGCAGGCGGGCGGTAAGGAGCGAGGGGTCCTGGACTGCGAGAGCCCTGGACTGCGAGAGGGATGTCTGACTGCCGGCTTAGGCCCGATCCCCCCCAGGGGTATCGGACATCCCCTGAGGGGTCCCAGACTGCGAGAGGGTACAGGCTGGGCTGAGGGACACCTCCCTCCCCAGTGCACGAATTTCATGCGCCAGGCCTCTAGTAAATAAATAAATACACATCTTCCTATGCATGAAAAAACTGTCAAAATTGGTTGAGTTAACCTTTATAGAAACTTGTTAAATGACTATTTCGTAGAAATATCAGAGAAAAGGAGGTTAAGTGAAAGAAAGGAGAGTAATTTTTTTTCCTGGACAGACAAACCTGAGGAAGATTATTATAGCTCCCACCTATTTTCATCTTATTTAAAAATACAGACTTGGAAAGCCTCATTTAAAAGTAGCATGGGTTATCGAGTACTTGTGGAAACTACTTCCTAATCATTTTATTTTACTTGTTTTTAAAATATATTTTTACTGATTTCAGAAAAGAAGGGAGAGGGAGATAGAAACATCCATGATGAGAGAGAATCATGGATCGGCTGCCTCCTGCAAGTCCCCCACTGGGGATGGAGCCCACAACCCGGGCATGTGCCCTTGACCGGAATCGAACCTGGGACCTTTCAGTTTGCAGGCCAACGCTCTATCCATTGAGCCAAACAAGCCAGGGCCCTCCTAATCATTTTAATTCATTGATTATATAAAAGACCAGTAGTTAAGATGACATTTTAAAAAGTTGAGATATATTGCACATAATAGAAAATTTACCCTTCTAAAGTGTTTAGTTGTTTTTTTTTAAAATTGAGATATAATTGACATATCATACAATTCATCCATTTAAAATGTTCAATTCATTGGCTTTTGGTATAGTCACAGAGTTGCATGTCCATCACCACAATGAATTTTAGAGTATTTTTATAGTCCCGAACAGAAACTCTGTACCCCTTCACTGTCACCTCCCAGGGGCTGTTGGCTTTTATTGTGACTGTGGAGCTGTTGGCTTTAAATTAAAAAAAAAAAAAAATACATTTTTACTGATTTCATAGTGGAAGGGAGAGGGAGAGAGAAACGTCAGTGATGAGAAAGAATCATTGATCGGCTGACTCCTGCACGCTTCACACTGGGGATCGAGCCCGCAACCCTGGCATGTGCCCTCTTGGGGACTCGAACCTTGACCTCCTGATTCGTAGGTCAATGCTCAACCTCTGAGCCACGCCAGCCTGGCTGGAGCTGTTGGCTTTTAAAGACTCCTGAGCTTGTGGAAGGCAGGGGGATGGGAATGAGTGGATATTAAATGCCAAACTCGCTGTTCTCCCTGAGATTCTGCTGTTTTTCTTAAATATTCCCTGGATGGTTAGATGTCTCTGGTTAATTTCCAGAGTTCTGAACAAGTTGGTTTTCACTATTTTTGTCAGTGTTCTCTTTCTGCTTTTCTGGAGGAAAGAATCTTCCAAGATCTTTATTACTCTGACATCACCCAGTGCTGATATTTTGAAGTATGTTAAAGACATTTAATTTGGGTTATGGACCCAGGAAAGTGTCCAATAGTTTTTAATTCTTTTAAAAATTAATGATAGCCCTAACTGGTTTGGCTCAGTGGATAGAGCGTCGGCGTGCAGACTCAAGGGTCCCAGGTTCGATTCCGGTCAAGGGCATGTACCTTGGTTGCGGGCACATCCTCAGGAGGGGGTGTGTAGGAGGCAGCTGATCGATGTTTCTCTCTCATCGATGTTTCAAACTCTCTATCCCTCTTTCTTCCTCTCTGTAAGAAAATCAATAAAATATTTTTAAAAAATTAATGATCTAGGTGGAAGAAGAAAGATGACATTTTCAGCCAACTGCCTAAGTTACTTTTTCAAAACTTCTCAACATTTCTCTTCTAAGCACCACAGTAATCAATATTTTGATCATTCTTTTTCTGTGTTAAACTACAAAGCTGTGTGTTTTTTCCTGTTTATTTACCCTTCAACCTTGTAAGCCTTTCTTCCTTTTGTTTCTGTACCTCTTTTTAAAACCAGGCTCCCCCTGCTCCGAGGAAGCTGGCGCTCTCAGGAGACGTAAGATATACACCTGCTGCACCCAGCTGGTGGAGTCGGGGGATTTGCAGAAAGAAACAGCCTCTGAGATCATCGGATTGCTGATGCTGGAGGTGAGCTGGGACGCATACTCACTTCTGGTTCTGGGTAGATTTGGGGGGTGGGGTGGGCATCTGTTGTCGTTTGCTGAGGGAGGGAAGACAGATGTGCCAAACCTGGCACAGGTGCTGTTTATGAATGGAAACGGTTAAAGGACAAAATAGGTGATGGATGGGCCATAGACCTTCTGGGCGTTTCCGCTACATTTCTGGTGTCACGGACGTGTATCTCTTTGAAGAGCTGGCATGTTTTAAAACATAGGGAACTGGTGGAGGATTCTGACCTTTGCAATCTTTTTAAATATATTTTTATTGATTTCAGAGAGGAAGGAAGAGGGAGACAGAGATAGAAACGTCCATGATGAGAGAGAATCATGGATCGGCTGCCTCCTGCAAGTCCCTCACTGGGGATCGAGCCCACAACCCAGGCATGTGTCCTTGACCGGAATCAAACCTGGGACCTTGCAGTTTGCAGGCCGATGCTCTATCTACTGAGCCAAACTGGCTAGGGCTTAATTTTTTTTTTTTAATTGATTTCAGAGAGGAAGGGAGAGGGAGAGATAGAAACATCAATGATGAGAGAGAATCATTGATTGGCTACCTCCTGCATGCTCCTTCCTGGCCATCTAGCCCACAACCCAGCTATGTGATCTTGACCAGAATCAAATCCTGGACCCTTCAGTCTGCATGCTGACGCTTTATCCACTGAGACAAACGAGCTAGTGCAATCCTTTATAAGGATAAGTTTGTACCAGTCTGGTTTCATTGCCAGTTCTGTTAATTCAGCAAAAGACTCTATTTCTTGGAAAGAGATAGCAAACATTTGGATTTCTGTTTAATTTTTTATTATTTTTTTTTATCCCATGAACATTAGGTCCACTGTTTCCCAGGACCATCGTTGGTAGAATTAGCCAATGAGTTTATTGCTGCAATCACAGAGGGCAGCCTAACGAATGGAAAATCTTTGGAGTTATTACCCATCATTCTCACGGCCCTTGTTACCAAAAAGGGAAATCTGGTGTGTGGAAAAGGTAATTTTCTTCCCATTTTAGTGGCTTTTCTCTATTCATGTAATCAAATTTACTTCTCAGTGTATTTGCATTTCTAGATGAACTGAGTGGGGAAGAATGTAAGAAGCAGTTGATCAGCACCCTCTGTTCTGGCCGGTGAGTCTTTCTCATTAACGTGTAGAACTTTCTCAGGACTGTAAGGGTTAAAAGAAAGAATTCCTGCCATAGCCGGTTTGGCTCAGTGGATAGAGCATCGGCCTGTGGACTGAAAGGTCCCGGGTTCCATTCTGGTCAAGGGCATACACCCGGGTTTCGGGCTCCATCCCCAGTGATGGGCATGCAGTAGGCAGCCAATCGATGATTCTCTCATCATTGATGTTTCTATCTCTCTCCCTTTCCCTTCCTCTCTGAAATCAGTAAAAATATATTTAAAGGAAGGAAGAATTCCCATTGGTTCTAGGAATTCATGTCACTGAATATTTTAGTTCATTTATAATGTGCCACTTGTATAAAATCACTTAGTCTGTGATGCATTTTTGAGAGATTATTTATTACATTTTTTTCTAAGATTACACATATAATTTCTATTTATTTGACTGTCCATCTTAACACAGCAATTTAGTCCACCAGTATTATTTGGAGTCCTAAGATCCCTAAGGCTGCGAAATCACCCTTCTGCTATATCTTTTATTTATTTGTTTTTGAGGGAGTGGAATATGTAAGTGATGTTTATATCTTCAAACCCAGAAATACGGGAATTACCCTAAGAAAAGAGTCCAACATAAAAGAAAATTCTCATACATGGATATGTTCAACAAAGAAATTTGTGATCAACTTAATCATAAAGTAATAGAGACATGAAATTTATACCCATTAAGAGTAAAATGTATAAAGTCATACATTGAAGATGAAAAGCCTTCACTGTATAGTCAGTGAATGATAGTTACAGAAAACTATGATTACAGTTAGGTATATTAAAAAGAACCAGAAGGAAATATCCAACATTATCTAAACCAAAGATGACCACTTTTATAGTTCCTTGTATAAGACCTTTTACATAAATGATTTTAGGCAGGTATATCAGCACATGTATATTTATCTGTTGATTCATTTGTTTTTAAGTATATTTTCATTGATTGCAGAGAGGAAGGGAGAGGGAGAGAGAGAAACATAATGTTGAGAGAGAAGCACTGATTGGCTGCCTCTGCGTGCCCCTGACCGAGAATTGAACTGCAGCCTCCTGGTTCATAGGTTAACGCTCAACTACTGAGCCACACTGGCTGGGCTGATTCATTTGTTTTTAATTACACAAAGGATCTTATTCAGTACACATTGAATTATTCATATCCCACTTCTGTTCATGTCTGTGTATAAAACTACATCATTTTTTTACATCTTTTTTTAATAGTTCCACAGTAGTCTATTTGGCTAATATCCAATTGCTAGATCCCCCCCCCCCCCCAATAATATTTGATCAATACCCTTTTGCAATTACAACAAGTGCTGCAGTGAACATATTTATCTGGGTGACTGTTACAAGCATGTAGAGGGGGGTATCTTTCTAATAGAGAGTTGGGTGGGTCTGTGCTTATGTGCATCTTTTTTTGTTTTTAAATCCTCACCTGAGTATTATGTGCACCTTTAAAGTTGGGGAGTTGGGGAGTCTTATCTTCCCAGGAGGGCTATGTCAGTGTACACTCCCTAAAACAGCAGGTGAGCAGGGTTTCTTCCCCACAATCTCACCAGCATTGACTATCATCAGACTTCGATTGCTTGCCAGTCTGCTAGGTTAAAAGCATTTGTTTCATAGTTTTACATGTTATCTCTTTGACCTTTTTTTTTTTTTTTTAATATATTTTATTGATTTTTTACAGAAAGGAAGGGAGAGGGAGAGAGAGTTAGAAACATCGATGAGAGAGAAACATCGATCAGCTGCCTCTTGCACACCCCCTACTGGGGATGTGCCCGCAACCAAGGTACACGCCCTTGACCGGAATCGAACCTGGGACCCTTGAGTCCGAAGGCCGACGCTCTATCCACTGAGCCAAACCGGTTTCGGCATATCTCTTTGATCTTGTTTCCCAGTGGTACCAAATCACGCTAGAAACGGCCCTAATTTCCCCCTCCTTACTAATTTTATAAGTTAAAATGCGATGAACTGACATCTTCTTCATCATTATCTTTAACCAGATGGGATCAGCGATACGTGATTCAGCTCACCTCCATGTTCAAGTAAGCATCGTCCTTCCCTCTTCTCCTCCTGTCCTGCGTGTGAGCTCCCCTGCTACAAGCTGGAATGTAGCAGCTCACACCCACTCTTTCCCCAGTGACAGTATTGATACCTGTGTTTTCTGTTACAGGATTTCCCCCTACTCTTTTTTTTTTTTTGCTTTATTTGCTTTCTTAAAGTATAAGTTTATGATTTTTTTCCAAGGCGACTTCGCTTAGGTAAGGTTCTTGGTTTCCTTTAAGGTTCTCTGTTGGAGACAATGCAAAAGGGGCATTATAATATTCTAGTATCTCCCCCATTAGGCTGTGGCGTGATCAGGCTCTGGCCCTTAGAATCTTTGCTCCACAGGGATGTGCCTCTGACTGCTGAAGAGATAGAACTCGTGATGGAAAAAGTGTTCAAGATGTTCTCCAAGCTGAACCTGCAGGAAATACCGCCTTTGGTCTATCAGCTGCTGATTCTCTCCTCAAAGGTAGGAGGACAGCATTGTTTCGTTTGTTTTCTTTTCTTTTTTAAATATTGATTTCAGAGAGGAAAGGCGAGGGAGAGAGAGAGAGAAACATCAATGATGAAAGAAAATCATGGATCGGCCGCCTCCTGCACGCCCCACACTGGGGATGGAGCCCACAACCCGGGCATGTGCCCTGACCAGGAATCGAACCAGTGACCTCCTGGTTCATAGGTCGGTGATGCTCAACCACTGAGCCACACTGGCTGGGTTGCATTGTTTCTTTTTTTTAACTCCAGTGGGATGTCCAGTCAGGGCCCTTCAGCTTATTCTTACCCTTGATGTACCTGCTGGGCCATGGTTGCTTTCATGCCATGTTCGGTGATTTGATCTAGTAAAAAGGTCATGGTCCTCAGCCCAGGAAAACGGCTTGTCAGGATGTTTGGTGTGTGGTAGTAAAAGGAATACAGATCTCAGAAAGGGTGGGCTATAGGCCCCTTAAGTCTGGCATTAAGATGTATTTAAAAAAAAAGAAAAGAAAAAAAAAAGATGTATTTTAGCCCGGCCGGTATGGTTCAGTGGTTGAGCCATGAACCAGAGGTCACGGTTCGATTCCCAGTCAGAGCACATGCCTGGGATGTGGGCTCCATCCCCAGTGTGGGGCGTGCAGGAGGCAGCTGGTCAATTTCTCTCTCATCATTAATGTTTCTCCCTTCCTCTCTGAAATCAATAAAAACATTTTAAAAAAGAGAGATGCTTCTATATCTCTGTTCCTTTCCTCTCTCTAAAAAAAAAATCAATGGAAACTTTATCTTTTTATTTTTTTATTAATGTCTTTTTTTATTGTTTAAAGCAGCGGTTGCAACCTTTTGGACCTCACAGACCACCAGTGGTCCGCGGTTGGCAACCACTGGTTTAAAGTATTACATATGCCTCCTTTTTCCCCCATTGACCCCTCCCTGGCCACTCTCACTCCCCAGAACAAGCCCCCACCACCCCAGTGTCCGTGTCCATTGGTTATGCTAATATGCATGCATACAAGTCCTTTGGTTGATCTCTAACCCTCCCCTCCCCTGCTCCACCCTCCCCTGCTTTCCCTCTGAGGTTTGACAGTCTGTTTGGTGCTTCTCTGTCTCTGGATCCATTTTTGTTCATCAGTCTGTGTTCATCATATTCCACAAATGAGTGAGATCATGTGATATTTATTCTCTGACTGGCTTATTTCGCTTAGCATAATGCTCTCCAGGTCCATCCTTGTGTTGCAAATGGTAAAAGTTCCTTTTTTATAGCAGTGTAATATTCCATTGTGTAGATGTACCACAGTTTTTTAATCCACTCACCTGCTGATAGGCACGTAGGCTGTTTCAATAGAAACAATTTTTTTAAAAAAGATGTATTTTAAACCCAATTTTAACATGAAAATATTCCGTATTCATAAATTCTTACTGTGACTCTAGGTTGTAATTTGTTTATTTAAATTTATCCTTGAGAAGCCTTTAAGCTGAAAAGTTCAGCTTGCTGATCTTGCCTGTTTTGTATTTTTTCAGGGAAGCAGAAAGAGGGTTTTGGAAGGCATCATAGCTTTCTTCAACGAGCTAGATAAGCAGCACAAAGAGGAACAGAGTGGTGATGAGTGAGTAATACAGTTTAGAAACAAAACCACTTTTATAGATGTATCGTCTCATTGTGCATTTTAGCTACTTCACTGTTATCTAACCTTCCGGTCCCTGCCTCCACCTCCGAGCCCACAGCTTCCCTAACCCTCTCCTAGCTGCCCAGTAACAAAGTTAAAAGAACCGTGCATCCTCCTCAGCTCTTTTCATTTGCACCTTTCCGGGAAAATAGCAATAACTGTTCTGTAAGTTGTAAGTTTAAAAGCTATTTATTATTAAGTGTCTCCTCTGTGCCAGGAATGTGTGGTCCTGAGCCTGCAGTGGTGAGCCAGTCAGTCAGGCAAGGCCCCCGCTCTTGTGGAGCTTAAATTTTAGTGAGAAGAGAACGAAAATGAGAAAAATATTAGAGTGGGAAGTGCATCTAATTCAAATGGATGATGTGATGGTGGCAGCATAGCCACTATCAAAGCATTGTGTTGGGGTGTTGGGTAGTCAGGGAGACCTCTCTGCGAAGCTGCTATCTTAACTGACTGGTAAGAGCCACAATATGTAGATCGGGGAAAAGAACATTTTAAGTTAGTGAAACAGTTAGTACAAAGGCAGGAAACAGCATGGCATGTCTGAAAAGGGATTTTTTTTACAGCAAGTATTTGTAAGTGCTTGTCTGTGCCACGTGCTGTTTAAGCACTTTAAACCTCACAACAACCTTATTTTGTTTCTATTTTTTGGGTGTAGAAACCACGGCACCGAGAAATTGAGAAATTTCTCAAGATTATATAGCCAGGGCGTGGTGGAGCTGGGTTTGAATCCAGGCGACTTGGCTGTAGAATTCACACTCTTTTTTTAAATTATTAATTTGAGAGGGAGGAAAGGAGAGAGAGAGAGAGAAAAAGAGAGAGAGAGAGAGAAAGGATATCAATTTATTCTTCCATTTATTTATGCATTCATTAGTTGCTTCTTGTATGTGCCCTGGCTGGGGATCAAACTCACAGCCTTGGTATATCGGGACAGTGCTCTAACCAAGTGAGCTACCCAGCTGGGGCTAGCATTCACACTCTTAATCCTGTTGCAGCCTACTGCCTCTGCTCTAGAGTAACCTGCAGTTATTTGGATACTCAGGAAAGACTGACAGAAAAATAGGTTTCGGGGGAAATAAGTTCATCTGTGACTCTGTTGAGTTTGAGGTGTATGTTAGCATTCCATACGGAGGTGTTTAGCAGGCAGTCTTGTATTACAGGGAGAGGCCAGAGTGGAGATAGAGGTTGGGAGGGACCAGATGGGGTCACCTAGGGCAGTGGTTGGCAAACTGCCGCTTGCGAGCTGCTGTTTGCCGCTCTGTTGACTAATGAGTTTGCCGACCACTGCGTAAGGCATTACCATTACCCAGAAGCTTTGACTTCAGGTTAAAGACATTAGTACATTATTAAAATGTTTTTTAAGTGTTTTTCCCTAAGGCAGTGGTCGGCAAACTCATTGGTCAACAGAGCAGCAAACCACAGCTCGCGAGCCGCAGTTTGCCGACCACTGACCTAGGGAAAGTGTGAGAAGAAGAGAAAGAAACCGAATACTGAGCCCAGAGGCATCCCACCATTTAAAAGGAGGGTGAGCTCAGCTGGCGTGGCTCAGGGGTTGAGCGTCGACCTATGAACCAGGAGGCCACAGTTCGATTCCTGGTCAGGGCACATGTCCGGGTTGTGGGCTCGATCCCCAGTGTGGGGCGTGCAGGAGACAGCCGATCAATGATTCTCTCTCATCATTAATGTTTCTCTTTCTCTCTTCTTCTCCCTCCTTCTTCCTCTCTGAAATCAATGAAAATGTTAAGTAAATAAGTAAGTAAATGGAGGGTGAACCAGGAAAAAAAAATAAATAGATCAGCGGTCTGTGACAATGCAATGCCCCAGAACCTCAGAGAAGAAACTATGTCAAGAAAGAAGTGGTCAGCCGAAACCGGTTTGGCTCAGTGGATAGAGCGTCGGACTGCGGACTCAAGGGTCCCAGGTTCGATTCCGGTCAAGGGCATGTACCTTGGTTGCGGGCACATCCCCAGTAGGGGGTGTGCAAGAGGCAGCTGATCGATGTTTCTCTCTCATAGATGTTTCTAACTCTCTATCCCTCTCTCTTCCTCTCTGTAAAAAATCAATAAAATATATTTAAAAAAAAAAAAAGAAAAAGAAAGAAGTGGTCGGCTCTGTGGGATTGGCCGAGGCTTTAATATGGGACTTGATGATTGGTTTTGGCAGCAGAGGGTTCATTTGGAACCCTTGCAATACTAGTCAGTGGCATTGGGGGTGGGGAATTGGGAGGGGACAGCCTAAATGAATTGTGTTGAACTGGGAAGAGGTAAAGAAGTGGAAATAATGACTGTAGACACTTTTCAGGAAGTTTTGTTGCAAAAGGGAGCAGAGAACGAGGCGGTGGAATCTTGGTACTTGCTGCCTTCCTCCAGCGACCATGCGTTCAGCCCGCGTTGGTCCACTTGTTCGTCGTAGAATCTCCCCTGCTGTCTCTTCTTACTTTTCTGCTGAATCTTGCAGGCTCTTGGATCTCATTACCGTGCCGTCAGGTGAACTTCGTCACGTGGAAGGCACCGTTATTCTCCACATTGTGTTTGCCATGACATTGGACTGTGAACTCGGCAGAGAACTCCTGAAACACTTAAAGGTAGGGGCAGACTCTTGAGGTGACCCGGGATCTCTGTGAAGCAGGGATGTCTGAGCTCAGGCCCCTTCTATGCCAGTTAGTGACAGGAAGGAAGCAAGGAGAGAGACTGCAGAATGAGCCTGGGTATAGAGCAAGCATGTCAAACTCGCGGCCGGCGGGCCACAAGTTTGACATGCTTGGTAGAGGATCTCTTTTTTGACTTTGAAAATATATGATGTCACCACACTGGTAAGCAAGTTCCATTTTAACCATTTGTATGCCCTAAGCGTCTATGACGCAAGCGGCGGATCTTTTTTTAATTAGATTCACAATATCGTAGCAGTTAACTGGTGAAAGCCATTCCTTAAATGTTGTAGTGTTTGAAAAGAAAAAGTCCGGCCAGCATGGCTCAGTGGTTGAGCTTCGACCTATGAACCAGGAGGTCACAGGTCGATTCCTGGTCAGGGCACATGCCCAGGTTTCGGGCTCGACCCCCAGTGTGGGGCGTGCAGGAGGCAGCCGATCAATGATTCTCATCATTGATGTTTCTATCTATCTCTTCCTCCCTGAAATCAATAAAAGTATATTTTTAAAAAATTTAAAAAGAAAGATGGGAACTGTTCAGCAAGGAACTGAAATTTTTATCTTAACTCCACTAGTATCTTACGTTAATGTCAACCCTGAACTGTTTCCCCTTTTATGAATTAAGGATATTGCCTATTTCTAGTATATTTGAGGTTTTGTGAAGCTAAGTCATTCATTAAATATTTGTGAAGTACTAAGATAAAAATTCTAAGTATTACAAACTCTTTAAAAGAAAGGTAGTATACAGATGAAGGACCTGTTTTTCCCTAACATTTTGTTTTGAAATGTTTAATCCACAGAAAAGTTGAAATACTTTAGCAGGACAAACATCTGTCTACCTTTCACCTAGATTTACACATAAACGAATGAGTATGGCTGTGAGCCAGTGAAACTCTATAATGGCACTGAAATTTGAATTTTATTTAATTTTCATGCATCATGAAATATTCCTTTGATATTTTTCTCCCTCCACAATTTAAAAACGTAAAAACGAGTTGTAGCTCGTGGGCTGTACAAAAACAGGCTGGGTTTGGCCTGCAGGCTGTCGTTTGCCAACCTCTGTGCCATTGCGTTACATCCGAAGGCTCATGGTAGCAGGCTGTGAACTGCTGGTGATGCTAAATCTTCTGCTTCAGACAACTGCCATCAGTTTTCTTCATTTGTGAAGATACATGTTTCCTTTTATAATTCGAAAGTCATCCATGGGATCACTCATAATTTGAGATCATGTGACGGTCCTCGTCCTCATCAGCCTTTCACACGTAGTTTTTGTCTTACGTACTGAGGATTCGTGGCCTACGTCAGTAATTATGCTGGGAGTTGCAAAATGGTAGAATGAAAATTAAAATGGTTTTTCTGCATTATTGATTGCCTTTTTTCTGTGCAAAGAGCCTTCCTTTTGCCTTCTAATTTTTTGGGGGAGTATCATTATGTACTCATGAACCTTTTTAAATTCAATGTACTCAGTGCATTAAAGTGAGCCATACTGAGTTTGAAGAATTCTTTGTATATTCTGGGTACAAGCCCTTTATCGTATATATGAGTAGCACGTATTTTTCCTAGTCTCGTGGTCGGCAAACTGCGGCTCACGAGCCACATGCAGCTCTTTGGCCCCTTGAGTGTGGCTCTTCCACAAAATACCACGGCCTGGGCTAGTCTATTTTGAAGAAGTGGCGTTAGAAGAAGTTTAAGTTTAAAAAATTTGGCTCTCCAAAGAAATTTCAACCGTTGTACTGTTGATATTTGGCTCTGTTAACTAATGAGTTTGCCGACCACTGTCCTAGTCTATGGCTTGTCTTTTAATTTTCTTAGTGGTATCTTTTGAAGCACAAAAAAGTTCTGAATTTTTATAATGACCAATTTATTTTTTTTTCTTACATAAATTTTGCTTTTGGTATTGTGTAGAAGACAATTTTTGCCTAATCGAGGTTCTTAAAGATTTTCTGCTGTTTTCTTCCAAAAGTTTTATAGGTTTAGCTCTGACATACAGGTTTCTGATGTATTTAAGGACCTTTTTTTTTAAAGTAGGCTGTGTTACACTTTTAAGATGTAAGTAATGACTTCTTTTTTGTTTATCTGTTCTAGGCAGGACAGCAAGGAGATTTCAGTAATAATATATGCCCCTTCAGCATTGCCCTCCTGCTCTCTATAGCAAGAATACAAAGGTTTGAGGAGCAGGTATTTATTTATTAATGACTTTTTGGTTCCTTCTATAGCTGATAAGGAGTTCAAGAGCCTGTGTTGTTGTTTTTTATTATCCTTTCCTAAACAATTCCACCTCAGTCCTGCCAGCAGCAAATTCCTCTGTAAGACATGTAGGGCCCTAGCCAATTGGGCTTAGTAGATAGAGCGTCGGCCCTTGGACTGAAGGGTCCCAGGTTCAATTCCAGTCAAAGGCGTGTACCTCGGTTTCAGCCTTGATCCCAGAGCTTTGTGCAGGAGGCACCAGTTGATGTGTGTGTGTGTCTCTCTCTGTCCCTTCCACCTTCTCTATGGAAAAATATCCTCAGGTGAGGATTAACAGCAATAAAAAGAGACATGTAGGCCCACACTGTTGTCTGGGGGTTGCTTGAAGACTTTTCTTCAGGTACTTGGTTTATACCTCTATTTGCTATTGTTTGGTAAGATAGGTGAATAAAAATGGAAACATCACACAGTACAGGTGGTAAGGATGGGAAGGTTAGCTGGGTGTTCTGCAGTTCTATTATGGTCTATTATGTTCTAGTAGAGGCCCGGTGCATGAATTCCTGCATGGGTGGGGTCTGGCCGGCCCCGCCCCAATCAAGAGGATCAGGGCTGGGCCGGCCAGAGGGAGGGGCCATGGACAGTTGGCCAGCCAGCCCCAACCCCTGGTTGAATTCCTGGTCGAGGGGACAATTTGCACATTAGCCTTTTATTATATAGGACCTAGAGGCCTGGTGCACAAAATTCGTGCACGGCGGGGGGTGAGGGGTTCCCCTCAGCCCAGCCTCACCCTCTCCAATCTAGGACCCCTCGCATGATGTCTGACTGCCAGTTTAGGGGGATTGGCAGTCAGACATCTCTCTCACAATCTGGGACCACTGACTGCTAACTGCTCACCTGCCTGCCTGCCTGATCACCCTTAACTGCCCCCCGTGATGGCCTGGTCACCCCAACTGCTCCCCCCCCGCTGGCCTGGTCACCCCCAACTGCCCCACCTGCCACCCTGGTTGCCCCACACAGCCTGCTGCTCAATCATTTGGTCATCCCTCACTAACCCCCCTGCTGGCCTCATTGCCCCACACAGCCTGCTGCTTAGTCGCTTGGTCGTCCCTCACTAACCCCCCTGCCGGCCTGGTCACCCCACTCAGCCTGCTGCTTAGTCATTCAGTTGGCCCTCACCCCCCAGCCGGCCTGGTTGCCCTACGCAGCCTGTTCGGTCGTCTGTTCGGTTGTTTGGGTTGCAACAGTCGCTTAGGCTTTTGTGTGTGTGTGTGTGTGTGTGTGTGTGTGTGTGTGTGTGTGTATAGACTAGAGGCCTGGTGCATGAAATTCGTGCACGGGGAGGGGGTGTCACTCAGCCCAGCCTGCACCTTCTCCAATCTGGGACCCCTCAAGAGATGTCCAACTGCCTAAATGGGATCGGGCCTAAACGGGCAGTTGGACATCCCTCTCACAATCCAGGACTGCTGGTTCCCAACTGCCTTCCTGCCTGATTGCCCCTAACCGCTTCTGCCTGCCAGCCTGATCACTCCCTAACCATTCCCCTGCCAGCCTGATCAACGCCTAACTGCTCCCCTGCTGGCCCGAATGCCCCTAACTGCCCTCCCCTGCCGGCCTGGTCGCCCTTAACTGTCCTTCCCTGCAGGCCTGGCCCTCCCCTTGCAGGCCTGGGTTCCCCCCCAGTTGCCCTCCCCTGCAGGCCTGGGTCCCCCCCCAACTGCCCTCCCCTGCCAGCCCGGTCACCCCTAACTGCCCTTCCCCGCAGTCCTGGTCGCCCCCAACTGCCCTCCTCTGCTGGCCCAGTCACCCCTAACTGCCCTCCCCTGCAGGCCTGGTCGCCCACAACTGCCCTCCCTTGCGGGCCTGGTCCCTCTCAACTTCCCTCCCCTGCTGGCCATCTTTGACCACATGGGGGCGGCCATCTTGTGTGATGGAGTGATGTTCATTTGGCATATTACCTCTTTATTATATAGAATATAGGATTAGCTTTCCAAGAAATTATCCCTGATCAAGTTGAAATAATGGTGAATAGGTTATTTGCAAGGATAAAATTCTTTGCCCTTTTTTCTCACGTGTTCTCTACTTGTGGGAAGGCCTGTCTCTTAAGTTCCCACTGAAAGTCATAATTTTTATGTCGTACTCATCTAGTGAAACAGTTGTCATGGGGATATGAGTAGAGCAGCAAGTAGGAACTATGACAAGGTTATGATTCTCTGGCAGTGAACATCATTTTTTGCTTCATTTTCCAATTTCTTTCATTATATTAGGTGTTTGACCTTTTAAAGGCTTCAGTTTTTAAAAGCTTTAAGGATCTCCAGCTTCTCCAAGGTTCAAAATTTCTTCAGAATCTAGTCCCTCATCCGTCCTGTGTTTCAACCATGATCTTGGAAGTGGTAAAGAACAGGTGAGTTCATGAGCCACACCTTAGTAGGTTCCTCAGTTGTTCGGTGTGAGAAAATGTGTGGTGCCATACCTATGGCCCATCAGAGAAAACTGCTGACATGTTTGTGTACGTTCCTTTTTAACGTATTACTGGTTCATATTGGTGTGCCCTTGCACTGTAAGAAGTCCTGTCTTCCCTAAATGCGGATGTTTTTTCCTTTTATTTTCTTTGAGTAACCCCTTTCCCTTTCTCTCTGTTCTCTCCCATTCGCTATTGGAATTTCTTGATCTCTGTGCCATATCTCAATTTTTCTTCCATGCTTTTCATATTGTCTTTTTATGTGAAGTTCTACAAAAATCCCTTAGCTCTTTCTTCAAATTAATTTGTTCTTCAGCTCTGTCCATTTTACACGTCAGTCCATCGATTGGGTTTTTCACTCCAGCAATCATGTTTTTCATTTCCAAAATTTCTAGTTTCTTTTATAACAGTTTCTTTTTGTTTCATGTTATTGTATTCTTTTTTTTTTTTTTCATCCGAGGATATTTTTCCATTGATTTTTAGGGAGAGTAGGAGAAACAGAGAGAAATATCGATATGAGAGAAACACATCAATTGGTTGCCTCCTGCACACACCCTGACCAGGGCTTGGGCCTGGGAGGAGCCTGCAACCAAGGTACATGCCCTTGACCAGAATCGAACCTGGGACCTTTCAGTCCGCAGGCCGACACTCTACCCACTGAGCCAAACTGGCTAGGGCCATGCTATTACCGTATTTTCCGGTGTATAAGACGACCTTTTAACCCAGGAAAATCTTCTCAAAAGTTGGGGGTTTTATTCACCGGAAAATACGATATTTACAATTTAGAATTAAAGTGAGTTATTGCCAAATGATGGGTGGGTTACCGTATTTTCCAGCATATAAGACCCCCGACTTTTGAGAAGATTTTCCTGGGTTAAAAGGTCATCTTATACACCGGAAAATACGGTATATTATTACTAGAGGCCTGGTGCACAAATAAGTGCACTGGTGGGGTCCCTTGGCTTGGCCAGCAATCAGGGCCAATCGGGGCCATCTTGCCCAGTCCCAGTTGGGGCGGCCATCTGGCGGGAGGTTAGTCGTCTGCGGGGAGGGATTGTGGGAGGTTGGCTGGCTGTGGGAAGTTGGCTGTGGGAGCGCACTGGCCACCAGGGTGCAGCTCCTGCATTGAGCGTCTGCCCCCTGGTGGTCAGTGCGCATCATAGCGACTGGTCATTTGGTCGCTTAGGTTTTTATATATATAGGTTTCTCTAAGGATATTCTTTAAACTTTTAAAATCTCCCCTGTGTTCCAATAACCTTTTTCCTCAGGTATTAGTTCTATTCAATTAATTTGGTGCTTCTCTTTCGAGGCCTTTTTTTCTCGTATTTGGTGATTATTGCTTGTCCCCTTACTGTTTCTGGTGTTCCCTGTTAGTTTGGGAGGGCCGCACCTACCTAGCACAGTCTAGCTCTGATCTGAGAGCGGTAGATGTGCTGAGGGCTGATCTTCTGGGCGTGTGGTTCCATGTCCAACAGCGTGTCGCCATCCTCCCCGAGAGCAGCTCTGCCTCTCAGGCCCAGGATCCTCTGTTCACACATGTCAGCTCAGGGCTGTCTGGTCATGGCTCACTTCTTGGCATAAAGTGGGGACATAGCAGGTATTGGAGAAGCAGGTGGAGGAGGATGCTGTATACCATAAGGATGCATGAGAAGAAACGGTTCAGGTGAAGGCTCTTGGTTATTGTTATCGGATCAAGTTTGGGAACTGTGTGACATGGCAACGAAGATAAAGGGAAGGTGTTTCACTCCGCTTCTCCTTTTAACTAAGCGTTGTTTTCTTGCAGTGTCCATAGTTGGGATCATGTTACTCAGGGCCTGGTCCAGTTCGGTTTCATTTTAATGGATTCATATGGGCCAAAGAAGGTTGTTGATGGAAAAGCTATTGAAACCAGCCCAGGTCTTTGGAGAACACCAAACCAGCATGCGTGTAAGCTGGGAGGTACCATCCTGTTGGAAACTTTTAAGGTAAGACTCTAGCTTGGCAACTCTTCCTAATTTCATTAAACGATATTATAAGTGGGGCGTGATGTTTGCCTGGAGTTTGGAGGACAGGAAATTTGAGTTTCGGGAATAGATTGGGGTAGTAATTGAAACATTACAGTTCTAGTTTAATGGAATACTTACTTTCTCATCTTTTATATGAATTTTTCATCCTAATTTTTCATTCTGATAATTCCTTTTTTAAAATAAATCTTTTTTGTTGAAAATATTACATATGACCCATTTTCTCCCTCATTTACCCCCTCAAGCCCGCCCCCACCTCTGATAATTGTTTAGAAGTATGAATATATGGCCCTAGCCAGCTTGGCTCAGTGGATAGAGCATCAGCCTGCGGACTGAAGGGTCCCAGGTTCGATTCTGGCCAAGGGCACATGCCTGGGTTGCAACTCGATCCCCAGTGTGGGGTGTGCAGGAGGCAGCTGATCAATGATTCTCTCTCATCATTGATGTTTCTATCTCTCCTCTCTTCCTCTCTGAAATCGATAGATATATTTTAAAAAAGAGAAGTATGAATATATATTAGATTTCCCTTGGTTTCCTCCAGCAGTAAATCATTTCTGAGTGTTTTTTTAATGCTATTTCTTTTCTTTTTTTTAAAATATATTTTATTGATTTTTTACAGAGAGGAAGAGAGAGGGATAGAGAGCCAGAAACATCGATGAGAGAGAAACATCCATCAGCTGCCTCTTGCACACCCTCTACTGGGGACGTGCCCACAACCAAGGCACATGCCCTTGACCGGAATCGAACCTGGGACCCTTGAGTCCGCAGGCCAACGCTCTATCCACTGAGCCAAACCGGTTTCGGCTTAATGCTATTTCTTTAAAAAAAAAAAAAAATAGTCTTTTACATTGCTGTAGATTATCAGGCTTGAAGAATCATGCTTATTAGTTGTTGTTGAAGAACCAAAACGGGGAATTTACCTTTTTTAAACTCGTTACTATATGATGACTATTGTCTCAGTCTTAATTTCTGAATCAGCTTTGAAAAATACATTTTCTTTCGAGTAAAAAAAGAAAGCTGGATCTTATCTGAGGCTAGAAATGTTGCTTTGCAAGTGATTCCTCTAAGTCATCTTCTTTGTTTTTCTTTTTCTTTTTAATCTTCACCCTAGAATATTTTTCCATTACTTTGTAGAGAGAGTGGAAGGGAGTGAGGGATGATAAGAGAAAGAGAGAGAAACTTTGATGTTAGAGAGACACATGGATTAATTGCCTCCTGCATACGCCCCGACCAGGGTTGGGGATCAAATCTGTAGCTCAGGTTTGTGCTCTTGACTGGGAATTGAACCCCTGACCCTTTGGTGTGAGGGCTGGCACTCTAACCACTGAGCAACACTGGCCAGGGCATCTAAGTCATCTTCTTGACATGCAGTTGTTAAATGAGGCTACACGCCAAAAGTGTGGGCTGAAATTATTTGATACTAAATGTTTTTTTAAAATTGATTTCAGAAAGGAAGGAAGAGGGAGAGAGAGAGAGAAACATCCATGATGAGAGAGAATCATGGATTGGCTACCTCCTGCAAGTCCCCCACTGGGGATTGAGTTCACAACCCGGGCATGTGCCCTTGACCAGAATTGAACCTGGGACCTTTCAGTTCGCAGGCTGACACTCTATCCACTGAGCCAAACCAGCTAGGGCCATTTGATACTAATTGAAATGTTAATCTAGTGTCCTTCTCTGGAACTATGAAGTGAAAGTCATAGAATAGCCCTTGAGAGTTGTATGTTAGATGATATAAATGACTCTTATTAATAGTAATTGGATTAAAAAGCACTTTAAGAATAAGAGCCTTTAATAGTTTCCATTTTTAATCTTCTTTAAAACTAGGGAGGTTCCATTTGATTTCACATAGATAGATGTTGGCTTTGTCACGGCATCTCTAGAGCATATAATTTACTACTAATAATCTCATTATTACTCTATACCTCAAATAACCCAGTTCGGGGAAGAAATTTAA
Organism: Cnephaeus nilssonii; assembly: GCF_951640355.1. Taxonomy (NCBI): domain Eukaryota; kingdom Metazoa; phylum Chordata; class Mammalia; order Chiroptera; family Vespertilionidae; genus Cnephaeus; species Cnephaeus nilssonii. The sequence goes on along the minus strand of NC_137095.1, from coordinate 8,466,284 downwards.
CTAAAATTCCTAACAAGTCCTTTTTAAGGCAACCATTGCACTTCCAGAAACTGGTGAAGGTGTTTTTAGGTTTTCAGACATTTCTGTGGGTTTATACATTTTCCATTAAATGTGCATAAACCTGGCTGGTTTGGTTGAGTGGATGGAGCATCGGCCTGTGGGCTGAAGGGTCCCGGGTTCGATTCCCAGTCAAGGGCACATGCCCCATATGGGCTCCATCTCCAGTAGCGGGCGTGCAGGCGGCAGCTGATCAATGATTCTCTCTCATCATTGTTGTTTCAATCTCTCTCTCTCTCCCTTCCTCTCTGAAGTCAATAAAAATATTTTTTTTAAATGTGCATACTGTCAGCAATGTGGATGGTGGCATGTGATGGATACCCAAGTGCAGTCATTCCTGTTTGATGTTGAACTTTATATGTAGCAACATTTTCATTGTAGGTTCATTTTCATTGTAGGGATCTCTCTGTAGGTTCCTAAACATGGTTGTTTGAGGGTGGGGTTGAGGGATCCTGTCTTTCACGTGATTCTCATATCTGTCTTTGAAATAAACACTGAAGTTTTATCCATATCCAGACTGTCCTTCATTCTGCCTAACATGCATGGATGCAATTGTGAGCTGAAAGTCACCAAGGAGTATTTTATTGGTTCTTCTGTTCTTTTAGATCCATGAGATGATCAGACAGGAAATTCTGGAGCAGGTCCTCAACAGGGTTGTTACCAGAGCATCCTCTCCCATCAGCCATTTCTTAGGTATGGAACTTGGGAAAGGTGGTTAAAGTTCTCAGGAATATTTTCATTTCAGTGTCATCATGTTTTGATCATGGGGGGAAAATTAGCGATAAAAAAATTAACAGCCCTGGCCGGTTTGGCTCAGTGGATAGTGTCGACCTGCAGACCGAAGGGTCCCCGGTCTGGTCGAGGGCACGTACCTCGGTTGCAGGCTCCTCCCCAGCCCAGGCCCTGGTCAGGGCGCCTGTGGGAAGTAACCAGTCGATGTGTTTCCCTCACATCGATGTTTCTCTCCCTCTCTCTTCCACTTTCTCTAAAATCAATGGAAAAATAACCTTGAGTGAGGATTAGAAGTGCATATATATAAAAAAGAAGTTAACAGTAGTTTCGTGCAGTCTTTTATTATAATGTCAGTAAAACATTAAGTCCATTCATGTTGTCTGTGGTTGTCCAGAAAGGAAGGCGCATATAACCAACGAGAAGCTCTGACCTTGCATCAGCCTTGTCTGTTTGTATAGTAATTGTCACGAGTGCTGTCCTGCTGCCCCCATGGACTCCCATTCTAGCCCTGCGCACTGGCACGTCGCCAGGGCTCATTCCATGCAGCCCTCTGCCGCCTCGTCCTCTGCCGTGAACTCTAGGCTGTCCTGACCCTCAGCTCCGCCCCTGTCCCTCAGGAGGACCGTGGGTCCAGGTCTCCCTCTCTGTGGGTGGGGCGGTGAGAAGGCTCACTGGTTACTTCCCTTCCTCAGGGACCGTTGTCCTGTGCTGCCTTTGTCTGCTGTCTGAACATTGCAGTTTGATATCATTTGTCCATTTGGTTGTTGAAAGTTGGAGGATAGCTCACTGTTACTTCATCATGGTGGGAAGCAGACGCCTGTTCCTCTTTGTATGTCTTCTTGCTTATGCATGTCATTCCTGTTTCCATGATTTCAGTTGTTTTCATGGGCACGGCTCCCAAGTCTTCATGTCTAGACTGCCCTCTTTCCGCAGCTCATTGCTTTCATTCCTGCTGGGTTTTCCATTTAGTATGTTTTCCCTTATATCTCAAATGCAAGAGAGTTTCCTTCAAACAAGTGCCCCTTTTTATTGCCGCTATTTCTATTTGAGGCCTGGCTCTCCAAGTCCCAGAAGCTGGAATTCTTTCTTATCTTCTCCAATACACTCATATCTAAATTCTCCCATTCTTTTTATATATGTATACTAGAGGCCTGGTGCACGAAATTCGTGCGCAGGGCGATGTGTCCCTCAGCCCAGCCTGCACCCTCTCCAATCTGGGACCCCACAAGGGATGTCTGACTGCTGGCTCCCAACTGCTTGCCTGCCTGCCTGATCACCCCTAACCGCTCTCCTGCCAGCCTGATTGCCCCTAACTGCCCTCCCCTGCAGGCCTGGTCACCCCTAACTGCCCTCCCCTGCAGGCCTGGTCCTCCCCAACTGCTCTCCCCTGTAGGCCTGGGTCCCTCCCAACTGCCCTTCCCTGCAGGCCCGGTCGCCCCCAACTTTTCTCCTCTACCAGCCTGGTCAGCCCTAACTGCCCTCCCCTGCAGGCTTGATTGCCCCCAACTGCCCTCCCTTGCAGGCCTGGTCCCTCCCAACTGCCCTCCCCTGCTGGCCTACTTGTGGTGGCCATCTTTGACCAGATGGGGGCAGCCATCTTGTGTGTTGGAGTGATGGTCAATTTGCATATTACTCTTTTATTAGATAGGATTGATTTCAGAGAGGAGGGGAGAGGGAAAGAGAGAGAGCAACATAAATGATGAGAGAGAATCATTGATCGCTGCCTCCTGCACACCCCCTACTAGGGGTCGAGACTGCAACCCAGGCATGTGCCCTGACTGGGAATTGAACCGTGACCTCCTGGTTTATAGGTCACCATTCAACCACTGAGCCATGCTGGCTGGGCTAAATTCTCCCATCCTTTCCCTCTTACTGTTGCTTCCCGCCCTCCCTCCCCCGCATCCATTGCCTGGTTTCCATCTTCAGACCTTGCACAGAGACCGCTGCCTCAGTTTCCTAACCGGCCTCCCCTGCTTTCTCCTCTCTGCAGTGCAGCCTGCACATGGCCACCAGCGTATTCCTACCGCACCTCCATCACTTGGGAATCACTGATTCCCTTAGTACTAACTTGCCAGCTCTTTGTCCTGCACTTAAGGCCCCTGACAATTGATACCCAGTATTTTTTTTTTTTTGATACCCAGTATTAACTTTAATTATTTACTTACTTATTTGGAACCTTCACCCCCACTGCACAGATGTGCGCACTGCCCCCTGCCCATTCCTGTACCTCCCCCTGCGTTCCCTTGTGTGTAGCAGGCCTTTCTGGCTCGTGGTCCGAACCTGGCTTGGCTTTGTCCTCTCTGCTGAAGCACGCCAACCCATGATCTCTTCCTTTGAAATCCTGTGTGATCTCTTTTTTTATTTACAACTTTCTAGGCCAGTGATGGGCAACCTTTTGAGCTTGGTGTGTCAAACTTCGCCAAAAAACTGAGCATAACTCGGGTAGTGTGTCACTTTGAGGAAAAAACATTATTTCGCAAATGTTTCATCCTCAGGAGCAGCAAATGTTTCATCCTCGGCATGCGGCCGCGTGTCATCAGAAATGGCTACGCGTGTCAGTGCTGACACGCGTGTCATAGGTTCGCCATCACTGTTCTAGGCACTAAACTATGTTAGGATTATTAGATATTTGGTATTATTTTGTTATTTACCTCTTTCATTCTTTTAACCCTTTGCACTTGCTTGCTTTTTTCTCGATTCCTTTATTCCAGTGATGGCGAACCTATGACACGCGTGTCAGCACTGAAAGGTCCCAGGTTCAATTCTGAGGCGGCCGCATGCCGAGGATGAAACATTTGCTGCTCCTGAGGATGAAACATTTGCGAAATAATGTTTTTTCCTCAAAGTGACACACTACCCGAGTTATGCTCAGTTTTTTGGTGAAGTTTGATACACCAAGCTCAAAAGGTTGCCCATCACTGGTTTATTCTAATGCTAACCGTGTTGAGTCACACTCGACATCCGAGTGCAAAAGGTTAAAATATAATTACTTGACTTCCAACTAAATTAAAATTCTTGAAGGGAGCTAGACCATGTTTTGAGCCTTTGTATATTCCTTATAGGATCATAATACGTATGCTTACAGATAATCAAAGTTCCTAAGTGTTTATTGCCTTCGCTTGGAAAGATGAAGATACTGTGTGGTACCTGTCATGCAGTACAATGGGTTTTTTTCTTAGGTAATTTTTCTAGTCTTGTATTATTGCAGAAGAAAGTTCAAGTATCCTGGTTACAGTGACCATAGAGAAATCAATAGCATCAGTAGAGATGTATATTGCAGTATATTTGACTTGAGAAAGGAAACAAACTCATTACCATTCCTTTCCCCGATTTAATTTTCCTTTTATTTGAAATATCCTTAGCTATTTGAGTCAACTCATAATGGATTCTGTTTTTCAGAACTGCTTTCAAATATCATCATGTACTCGCCCTTGGTTCTTCAGAGTTGTTCTGCTAAAGTCACAGAGAGTTTTGACTATTTGTCCTTCCTGCCCCTTCAAACGGTGCAGGGGCTGCTGAAGGCGGTGCAGGTGAGTCTCCCCAGGAGCGGAGAACCCAGGTGGGGGGAAGTGGGAGTCCGATGTGTTTCTTTATGAATATATATATGTCTAAGAAATCCAATTTCTCTTGATTCTAAAACATTAAATTTAGTATTAAAAGGGCAAGAGCCCCAGCCTAGCTGGTTTAGCTCAATGGATAGAGCATCGGCTTGTGGACTGAAAGGTCCCAGGTTTGATTCTGGTCAAGGGCACATGCCCGGATTGTGGGCTCGATCCCCAGTAGGGGGTGTGCAGGAGTTAGCCAATCAATGATTCGCGGTCATCATGATGTTTCTCTCTCCCTCTCTGAAATCAATAAAAATACATTTAAAAAACAGGGGTGGGGCAAGAACCCCAAGCTCTAGACTCTGTTCTCCAAGTTTACCTGTCTTCATAGCACTACTCTCTGGCCTTTGACTCACTTTCAAGTTAGTGAAGAAATCGAAGGGCTCTTACAGAATTGCTAATTGAGAACTATAGAGTTAAAAACTCGGTCCAATGTAGTATTTCAACTACAGTGTTGTCCTTATTACTAAGTGTGACATACATTGAAAAATGTATAAAAGTGCCTTAGAGCCCGGCTGGTGTGGCTCAGTGGTTGAACAGCAACCTATGAACCAGGAGGTCACAGTTCGATTCCTGGTAAGGGCACATGCCCAGATTGTGGGCTCGATTCTCCAGTAGGGGACGTGCAGGAGGCAGCTGATCCATGATTCTCTCTCATCATTGATGTTTCTATCTATCTCTCTCCCTCTCCCTTCCTCTCTGAAATCAGTACAAACATTAAAAAAAAAAAAAAAAAAAAAGTGCCTTAGAAAAGCCAAACATTGAATAGCAAGGAGCTAAGGCCAATAAGCAAACTCCTTCTGGTTTTAAGCTCCACTGCTTCCTCTTTCAGCCCCTTCTCAAAGTGAGCATGTCGATGAGAGACTCCCTGATACTGGTCCTTCGGAAAGCTATGTTTGCCAGGTACGTAGCGTCCCATCTAATGTTACTTGCAGCCCTCTCTGCCAACTCCTCGTGCAACCTGGTCATGGGCGTGCGAACGCCTCACCCAGCTGAACACGTTCACCAAACAGGGCATTGTGCACAGTTCTTTACCTCCCTGAATCTCTAGAGCAGTCCTGCGAAGTGCGGGTTACTGCAGCTCCCATTTCACAGACCGGGAAACCGAGGCTTAGAGAAGTCCGTGACCTGTCAAGTCCAATAGGGGTTGGTGTTGGAGCCCGGATTCCAGCTTGTGATGAGGGTACTCTGCTGTGCACTAGAATAGCCCTGCAGATGAGGGTCCAGTGCCGGCTGGCAACAGTTCTGAAGGGGAAAACACCTTCATTAAGAAGTAAATAGCCCTGACCAGTTTGGCTCAGTGGATAGAGCGTTGGCCTGCGGACTCAAGGGACCCAGGTTTGATTCCGGTCAAGGGCATGTACCTGGGTTGCAGGCACATACCCAGTGGGGAGTGTGCAGGAGGCAGCTGATTGATGTTTCTCTCTCATCGATGTTTCTGACTCTCCCTCTCCTTTCCTCTCTGTAAAAAATCAATAAAATATATTATAAAAAAAAAAAGTAAATATTAGCAGGCTGGCGTGGCTCAGTGATTGAGTGTCAACCTATGAACCAGGAAGTCAGGGTTCGATTCCCGGTCAGGGCACATGCCCAGGTTGCGGGCTCGATCCCCAGTGTGGGATGTGCAGGAGACAACCAATCAATGATTCTCTTATCATCATTGATGTCTGTATCTGTTTCCCTCTCCCTTCCTCTGATATCAATAAAAAATGTAATTAAAAAAATTTTAAGCTTATTTTAGTGAACATCAGAATTGTGGGCTAGTGACTGTAGACCAAATCAATTTTTGAGGGTCTTGGTCTTTTGGTTTTTGGCTTAGCCACTGCCTCCTGACCTCTCTTCCTTTATTCATTAGTATACAAGCTATAAGATGACAATACATCTCTTACAAAATATTCTGAGACAAGTAGTAGGTGGAAACCATTTGGTGCTTTAAGTATAAAATCACATCTTGCCCTCATGGATAGCCATAGGAACAGCCTATGCCAGTGGTCGGCAAACTGCGGCTCGCGAGCCACATGCGGCTCTCTGGCCCCTTGAGTGTGGCTCTTCCACAAAATACCACGGCCTGGGCGAGTCTGTTTTGAAGAAGTGGCGTTAGAAGAAGTTTAAGTTTAAAAAATTTGGCTCTCCAAAGAAATTTCAATCGTTGTCCTGTTGATATTTGGCTCTGTGGACGAATGAGTTTGCCGACCACTGGCTATGCTATTGCCCCTATTGTAGGATTGAGGTTTCTGTTGCTCCTCACCCAGATGCACGTCTGACAGGCCAAGGTGAAGGTTGTCGCGTCTATAACATGAATTCGTCGTGGAGCCTCGGGGAGATGGCTGGACCATTTTTTCTGGGTGGAGGGTTTATAAGGCACCACGCATGGCTCTCCTTTAGGCGCAGAGAAAATCAACCATTTCCTTTGCGATTCAGCACTTGCATCCTCTCCGCACGCTTGTTCTCATTCCCCACGTAGCCGGGTCAGGATAGAAGGAGGTATAGGGAATGTCATGAGGTTAAGCAGATAATGAAAACATCAGCTGCCGATTGCTGTGAACAGCTGATTTCTTATTCGAGTACATAAATTCATTGTGCTCTATTGTGTTTCACTGTTAATACATATTCCTCTCTGTACAAAACTTACTGGATTTTTAAAATACATGTGTGTGTGTTTTTATTGATTTCGGAGAGGAAAAGAGAGGGAAGAGAGAGAGAAACGACAATGAGAGAGTCATGAATCGACTGCCTCCTGCACGCCCCCTACTGGGGATGGAGCCTGCAACCTGGGCATGTGCCCTGACTGGGAATCAAACTGTGACCTCCTGGTTCATAGATCAATGCTCAACCACTGAGCCACACCGGCCGGGCTAACTGGATTTTTTAGACACAGAAGCCTACTGCTGTGAAATTAATACTGTTTGCTCCTTGCTTCTCTGTCTGTCCCTGAGCTAGACAGCTTGATGCCCGGAAATCGGCGGTGGCCGGGTTTTTGCTGCTCCTGAAGAACTTCAAGGTCTTGGGCAGCCTGTCGTCCTCCCAGTGCAGCCAGGCCATCGGCGTCAGCCAGGTGAGGTGGCCCAGCCGGCTTGTCGCAGGCGCTGCTGCGGGGCGTGGGGACGTGCCCACCGGCTTCTCTTCCTCCTGTTACTCTGGTCGTGCAGACCGTCCTGAAACACTGCTCTCAGGTGCTGGCGATGGCCGTGCGCTCAGCACTGCGAATGGCAGATCTGCTGTGTGCTCCACGCTGTGCGGTGCGGTAGCCACCAGCCTCAGAGTGGCTATTGAACTGGACACCTGGCATGTGGCTAGTCCAGATTCAGTGTGTGTGCGTGTAAAGTACACTGGGTTTTAAAGACACAGTGCGAAACTAAAGAATGGACAGTATCATTAATTTTTTATTTCGATGACACGTTGAAATAATATTTTGGACATGTTGGGTTAAGTACAAAGTTCGAATTAATTTCATCAGTTTCTGTTTAAATTTGGTTACCAGGAAATTTAAAATTAGATATGTGAGTTGCATTTGTGGTTTGTCCTGTTAGACGCTAGGCTAAGTGCTTTACATTCATTATTTCATTTATTCTTCACAGTAGTTCTCAGAGGCTAAATACATTTATGACCTCCATCTTTTCTAGTTTATTTACTTGGCACGTGAACATGTATCAAACCCAGTAATCTGAGCAAATAAAATTATAATTGCTGAATTTATTATGCACATTCAGTAAGGGGTGTTGTTGTCATGTGCGTTTCTAAACTAAAAACTACCTCTGACCCTCTCAGGATTTGGTGGGAGCAAAAAGAGCTAGGTTCTTCTAGCTACTGAAGACATTTGAAGAAGTCTTGTAGGCCTTTAAGTAAGTCAGGTAGATTGTGAGCTACTGGATTCCAGTGGAGGAGCTAACCTGTGCCTTCCTGAGCAGGTCCACGTGGATGTCCACAGTCGGTACAATGCTGTGGCCAACGAGGCTTTTTGCCTTGAGATCATGGATAGTTTGAGGAGATGCCTGGGCCAGCAGGCTGACGTTCGGCTCATGCTTTATGAGGTAACTCCGCAGAGCGGGAGGAATGTCGCATCCCCCAGCTCATCATCTTTTTTATGTTTTTAATTCATTATGTCCTTACTTTTGAATTTTTTTGGGTACAGTTGAGGCAGTAACTTAAACTTTCTGAATTGTTTCTCTAGCAAATAATATATTCATCTTTTTCAAACAACTGAGAATAGGATAAAGAAAGATAGTGTTGCCCTGGCCGGTTTGCCCCAGTGGATAGAGCGTCGGCTTGCGGATTGAGGGGTCCCAGGTTCAATTCCGGTCAGGCGCATGCCTGGGTGGCAGGCTCGATCCCCAGTGGGGGGCGTTCAGGAGGCAGCCAATCAATGATTCTCTATCATCATGGATGTTTCTATATCTCTCTCCCCCTCTCCCTTCCCTCTGAAATCAATAAGAATATATTTTTAAAAAATATAGTGTTATTTTGAAGTTATGATTGTCTGAATCACTGGTATCTCTGTTAGAGAGTTTATTTGTCTCTGTTTGATTCCTCTCAGGGGTTCTATGATGTCCTTCGAAGAAACTCTCAGCTGGCTAATTCGATCATGCAGACTCTGCTGTCACAGGTAAAAAGCATTTATAGATACAGAAAACAGATAATGGGGCATTGAGTGGCGATTGACATTTTCCAGACTTTTCACAATGTGAAATAATTCCCAAATAGTCACTGGCACATTGACTGGGGTGTGTGATGCTATCTTGATGGTTTATTTACTTATTTGTTTTTAAAATATATTTATATTGATTTCAGGGAGCGGGGGGGAGAGAGATAGAAACATTAATGATGTTAGAAAATCATTGATCAGCTGCCTCCTGCATGCCCCACACTGGGGATCGAGCCTGCAACCCAGGCATGTGCCCTGACCGGGAATCGAACCATGACTTCCTGGTTCATAGGTCAATGCTCAACCACTGAGTCACGCTGGCCGGACTGTGATGCTGTCTTGATGTTTTATTTTAATGACCACTTGTGTACCTGCTATGTTGTCACTGTTTAATAGTTACCCTCTCAGTTCACAGTCCGCATCTTAGGTCTGAAGGACACTTTGAAGAGCCATTTATACCAGGGTTGTCAGCAGCTGTATCTGTTGTTTTACTTCTGAAAGAAAAGAGAGTGAGATCTGGAGCAAACAGCAAAATACTGCCTTGTGTTAAGTCTGGGTAACATACTTCAGTGTCTGTTGGGTTATTTTCTGTATTTTTTAGTTAAAAACGGTTTTTAAATTATGAAATATTTCAAAAGGACAATCAAGATAGGAAGAATTGAGCTGGAGAATATCTGGTATAAATAAGACCTTTTAGCCTTAACACTCATTCATTCCGCATTTGTTTGAATTTTTTAAATAGCTTTATTGAGATGTAATTCACATGCCATGCAGTTCACCCATCTAAAGTGTACAACTCCTTGGTCTTTAGTCTATTCCGAGAGTTATGCAGCTTTTACCACAATCAGTGTTTGAGCATTTCATCACCTTAGAAAGAGACTCCACACTCTTCAGCTATCACCTGATTTTCTCATCTTTTCCCCACCCTCCCAGCCCTAAGTAACCACCAGTCTCCTGTCTGTCTATACATCTGCCTGTTGTGGACATTTCATGTAAATGGAATCATATAAAGTGTGGTCTTTCACTTAACAGTGTTTTCAAGATTCACCTGTGCTGTCCCATCTATCATTACTTCATTTCTTTTTTAAATACATATTTTATTGATTTCAGAGAGGAAGGGAGAGGGAGATAGAAACATCAATGATGTGAGAGAGTCATCGATTGGCTGCTTCTTGCACGCCCCCTACTGGGGATCGAGCCCGCAACCCAGGCATGTGCCCTTGGCTGGAATCGAACCTGGGACCCTTCAGTCCACAGGCTGACACTCTATCCATTGAGCCAAACCAGCTAGAGCTTCATTTCTTTTTATGGCTAAATATTTCATCGTGTGGTACTTGAATCTTTTCATATATTAAATAAGAGAGTTCAATGGGGTGGTGAACACACAACACAGTGTGCAGATGATGTGTGGTGGCATTGTGCACCTGAAGCCTGTATAATTTTGTTAACCAGTGTCACCCCCAATAAATTCAGTAAAAAGGGGGGAACAATTTTAAAAGATGCTCTTATGTACTGATAGTAATAAGAATACCTACCTATGTTAAAATCCCAGCTAAGTGGTGTTATAATTTTTACTTTAAACAGTTATATTTTATGCCTTTTATAGTAATAGAAGAAAAAGCAAAGTATACAGGCACACACACAATTCTTTATATGTCTCCGCTTTTTACCATTGCCGAGGCTCTTTATTCATTCCTGTGGATTCAGTTTTACCATCTTGAACAATGGCCCTTCCGCCTGAGGACTCTAGAGCCTGTATTCTTTTTTAAAAATTTTTTTTAAATATATATTTTATTGATTTTTTACAGAGAGGAAGGGAGAGGGAGAGAAAGTTAGAAACATCGATGAGAGAGAAACATCAATCAGCTGCCTCCTGCACACCCCCTCCTGGGGATGTGCCCGCAACCAAGGTACATGCCCTTGACCGGAATCGAACTTGGGACCCCTCAGTCCGCAGGCCGACGCTCTATCCACTGAGCCAAACCAGTCAGGGCTAGAGCCTGTATTCTAATTGTGAAGCTCTACTGAAAATGCTAAATGCCTGTGGAAGTGCAGGCGTTGGCGTGAGAACGGAACGTTTCGTAGGAGAGGTCACGGGAGTGGAATAGGAAAGAGGATCTCAATTAGTAGATGCCTCAAGCGAGGGCGAAGGATGTGGGGGAGCCAGCGCAGTACAGATGTTGCTGCATTCTTCTTTGGACCTTTGGACGTAGGTCTGAGAAGCTGCTGCACATTACGCTTGACCCATTTAAAGGGAAAAGCAGCGCTGAGCGCGGTGTCTCTGTTCCTTGCCGTCTGTAGCTGAAACAGTTCTACGAGCCCCAATCCGACGTGCTGCCGCCTCTGAAGTTAGACGCTTGTATTTTGACCCAAGGAGATCAGATCTCGCTCCAGGAGCCACTGGTGAGACTGCTGTTCTTCCTGTAACTTGCTTTTACTGTTAAGACATGAACCCTGTTGATCGTTTGAAAGAGACACGTTTCCCCGTGAAGCTGTCTGCTCCTCCCAGCGAACTCTTTCTCTGAACGCTCCTGCTTTTCTTTTCTGACCCATCAGCGCCTGTGTCTGTTGGTAAGATGTCTGGGTGAGCACCCACCACTTCCCCCGGAGCACGTGGTCTCCATCTGTGGCTCTTGGGTTGTAGCACTGAATGAATGTCCGTTAGGATGGTAGGGAGGGAGGCTAGGAGCCGAGGAGCCCAGGGCACCTGCTGCATTAGTCTGGAGGGCGTGTGTGATTTAGGCTGAGCTAGCATTGGCGCGCTGTGGGCCCTTCAGGGGAACTAGGACAGGTTGGTCTTCTGTTCTTGCTTTCTAGCCTCAGAAAGACAGGGAAGCGAAGATAAAACAAACTCCACCCCAGTGGTCAGCAAACTCATTAGTCAACAGAGCCAAATATCAACAGGACAACGATTGACATTTCTTTGGAGAGCCAAATTTTTTAAACTTAAACTTCTTCTAACGCCACTTCTTCAAAATAGACTTGCCCAGGCTGTGGTATTTTGTGGAAGAGCCACACTCAAGGGGCCAGAGAGCTGCATGTGGCTCGCGAGCCGCAGTTTGTCGACCACGGCTCCACCCCATTTGGAGCTCATGGTCACGGAACTGTCATATTCTGCCTTCATGCACGGACCTTCTCTGCCATGCAGTGTCCTCAGCATCGGAGATGCTGTGTTGGTCTCCCAGAGATCCCCTCAGCACAAACCCCCGCCTTTAGAATAGCCAGAGAGGATCTAGCTGCCCAGCTTGGCTCCCTGGTGTTTGTACCGGAGCAGAGGGAGCGTGTCCGCCGAGGTGCCAGCTTCTTAGGCAGCCAGTTCCTTTGGGGAAGGAAGGTCAGGAAGCCATGCCTCTGCTAGTCAGCTTTTTGCAGTGTTGTTACTTCGGATCGACATAACCTGTGCTGCTAGTGAATAGCTTACTTTAGCCTTATAGACAAGAATTAATTGTTGGTTAGCAACAGCTTCGCAGGTTATCTCTGAACACTCAAGAATATTTCGTTCTCGTTTCTTCTTTTTATTTTATTTTATTTATTTATTTATTTATTTATTGTCACTGGGAAATCTTTTTTTTTTTTATTTCTTTATTGATTAAGGTATCACATATTTGTCCTCGTTTCTTCTACAGGACCATCTGCTGTGCTGTATTCAGCACTGCTTGGCCTGGTATAAGAGTAAAGTGATGCCCGCTCAGCAGGGAGGAGAGGAAGAGGAGGAGGAGGAAGGATTCTACCAAGAGTTAGACGACATGTTAGAGTCTCTTACCAACAGAATGATCAAGAGTGAACTAGAGGACTTTGAACTGGTAAGTGCTAAATCTGTTATTTATTATTTACTAGCGGCCCAGATACGGTGCATGAAATGCATGCACAGGTAGTGTCCCTAGGCCTGGCCAGCGATCAGGGCCCATCGGGGCCTTCCTTCATTCCCCGTCGCCCCCTGGTGGTCAGCGCATGTCATGGCAAGTGATTGAACTCTGGAGGGTACACTTTGCACATTAGCCTTTCATATATATAGATAACCAATTTTTAGAAATTGGTTTTGAGAGAGGGAGAAACATGGATGTGAGACAGAAACATCGACCAGTTGCCTCTCATATGCAATCGGACCAGGGATCGAACCTGCAACCTGAGTATGTTCCCTAACTGGGAATCGAACCCGCAGCCTTTCGGTGTATGGGCCAGCGCTCCAACTGAGCCACACTGCCCAGGGCCTCAATTACATTGAACAATGGAAGTTTTTGGACGCTTGTTAGTTTTTCTCCTGTGTCTTTCAGGATAAATCAGCAGATTTTTCCCAGAGCACTGGTAACGGCATTAAAAATAACATCTGTGCTTCTCTTGTGATGGGAGTTTGTGAGGTTCTCATGGAATATAATTTCTCCATCAGTAATTTCAGGTAAGGTATTACTGACTCTAATTGCAGTTTGCCTAATTCTCCATTTTATGGGTGGGATTGTCTTTTTCTTTTTAACTTGAATAGTATGCTAGGTACTGAACATACCACAGACATGGCAGTGTATGTCTTTTTTTTTAATATATTTTCATTGATTTTGAGAGAGGGGGGAAGGGAAAGGGATAGAGATATAGAAACTTTGATGGTAGAGAAACATCCTTGATCGACTGCCTCCTGCATGCCCTCACTAGGGATTGAGCCTGAACCCTAGGCATGTGCCCGGACTGGAAATTGAACCAGTGACTCCTGGTTTATGGGTCGACGCTTAACCCCTGAGCAATACCGGCTGGGCCGTGACAGTATCTCTTGTATAGACATCTAGCCGAAGCCCAGGCACTGTTTCCTACCAGGGAACACCCAGGCTTATGACGGACAGGCAGGCGACTGTCGTGCCCCTAGCAGGCTTTAATTCAGAATTCCTGGGCCCTGAAATCAAGAACTCCTTCTGATGGGTGGTAGTGTCGGACCCTCACGCTGTGTATTGCCTGGTCTAAATACGGGAGGAAACCATAGCCCCGCAGGTCGCATGCCTGGGAGCTCCCTGGTGATGAGGGGTCATTCCCGCCTGACACTGTAGCTGGACTAGAGCATCTGAGGAAGCGCTGTGGTTCCCACACGCGACAGGAAGCCACAGCCCCTGACGCCGCCCTTGGTGGTCTGCTTCCCCTTGTCCACAGCAAGAACAAGTTCGAGGACATCCTGAGCTTATTTACGTGTTACAAGAAGCTCTCTGACATCCTCACCGAGAAAGCTGGCAAAGGCAAAACCAAAGCGGCCGGCAAAACCAGTGACAGCTTCTGGTCCATGAAGTTCGTGTCCGAGCTGCTCACCGCGCTTTTCAGGTGAGGCTCCGATAGGGGCTGGGAGACAGCGGCGCTGTGACGACGCTGCGGGGAGCCTGGGCGGCCTTACCCTCTGGGTGGGAGTCATGATTCTCACTGCGTGTGTGTTTCTGAGTCCTGTGAGAGCCATTCCAGCAAATTAATTGAACCCCAGGAGGGGATTGTGGGAACCTCTGATTTATAGCCAGCCAGTCAGAAGTGCAGACAGCAGCCTGGACTTAGCGTTAGCTTTCCAAGGTGGAGGGGTCATTGCAAACTTCAGTCTGTAGCCCATTGGTCTTTCAGAACCTCTGAGACGAACTCGGGTGTTACCTGGGCTGGCAGCTGGTGTCTGAAGTGGGGGGTGGGCAGTCTTGTATGACTGGACCCCAAGCCTGTGGCATCTGATGCTCTCTGCAGCAGATAGTGTGAGAGTGGACTGCTTGGACATCTAGAGTCCATCATCCGAAGCTTGCTGAATGCTGAGACACTGAGCAGTCCCCAGAAAGCAGAGGGGACCTTCTTCCTCCCTCTCTCTAGGGACAGTACCCAAAGCCATGAGGAGAGTCTGTCCGTGCTGAGGTCCAGCAATGAGTTCATGCGCTATGCAGTGGGCGTGGCTCTGCGGAAGGTGCAGCAGCTGAAGGAGACGGGGCACGTGAGCGGCCCCGACGGGCAAAACCCAGACAAGATCTTTCAGAACCTCTGTGACATAACCCGGTAAGTCACACACGCTCACCCTCGGAAACCTGTCCCACTGGGTGTGGAGTCTCCAGGAGCAGATGACTAGAATAACTAAAACAAGTTTGAGGTAAAAGAACAAAGCCGACTCACACCCTGATTTCAAGTCTTTAATATATATATTGATTCCAGAGAGGAAGGGCGAGGGAGAGAAAGATAAGAACATCATCGATGAGAGAGAATCATTGATCGGCTGCCTCCTGCACGCTCTCCCATTGGGGATCGAGCCCACAACCTGGGCATGTGCCCTGACCGGGAATCGAATCGTGAGCTACTGGTTCATAGGTCGATGCTCAACCACTGAGCCACACCAGCTGGGCTCAAGTCTTAGGAAGTTGCTGTATTTAAGATAGTGTGGTATTGGCAGAATCAGAGGAACAGAATAAACAGTTATAGGTTATTTGATTTAACAAAGGTGCCGAGGTAATTTCATGGAGAAAGAAAGGTCTTTTCTACAAATGGTTTTGAAACAATTGGGCATTCTTATACAAAAAAGAGAATCTTTATCCATTCCTGATGTCATATACAAAATACTAACTTGAAGTGGATTTGCATACGGCAAGTTTTATTTATTTATTTGGCAGTAATAGCCAAATTTGAAAGCACCCAAGTGTCCACCAGCTGATGGATAGATTGGTGTAGAACAAGCTGTGATGCGTCCATGCAGGGGAAAACTGCTGAGTGACACAGAACAAGCTGCCGACAGCTGTAGCAGCGCAGGTGAATCTCAGAAGCATGTGCTAATTCATAACACAGCCAAACTCAAAAGGCTGCACGCTGACTGACATCAGTTTTTGTTGTTAATCCTCAAGGATATTTTTCCATTGATTTTTTTTTTTTTTTTTTTAGTGAGAGTGGAAAAGAGAGAAAGATTGATGTGAGAGAAACACATTGATTGGTTGCCTCCTGCACGAGCCCCGACTGACCAGGGCCTGGGCCGGGGAGGAGCCTGCAACCGAGGTACATGCCCTTGACCAGAATCCAACCCGGGACTCTGGTCTGCAGGCCGATGCTCTGTCCACTGTGCCAAACCGGTTTGTGCTGAATGATACCATTTTTATGTGATATTTTGTAATTGGTAAACCCATAGGGACAGGAAGTCAGTGGTTGCTTGGAAAACTGGGGGGAGAGAATTGACTATAGAGGTGCATGAAGGAGCTTTTGGGGAGATGGGACTATCTTGATTGAGGGAATGATTACACATTTGATAAGTTTGCTAAAATTCATAGAGCTGTACATCTGGAGGATGTGAATTTTACTGTATGTAAATTGCACCTCAGGGAAGCCAGCTTTAAAAATAAAGTCTCGCCCTAACCGGTTTGGCTCAGTGGATAGAGCATCGGCCTGCGGACTCAAGGGTCCCGGGTTCGATTCCTGTCAAGGGCATGTACCTTGGTTGCGGGCACATCCCCAGTAGGGGCTGTGCAGGAGGCAGCTGATCGATGTTTCTCTCTCATCCATGTTTATAACACTCTATCCCTCTCCCTTCCTCTCTGTAAAAAATCAATAAAATATATTTAAAAATAAATAAATGAAAAAATAAAGTCTCTGTTCCCCTTCAGGGTCTTGCTGTGGAGATACACGTCCATTCCGACGTCGGTGGAGGAGCCGGGGAAGAAGGAAAAGGGGAAGAGCATCTCGCTGCTGTGCCTGGAGGGCTTGCAGCGGGTCTTCAGCGCCGTGCAGCTCTTCTTCCAGCCCCGGGTGCCCCTGTTCCTGCGCGCGCTGGGTGGGCACCTCCGCGGGATACATGGGCTTGGTCTGGGTTTCTCTTTCTTCTTTTTTTTTTTTTTTTAATATATTTTATTGATTTTTTACAGAGAGGAAGGGAGAGGGATAGAGAGTTAGAAACATCGATGAGAGAGAAACATCGATCAGCTGCCTCCTGCACACTCCCTACTGGGGATGTGCCCGCAACCAAGGTACATGCCCTTGACCGGAATCGAACCTGGGACCTTTCAGTCCGCAGACCGACGCTCTATCCACTGAGCCAAACCGGTTTCGGCTCTCTTTCTTTTTTTAAAATACATTTTTATTGATTTTTAGAGAGGGAGAGAGAGAGAGAGAGAAACATCAGTGATGAGAGAGAATCATGGATTGGCTGCCTCCTGCAAGCCCACACTGGGGATTGAGCCAGCAACCTGGGCATGTGCCCTTGACGGAATCGAACCGTGACCTTCAGGTTCATAGGTCAACGCTCAGCCACTGAGCCATGCCGGCCGGACTGGGTTCTCTGTCTTCTCTTTCTTAACCAGACCTCTTGATTCTATTTGTTAACCTGTCCTAGGTCATCTGAGCTCAGTCCTAATGTTGTTAGGAAGTGACATGTAGTGGGTTCAGAATTGGCACGTACTGGACTATGCTTAACCATGAATAGGGGCTGGAAAATGGGACATAGTATGAAGAAATTGCAGAACGTTAGGAATATATTTAAATCTGCCTGTAGGACGTTTGGCTTTCTAAACGTTTAGCTACTAAAAGGCCAAGAGCATGGTTCGTTTCAAGGAAGATAGAATTCTCCCCTCCCTAGATGTCCCGGATAACGAGGAGGAAGAGGTGGAAGCCACTGTCACCCAGAGAGCGGCGTTCCAGATCCGGCAGTTCCAGGTGAGCGGCGCGGGGACCTGCTGGGCTGCCTGGGGCCGCGCCGAGGGGCTGCTGACAGGGCCAGCCGTGGGAGCCACGACAGTGAGCAGGTAGGAAAGGGCTTTTCCCTGGGTCATCATCCAAACAAGCGGAATCACTCTTAGAGAGGACGCACCACACAGAAAGGATGCTGGCTGTGTGTGCTGAGCAGGCCCGCCTGCCGCAGTCACTGCCCCCAGGAATCACTGCCCCGGGACTCACTGCCCCCGGGAGTCTCTGCCCCGGGAGTCACTGCCCCCAGAGTCACTGCCCCCGGGACTCACTGCCCCCGGGACTCACTGCCCCCGGGACTCACTGCCCCCGGGACTCACTGCCCCCGGAGTCACTGCCCCCGGGACTCACTGCCCCGGGAATCACTGCCCCCAGAGTCACTGCCCCGGGAATCACTGCCCCCAGAGTCACTGCCCCCCGGGAGTCACTGCCCCCAGAGTCACTGCCCCCGGGAGTCACTGTCCCCGGGACTCACTGCCCCCGGAGTCACTGCCCCCGGGAGTCACTGCCCCGGGACTCACTGCCCCCGGAGTCACTGCCCCCGGAGTCACTGCCCCCGGGAGTCACTGCCCCCGGGAGTCACTGCCCCCGGAGTCACTCTCCCCGGGAGTCACTGCCCCCAGGAGTCACTGCCCCGGGACTCACTGCCCCCAGGAGTCACTGCCCCCGGGAGTCACTGCCCCCGGGAGTCACTGCCCCCGGGACTCACTGCCCTCGGGAGTCACTGTCCCCGGGAGTCACTGTGTGAGTTGACACACACATGGCCAGGAGCCTGTTAAGTGTGGAGTTTGTCTTTGTTTTGTGTCCCTGGCGTAATTGGGGTTTGTCCGATTTCATAAAGGCTGGACAGTGTCTAACCATCTGATTAGTTGTCATACTCTCAGGATAACTTTAAAGTTTCTGCGCTGCGCCAGGTTCTGTTCCAGGGGCTGGTAGATCCAGTAGGGAAGGAGGGGGACAGAGTCCCTCCCCCCAGTGCTCACCTGGCAGCGGGGAGGAGACTCGCAGACAAATGCAGTCGATTCAGGTGGTTTGAGAGGAACAGAAAAGGAAAACAGGGCAGGTGTGTAGGGAGTGCTGGGGTGGGGTGTCTAAACCTGGGCGATGGATGGGCGTGGGGAGCTGTAAACCGCCCGGAATGGGGTGCCCAGTCCTTCCTAATGTACAGGGGGAGGGACGCTCACATCGATGGTGGAAAACGGTAGGAAACGAGCTGTTCCATCGAGTTCATCTTCAGATTTTGTCCTCTTTGAGTCCTTGTTGGCCCAGCCTTGGGGTCTCTGGCGAGAAGTTTCTTCTCCCTGATGCGAACATGTCTGCTAATGTGTCCGCGTCCTTTCCCTTCTCAGAGGTCCTTGTTGAATTTACTTAGCAGCCAAGAGGAGGAGTTCAACAGCAAGGAAGCCCTGCTCCTCGTCAGCGTCCTCGCCAGCTTGGCCAGGCTGCTGGAACCCACCTCCCCCCAGGTACGGCCCCCCGTTCAGTCCCACCTCTCATCCCACAGAAGGGCAGGGTGCTGCATCGTAAAAGAACGAAGCTAGCCCTGGCCGGTTTGGCTCAGTGGATAGAGCTCGGCCTGCAGACTGAAGGGTCCCAGGTTTGATTTTGGTCAGGGGCACATCCCCAGGTTGTGGGCTCGATCCCCAGTGTGGGGCGTGCAGGAGGCAACCGATCAATGGTTCTCTTTCATCATTGATGTTTCTATCTCTCCCTTCCTCTCTGAAATCAATAAAAAATCTATATTAAAAAAACACATATCTAAGTAGCCTCTCTAAGTCTGGCTTATTTTAGACTGTATCTCTAATTATGCTCCTGAGTTAGTTAATGTGAGACCTATTAGGTTACCCTCTCCTGCATGGTGCTTCTACCCTGACAGCATCTCAAGCAGCCGCACGGGCAGGAGCACTGCTTTCGTTTGGCCACCATCAGGGGTGAACAGGGAGCACTATGGGAAAAGTTACTTTCGGTGCCCTCAACCTTCTTAACCAATGGAAATACGTTAATTGTTAAGAAGGTAGCTGCCTGGTCAGCGTGGCTCAGTGGTTGAGCGTCGACCTATGAACCAGGAGGTCACAGTTTGATTCTCAATCAGGGGACAAGCCCAGGTTGCAGGCTCCATCCCCAGTGGGGATGTGCAGGAGACAGCCGATGGATAATGTTCATCATTGATGTTTCTCTCTCTCCTCTCCTCTCCCCTCCTCTCTGAAATCAATAAAAATGTCTTTTAAAAAGAATATATATATATATTTAATATATTTAAAATATATATACATATGTGTGTACATATATGTATATGTGTGCATTAGCCATATATATATATATATATATATACACACACACACACACACACACACACACGTAGCTAAAATTGATTTTTAGCTGACATTCAGCAGTTGCCTTTCTCAGCAAGGTTAGCTGGTACTGACTTTGGGGGCAATTCAACAAAAGGTGATGAAGTCAGAAAGCGTGGCTACCATCCCAAAGCAGAAAACAACTCTGCCGAGATAAGTTGTGTGCAAGCATACGTACAGCTGTGTGCACACCCAGGGAAGAATGGGAGGAGGGCCACGTGTTGTGGGTCTGCTCCATTCAGGAGGAGTTTCCCAGCAGGAGGGCAGGGAGCGTCCTTGAGCGCCGGGCTGTGTTCTCCCACGTGGCCCCCTGATCTGGGAGGACAGTTGGAGCCTTGGGGACAGGCTCCCTGTGTGCGCCCATGCTTCCGGGCGAGCTGGTCTCTAAGAGGCCACAGCCTGGGGTGCTAGGGTGGTGCGATGTTTGAGTGCCGGAAAGCGGACCTGATTCTCCTGTCCTGCAGGTCCAGGTAGCCCAAAGGAAGTCCCTTTTGCCAGCACTTACCTCATCCTGGAGCCAAACAACTCACCCCACTTTACTTTCACAATCATTCTTTCATCCCCTAACTTTGCTGCAAAGGACAGAGGACTAGGAAAGAAATACAACAACAGAGGCAGGGGGACGTTTGAGGGAAAATAAATGGGTTTGGAAAGGCTTATATACATAGGAAAGTGCTTTGTTTTTTTAAATCATCACTTCCCCCCCCCCCATAATCTCAGGTAGTCACTTGTTTGGGAGGATATTTTTCCATTGATTTTTAGAGAGAGTGGAAGGGAGGGGGAGAGACAGAGAGAAACATCGATGTGAGAGAGACACATCGATAGGTTGCCTCCCGCACATACACCAACCAGGACCGGGAATCAAGCCTGCAACCGAGGTGCGTGCCCTTGACCAGAATCGAACCCAGGACCCTTCAGTACGTGGGCTGACGCTCTATCCACTGAGCCACACCGGCTAGGGCAGTCCCTTGTCTTTTAAATTTAATTTTGAACAGATAATAAGTCTTATGATTTGAAGACCAACGATTATAAAGACATTTATAGTAAATGGCCTCCTCCTATCCTGTTCATGCCGCCCGCCTGTCCAGCTCCTCTTCTCCCCCAAAGAAGTACACACCTTTTCTTCGTTTCTTATGCATCCTTCCAGAGTTTCTTTAGCCCTAACCGGTTTGGCTCAGTGGATAGAGCATCGGCCTGCAGACTCAAGGGTCCCAGGTTCGATTCCGGTCAAGGGCATGTACCTTGGTTGCAGGCACATCCCCAGTAGGAGGTGTGCAGGAGGCAGCTGATCAATGTTTCTCTCTCATTGATGTTTTTGACTCTATCCCTCTCCCTTCCTCTCTGTGAAAAAATCAATAATATATACATATAGGTCCTTGTTGAATTTACTTAGCAGCCAAGAGGAGGAGTTTTCTTTTAAAAAGTTTCTTTGTTCCTGGAGAAGCAAATCCGAATGGAGCTCCTTTTCCCATCCCCACCCTCTTCACGCCAGAGCGTGTTGTGCACCTGCTGGTTACAGTCACACTGCCCCTTAGGCCTCTCTGCATCAGTTCCCAGAGAGCTTTCAGATTTCGGCTCTGAATGTACTATCCCCCCAACACAGCACAAGGAGTTCTTCCTGGTTGTCTTGCACTTCAGTATCACAGCCTTAGGGGCCTTTGTGGCTGAAGGCCAGGGAGGGAACTGCTGGGCAGAAAGCTTGGTGTGTCTCCTACCACCTAAGAAAAATTGCCTTATTTTATTTTTTTAAATTGGTTTCAGAGAGGAAGGGAGAGGGCGAGGGAGAGAGAAACATCAATGATGAGAGAGAATCATGATCCGCTGCCTCCTGCACGTCCCCTACTAGGGATCTAGCCCGCAACCCGGGCATGTGCCCTTGACCGGAATTGAACCTGGGACCCTTCAGTCTGCAGGCCAAACCGGCTAGGGCGCCTCTTTTTCTTTTTCCTGCCTAGTCCCTTCTAACCTCCTCTGGCCTCTTGTCTCCTAAAAGCGAATTCTGCTGTCTCTGTGGCCGGGATCTTACTCTCCTGTATCTCTCCACTCGCCTGATGTCCTTGGAGATGCCTCAGGGCTGGGGGCACGGGAAGGAAGGGAGGAACTCCAGCCCTGGATGTGGTTGTGGGGCGGGGGAGGCTGGGGCAAGACCCAGACCGGGATCCCAGGACAGTTGGCCCTTAATGAGGGTGTAGGCTGTGGGAATTAAGTTGTATGCTATCTTACAAGAAAAGTATCAGTAATCCTCATAATTTAGGGCTTATTCTCGTGCTGTTCCAAGTAGATGTTCCAATAGGTCCGGGCAGGTGTATTGGCGGATGGTTAGACGTGGGAAGGTCTAGGGCTCTTGCAGATGCATTTCTCGGCC
This sequence comes from Cnephaeus nilssonii, assembly GCF_951640355.1. Classification (NCBI taxonomy): domain Eukaryota; kingdom Metazoa; phylum Chordata; class Mammalia; order Chiroptera; family Vespertilionidae; genus Cnephaeus; species Cnephaeus nilssonii. Next base: position 8,443,880 of record NC_137095.1, on the reverse strand, counting down.
GTTTCTGTAACACTGAATGGTCTCTAGTTTGTGCAGATGTTATCCTGGACCTCCAAGATCTGCAAGGAAAATAGCCGGGGTGAGTTTGCTGCCGCGTTTCCTGTCAGCCTTTATTTAATCATCACCGAATAGCATTGACGCATTCGGCAGAAGAGTCCACATGAGAAGGAGACACAGCACCCAGTGTCGGTGGGAGGAGAGCGGTGGGACCTCTGTTCATCTGCTCTGGAGCGCTGGCACTGTCGACGCAAGAGTACTTGCTGTATGACCCCCTGTAGATCAAGGTCAAAACCAGACAAAACTAGATGCGAGGTCAGGGTAGCAGTTTCGTTGTTGGGCGATCGAGGCAGAGGGTTTCTGGGTGCGGGTTACGCAGCGGTCGGGGTGACCGGTCTTGGGAACTGTCTCCGTCCTTTGGGCACGTGGAGATAAGTGCATGTTTGTGGGCGAGCTGCTGGGTCCAAGGGGCAGCTCGGGGGGTTGTGCCGGGACATGATGAGCTACGTGTTCTGGCCGGGCACCCCCTGCCCTGAAGCACTGACGGGGTTATAACTCAGCTTATGGTTTTCTTTCCTTCCTGCCCTAGAGGATGCCTTGTTCTGCAAGGGCGTGATGAACTTGCTCTTCAGCCTGCACGTTGCGCACAAGAGCCCCGTCGCCCTGCTGCGGGACCTGTCCCAGGACATCCACGGGCACCTTGGGGACATAGACGAGGTAGAGGGGCAGCCTTCAGCACCGCACCGGGGAGGGGGTCGGGGCACAGCCTACGCCGTTACAGCTCTCTTCTCTCTCACTCCCCAGGATGTCGAGGTGGAGAAAACAAACCACTTTGCGGTGGTGAATTTGAGAACAGCGGCCCCTACCGTCTGTGTAAGTCCTGATCCCGGCGCCTTGGGAAACAGCCCTGTCACCCTTCCCATTTCATGTCACCCGAAGAGTACCGTACTTTCCGGCGTATAAGACGACTGGGCGTATAAGATTTTCCTGGGTTAAAAAGTCATTTTATACGCCGGAAAATATGGTATATTGGACTATATTGATGGGATTAGATATAATGGATTAGATATATTGGACTACCGTATTTTCCGGCGTATAAAACGACTTTTTAACCCAGGAAAATCTTATACGCCCAGTCGTCTTATACGCCGGAAAGTACGGTAACTTACAGTGACTTATGTCCTGCATCCTGTGGCCGTGGCTATTCTGTTTGGCTGCTGAGGGCAGTGGCCATGGCAGGCATCCCTTCCTTTGCCAGCTGCTGGTTCTGAGTCAGGCGGAGAAGGTCCTGGAAGAAGTGGACTGGCTGATCAGCAGGCTTAAGGGACAAGTGAGCCAAGAAACCGTATCAGGTGAGACGAGTTCAGGGTGGGGTGCCAGGAGTCGGGCGGAAAGCACCGTCCACCGGGGTCCAGCCCGGACCACGCACGAGCTATTTGTGTGGGCGAGGTCTCCCGTGGCTGCACTGTGGCTTCAGACAGCGGCTATCCCTTCACTGGGCGTGGCGAGTCACGTGCCCGTTTTCCCTGCAGACCTCCTAGTTAACGGTGTCCATTTTTGAGCCTCCTTCGCTGTAACTAGAAAGGACGGCCAGCTGGGTTTGAATGCGCCCATTTCTTCTCCCTGCAGAAGAGGCGTCTTCCCAGGCAGCCCCACCGAGCCATCCCGTGGAGAAAGCCGTCATCATGCAGCTGGGGACGCTGCTCACCTTCTTCCACGAGCTGGTGCAGACCGCCCTGCCCTCGGGCAGCTGCGTGGACACCTTGCTGAAGGACCTGTGCAAGATGTACACCATCCTCACCTCACTTGTCAAATATGTGAGTATCCGGGCGGGGACCAGGATCACCACCACTGTCTCCAGCGGGTCAGGAGACCGGGCCACGTCCTGGTTTGGTCAGTAGGGGGCAGGCGTCTCCACAGGCCAGGAGAAATCAGTTGGTGGCGTACTTGTACGCCTGCTGTGAGAGGCCTTTATTTCCGTGGCACATGAGTATGTGGCCTGATTGAGAGTGAATGCCTTGCCCTTGCACCTGTTTGGCTCAATGGATAGAGCGTCGGCCTGCAAACCAAAGGATCCCAGGTTCAATTCCGGTCAAGGGTACGTACCTCGGTTGCAGGCTCCTCCCTGGCCCGGGCGCGTGCAGGAGGCAACCAATAAATGGGTTTCTCTCACATCGATGTTTCTCTCTGTCTTTCCCTCTCTCTTCCACTCTCTCTAAAAGATCAATGGAAAAATATCCTCGGATGAGGATTAATAACAACAACAAAATTAATGCCTCTTCAAACATCTTCTAAGACTCAATCTGAACTCTAGCTATAGAATTCAGTCTCATTCCCTATTGCACACAAAAAATGGCATAGTTTCAACCAGTCTGGGCACTAAAGAGGTGTTTATTCCTTCTTCCTCCCTTTAACAAGCAGATGTTCAGTGCTTTACAGGCCAGGTACTAGCGTGGAGAGGAAGTTTATGTTTAAAAAATACAAGGCATACTCTGCATTGAGTTCAAGTTCATGCTTCTTAGTATCTGTTAACAAAAATCTCTTCTCTTGCACTTGAATACCTTGGCCCTGAGCAGACATTCAGAGGGCAGCGAGCCATGTTGCATACTTGGGCATAGACAGCGCCAGGAAGACTGTAGGCCAGCACAGCGCTCCCGAACAGGACAGCTGTCTGAGAACATACAGCCCTGGCCGCCTTGTGGGCCACTGAGCTTCTATAGCGGACATGCTGAGCTGCTTCTCTTTATTAGCTTTTTAAAAGGAAAAACAGCAAGGCTGATTTTCTGGATGTAGGGACTGTCATCCTGAAGGGTTTTCAAAGTGATGAGCTGAACAAGTTCAAAACAAACCCTGTCGGGTCGGCGTGGCTCAGTGGTTGAGCATCGACCTGTGAACCAGGAGGTCACAGTTTGATGCCCAGTCAGGGGACATGCCCGGGTTACGGGCTTGATCTCCGGTGTGGGGCGTGCAGGAGGCAGCCGATCAGTGATTCTCTTTCATCACTGATGTTTCTATCTCTCTCCCTCTCCCTTCTCTGAAATCAGTAAAACTATATAGACTAGTATTTGGGGGTAGAGGGGACACCTTTCCTCTCCTGGTGTCGGAGCTAGGAGCTTTGAGGAGGGAAAAGGAAGCCTGTGTACCTTCAGTGTGTGGGACATCTGTACGGGATGATACACTAAATCCAAGAATCTTCTGTTAGTACATCCAGGTGTGTCGGAGCACGAGAGGAATCCCAAAGATCATGGAGAAGCTGGTGAGTTGGGAATGCCTTTCTCAGGAGTGGGGGGAGCTATTTTATTCCTGCGCTTACGTCGGCTTCCTCCTCCTTTGCTGCAGGTGAAGCTGTCGGGTTCTCACCTGACCCCTGTGTGCTATTCCTTCATTTCTTATGTGCAGGTAAGTGGTTCGGAGGCCGGCCATAGGAGCTCCCAGTAAGAGAGGGCTTCCTGTCCCCCGGGACTGCGTGGTCACCTGAGCTGAGTGTCTGTACAGTTTCTTACCGTAAGCCCAAGGTGCCATTGAGACCAAGCCAAGGCTTGAGATCTTTGCAGCAAGGAAAAGGTGTCCGATTGGGTGAGAGACACGTCCAATAGGCTTGCATTTAGAGCAGGGAAGGAACGAGTGCTGGGCTCAGCGACTTGGTTTATTTCTTGGGGATTCCGATCCCATGGGCCTGCGAGTCGTGTAGCAACGAGCCGGTGAAGAAGGGCCGAGCTCGGGCAGAGGAGAGCAGCCCCATCGGGGAGTATCACACTGGGACTAGTTTGTGTACTCCCTAGGTCTTTCCCCCTTTCCCGTCTGTATTTGACTTAAAGCCTCACAAGTCCGCTGAGCCACGGCAAACACTGTTCTCTGAGGGTGAGTACTTCATAGAAAAATCAGGGTTGCGTCGTGGGGAAACACAGGACTTGGTTGGAAAGTCTGTAAGGAGGATTCTCCAAAAGGTTGGGGGCCTCCAGGGAGACCTTGCTGAAGGCGGAAGCCCCTGCCTTGACTTTTCCAAACAAGTCGGAGCCCCCAGGTGTTTTACTGGAGTCTCTCTGTTTAGTCTTTAGACACGACCTTGTAGGAGCATGTGCTTTCTCAAGGATGCTTACCCTGCTGATTGTGTCTAGAGGTTACTTTGAGTTCCAGCTGTTGTGACAATAAAAGCCTAAGGAGGCAGCAGTTGGGCTGTTTGGTTGCTATAGCCAAACAGCCCCTTAGCCTTCTCTTTCACGGAAACGGCAGAGTAATCCATTCATCCGTCGCTCAGGGTCTGCTGGTCAGCCCTGCATTGCGTTTGCACGTCTTTCAGAGAACGGGTCACTCTCGTACAGCCCCTCCTGCTCTGACATGGCTCCCGCGCTGTAACTTCTGTCCGTTTCCCGGGCTCAGTTTCTCATCCTCTGACCTGCCCGCAGGGGGTATGTCTGGGCCTAGGAGGCTAGGACTCCCCTGGAGGTGAAGGCTCCTGTTTGTATGCCTCACTCGGGGGCGGTTTCTCTGCATCTCAGATCTGCCTTATCAGAACCTTGCACTTCCTGTCCTCTTCTTCCGTTCCTGCTTTCCCCGGCTCTTTATTCTCCAATTAGCTACAGCTTTGAGAAGTGTCCTGGGACCTGAAACCCTTCTCCAGCGTGTGACCACATGGCTTAGAAGTCACATCTGGCGATTGCCTCTGGGCGGGAAGGCTGCAGGCCCAGGCACTGCCTCTCCAGCTTCCTCTCCTTTAGGGGACCCTTTCAGCCACCTCCCTCCTATCTGTCTGTTTATGCCCCTGGCCTGGTCCTGCCCTCACCTCCAGTACTAGTTCCAGGAGCAAGGTTGCAAACCTCACAGCAGTAGAGTGAGGGCTGTAGGTGTCACGTGTTTCCCATCTTCCACACCAGCTGCATGTTAGCGCCTTAGCCAGACCCGGTCCCCTCGGGAGTCCCCATACCCAGCTGTCCTGGAAAACGGCCTGCTGGTCTTCAGGAGTAAGAGGGTGGTTTCTGTTCTAGAACAAGAGGAGCAGGAGTCCACAGTGCCCAGGAGGGAAGAAGAAGCCCGCTGCTGCTGGAGCCGTGGCCGTGGTAAGCCGCGGCGCGCTCACCCGTGTGGCTGCTGGCGAAAGCGTCACAGGAATGAGACCGCGCAAGTCTAAGGGGACAGAAAGTGGCTAGTGGTTACCTGGAGCTGGGATCGGATTGGAGACTGGGAGGTGCCTGCTGAGGGGGCTGCAGGCTGCTTTGTGGGCATGATGTTCAAGTATTTCTAAGGGGTGACGGTTGCACGATCTGAATGTGCTAACACACGGACTGTACAGTGGGAAGGGGTGATGGTGGGGTATGTGAATTGTATCTCAGCGCTGTTACAGAACTGTGTGTGGCTGCTTCTCAGCTAACAGATTTTATCGGTTCTCCTCTGAACCAAAAAACATACGCTTTATTCAGGAAGCTCCAGAAAATGTTGAGCTCGTGCTTTAAAAATAGAAATAACTTGGGGTGCACTCTGGGAGGGATCCTTGGAGGAAAAGTGGGTGAGAGCAGAAGGCACTGCTCCTGCCTCGGGGGCAGGTAGGCAGGAACCGCTGGGTTTTAGGCGCTCTGGACACACACACAGTGGATGCAGTGATTCCACCTTTAGGGTGCTGTCACTAACAGGACCGGTAAATGGGTTTTAGTACGTTTACACTGTAGACTACTATGCAGACTTGAAAAAATGAAATACTACCGCCAAGATAGTATTTTAAAAAAGAAAAATGGAGAAGTGCCCTCATTTGGGAGTGGAGGGGTTTAACTATATAGAAGCTTATCTATATCCATAAGAAACGGCTGGAAGGATCTACAAGCTATAATGCCAGCGGGGAACTTAAATCTCAGTAGTGAAAATTAACGTGCAGGCTAGAAAGAGGAAGAAGAGGCAGTGCAGTCTTAATATCGAGTCAGCCCTAGCCGGTGTGGCTCAGTGGATAGTGTTGGCCTGCAGACTGAAGGGTCCCGGGTTCGATTCCGGCCAAGGGCACATGCCTGGGTTGCCGGCTTGATCCCCAATGGGGGGCGTGCAGGAGGCAGCCAATCCATGATTCTCATCATTGATGTTTCTATCTCCCTCTCCCTTTCCCTCTCTCTGAAATCAGTAAGAGGGGCAACCACAGTTCTCCCAATGGCCCTTCCCTGGCCAGCCTCTAGGGACCAGCAAGTACTTAGGGTTGTACGTGGAAGTGCTCTCTGCTGGCATTTAAGTCCTTGGATGAGGTGGAACGGCCGAAGAGCTTAGGTGGCTGGTACCTAAGCAAGAGTGCGTTTGATTGGAAGACGGCCCAGCGTTCCTCAAAGCCCTGGGCGGTTCTGACAGCTTTCGAGGACCAACCGCCTCAGGAACCCTTGACCCTGAACTTGGGGCTTCTCTCCTGTAGGCCAGAGTTCTTCGGGAAACCAAGCCAATCCCCAACCTCATCTTTGCCATCGAGCAGTATGAGAAATTCCTCATCTTCCTTTCCAAGAGGTCCAAGGTAGGCACGCTGTTCTTTTCTACCCGGTCATTTACCTGGCGGGCGCCTGCCACTGACGCAGCCAGGCTGCAGCCTTCTGTTTCTGACCTGGCGGCCTGAACCCTAACATCACGTAGGAAACTGGTGCAGCCCCGCCGCTGTGGCTCAGGGGGTGAGCATTGACCTATGAACCAGGAGGTCAGGGTTTGATTCCCAGTCAGGGCACATGCTGGGGTTGTGGGCTCGATCCCCAGTGTGGGGCGTGCAGGAGGCAGCCGCTCAATGAATCTCTCTCATCATTGATGTTTCTATTTCTCTCTCCCTCTCCCTTCCTCTCTGAAATCAATAAAAATCTATTTAAAAAAAGAAAAAGGAACTGGTGGGCAAGCAGGGCCAGGGCATGTGCTTGTTAGGTAGGAACTGAGGGGTGCGGGTGAGGCTGTGGGGGCGGCCCTGCGGGTGCAGCCGCAGGAGCGTGTGCGCGCTTGCATCCGTCCAGGTGAACCTGATGCAGCACATAAAGCTCAGCACCTCGCGGGACTTCAAGATCAAGGGGAACATCCTGGACATGCTTCTCCGGGAGGAGGAGGAGGACGACGACGACGAGGAGAACAGAGAGGTCAGTGTCTGCTCCCAGCTGCAGGCAGGAGTCCTGCCACCCCCCCCCACCCCCCGCAACAGGCTGCGGGGAGCCTGGGAGCAGCCGCAGGAAAATGGGGGGGCAGCAGCCAGACAGAGAATGGGCGGGAAGGGCGCCAGGCCGAGACAACTAAACTCTCGAGAGGGGGTTCACAAGCTTTGGGGCACACCCAGGCGCCCACACTTGGGGGTGGTGACAAAACGATGTCCGTCTGTGGGTGAAGCTTTGGAGCTGACTGCCCGGCCGCAGCATTCTGGCTCAGGAGCTGGTTGCTTCCTCCTCGCCCCCCCCCCCCCCCCCCCCCCGGCCGGTTCCGCCCACTTTGCTTTCCGTGGATAGCACACCCTGGGCCTGCGGCATCTCTGAAGCAGCGCCCAGAGTTGGATAAACACTGATTTCTGGCTGCTCAGAACTCCCGCACCCACACACACTGTCCCACTGTGGGCCATGGCGTCCCTGCCCGTCCACTCCCTTGACCTACTTGGCGCTGGAGGTGAGGATTTTGTAGCATTTTGGGGCTCCTCCTCTGTCATCTTGTTTTCTGCACCTCCCTGGTTAGCAAAGGTCCAGAGACAAATATCCACGGCCTCCCTCTGCTCCAAGGCCTCCCTCCCCCTTCGGCGCGGCGAGTGGGGAAGGGAGAAAGCACAACACGCAGGCTCCGGTGAGAAGATAAAGGATCTGTGTTTATTTCCGGGCCTCTGAGCAGGGTGGTCACCCGAAGCGTTATTCTCCTAGGACGCTGCGTCAGAGCACGGGGAACAGAACAGAGAACCAGCCAAGAAGAAAAGGAGAAAGGAAACGAAATGCCTGAGTTAATGTGCACTTTGGGGCTTCTGCTTTCCCTTTACCCGACAAGCAGCGCTACCCCTTGTCCGACAGCCTGCACCGACGTTGGCCTCTTGGTCGTGAACCCGTTGAAATCGGCTGCACCCTCTGTGACGGGCGGTCCTCCCCGGCAGGGCCTGCTACCGGGAAAGCGCAGCCGAAAGCCTGAGTGTGGGCGCCGCGCACCCGGTGAGCTCCACGGGAGCAATGCCCGCCTCGGCGGCTACGGGCCCGGCCGGCCTTGCCTCTCCAGGGAGCCTTTGGTGAGTTCCAGGACCTGGTAGATATCCAGCGCTTCGCCTGCAAGAGAGCAGGTTGCTTCCGACTCTGTCGTGGGACTCGGAGCTCAGGGGGAGGTCAGGAGGTCGGGAGGGGGGGGAGCTGCCTGTTGCACGTGGAGGTCCCTGTGCCTTCTGTATAAAACGTTTGTCTTAGATTCGCTTTATATAGAAAGGCGGCTTTCTGATGGTTGGGCATTGGGGCACCGTTACTTTCACCTAAGAATGCACTTTGACTTTGCACAATAAACCTTTAAACGTGGCTGGTGTGGGGAAGGTGCAGATGGAAGAACAACGTGCCGTCACTCCTGTAAGCGCACCCTGGAAGCGCAGCCCCTTGTGGCTCGCGGGGGCGGGGGCGGGGGGAGCACGTTATAAACACGTAGCCAACCTGCTTGCTAAGAGGGGGCTCGCCCTCTGGTGCCCGAGCTTCCTGTGGCACCGAGCACTGCCCAGGGCGCCTCACATACCACCCGTCACGAGAGAAACGAAGGTGTGCGCTCACCCTGGGGAATCCCGTATCTCCTTTCCATTCCGGTCGGGTTGGAGGGGGTTTTACAATCCATGGTCACTTCCTTCCTGAGACACCGGTCAATGTCGACGGCACTGAAAAAGGCGACTGACTGGGGCAGGTCATTGAGGCCCAGCTTGTAGGCAAACATGCACCTGCAAGAGACCAGCCTCCTCAGCGATGCCCCTGCTGAGCGCCAAGGCCCGTCACCGCGGAGGGACGGCCTGCATCCCGGGAGCGGGGCGCTCAACCGGGAACCCCCGAGGCCCAGCGCCGCCGCCTTCCCACGCCCCACAGGGAGATCCTGAGATGCAGGGATGGCACCCGGTACTGATGTAACAATTTCCCTTGATTACTTCAGCATACAAGGACTTCTGTTAGCTCGTTACGCAAAGCCCCCTGGGATATAGTGCAGAGGGCATGGAGTCGGTGCCACGTATGGTAAACACTCATTTACCCGTTAATCAGGATAGAGCGTGGCTCCCAAACTGGTTGAGTGGCAGATCTATCAGAACTGAGCTATCATTTAATTCAACCATGTAAGTTAAATTCTATGAGAAAATGCAACCCCATATATAAGGTATAAATTATTTTACAATCACGTTTGAATTTCCCCATTAGCCATGTATGATTCTGTTAGGAAACATTCACAGATAGGGGGCGCAATTTGAGAGCTACTACTTGGCAACACGCCCCTGACCTGCCTGCTCGCCACGTCAGTGATCTCGTCTGTGACGCTATCAGACCAAGAGATCTTCAAAAGTTGAAGGCCAGCCTTAAGACTTTAACAGAGAAAAGCTAAAACACCCACTTCCGGGGAGATGGGCACTCGGATCCCACTGGGCCCGGCCCACAGCCCGCCCACCTGGTCAGCAGGTTGCTGATCTGCAGGGCCAGGGCGGCGCGGTAACGGTCCTCCTCGCGCACCAGGTAGCGGACCTCGTCGTGGATGCTGATGCAGAAGCGCCCGTCGATGGCGAACTCCTCAAACAGCCACTTCATGGCCACGAGCATGAGGTGCAGGTAGTCCACGGCGGAGCTCTGCACCACCCAGTTCACCCGGCTGGTCATGAACTGGGGAGGGAGGGCACCGTGAGGGCTCTCGCCTGCCACACACCTGCGCCTGCCTCCCTCCCTCCCCGCGACCTCCCACGTCCACGGCGCAGCACCTCCCCCTGAGCCACCGCGGGCTCCAGGGCGCGGCTGATGCGGCAGCCCAGCACCGGGGTGCGTGGCTCGTCGGCCGTGGCGATGCTCTCCAGCTTGTTGAACATTTCTGACTCGGTGCCCCCCGTCCACATGCGTTCTGCAACCACGTTCCACTTCTTCCCGCGGGACCTGGGGACCAGGAACAGAGGGAGCAAGCACTGTCTGTCCGTATCAGCTCATCCCAGCTCTCCTGGGGCGCGCCCGGACCCTCCCTCCCTCCTTCCCACGCAGGAGGGTCTCACTTTCTCGAAGCTTCCCTCTGGATCTTGCGCAGATCCTGCAGGGAAACGCAGCCGTCCTCAGTCCTCTCCACGGGGATGCGCAGCTGCCTCACCAGCCACTCGCCCTCCTCGGACAGCCGATACCTGGGGGCAGGTCACCACCATCACGCCCTTGCCCAGCCCTAGGCCAGGAGTGCTCACCACAAGCACCGGGCCCTGCCTGTCCCCCACGGGCCCGCTTCTGAGGCAGAAATGGGCACAGCGGCTGGCTTGCTTGGGTCACACAGCCAGGGCGAGGCAGAGCCCAGGCAGGAATCCATGCTTTGGGTGATGCTGGGGTAGCTGCCTGTCCCAAAGCCTTGGACACTGAACTGCCAAAGGCCTGGCAGATTTTTTAAAATACATATATTTTTTATTGATTTCAGAGAGGTAGGGAGAGGGGGAGAGAATCACTGATCGACTGCCTCCTGCACGCCCCCACTGGGGATCGAGCCTGCAACCTGGGCATGTGCCCTTGACCAGAATCGAACCCGGGACCCTTCAGTCCGCAGGCCAACGCTCTATCCACTGAGCCACACCGGCCAGGGCACACACCTTCGTTTCTCTCGTTACGGGTGGGATGTGAGGCGCCCTGGGCAGTGCTCTACCGATTTAATTAACCCTCTAAGGAAACCTGACTTAAATGTCACAACCCAGGGACGAGCCATCCTGCAGCTCGGTCACAGGTGTGAAGGGAGAGCGCCAGGTAACGGGACGGCGGGCAGACGGGGGCAGACGGGTAGGAGAGCAGGCCTGAGGCCCCGGGGGGGCTGATGGAGGGGGAACTCGCCTGCGCAGGCCCTTGGTGACGGCGTACATCTGCTGGGCCTTCTCGGCTGCCTCCTCGGAGGTGAGGCGGTGGTTGAACTGCATGAGCAGGCGCTCGGCGAAGGGCTGCCCCGCCCCGTAGATGCGGCCGTAGTTGAAGACCTTGGCGTGCTCGCGGCTGATGCCCACGGTGGCAGCCGTCTTACTGTGCAGGTCGGTGCCCCTGCTCTTGCGGCCCTGCAGGGTCATCCACCCGAAGGCCGTGCAGCCTGGGGGCAGGAAGGGGGGAGGAGGGGCTCAGAAACGCGGCCCAGCCTCGCAGCCGGCTCCCTCCCCGTGCCAGCCCCGTTCCTGCTCACCGTGCATGCCCGCGAAGTGGGCATCTCCCAGCACCGCTGCGATCCACAGCTCCTGCGAGTCCACGTCGGCGCCCACCAGGACGTAGCCGGGCGGGGCCTGCACCATGGCCTTCAGCTCGCTGCCCACGCGGTCGGGCTGCAGGAAGAGACACCCCGGAGATGCCTACCCACTCCGGCCGGGGCGGCGGTCTAGCAGCAACAGCTGGCAGGTAAGGGCCTCCCCACTCTGCGCCGGCCCCGAGTCCTGCCTGACCCCGATCGTGGGGTCCTTTTCCTGCCCCTCCCGGCAGGCTCTCTGCAACCCCCGTTTCTAGCCACATGGGAGAGGACGGGCAGGGACCAGGGTGCAGGGGACACGTACCCGGGCGTTGCTGGCAGTGAGCCACGTGGGCTCCACGGCCCTGCGCGTGATGGTGCCGGCCGTCACCACCTGGGGCAGGATGGCCCCGTAGCGGTTCTCCTCGTCGTAATCCGGGTGCCTGGGGCGGGGGAGGACACAGCCTCAGCAGCCTGCTTTGGTCCTAGGACCGCCCGCCCCCACTCCTGTCCCCCAGCCACTGGGCAGGCCGTACCTGGTCACAGTGCGGGGCAGAGCCGACCTGGGCAGCCACACCACCATCTGGGAGCTGGGGGACAGACAGGCCGAGGCTCAGCACAGCCCCCGGGGCAGAACCCAACCCATCCCACGGGTTCCTCGCTGCCCAGCTTCAGGCTGCTGGCTGTGCCTGCTCCTACCCAGCCCCCGTCCTCTTCCACGGACCTGGCTCAGGGCGGGCCCTGGTGCGGCCACCTGGGGCCCTAAATCTACCAGGCAGGAGCCTGTGCCATCTGAAAACCGGCCAGGCTGCCTAATCCCAGAGCACCCAGGGGTCCTTTTAGAGCTGGCGGGGGGGGGGGGAGAAACGGGGTCCTACAGTACCATTCTCTATAATCAGGGCAGCTGAGGCTGGAGAGGGAGGGAGCTGGGCTGTCGGCTCAGCACAGGCTGAGTCAGGGGCCCTGGGGGAGGCGGGGAGGGAGCCCAGGCTGCCGGAACCTGCCAGGGGCAGATGGGCATGCCTGTGCCCCGTGGTGCCCACCTGATCCGTTTGTGGGCATTCCTCCAGAAGGAAATCATCTTGTTGATTTCCAAGGCCCGGGGCCCACTGGCGCCTCCCGGGCCCGCCTGCAGGGTGCCGTCCTCCATCTTGGGCAGGAAGTCCTTGGCGAAGGGGCTGCCCACGTTGCAGCTGTTGCCGTCCTGCGGGGCGGCGGGAGCAGGGGCTGGAGGCAGGTGGCAGGCCCCTGGCTGGGGCCCCGGTGCCCTCGGGCTCTGCCTCACAGCCCAGAGCCAGCAGATTCAGTGCCAGCACTTGACACGGCCTTGCCCGCCCAGTTTCCGCAGGAACACCGGCTCAGATACCGGCTCCGATGGCGCTCTTTGTCCTGAGAGCGGGCTGGGCCCCACCACTGCCACCGGCGTTCCTGGAAGGGGCGGTCTCGCGGGCTGAGCCACGAGCCCTGAGCACAACAAGGACACGGGACGGGCACGAACCAGGACACACACCTTGTGTGGCAGCTTGAAGAACCAGCAGCCGGGGATGTCCACATCGTGGTAAGGTCCGTTGCCATGGTGATAGGCTGGCTGGCTGGCTTTGGGGCCGCCAGCCCCAGTCTGTGGGGCCACACACCTAGATCAGGCCCTGCCCCAGCACCTGCATTCAGCACGGGCCGGGGGGAGGCGGCCTGGAACGCTGAGCCGGTGAGCTGGGAAGGGGCAGGCCAGCCACCAGGTCTCCCCACAAGGGTGGGGCCACCAAAGGCAGGGCAGCACCAGGGCCTCCCAACCCCCAGGACCTCTGGGGTGCTGGTGCAGAGCTGCTGCTTGGGCGTAAGGAGGTCCCGGCCGCCAGGACGCCCCCACCCCCCCGGGAACTGAGCATGCGCCCTACTCACCAGAGCTGGGGGCTGACCCGGAACTGCCGCCTCCAAGCTGTCCGCCTTGGCCTCATCCTGCACCTCTAAGCAGCCCAGCTCTTCCACCTGGATGGGCCCAGGTACCCAGGGAGTGAAGCAGGAGGCTGGGTCGGCCGGAATCCGCCAGCCCCTCCCTGCGGCACGCAGACAGCCCAGGCCGGCCTGGGTGAGAGCCGGGCACCCCCGTGCCCCACTCCCCCCTTCCCTGGAGGGCACAGCGACCCTCCCCGAGCTCAGGCTGGCGCCCGCCCTCACCATCTGCCACTGGGCGCTACTCTCGCTGAACAGGAACTCCTCGGCCAGGCGCGCCGCCTGCGGCTCCGGCTGCCGCTTCCCCTGCTCGGCGCAGTGCTTCCCGTACAGGGACTCGATGGCTCTGGGCAAGAGCAGCAGCAACTCTGGTTAGGGTGCCCGCCCTGGGCCGGGGCCTCCCACAATCCCCCTTGTTTAGTGCTCAGAGTCAGGCCTGAGCAGAAGTGGGCAGCTCTCCCGGTTTTAGACAGCGAGCAACAAATCAGAAGCGACACAGCACCCGGGGCAGGCTGGGTCCGAGGCCTGGACTGACTCTAAGCTGCTCTCGGGCCGCAGAGCGGCGCCTCCCCAGGGAAGGCTCTGGGAGCAGGGCGAGGGAGGTCAGGACCCCCACCCCAGGCTGGCTCCTGCCAACGCACCCACCCTCGCTCGCAAGAGTAGGGCCATCGCGCCCCGTTTCTGAGACCCACGCGGGACCCCGGCTGCCCTGCCGAGCCAGGACTCTGGGCCACTGCAGACTGAGGCTTCTCCCAGCCCCTGCCTCTCCCAGCCCACAGCCTGTGACCTCCCACCAACCGGCTGCCACGGCCTGTGACCTCCCACCAACCGGCTGCCACGGCCTGTGACCTCCCACCAACCGGCTGCCACGGCCTGTGACCTCCCACCAACCGGCTGCCCTCGGCCTGTGACCTCCCACCAACCGGCTGCCACGGCCTGTGACCTCCCACCAACCGGCTGCCACGGCCTGTGACCTCCCACCAACCGGCTGCCACGGCCTGTGCTTCGTCCACTCTGTGACGGGGATAACCTGTCTCAGCCACTGCTTGGGAACACACAGGGAGAGCCTTGCCCAGGGGTCTTAGCCCAGATGGTGAATCGTGCTCGGTAAGTCACACTCAGAAAGCCCCCCTCCATCGGCCCGTTCCTGTGGAGGCAGCTGGGCCCCGGGTCCGAGGGAGGACCCTAGTCCTCCCACTCCCGACCTCCCACTCCCGAGCACATGGCTCTGAGGCCCAGGGGGGGAGGGGCTGTGGAAGAGGGAGCTAGAACCCAGCCTCTTAGGCCCACGTGAGCCTCACCTGTAGGGGCAGGCCACCCCCGTTGGTGGAACCTGAGCCAGGTTGTCCCGCCGCCCGGGCACCAGGTACCCCCAGCCGTGCCGCTCGGAGAAGTGCAGGGGGAAGCCGTCCCAGGTCAGCGCCATGAGCTTGGGTGTGACGCGCATCTGCAGGCTGAGGAGGCTGGGGCCCGGGGTCCATGCAGGGTCATCTAGCCGGGGACAGAGCTTCCGGTACCACCTGTGCCCCGGAGGACAAGTGTCACGGTGTGACTGCACGGAAGGCTCTCTCCCCGGGACGTGTCCGCCCGCCCTCCAAGGCCCGGGCCTCAGCCTACGTTGCCACTCTCTCCCTCTGGGAAGTGGCCCGGAACCCCCATGGAGTCTGCAGATTAACTGAAAGACCCCACTGGGCTATTTGGCAGCCAGAGGCCAGGCATGCCCAGGGCAGTTCCTTTCCTCAGGGCCACTGGCCATAGCAACAAGCAGATCTGCCCTGAGCCTCCTCCCCCCGCCCACCCCCACCCCCGCCTCGGTTCTCGTGACACTCCAGGGCCATCAGAGCTCTGTCTCTCA
Organism: Cnephaeus nilssonii; assembly: GCF_951640355.1. NCBI lineage: Eukaryota > Metazoa > Chordata > Mammalia > Chiroptera > Vespertilionidae > Cnephaeus > Cnephaeus nilssonii. The sequence continues at coordinate 8,428,732 of NC_137095.1, read as the reverse complement.
CTTGCTGGTCACCCTGGCTGCCCCTATTCTCCCAACTCTGCCCCTCTGTGAGGCTCAAGTGAAGGGTCACCTCCATTAGAAAGCCTTCCCTGATTACCCCAGGCAGTCAGGCACTCACCCTGGATACAGACGCCAGCTGGGCCGGCTGGTCTGCGTGCCTGGCAACTCGGGGTGAAGGAGCTCCGGGAAGGAGGAGCTGTGATCCCATCTGCACCCCCAAGGCCGCCGGGGCGGCACACAGCAGGTGCTCAGTGAGCCGGGCAGAGGGAACTAGCTGAGGGCAGGCACGGGAGGCAGCAGGAACCAACAGCAGCATGCCTCCCCTGTGCTGGGGCCCGGAACAGGGCATCCTGGGACGGGAAGGGGCCAGGGCTCACCCAGGGTGTCCAGGAAGGTGCTGCGGCCGCTTGGGCAGGAGCTCCGTGGTCCCCTTCAGCTGCTCCAAGCAGGCGCGGGCCGTGACAGCGCGCTGGAGCTCCTCCTCCTCACTGGGGGGGCCAGGGTCTGCAGGGCGGGGAGGGGGACACGGTCGGAACCAGGGAAGGGTCTCTCAGACAGACCTGCCCAGCCTCCTGCAGGCGGGAGCGGCACCTTCCCAAGGCCCGTCTCTGCCCACCTCCTGCCCGAGCGCCCCACCTTCCTGATCCTTGGCATCTCCAGGGGCCCCGGCACCCTCGGTGGGCACGTCGCTGGCGGCAGCCGGCTCCTTCCTCTTCACCCTCTTCACCTTCTTCTGCTTGAACTCTTGCAGATCCCACTCCAGGTCCCAGAGCCAGGGGTCGTCTTTGTACCTGCGCAGCCAGTCGGCCAGGGCAGCGCTGAGGCCACGCCGAAAGCCAGCCCCCCTGCCCGGATCCCACCCAGGCCGGTACCTCTGCCCGGATCCCGCCCGCCCACGCCGGTACCTCTGCCCGGATCCTGCCCGCCCAGGCCGGTACCTCTGCCCGGATCCTGCCCGCCCAGGCCGGTACCTCTCCCCAGACAGCAGCTGGCAGGCGTCGTTGGCCAGGTCCATCAGTGACTTCTTCATCTCCCGCTGCAGCTCCTCGTAGGTGCTCTGCGCCTCGGCCAGGTAGCGCTCCCAGTTCTGGTTGACGGGCAGGTAGGAGACCCCCATCTCCAGCATGCCGGCCAGAGTCACCGGGTGGGGACACCTGGGGGGCAAACACCGGGGCTGCCATCAACGATCCCAGGAGGAAGGCTTTGGCCCGATCCCCATCCCGTGAAACCCCAGCTTCGCGCTCTCCGGCCACAAGGCCTGGGAATTGCTTCACCTCTGAGCCTCGGTCCCTTCGTCCATAAAATGGGTTCAGTCATGTGCTCCTTACCAACTGGGCACCTAGGTGACTGCCACGGTGCGGACACGGCAGAGACACCGACAAGCCTAGATGGTCCAGCCCCCGCCCACCTGGGCTCTAAAACAGCTCCGCTCCGGCTGCAGAGGTTACGCGCCTTACTGCACTGAATGCCGGAGGCAGCGCTAACACAGTGGCAAGCGTTTGTGTGTCTGAACATCTAAACCCGGAAAAGATACAGTCAAGCCCTAACCGGTGTGGCTCCGTGGATAGAGCGTCGGCCTGCAGAAAGGGTCCCGGGTTCCATTCTGGTCAAGGGCACGTACCTGGGTTGTAGGCTCGATCCTGACCCTGGCTGGGGCAGGTGCAGGAGGCAACCAATCGATGTGTCTCTCTCACATCGATGTTTCTCTGTCTCTCCACTCTTTCTAAAAATCAATGGGAAAATATCCTCCGGTGAGGATTAACAAAAAAAAAAAAGATACAGTAAAAACACAGTATAAAAGATAAAGTGTGTGTTTGTGCAGATGACAAGATACTATGTAGCGAGAACCCTGGGTCTGGCTGACGCATGACTACATGGACCGGAAGCCCTGAGCACTGGATCTGGGTAGAGTGGGTGCTTAAAAAACGGGGACCACGCGCACGAAGCTCCAGCACAGCCCTCAGGCTCCCTGCAGGACCTGCAGAAACCCAGAGTCCAGGGCCCAGGCGGCCCCCACGGACAGAGCGGCTCCCATCTTCCAGCCCAGAAAGGCCAAGGCCCTGAGCCCAAGAACGGCCCCGCGCCCCGACGGCTGGGAAGGCCCTGGCCCAGGCTCCTCGGGGGCCCGCTCACCTCTCCAGAAAGAGCGGCAGCTGCTGCTGAAAGACCTCGTAGGTGGCCCACACGTCCTGGGCACAGTACTGCATCAGGTCCTGGCACGGGCGACAGGAAGGCGCTGGGTGGGCAGCCGTCCCACTACCACCGCCGGGCTCAGGGTCAGGTCTGGCGCGATGCTCCCGGGGCCGGCGAGGGCTCCGCCACCCCGTCTCCCCGGAGCCCTCCGCACCCCATACCTGGAAGTTCTCGCGGACGTCCTTCATGCTGCCCTTGACAAAGAGCTCGCGAGGCTCCTTCTCCAGGGGCGGCCCCCCCACGTAGAGGCCGTGCACGTCCGCCAGGTTGTTGACGCTGCTGATGTCCAGCCAGTCCCAGGAGGAGATCTGGGGGGCCGGGGCAAGGGACACGGCGGCTCAGCTCGGCCTCGGGCCTGACAGGCGGGCGGTGAAGGGGTCCCAAGCCCCCCCCCACCCCCAGTGCGTCCTCACCGCTGGGCCGTTGCCTTTGCTCTGGGACTTCTGGGCTCGCTGTGTGACCTGCCGGGCCTTGCGCTTGCCCTGCTTGGCCGCCATCCACAGGCTGCGCTGGAAGCTGCTCAGCCCCGAGATGGCCATGTGCATGCTCATGGTGTCCAGGAAGCGCATGCGGGAGCCCTGAGGACGGGCTGCGGCTGAGGGCCCCGCCCGCCCGGGCTCCTCACACAGCCCCCTCCCCGTCACACAGCTTCCCACACCGTCATGCTTGTGCACGCCTGAACCCTGGGCCTGTGAGGGGCCGGCCCTCCCCAATGCTAGCCATCCTGAAGGTGCAGACCTGGCTCGATCCCAACGCACGGGTCCCCCCCAGCATCCAGCGCAGCGCGGAGGGGTACCCTGGGCACAGAGTGGCCAAAGCAAGGCCTTCTGAGCCAGCAGGCGCAACCCCAGCCCTGCCACTCAGGCTCCGCGGCCCTGGGCAAGTCAGCAAGGCTGAGCCTCAGCACCCTCAGCTACGGGCTAAGGCTGCGTCTCCTGCGCTGCCCTTCCCCCTGGCTGTTGGAGAACACAATGATAAGGCATTTTCGTGAAGTTAAGAATTGTCACAACTAGCCCTGGCCGGTGTGGCTCAGTGGATAGAGCGTCGGCCTACGGACTGAAGGGTCCCAGGTTCAATTCCCGTCAAGGACACATGCCCGGGTTCCAGGCTCAATCCCCAGTAGGGGGCGTGCAGGAGACAGCCAATCAATGATCCTCTCTCATCATTGATGTTTTTATCTCTCTCCCTCTCCCTTCCTCTCTGAAATCAATACAAATATGTTTTTAAAGAAAATAACTTTTTAAAAAAGTTAAGAATTGTCACAACTGTACACCAGGCATGTATCTGACCCTCCGAACAGGCCTCTGAGACAGCTGCTGTTCCCTCCCTCCCTCCTTTCACGAAGAAGAAGGAAACTGAGGCTCAGGGATGCTGAGGAGCTCACCCGACTCGTCCACGGCTGCGGCAGGATACAAGCCCAGGCTGCGTGGCCCGGGGCCTGCAGAGACCCCCGCTGAGCTCTCCCAGGCCACACGAGGAGGGCCACCTGTCCTGTGACAGCCAGGTCCGGGGACAGGCTGGCGGACGGGGCGTCCCCCCATCCCCGAGACCAGGGCTCCCAGCCCACCCGCCGGCCCAGGACCCTCACCTGGATGCGGTACTGCTCCCTGACGTGGGCCCGGTCGAAGGACACATTGTGCCCCACCACTAGCTGCTCCTGCCCGTCTCGCTGGGCGGGGCCAGCACTGGCAGGGGCCTCCAGCGGGATGAGGTCAGCCGGCGACAGCTGGCTGGTCCACGAGTAACGCTCTTCCACCAGCCGCCGGCTGCACCAGGAATACCTGGGGGGGGAGGGGCAGGCAGGGTCAGCAAAGAGGCTTCCGAGTCCCGCTCCACGGCACCCCCCGCAGCCCCCCCTCTGTGGCCAGGCCACACCAGCAGCCAGGACACCAGTGAGCCCCGATGGGTGCTCCTAACCCTCACAGAGCCAGGCCAGGGCGGGGGTATGGGTTGGGGGTGGTCGCAAAAGCTCCTGTACTCCCGCAGGTAAGGATGGTGCAAACGCCACAGCACGGGGTCGGGGTTCAGCCCACGCTCCCATCCAGGTGTGCGCCCACCCTGAGCTCGGCCCTCGGGTGCTTTAGACACAGTCCCCTCCCCTCACGTCTGTAAACAAGACAGCGCGTGCTCCAAGGGCCAGAACCTGAGAGAAGCAACTCCAACAGAATCCAAAGTGGAAATTGTGGGGGGTCTTTGTGTGTTTTGTTTTTAAATATATTTTTATGGATTTCAGAGAGGAAGGGAGAGGGAGGGAGAGAGAGAAACATCAGTGATGAGAGAGAATCATGGATGGGCCGCCTCCTGCACACCTCCTACTGGAGATGGAGCCCGCAACCCGGGCCTGTGCCCTGACCGGGAATTGAACGTGACCTCCTGGTTCATAGGTCAACATTCAACCACTGAGCCACCCTGGCCAGACTGTGAAAGTGGCAAAAAAAAAAAGACAAATGCTGCATTCATGAAGGGGCTGAGTCATCCGACGGCTGGAACGGTTCTAAAGGATGAAGAGCAAACCACGCACCTTAGAGGGTCGGTGTCTCTGAGCAACCTCTCTCAGTGAGAGAACAGCGGGTAATGTCTGCACCGCGCGGGGCAGGGCAGGAGCAGGCATGGCCGGACAGGGATTCAGAAAAGGCTGGAGTCTGCTCAGGGGCCACGGGGCTGAGCATGCGCAGATGGCCACTGAGAAGCCCGTTGTGCACACAGAGGATGCCCAAGGGTCAAGGCCGGTCAACATCAAAGTGAGTGACGAGGCCACGCATGTGGCCGCCACAGCTGCAAAGGCGCTCCCTGTCATCCTGACGGAGAGGAGGAGGGGTACCCTGCCAGCAGCTTCAACAGACAGGTGGTGGGCGGGGTCAGCAAAAAGACGTCCCCCGTTTTGTTTTGTTTTTAAATATATTTTATTGATTTTTTACAGAGAGGAAGGGAGAGGGATAGAGTTAGAAACATCGATGAGAGAGAAACATCGATCAGCTGCCTCCTGCACACCCCGTACTGGGGATGTGCCCGCAACCAAGGTACATGCCCTTGACCGGAATCGAACCTGGGACCCTTCAGTCCGAAGGCTGACACTCTATCCACTGAGCCAAACCGGTCAGGGCTTTAATATATTTTATTGGCTCAGTGGATAGAGCGTCAGCCTACAGACTGAAGGGTCCCAGGTTCGATTCCGGTCAAGGGCATGTACCTTGGTTGCAGGCACATCCCCAGTAGGGGGTGTGCAGGAGGCAGCTGATCGATGTTTCTCTCTCATCGATGTTTCTAACTCTATCCCTCTCCCTTCCTCTCTGTAAAAAAAATCAATAAAATATTTATATATATATATATATATATATATATATATATATATATATATATATATATTTTTTTTTTTTTTAAGTTTGGAGAGGAAAGAGGCGGAAGTGAAAAGGGGACTTCCGTTAAATGATCAAAATACAAGCCTTTCCTGCCAACCGTTTCCTCGTTTCCTTCCAGCCCCTGCGGCCTACTTGACCTTCTCGAACGATGGATGGTGCCCCCGCTGTGGCCATCGAGTTACATGAGCACCGAGTCTCATCTTAGCTAGAGCTGAATCCGCGAGAACTCGCCTAGTACCGCTCTTCCTGCCACGAATGCCGCTCTCCTCCACTCAGCCAACTCCCCATTTTCAACTGCATATTGAACACTTCGCAGCTTTCTTTACCAAGGCGTCGCTTCCAGTAGAAATAAAGAAACTGCCAACTTTTTTGCTGGCCGGGCCCGAAAGCACGAAGGCTGTAAACAGTGTTTTAATCGTGGAACGAAGACTGAAAAAGGGGAGGGACAGTACTGCCATCATTGTTTGGGAAACGTGAGTGGCACTTAGAAAGTTACTTAAAAAGAAAAGGGACAAAATTAAATAAAGTAAAAAAAAGAAAAGGAGATTAGATATACCTTTGGGCGGGGGGAGGGATGCCTGCTTGGGAGGCTGGGGAAGGCAGCGTTTCGCAACTGGGGGTGCTCAGGGGGATGCTACCTCCAGGGAACAGTGGAAGTGGGGGTGGGGAGGGGGGTGTCTGGCATTTATGGGAGCAGCGAGGATGCTAAATGCCTTATCCCGCCTAGGACAGTCCCCCCAAAGGGAGATCTCTCCTGCCCCAAATACCCAATAGAGTCCCCCAAACAGATACACTGTTCAGTTGTCTTAGCCCAGTGGTGGGCAAACTCATTAGCCAGCAGAGCCAAATATCAACAGTACAACGACTGACATTTCTTTGGAGAGCCACATTTTTTAAACTTAAACTTCTTCTAACGCCACTTCTTCAAAACAGACTCGCCCAGGCCGTGGTATTTTGTGGAAGAGCCACACGCAAGGGGCCAAAGAGCCGCATGTGGCTCGCGAGCCGCAAGTTTGCCGACCACTGTTGAGACTAACTTCTCAGGAAGCCATCAGGAGAGGGAAGAGACACCCCACACCACAAACCCCCCGTCACCACCTGCACCTGCGTGGGTGCTTGTTTGTGGCCTCTGCCTTCTCTCCAGGAAAGCTGGGGTCAAGCCTATTTCATTATTTTTACAAAATATTTTTATTGATTTCAGAGAGGAAGGAAGAGGGAGAAAGAGACAGAAACATCAATGATGGGAATCATCCATCGGCAGCCTCCTGCCCACACGCCGCATGCGCCCTGACGGGAATCGAACCACAACCTCCTGGATCACAGGTCAACGCTCAGGCACCGAGCCACACGGTAGTGCAAGCCTCTTGGGTCTTAGCTCCCCGCGCATCCGCAGTCGCTACAAAAGCACCCACCGGGCACCCAGTGGGAGCTCAGTAAATGCTCCCTGAACCTGACTAGTAAGGTGGGCGCCCCTCGTGCGCGATCCAGCCCCCCCAACCCCAGCCCGCACTCACCAGGCCGAGGGGGATATGGCCACCGCCAGCGTGGGGCAGGTTCCCTCTGCCAAGCAGACCTCCACGTCGAACACCAGGGCCCGCTCCTCGGGGATGGCCACGGGTTCGGCCTCCCCCGCGGGGCCGTACCGGGTCCAGCCCTCCGCCCAGGCCCAGCTCGGGGGCCTGGGGGGCAGCTGGGCCTGCAGCAGCGAGTGGGCCGCCTCCAGGTAGGGCAGGCTCTGCTTCTGCGCCAGGAGGCGGAAGTGCCGGTCCAGGCTGCCCCCGTATAGGGGCGGCAGGCGCAGCTCCACGTCGGGCAGGGGCGCGCCCGGCTGCCCCCAGAGCCCGTGCTTCTGCAGGTGCTCCACGCTGCGGCGCACCGCGGGCTCGCCGGGCGTCTCCCCGCCGCCGGGCCCGAAGATTTGCTCGTGAAGCCCCCTCGAGAGCATCTGGATGTGCAAGGGGTTGTGCCGCAGCTGCGCGTCCCCCGAGGATGGCACTGGCGGCGGCGGCGGCGGCCCGTCGCTGGGGCCGGGGACGGAGACGGAGCTGGAGACGCAGCGCCCCGGAGCTGCTGGACCCGGCCCGGGCCCGACGGCGGCGGAGCCGGCCACTTTCCTCCAGAGCAGGCGGCTCATGGTGGGTGCAGGGAGCCCCCCGCTGGGATTCGGGACCCCTGGCTTTGGGCTCCAGCTTGGCTGCTTTTACTGGCTGCAAGACGTGGAGAGGGGCACGTCTTGTCTCTGTCTTCCCGGCAGTGAAATGGGCCTGACCATGCCTGCCTGCCACCCACAATCCTGGAGGAGACAGACGATAGACAGAAAGCGTTATTACACACGCATCACCTGTTCTATCGGAGCACTTCTTGCGCCCCAGGCACCGTGCCAGGCGCTTCTAGGGGCATTTTCTCAGCGAAGCCTCCAACAACCCGGGGAGCGACCAATACCCCCGCTGCGTAAACTGAGGTTCACGTCGGCTCCTCAGTGAACTCGGGGGAGGCACCCACGCCGGTGAGAAGCCCAGATTCTGGAGGCGGACGCGGGTGTGAATCCCGGTCCTGGCTCCCAGCAGCTGCGTGACCTTGGGCAAGCGCCTTAGGCCCCGATTTCCTGCTCTGTAAAATGGGGTTCAGGATTCTGTCCTACGGGATGCTGTTTGGGTGACAAGGGGGAATACGTCGCGGGGCCGGGGCCTCGGCAAATGGTGGCTGCCACGATCGCGAAAGCCACGGCCCGAGGGCCTAGCGCCAGGAGGTGAGTGACAGCACTCGGATTCGAACCCGCTATTCCCCGGGCCTCCCCCCACCCACGCCTGGCCGCCCGCAGGTGCCCCGCGGCGGCCCGCGCTGCGCCCCGGGACGCGCCCCCGCCGGCTCCGGGCCCTGCTCCCAGGCTGGAGAGGGAGGGGCCGTGCCGCCGCTCCAAGACCCGGCCTCCCCGGCGCCGAGCCCGCGGAAACCTCGGTCCGCCTAGGGCCTCCGGGCCTGCCGCTCCCGACCCCGGGCCAGCGGCGCGGCTGCTTCCTCCGCGCGGCCTACGCAGCCTCGGGCTGGCGTGTGGCCTCCCCGCGCCCCGTGCGCTCCGCTGGCAGCCGCAACTTCCCGTCTGCGCCGCGCACGGTCCCGCGGCTTCCCCGAGAGGCGGGCGGGGAGACTCCCCACGCGGCCAATAGGAGGCCCGCAAGTGGACCGGTCCGCCCGCGGGGGGGGGGAAAAGAGACTTCCGGGTGGGCCCACCCAGCAAAACCCTGGGAATCAGGGTCCAACCTCCCCTGCTCACGGAGCAGTTGGGTTGGTCCCAGGCAAACGTGGTCATGAGACTTTTTAGCCGATCCAAACGACTCCGAATCTCGGATGGCCGCGTGGCCTAATGGATAAGGCGTCTGACTTCGGATCAGAAGATTGCAGGTTCGAGTCCTGCCGCGGTCGCGGGGGTTTAGTCATACTTTTTCGATTTATTCCACGTCCCGGGAGCGAAGTGCTCAGACTGCTCTGGGTTTGTGCCCATCACCGCCCCGCTGTGAAGCCTGCGAGCGCCCCGACTTGCGGAAGTAACGGTTCCCACACTCCACGCTCCGCACGTCCCCTGTGAAAGTGCTCGTCTGCGTGCCCCGGGCTAACGGGGCGCAGCTCTAAAAAGTACCCCCACGCGGAGGGGGGAGAATGGAGAAGGAAGCGCATCCCAAGCGGAAATCCCGGTTTCAATTCAATGGCTGCGCAGGAACGGAGAGGAAGTCCCCCTTCCCTCGTCAGCCCCGTGCGGCCTCCCCCTCGTCTGGGCCATTGTGATGGGTAAACACGCTGCCTTTTGTGGAGCCCCAAATCCGGCCCGCGGTTGTAAATACCTCCCCACCTCCCATCCCCCCATCCGGCCGAGCGCGTCCGGCTTCCTTCCGCCCGGGGAGCCTCCTCCAGGGGGTGCTTTGCAGTCTTTGCGGTCCCTGCATCCACCTCCTGTTGCTCCAGGTGCCTCCACAGCCGGGCTCCCCGCGCCCCGTGGTTGACGAGCTGTGGGGTGCCACGCAGGATGGGGCGCACGCGAATAACGAGAGCTTGGAGACCCAGCTGCGCGACCCAGGAAAGCGGGGTTCCGGCAGGTCCCCCAGAGCTGATGAGGGACAAAACGTCCCCACCTCCCTGCCCGTGCAGGTGCCGGGACACCGCGGTCGGATGTAAGGCACTGACTTCGGAGTGGGGGGCGGAGATGGGCAGGGACACGCCCCCCGCCCGCCCTGTGGGCTGGCCCCGCCCCGCCCCGCCCCCCTGGTCGCCCCGAGAGACAGAGAAAAGCCCTCCTGTTCTGGCTGTGTGTAACATACACACGAATGTTTCCTGGTTTATTTTTTCTTTTGGCAAAAAAAATGAAATGAACTGAAAACTCACCGTTTTATAATCCGTTTTCTTCTCTCCCCTCCCCCCCCACTTAACCTTGTGCCCCTGACATTTTTCCAAAAGGCTCTCATTGTGCATCAGGGAGTCCCTGAGTGGGGAAGACGCGTTCATTACTTATTCCTGCCGAAATGTAGCATTTCCTTCGATGATGAGGTTAGGCGACCAGCCACAGGGGTATTAGCAGCAGTACCCAAGAGCAATCATGTATATTTTCATAACGTTACGGTTGCTGCAGATTTTCCAATGTATTGCTTTTTGTAAAAGGGATAATTCGCTTCTCAATCTTTTTTTTTTAATTGATTTCAGAGAGGAAGGGAGAAGGAGAGAGAGATAGAAACATCAATGATGAGAAAGAATTGATCGGCTGCCTCCTGCACGCCCCGCACTCAGGATCGAGCCCGCAACCGGGGCAATGTGCCCTGACCCAGAATCAAAACGGTACCTCCTACTTCATAGGTTGACACTCAACCACTGAACCACGCTGGCCAGGCGCTTCTCAATCTTTTATTTTATTTTATTAAAATTGGTTTAAATCCTCACCCGGGGGTATTTTTCCATTGATTTTTAGAGAGAGTGGAAGAGAGAGGAAAATCGATGTGAGAGAAACACATCGATTGGTTGCCTCCTGCAGGGGCCCTGGCCAGGGAGGAGCCTGCAACCGAGGTACATGCGCTTGACTGGAATCGAACCGGGGACCCTTTGGTTGGCAGGCCGATGCTCTAGCCACTGAGCCACACCGGCCAGGGCTCATTGTATTGTTTACACTAATTGCACTTCAAAATAACAACGTTACTAGGCCACCGCCAGATCTCATTATTTAATGAGTTAACCAAAAAATACATACTCCCTTTTCTGTCTAAGATTTCATTACCTTTGCTTTCCTGTGTAATTCTGTGTATTTTGTGCATTTAAAGGCATTATTCTAAGAAGGCGTGTGTGGTACAAAGGATGGAAGAACCCTCGGCCTAATTGAATGTCACCTCCAGGGAAGGCTGTAATTGGGCCTGCCTGATAGCCATTGGGAATTGGGAAAGCAACCCAGTGCCAGGCAGTGACCATCAAGATACCTGCCCCTCCCACAAGGCGGCTTCAGGCCAGGCAGGTGCCCTGCCCTGGAGTAAGAATCCTCAGCAAGGACAAAAATGGTTGACCCTTGCCCAGCCGGTGTGGCTCAGTGGTTGAGCGTCAACCCATGAACCAGGAGGTCACGTTTGGATTCCCTGTCAGGGTACATGCCCAGGTTGTGGGTTCAATCCCCAGTGTGGGGTGTGCAAGAGGCAGCCAATCACTGATTCTCATCATTGATGTTTCCCTCTCTCTCTCTCCCTCTCCTATCCTCTCTGAAATCAGTAAAAATATATCATATATATATATAAAAAATATATAAAAATATTTTTACTGATTTCAGAGAGGGAGAGATAGAAACATCAATGATGAGAGAGAATCATTGACCAGCTGCCCCCTGCACACCCCGTACTGGGGATCAAGCCTGCAACCCGGGCATGTGGCCTTGACCAAAATCAAACCCGGGACCCTCCGTCCCCTCAGTCAGTCTGCAGGCCGCTGCTCTATCCACTGGGCCAAACTGGCTAGGGCTAAAAGATATATATTTCTTAAAATGTCTTCATTTAAAAAAAAGAAATGGTTGACACTGATTCCTGCTGAGGGAAGGTACCTGGGAACGTGAGCCCTCCTCTCTGCCACATCTTATGAACATTTCTCATGGGGCTTCCTCCTTTGTGCTTGACGGATGGGACCCCCAAGAGATCCTCAGACTTACCGCGAAGGGACTTTTACTTCTTAATTTGCTGAGGTCCTGCAGGTGTGAAAGGGGTGAAAGGGAAGCTGCTGAGATGGGAAGGGCGAAATGCCATGGGGACAAGGACACAGCTGCCTGCCTGCCCCACCCACCTCAGTCTCCACTGAGGAGACCAGGATCGCAGAAGCCCCCGTTAAAGGGGGGGTGAGATTTAGGCCTGGCGCCGGGCTGCCTCCCTCACTGCGAGTGCTTGTTTCCCAACCGCTAGGAGGGCCTCACACACGCGTGGGGCGCCCTGCGTGCAGGCTGAGAGGTAGAGAGGAGCCTGGGGGAGGAAGAGGTGCCCAGCTCTACGTGCCTGCCCCCTCCATCCGCACCCCAAACCGTCAGACCTGCACCCCGAGGGTCCGGAGCCTTTCCCGCCCCGCCCACAGCAGCCTCAGCCACGTGCGCCTGCACATCCCGGGAACCCCCGCCAGAGGGCGCCTTTGGACAGCGCCGGGGAGCCGCGTCCCGGGGCCGGATATTGGCGAGGTCAGGACCGTCCAAAGGAAGGACCCGGGACCGTGGGTAGGACGGAAGGAGTGGGGCGTGGGGGGTGGGATCCTGGGAGACCCTGTTGTCCTGCAAGAGCCTTGGCGTAGCCCGGCCAGGTCTTGGGGGTGAGGGGGGGTCGGGGGAAGACCGGGCTCCGGCCTCCCAGCTCCAGGTCTGCAACCCGGTGCGAAGGGGGACGGCAGGGCGGCATTGCATAGCCCAGCGGGGACGCCAGGGGGCGCTGGTCGGACCGCCGCCGTCCACCTAGGCCGCGGTGGGTTCTGCGAAGTCTCACCCTGTTCAGGTCCTGGTTCTTCCGCGGGTTCAAGCTTCACGTTCAGGCCTTTGGTGGGCTCAGGGGCGACGGGGGGGAGTCCGCCTCCTTACGGAACCCGAGGGGCGCTCTCTGGGGCGCACGGGCGTTGGAGCCCACCCCCAGGCGAGCCCCAAGGAGCTGCATCCCCTGCCACGTCTCAGCAACTTTCCCCCTGAGATTTCCTCCTTTGTGCTTGGCTGATGGGCCCCAAGAGACCCTCAGACCTAAAGGGAAGGGGCTTTGACGTCTTAATGTCCTGAGGTCCTACGGGCGTGCTCTCAAGCTCTCTGTCTCCTTGGGACCCGAGGCAGGAGAGGGGGAGGCGGCGGGAGGCGGGGCAGCCTGGCCCCCCAGGAACCTGGAAGCCACGTCTTGGGTCACGGCTCCTCTTGTCCCTGCTGGGGAGGCCGGCTCCCTTCACGCTGCTCTTAACGCAGGAGAGGCCTGAGCCAGCTGGAAAGAGAGGAGGGGGGCAGGCAGGCTGCTGGGGCGCTGCAGAGGGGCAGGGGGGGGAGGGGGTGCAGGGGGTGATGTCGGCTGCTCCTCCACCCCAGGCGGAGATCTGGCTCCCCCCTCCTCAGAGGCTGGCCCCTCCAAGGGCCCAGCAGAAAACCACAAGGTGTCCAGGGCCCTGAGTGAGGAGGGCGTGCAGACTGGGACTGAGTCGGGAGACTCCTGCAAGAGCCCAGCGGCGTGGCTCGGTGGTTGAACTTCGACCTAAGAACCAGGAGGTCATAGGTTCGATTCCCCGTGTGTGTGTGTGTGTGTGTGTGTGTGTGTGTGTGTGTGTGTTGGGGGGGGGGGGGTTTGCGGGCTCCATCCCCAGTAGGGGGCGAGCAGGAAGTAACCAGTCTATGGTTCCCTCTCATCATTGATGTTTCCCTGAAATTAATTTAAAAACATCAGTGGATAGAGCCTCGGCCTGCGGACTCCAGGGTCCCAGGTTCGATTCCGGTCAAGGGCATGGACCTTGGTTGCGGGCACATCCCCAGTAGGGGGCGTGCAGGAGGCAGCTGATGTTTCTAGCTCTCTATCCCTCTCCCTTCCTCTCCGTAAAAAATCAACAAAATATATTTATAAAAATAAAATAAAATAATTTTTTTTAAAAAAAGAATCCTACAAGGCCGGACAGGGGGGGACCTCAGCCTCCTGCCACCCCACAGGGGGCATCCAAAAGAGGCCGCAGCCGAAGCGGAGGGGACGAGAAGGGGGCCTCGGGCACCCCGGCTTGGCGGGCGCCTCCGCGGGGCCTAATGGATTCAGGCCTGCGGGCCCGGGCGCGCCGCCCTCCCGCCCGCGCTCTCAATAGTGGACAATGGAGCCCTGGGGTGACCCGAACAAAGAATTTGGAAGTAGTTAAACTGCAGAACACGTTCTGTGCCTGGGTGCCTCCTTTCAAAAAAAAGAGCGCAGGGAGAAGAAAAGAAAGCGCTGGGGGCTGGGGGGGCGGGGGTGGGGGGTGAGAAAGTGCCCAGGGGGAGAGTTGGTAGGTCGCCCTCGGCGCCGCCAGCTCCCAGACACCGGGAATTCAATGGGGAGCGGGGGGAGGGGGAGGGGGCCCCCAGGCGGCCGCCCGCTGGGAGAGCCTGAGAAACTCCTCCTGGGGGGGCGGCGGGGGGTTCCCCCAAAGGGCGGAGCATTTGCCTGGCGCGGGGAGCCCCCCCCCCACACACCGGAGGCTTCCACTCTGGGCCCCGGTGGGAACTGGGCTGCCAGGGAGGGTGGGAGAGGCGTCCCCAGCGCTTCGGAGATGGGGGAGGGGGAGAGACTGCTGGGCCGCAGAATCCAAATTCTCTCTCTCTCTCTCTCTCCCTTCCTCCCTCCCTCCCTCCCTCCCCCTGTCTAGCAGGATCCCTCTCGGTTTTGTTTGCCTTTCCCCATCCAGTTCAGCAAGATTGGGTGTGTGCCCACCCCCCCCCCCCACCCTGCTCGCTCCTCCCCACACACAGCCAGCGCTCTAGACTCTTCTTTTGTTTTTCTGTGAAAGTCTGGCCTCTCGGTGTAGCCATGAAGGCCAGTTCATGTTTGTTTGTTTGTTTTTCTCTCTGATGTTTTTTCAAAACTTTCTAAATTTTTCCACGCACCATGAGCACAGCCTGGGAGAAAGGAAAGACATTTGCACAAGCTGTCCGTGACCCGGGTGTCCAGCTCGTTTAGAAGAAAAAGCAACCGGGGAGGTTATGAAGACAAAAGTGTCAATAAAATGACCAAAAAAAAAAAAAAGGCCAGAAAATGCACATAAGGTGGGGGGGGAGGGGGGGCGAGTCCTCTATTCCTCTTCCAGCCTTTTCCCTTCCCCTGCGTTGTTTGGGGAAGAGAGAAAGAGGGAAGAAGGAGAAAGGGGTAGAGGTGGCTATTGCTTCTGAGGGGTGACGCCTCTGGGAACGGAGGGCTCGCGGTTCCCTCCTGTGGGCGGCGCTCGGCTTGCAAGGGGTTAACAGCGCTGCTCGTGAACTTGGCCTGTCTGTCTGCCCGGTGATGGATGTGGAGACCCGGCTGACAAGTTCAGCCGCAGGGACGTCCCCTGCGGCGGCGGCGGCGGGGACCCGGGGCGAGCGGCCAGGGCGCGCACGGAAGACGGCGGTTCAGCGGCCCCCGAGGCGCGCTGCTGCCCCGCCCGCCTCCTCCGCTCCCACCTCCGCTGGGTCGCTCGCCTCCTGCCCCGGAGCTTCCAATACCGTCCCGAAGCAGCAAAGTCTCCCGGGGTCCGCGTCCTGCGTGCGGGGACCTCCAGTCGGCCCCGGCGGGCGGGCGGGCCGTGCGGAGCGCCGGGGAGCGCGCGCCCGCCCGCCCGCAGCGAGCCGCTCCCGCGGCCGAGTTCAGCATTTGGACAGCGGCTCGGGGCGGCCGGCAGCCCGGAGGGTGGAGTTTGCAGGGGCACCGCGCAGGGCGGGTGGGGCTGGGGGCGCCACCGGGTCTTGGAAAAGCAGGACCCAACCTGGAGGGCACCCTTGGCTGCGAACGGGGCACGTTTCCTTGGAGCTAAAATATCTTTCCGGAGCGCACATGGGGGCCCCCCGAGATCTGCCTGCCAATCCAGCGTAGATACCCTTCACCTAACCGACACTTCTGCGGCCCAGAGAGGAGACCCCCCTCCCCAATCCCGTCACCTCTCCATGCTCCCCAAAGCGGCCCGGGTCCCTGCGCTTAGAGCGGCCGGCGAGGCATCCAACCCGCCGCCCGCCGCTCGCAGCCACCTCCCAGGCTGGTGGCGGCGGCTCCGGGTGAGCCCGGCATCACGCGGGGAAGGAAGGGCTCCCAGCGCCGCGACTCCCCGGGAAAGGCTGGAGGCACGCGGGCTGGGGAAGGAAGCGCCTGGGAGCCGGGCTGAGCGCCCCGCACGGCCCGCCTCCGCCCCCTCCTTTCCGCACTGGTTGGGGCGACGAGAGGGGGGCGGGGGAGCCGCGCTGACGTCACTGCGGGCCGTGCCCGCCAGCGAAGGCGGCGCTGGGAGCAGCTCAGAGCCCAGCGAAGCCGCGAACCAGCCGCGAACCGCTGGGAGCCCCCGCGCCACCGCGCCGCGCCCGCCTCCCGCGGCTCTCGGCGTGCGTCCGCCGGGGCAGGGGCGCCTTGGAGAGCGGCCCCCGCCGGGCCCGAGTCCGGGAGACACTCCAGATCAGGGGCCGCGGAGCCGCGGTCCCCGCCGCCGCCCCACCCCCGCCGCTGCCTCGCGGGGTCCCCGGCCCCCTTGCTGGTCCGTAAGTGCCGCGCCTGCCGCGTCTCTGATTTGGGGGGAGCGGGTCGGGCGCGCGCGCTGTGGCCCGGGCTGGGGCAGCGCTAGGGCGCGGGTCTGGACTGGGAGGGGGGCTGGGGCATCCCCACTGGGCTCCTGTGGGCTGCAGGGGCGGCTCGGGCAGTCCCATCGCCACCGGGCCACCGGGCGGGGTGAGGGGTGCGCTCGGACTGCGCGTGGAGGCGGGGTTCAGCGTCCGGGGCCTGACCCATCAGCCCCAACAAATCATCAAGGCCGAGGCCGAGGGTCGCGGGGGCAGTGGGAAGCGCCCAGAGGTGAGGGCTCTGGGTTTGCAAAAAGGGGAGGGGAGCGGGGCCAGATGGAAGTTGGACTGCAGACAGGTTTCGCCCAAGCCCAAAGGAGAGAATATTTCCAAAGCGAGGCCCTTCGGGGGGAGTCCCCCCGGGCCGCCCCCCTTCCTCACCTCTGCCCCTACATCCCCTCTGCCTTCTCTTGCCCTCTCCCACACAAATAATAGCGCAGAAAGTGGCTTCCTGAGGCAAAAATAGTTTAGGAAATAATGCAACTCACGGCGCCCACTCTAGACAAGATTTATGGCACGCGGGGCCGCCTCTGTGATGGGGAATTGTTGGGAACCCCTTTCTGTCCTGCTCCCCGCTCCGCGCCGGAACAGGCCTCTCAGATCTGTTTGAGGGTGTCTCCTCCGGCCCAGGCGCCAGAGTCTGGGAGGAATGAGGGCGATGGGGGAGGTGGAGGCTGGGGTGGGGGATTCTCTGGGAGAAGGCTGGGGCATGGGGGGGGTCAGGACATGGAGGTGGCAGAAGCTGGGAGAGACTCCGGGGTCAGATCACGGGAGGAGAAATAGGAATGCATCCAGAAATAGCCACGTCTTTGTAACTGGGGAGAGATGGGGTGCTGGGCTGAAAGGGGGCTCATCTCTGAGTCCCTCCCCATATTCTGGAGGGAAGGGAGTCTTCAGGTACAGAGAGGGAGAGGATGGAATTTGAGGGTCTGGCATTCAATCAAGGGCCAGAGGCCAGAGGGTAGGCTGGGGTGAGGGAGGTCGAGCAAGGTCCCCTGGGAAGGAGACTCCATGGGCAATACCAGCGGCTGGAGGCGCAGGGAGGGGTGCTGCTCCCCTCAAATCTTCCCAGGAGGGCGTTTCTGGGTTCCTGCCCAGCCTGGGCCTCCCCAGAGCCCACAAACCGCATGTGTAAGCCTCCGCTTGAGGAAAGAGAGGCCAAATGTGGAGGCCAGAGAGGGCACCACAGCCGGGCTGAGCAGGTGTTGGTGAAGGTGGGTGTGGGGGTGCTGGGGGCCCGGGTGCAGGACGGAAGCTGGGGCCTCTGAGCTAGTCCAGTGCTGGGCTTCTAGACCCGACAACAGGACGAGCAGCTTCGTCAAAGCTCAGGCCTGAGGAAGGAGCGAGGGGGTGAGGGAGGGAGGGAAGGAGGGAGCAGTGGGCAAAGGGCCCCCTGGACTGAGCCTCGCTTGTGACTGCAGATCTGTCCCCTGAGGAAGGCCCAGAGGGTCCCGGGCCCAGTGTCAGGTCTGGGCTGGAGTTTGGGGAGGTCCCTGGGCCTCAGGCTCTGAGCCCTGGACCTGGGCGCCTGGAGAGGGCCGTTGTCCGAAGTCAGAACTGCCCACTCTCCTTCCACTTAACCTCTTACTTCCCTCACGGCGTCCTGAGATGGGCGGGGGCGGGGGGTCACACTCCAGTGGGTGGTCATGCCCCCACCCCCCGCATGAGTTGTGTAACCACCAGCAGGAACTGGGCCCAAGCCAGCCTGGAACCCTGGCAGCCGAGGTCACCAATGGGTACCAGAGCCCTTGTGTACATGTGCGCGCGCGCGCACACACACACACACACACACACACACACATACGTACGTGCACCAGGCAAGATGGGTGTTTGGGCCAAGTGTGTGTCTACTATGCGAGGGGGTTGCGAGTTGTGAGAATCTGCCGGCTACAACAGGGGAGGGCATTTTTGTAGACACAGGGATGGGGGCTCAGATGGAGGCACCTGGGAGGAAGCCGGATCCTTTTGAGGCGACCCCTGCCCCCTTGGGGCTCCCTTGGCGCCTGCCCTTTGCCCTGGTAGCTGCTGCTTTCTCTGGAGCTCAGGTTTGGGACTGTGGGGTGGAAACCGGGGAAGTTCCGCCAACAGCAGCGCTGGAGAGAGAGGCCGGGCCCGCGCCGCTCTCAGCACCATGGCCAGGGCCCGGCGCCGCCTCCGGGGCTGTGGTCTCTGCGCCCCGCGCTCAGCCAGACCCAGCGCCTGCTTTCCCGTGACCTTAGGGCCCCGTGGGTCGAGGCTAGGGGGCTGGTGTGGGACGAATGACATAGAACGAATCGCATAGGGAAGGGCGATCGCACACCGGGCCTGGAGTCAGCCTGCCCCGCAGCCGGCCGCCCCCAGCCGGCGGTGCCCGGCCACACAATGTGGCTCAGGCTGGCACCCCCTGGGTCACTTCCTGTCTCAGCTGCGCGTGGAGGCCGCAGCCCGGTCCTGACCCCGCAGAGCAGCCTCCTCCCACAGCCCACAGCCTGGACACCAGGTCTCCCCGTGGCCCCTTTGGTGGACATGGGAGGGGGGGCTCGCTGACTCCAGCTGCGCCCCACCAAAGCGGGGCGTGGGGGCCTCCCGGGCCAGCCTCGCCTGCTCGCCACCCAGGGACTCAGTTTCCCAAAGAGGGTAGCCGCGCTGCGGGCCCCGGGACGGTGGCCTCCCGCATCGGAACTGCATCCAAATCAGGCTTTTCATTCTTTCTCCCAGAGCCCCCGCCGCCCTCCCGCGTGCCAGCCGGGCCGCCTGCAGCCGCCGCCGTGTTACGCGTGAGCCTCGCTGCGGAGCCATTTTGTGCAGCCTCCTGCTTAAATCGCACTCCCGGGGACTCCCTCCTGCTCTCTCTTCCCCTCCGTCCCCTCCCCCTCCCTGTCTCACAGGTGAACGCCTTCTCTGCCCTTTCCCACCTCCGCATCCCCACCCTTCCCACCGGGTCACCCTAACAGACGGGGACTCTGGAGGCCGGGCGCGCACGCACACACACACGCACACACACATACAAGCCAAGAAGGGGAGCCGGCGGGTCCAGGAGCTGCGGGAGGAGGGGGAGCAAGGGGCACCTCCCAATTATGGTAATCCTTTGGAATTAACTATCTCGGGCCCAAATTCGGGCGGTTCCTTCCCCAGGGCTGCGGGGCCTCGCCCTCCTTCTCCAGCGGCCGCTTTGTCTGGCTCCCTTGGTGTGTGCGAAGGGGTTTTGGAGGGAGAGGTGTACACGCCAGGCCTGGTCTGGCACGAGCTGGCTGGGGAGGAAGGAGGTGGGGTGCAGGCTGCTTGGGGGGGGGGGTCTAGGATCAGGATGGAAATACAACCAAGCTGAGACTAGCAGGGGGGGCAGCAGGCACCTGGCCAAATCGGGAACTTGGCAAAGGGGAGATGTGTCCTTTTGAGGGGAGAAAGGGATATTTGGGAAAAAATCACGAAAGCCTTTCGGAACCATCCTCCCCGTCCCCCCCTCTTCTTTGGAAAGGGGGTGGCCTGGCTAGGAGCCGCTCAGCGCCCCCGGCCCTACTGAAAGGGACCCTCATGGGGGCTCCCGCCCAACCTCATGGTGAGTCTGGGCACAGAAACCCCTCGCCTTGACCACTGAGAGCCGAATCTCTCCCCAGCTCTCAGAGCGTCCAAGAGGAAGGGGGTGATGGCTGGGGGGAGCAAGAAGGGGCGCCCCTGGGCCACTGGCCTCTGGAAGGCTTTCGTGAGGCCTCCAGGTCTGGGGTCAGGCTCAGGTGGGGTGATTCTGGGGGATCCAGGTGGCAGCCGAGCCCCTTTCCGTGGGAGCTCAGGTGTGTGTGTGGAGCGCCCTAGGAGGCGGCCGAGGAGGCTCGGCTTTGTGCTCTCGTTTGTCGATGGAACGCGAATGTAACCAGCCTGTAACCCGTTGGGGGCCTAGGACATCTCCGAGGGGGCAGGCGCCACGGGCTGTACTTTCCTAGATGCTCTCGGAGCGGGAAGGACCCAGCAGGCTGCACCGAGCGCCAGGGCCTGGCCCCGGGGGGAGCGTGGCCCGGAACCGCCGCCGCGCGCCAGGGGCTGTGGGTGGGACCGCGCACACCAGGACACCTCGGTGCTCCCTCCCCTCCGAGTCTCCGCGCGTGGGCTGGGTCTACAGCAAGGTGCCGGGCGGGGAGAGGAGGAGGGAAGCTGAAGGTGAAACGGCTCCTATTCTCGGCTGTCGGCCTCCCCAGGGCGCACGCCCTGGAGAGCCCTTCACCACGCCCCAGCAGGCGCGTCCCCAAACCTGGCCGCGGGAGCTCCCTAACTCTGAGGGTCCGCGGGGGCTGCCGGGCTCCCCCGGGCTTTCAGGGGGAGGCAGAGGAGCTTGGAGGGAAGGGCCAGACGGCGCGCACCCGGGCGCGCGGCCCGACCGCTTTGGAGGGCCGAGGGGGGCGCTGCCCTGCTCCCCGGGAGGGGAGGCCGTGAACGCCGAGGCCATTGAAAGGCTGGGCGGTGCGGAGCGCGGGAAGGGGGCTGGGATTTGAATGGGAGCCCGTGATTGGCCGGTGCCGGGACTGACGTCACTTCCCCGCGGGGCGATTAGCCTGCGAGAGGAGGGCTGGCGGGCCAGTGCGCTGGGGGCGGCCGGGGCGCCCGAGGCTGCCGAGCGCATCGCACCGGCGCCCTGTGCGCGCCCGGGACGCCGTCGGAGCGGGCAGCCGCGCGGCGCGGGCGCCCGGGCGCACAGAACGGGGGGGTCGCGGAGAGCGCGCAGGGAGGGCGCTGGAGGGAGGGAGGGAGAGAGGGAGGGGACTGGGCGGGGGCTGCCGGCCTCGGTGGTGGGAGTCAGGGTGTCTGTGTGTCTGTCGGTCTCCTCTGGCTCCCCGCGTGCCCCCCCCTCCCCGGGGGGATCCGGGGGCGGCGCCCGCTCCCGTCCCCGCGCCTGGCGGGCGGCGGCACGTGGGGCCCACGGCGCGGCCGCGGCGGTGGCGAAGGGAGGCCCGTTTCTCTCTTTGGTTATCTAGCTGTATGAGTGCCACAGAGCCGTCATAAAGCTAGATAACCGAAAGTAGAAATGACTCCCACAACTTCTGCGTGCGAGCGCCCGCCCCGCCGGCCGCCCCGGCCCGCGCGAGCCACAGGAGCCCGCAGCAGCCCCGCGCCGGCCCAGCGGACCCAGCCCGGCGGAGCGGCCGCGCCCGGACCAGGTACCTGCCCCTCGGCTCTCTCTCCGGGACAGTTCTCGTCCCCGGAGGAACTTGCCAGCGGTCCCCCTAACTCCTCCTCCCTCGCCCCCCACACGTCCCCCAGCGCCGAAGCGGGAACCCCAAAGTGGAGCGGGGCCGGGGGGGGGGAGCGGAGGCGGGGGGTGGGGTTGCAGAGGGGTCGCTGGCGGGGAAGGCGCCAACCTTCGCCTTCACCCCATAAATCAGGCGGGAACAATCCCGTCCCGGAGCCTGGGACGGGGATTTTGGGATGCAAATGCGAAGGGAGAGGGAGAGAGAGAGAGAGAGCGACAGCGGCGGGTCGGGGTGGGGGTGGCGGGAGCGCAGGGGTGGACCGGGGCCGCCCCGCCGCTAACAATGCGGCCTTTATGGAATTATTCGACGAGTCGGCCCCTCGCGCCATTAGCATGCGGCTGGGGGGGTTGCCGGAGCTTCGCCCCTCGGTGAGGTCAAGTTCTTGATAATTTGATCACTTTTCACGGGCTCTGGCAGCTGCCTTTGTGTGCGGTTGGGGGGTCTGTGTGCAGCGTGAAGCGGAGCAGAACTGGCGAGGAGTGAGCTCAATGGCGAGGGGCCGGGCCGGGGGCCTCCCTCCCGGACGGACGGGCCGGCCCTGCCCCTGCAGACAAACCGGGCGCCGGCGGGTGGGCGGGAGGGACCAGCTCAGCCCCGCGCCTCCTCCGCACCAGCCGGGGCCACTCCCGCCCGCACCTCCCCAACTTCCCCGAGTGCTTAAAAGGTGCAGGCCAGCTCCCCGACAGCCCCTCCCCCTGCTCCCTCCCCGCCCCCCCCCCCCACACACCCAGTCGCAACATAAGATGTATTACAATGTCTAGCAAATAAAAAAGCAATTGGGGGAAATCTGCATTCCGTTTCCATGGCAACCCAAGGCAGCACACCCGGCTCCGAAGGCTCCCCAGCCCCTCTTAGTTAAAGGCTTGGGGAGTGGGGTCCACACAGCACCCGGCGGGCGCTTGGGTCTGTCCCTCTTGAGGTCCTTATCCGTCCCCAGGTCACGCCCCCAAACAGTCCCAACGCCCGGCTTCTGTAAGCTTGGGGAACCCCCTGAGCATGAGAGGCCCTGCCCTGCCTCAGAGAAGAAGGGTTCAGTGTGTGTGTTCAGAGCCCCAGAGGGTTTGGGGGGGGCCTTCTGGGTAGGCGGGTGTGTGGGCGCTATGACAGTCAAGCTGGAAGAGACTTGGGCCACCACTCAGACCCAATCCCCTGGCCCCTTTCCCTCACCTACACCAGGAGGCAGACGGGGAGGCCTGAGGGACGCCCCCCCTCCCCCGCCCCGCCAGGTCACCCAGCTCCCGCGTGCAGAGGGAGGCCCAGGTACCTACATGCCCACGTTCCCGGGTCCCTGCCCGGGGCCCTGCCCAGTGCACCTTTAAATGACACAAGTGTCTTCCCATTTTCATTCCTTCAAAAGCCTTCTTTAAAAAAAAAAATTTTTTTTTTTGGCCTTGGCTTACCAAGATGATTTTGAAAATAGGTTCTATGTGGACAAGGTGAACATTCAAACGGTCCAGAAGGGAAATCTGTTGCCCGTGGGGCCAGGACCTGCCCGGCTCAGGTAGCCAGCTGGCAGGGGGGGACACTTCACGGTGTCACCTTTTGAATGTGGAGCCTCCTGAAGGTGTGAGCTGTTGAGAATAAAATGCAAACGAGAAGAAAAGGGAACAGGCAGGAAGACTCAGCGGCCCTCCGCTCTGTCCCCAGGGGTCCTCCCCAGAGGTCGTCAGCAGGCTTTCCTGGGTCCCGTGTGGCACCCCCTCCCCATTTTTAGAGGTCACGCTCCCCTTTTCTTGGCGAGCGGCTGGCGAAGGGTCACTCGCGTGGTTCAGGATCCGCCAGGCAGGCCGTGGGCAGCGTCCCAGGCGCCCCCCCCCCCCACTTCCCGGCGCACCTGGGAGCCTGAGCGCAGACCGTGACCTCATTTCGGAGGAAATGGAGCAGGTCTTCCCACCCCCTCACCCTGTGCGTCTGCCTCCCGTCCCTGCCGCTTGGCTTCCATCTCCCTTTCCACCACCCCCATCCTTTTGCTGTTTTGCAAGAACTAGTCCTACTAGGAGCCTGGTGGCTTTGCAGCCTGACAGTTGTGTCTGCACCGTTCAAATGAGTTGTTTTTCTTTGTGTGTGTGTGTGTGTGTGTGTGTGTGTGTGTGTGTTTGACACCAGGGTCCCAAACCATCTGGGCAGTCCTTAAATCCGGGGCCAGGGATGGAGGGGTGTGAGCCTGGGAGAAGGCGGCTTTCTTTCCGCTTTCTACGAAATCGAAATCGGTTCCTGATTCATGCAAACCTCGGGTGTGGGAGGGAGCCACTAGACATGGCCCCGGAGAGACACCAACCCGCCCGATTTGGGCCCGGGGGTTAGGAATGACTGTCCCTAACCGAGCCACGTTCAGATCGCCTCGGAACCAGGAGGCTCAAAACTGATGCCCCAGCCACCTCTCCTGGCTTCCCAGAGATGGAGCCAGCTGGGCCTCGGGCCTTCTCCCCGCTCGCTCCCCGGGGCGCCCTCCCCGCCTCTTCTGGCCACTCACTCCCCGCGTCTGGGCCTCGCCTTGGTGGCAAGTTCAAGCCCCAGTGCCAAAGGCTTGGTGGGGGGGGAGGGAGCTTGGCAATGCCACGGAAGCTGCAGTCTGGAAGCCAGCATTGGTTGGGATCTCAGAGATGTTCGCCCAGCCCCGTTCCTTTGCCAGCTCGCTACAGCCAGGGAGGCGCAGGGATTTGCCAAGGTCGCCCAGCAAGCCGCTGGAGGGGCGCGGATCGGCAGCCCCCCGGTGGGGGAGGCAGCGAGGGCTTTTTTTTCCTCGCTGCTCTGGGGACCCCCAGCCCTGACTGTGGGACCAGGTAGGCCTCTGCCCCGGCGACGGCCCAGCTGGCGTCCCAGGCGCCGCTGAAAACGCGCCCGATCCGGGGAGCTGTCCGCGGTCAGCTCCGACCTCCGCGTAACGGGGCCCCGGGCGCGCGGGGAGGGAGCGGGGCCCGGAGGCCTCCCAGGGCCCGGGCGGCGGCGGCGGCGGCTCTGAAAAGCGTGAAGGGCCGGAATTAGGCGCTCATTTAGCGAGCGTTACTAATCCGAAGTTACAGCGCTAATTCCCTGATCCGGCCGCTCCCACACGCCGCGCCGCCGCCGGGATTAGAGGCGCGGCCGCCGCCCCGCCCCGCGCTCACGCCCCAAACGCGCCTGCCCCGCGCGCCCTCGGGGCTGCGGGCTCCGCTAATCCGCGGCGCTGCGCTCGCCGGACCCGAACCGGAACGTGCCGCTGGGCGGGTCCGGGACGGGCAGGGTGGGGGCAGCCCTGAGCTCAAGGGCAGCCCCCCACAGGGATGCGTGCACCCCTCGAGGCCCCCCGGCGACGCGGCGCGGACCGGAGAGCCGCCCGGGTTTCTCCCACCCGGGTGTGCGCACCCACAGCGCGGCCCCTCGTTGGCCGCCGCGCCATTTCAATAGCCCCCCCCCCCGGTTCCCACCCCCGCCCCCCGGCATCTCTGGCACCCCAAGTGTGTCGGGGTATCTCTGTCCCAATCCCGCCCTGACTTTTGCCCCTCTCCATCAGCCTGGAGAGAGTGACCAATCAGCGCTGGCCTGGGGTGGGATGCTCGTCACCATGGTGACGGCTGGGCGCCCTGGCAGAGCTGCCCATCACCGAGGGCCAGTCTCCTCTCCGCCGGGACCTGGGTGTGAAGGGGAGGTGGGAGGGCCGGCGGGGGGCCGGGGGTGGGGGGGGGGAGACAGAGCTGGCACCTTATCCCCACTCCAACCTCATTGGGTTCAGCTTGGGCCAGGCAGGGGAGAGTGCATGCATGGTGAGGACAGAGCCTGAGCTTGTAGGGGAATGGATTCCCGGAGGCGGGACTCCCCTCCATATGTCTCATGGAGGTGCAGAGGTCTGTCTTGGTCTGCCTCTCACCCCTCTCTCTCTTCAGGAGCTCCCAGAGGTCCCCCCCCCACCCCAATTACCTTGCCCTAAGTGCTGTGCTTTGGGGCAAGCGACTTTCCCTCTCTGAGTCTCAGTTTTCTCATCCATAAGATGGGCTGATCTGCAGGCTCGTCGAGGAAAGCACCCAACACACAGTAGGTGCTCCTTCTCCATTAGCCAGGAGGGCCAGACTATTGAGGGCAAAACTTGGGGGCGTCCCTTCTTTCTGGGGGAGCCCAGTTGGGGTGTCTCATGGTTTCCCAGAGCCAGCTCTTTTTAAAAATATATTTTTTATTGATTTCAGAAAGGAAGGGCGAGGGAGAGAGAGAGAGAGAGAGAAACATCTATGATGAGAGAGAATCATTGACCGGCTGCCTCCTACTAGGGATCGAGCCCACAACCCTGGGCATGTGCCCTTGACTGGAATCGAACCCGGGGTCCTTCTGTCCAAACTGGCTAGGACTAGAGCCAGCTTTTCATCTCTCCTCCAGACAGCTGGGAATCAGAGGTGGGAAGGTTTTTTTAAAAAATAGATAGAGCCAGGGCGGGGGGCTGTGCTGGAGCCAAACCTTGGTCAGTGGCTCTGAGAACTGGCCCCACCGCTCCCATAGCGCCGGGTCCTTCCTGCCAGCCCGGGGCCAGTGTAAGCGCCCCTTTAAGTGCTCCGGGCATTCACTGGCCGGCCCCTCGCCGTAATTGAGCCGCAGGGGTTTGAAAAGAGGGCCAGGGCCTCAATGACAGGACCTTGGGCCAGGCTAATTGGTTTTGGTTCAAGGGGTTACTGGATTTGTGAAAAGCTCCAAACTGCCTTTCCCACGCCAGAGGCAGGTCACGGCTGGCTTTAAGGAGAGGGGTTCAAGGAAACTGGGACCCGGCGAGAGAGCTGGAGTCAGGTGCCTGCCCCGGAGGATGCTGCACTGCCGGCCACGGTTTCCCTCTGCTGGGAGCGTGGGAAGTCGCTCTAAGGGACCTCAGGGGTGCAGGCAGGTCCTACCAACCTTCTCACACACACACGAGGCTGTGCCAAGAAATGGGTCTCCTCTGAGCCCCTGGCACCTCTTAGTTGGGGAGACGTGTCTCTTGTCCCCACTGGAATCGTCCAGTGAGAGAAACCAAGCACTTGCTGCGTAGTTCATCGTCCTGCCCTGGCAGCTGGACCGGACCCAACCTGGGCTTTTATTTTATGTTAAATATGTTTTCATTGATTTCAGACAGGAAGGGAGAGGGGGAGAGAGAGAGAGAGAGAAACATCAAGGATGAGAGAGAATCATTGATCCGGGAATGTGCCCTGACTGGGGAATCGAACCCGGGACCCTTCAGTCCACAGGTAGACGCTCTAGCCACTGAGCCAAATGGGCTAGGGTCAAACGGAGGCTTTTAGACTCTGGGAAAATCCGGGACTCTGTCCTGAGTCGGGAAGTGCAGCTGGTCTCAGGATAACCCACTTCCGTCCCTTGGAATGTCCCCAAACCGCCTTCGGCAAGGGCCGCCCAGGTGGAGATGAGAAAGGGAAACGTGTGGTGCTTAAAAAAAAAAAAAAAGATAAAGTGCCATCTATTTCTTTATATTCAAAAGCACTAATTGGATGACAACTGGAACCTGTCCTTATTGTAGGTAATATTAATGTCCATGCTTTGGAATATATAACTTCAGATGCACAGATAACTAGGTATTTGGACCGAATGATGACACATTTGTATATATTGGGCATCCCCCCCAAAATGTATGGACACTTTACAGCTGCTAGCTCAGTGGGTGTTTCTTTCTTTTCCAATTTAACCCATTGGAATGAATAATTATTCAAAGTGCATATGCCTTTTGGGGGGACACCCGGTATAATATACCCATTCTTGTATATTTTTTAAAAATATATATTTTATTGATATCTTACAGAGAGGAAGGGAGAGGGAGAGAGAGTGAGAAACATCATCCATCAGCTGCCTCCTGCACACCCGCCACTGGGAACGTGCCCACAACCAAGGTACATGCCCTTGACCGAAATCGAACCTGGGACCCTTGAGTCCGAAGGCCGGACGCTCTATCCACTGAGCCAAACCGGTGAGGGCCATTCTTGTATATATTTGATTTACATACCGAATCCTGCCCTTAGGTGACAATCAGTTTATGTTAAGGGTGGCCATGGGGTTGGGTGGGAGCTATAACAATATCCATCCCATTTACAATGACATTGCGTTGACCGAGACCTGGGTTTCATGGTTCATTGTGTTTTGAAGGGGGCATCCTAAGTACTCACCAGCTTTAAAACAACAACAACAAAAAACAAACAAAAAAAACCCTGCCTTTTTGGTTACCGTCCAAATGTTTGCCATGTTGGCGGTTGAGGCATCTGATAAGTAGGAGAAAGGTCCCTGGGCGAGATAGAGAGCTCTGTGCATCACGTTTTTCCATTTTGATTTCAGTCTGTAATTGCCCACAGCCTCATGTCTCTGGGCCTCTGCTGATGTGCACATTGGAGATTCATGTGTAAACAGGCATGTGGCGTGTGCGCACGCCTGGGCCTCCTTATCACCCCGTGTGCTCACCCGGTGTTTAAACACACACGCCATGATGGGCTTGCATATTTGCCTCTTCTCTAGAACCAGGTTAATTCCCCCTCCGCTAATCCTCAAACCCATTACCTTCTCCACCCCCCTCACCCCCACAGACCAAAAAAATAATCTACAGACCCGACCACCAACCAGTGTTCTCAGCCTCCTCCTCTGGCAGGCGGCAGCTCCGCAGGCCCGGGCTGGAGCGAGGGCTCTTATGAGGCAGACTTCATCAATATCCCCAACTACACCCCAGCACCTCTACTCGGCTGCTAGGAAGTATTAGCATCAAGAATTAAAACGAGCCCCGGCCGGTGTGGCTCAGTGGATAGAGCTTCGGCCTGCGGACCCAAGGGTCCCAGGTTTTATTCCCTTCAAGGGCACATACATGCCTGGGTTGCAGGCTGGGTCCAACATGCCGGAGGCAGCTGATCCATGATTCCCTGTCCTCATAGATGTTTCTCTCTTCCCCCTTCCTCCCTGAAATCAATACAAAATAATTTTTAAAAAAGAACCCCCGAAAAAGAATTCAAAGTAAATGGCACTTGTCAAAATGAATGGGCAAAGTGGAGTTAGCCATTTCTTCGCCTGGATTTCCTTGTCTTGGGTTTGCTTATTCACTGGTTTGAAGAAGAGAAGAAAGGGAGGTGGGGGGAAGAATGGATTGCCATGGGGAGAGGAGAGGAGAGAATATGGGGAGCGAGGGAGGGAGGGAGGGAGGGAGGGAGAGAGAGAGAGAGAGAGAGAGAGAGAGAGAGAGAGAGAGTCCTGAGCCCATGCCCCGGGGTCCCAGTCGTTAGGAGCTGGAATGCAGGCTCTAGCATCAGCTCCTAATGAACGTGGAGGTGTGGACCAGGCCGTAGGGACTCTTTGTTTACGGAGGCAGGGCCCTGGGCGAGGGGATTGCTTTGGGGGATTAAGGAGTGGGCTTTGTTTTTATGAAGGGCCTCACTTCTTTTCTGAAGTTTTTCTGCCGCTAATTGATTCAATTCAGACATTCCTCCTCCCTCCTCGGCCAGCGGGGGGCCTGAGCGTGCGGGGATGTGTTGGGGGGGGGACCCCCTTCCCCCAGCTGCTCCGGCCCCTTTCTCCGCGGTGACCCTGGAAAAGGGTGTGAACCTTCTGGCCCAGGGATCACAGGCGCTGGGGAGCCCGGTCAGAGGCTCAGACCTCTGCGTGTATGCGTGTGACAGACAGCGACCTACCCCGACCTGTGTGACTGGAAGTCCATTTACATAGAGAAACACATCCTAGGTGCGCAGCTCCATGGGGTCTGACGAGTGCATTTACACCCACGGAGCCAACAGCGGGGCAGCCTTTCTGTCTTTCCAGAAACTTCCCTCCTGCCTCTGCCGATCTGAGTCCTCTTACCAAGCACCTCGCTAGGGTTTCATAGACGTGGCGTGTACGCCAGAGGGTTGATTTCTGTTGTTATTCTTGCTGTTGTTTTAATATATTTTTATTGATTTTGGAGAGGAAGGGAGAGGAGAGAGAGAGAGAGAGAAACATCAATGATGACAGAGAATCATGGATCGGCCGTCTCCTGCACGCCCCACACTGGGGATGGAGCCTGCAACCCAGGCATGTGCCCTGACCGGGAATCGAACCGTGACCTCCTGGTTCACAGGTCCATGCTCCACTCCTGAGCCACGCTGGCTGAGCGGCTGTCCAGCTTGGGTGTGGATGGTCACACTGGACTTGCGCACAGCACTCTCCCTGGGATGGGACCAGAAGTCAGACCTGGAATTCGATTGGGGGTGGGGGCTGGTCTTCTGCCAGGACAGCCCAGTTCTCACCCCGGCCTGTTAATGAGCAGGGAAGTGGGGGGGGGGGGGCGGGGACAGGTGAACCTCACACCTTCCCACTTGCCTCCCTTCTCGGCATCCTGAGCTGAGGGAGAGCTATTAATGGAAGGTGCGGGCTTTGTGCTAATTAGAACTCCCCTTCAGCTCCCATCTGCACAGTACCCCCCTCCCTGGTCACCTCGCCACCCCCCCATTAGCTTGCCGACCTAGTTTTTGTCACCCCCATAAATTAGGGGGGTGCTGCTCCCCTGTTTCTGGTTGGATCCCCGTTCTTTGTGTGCGGCATCACCCCAGCCTTCTCTGTCTTACTCGGCGGAGAAGGACGGACGGGCTGTTGGAAAAGGGGTGGGTACCACGGGTCCTGCACCAGCCATTTGGGGTTATTTTTGTAAACTATATATCTTTATTGATTTCAGAGAGGAAGGGAGAGACAGAAACATCCATGATGAGAGAGAATCATGGGTCGGGGCTGCCTCCTGCACGCCCCACACTGGGGATCCAGCCCGAAACCCAGGCGTGTGCCCTGACCGGGAATCCAACCGTGACCTCCTGGTTCATAGGTCGATACTCCACCCCTTGGGGTTACTTTGAAAAGGTCCCTCTCCTCTCTCTTCCTTCTGGAAAGCGAGGTTTCAGACACCATCGCCTCGGTCCCCCCATCCCTGGGTGCCTCCCTGTCTATTGTACCTCCCCCCCACCCCACCCCCGCAATGCTCTCTGCCTCCCAGGCAGCCTGGGGGTGGGGGCTGGAGCTCTGGCCCTCTTCTGAAAAAAAACATTTTAAAAGAAAATTTAAATTTCATTTTGCTTTTTTATTTCTTTCACCTCAGGCCCAATGGATATAGTTTTTTTTTTTTTTTTTAAAACAGAGGTTGTCTCTTATAGAGGCTTCATTGAAGGGAGAGAAAAAAACCATGAACGTCACACAGACGTCATTTAAAGAAAAAGCACCTCTCAGGTTAGAGGGTGGGGGCGTTCAGGCTTCCTGCCGAATTATCAGTTGAGAATCTCTCTCTCTCTCTCTCTCTCTCTCTCTCTCTCTCTCTCTCTCTCTCTCTCAGAGGGGCATCTTCTCGCAATGCACCTCTTTTTTTAGCTCCTGAGTCCCCCCAGGTCCCCACTGGGTTTCTGTGTAAAAATAGCACGCCCTCCCTCCCCCTTCTCTCATTTCCTCCGGCTCGAATTATCCGGATAGGAATGCAGGTCACCCACTTCTTGGACTGTGTAGACCGGGGCTTTCGGAATCAGGAGTGGATCTTTGGCCAGCGCGAGGCGGTGCCAGTTTTTTGGGGACCCCGGCTAAAGAGGGGTGGGGTGTCCTGGGGGGGTGTTCAGCCAGAGGACTGGCTGCCCCTGTGGTCTTTCCTGCCCCCCCCCCCCACCGGTGACATTTCCAGAACGGAGGCAGGAGGGGAAGACCCCGCACTAGCTTGGACTGAGTGAATAAACCGGGATCCCAATTCCAAAAGCGAGGGGGGGCTGGGGGGGGGGAGCTACCAGGCGGTTTTGGGGGGATGTTTTGGCCATTACAACGCAGTCTCCTTGACAAGCCACATCCCCTCTCTGGGCCTCTGTGTCTCTGTCTGTGAAATGGGGTTCATGACTCCAGGGGTCCCGTGAGAACTGGAATATACAAATAAGGTGCCCGCATACAGTGGGCGCCTACTAAATGGCAGCTCTTTCTGCAGCTGGGCCCGGGGTGCGCCGGACGGTCTGGGTCTGGAATCCTAACCTCCACTCGCTGGAGACACCGGTGATGTCCTGCGTCTCATGGAAGAAGTGATCAGTGCCCCTGAGCGCCCCCACTTTGGGAGATAAACCAGGACGCCAAGGGGCACCCCTGGCGGGGGGGCATTGGGACACTGGAAAGTTCCAAGCGTGGCTGGCGTGGGGGGAGCAGCACAGGCCCCTATTAGCTCGGGGCTCAGCATTTCTAACAGGAGGTTGTTGCTCCAGGAAAGCGGCCTGGGGTCCCCGCGTGTTGGGGCGCGGTCGCCCCGGGCTGGGGCTGCAGCTCTCCGCGCTGCGCTGGGCCCCGTGCGCATCCCTACCGCGCGGGCCTGCGTTTCCCCCGCTCCAGCTCTCAGCGCGCAGGGGTTCGCTCCAAGCGCGGCCTCCCGAGGCAGCCTGGGGGTGAGGAGTGCCCGGCCTGCTGGCAGGATGGAGCTAGGAGTGACCCCCCCCTCAGCCAGAACCCCCAACGGGCCTCCCTCCCGCATCCCCGGCTGCGGTCGGCTGTGGTCGTGACCCCGGAGAACGCGTCCTCCCTGCGCCCTTTGAGCTGGAAGGGGAGCGCATCTGGGCGGGAGTGGGGGGCGCCTGAGGTCTCCCTCTGTTTTACAGCCACTGCCCTGCCTGCGCCTTCCTCCCCGCACCATTCCGGTGCGCAGCGCCCTCCCTCTTCGTGGGCACGAACTCGCCGTGGGCACCGGCTCTCTCGTCCGAGGGCGACTGCGGAAAGGTGAGTGGCCCGGGCGTCGCCTCGGAGCTTGGAAGGCCGAACCCGGCCGGCGGCGGAGCGGCTGTGCTTTCCTGGGACACCAGGAAGGCGACCCTCGTCCCCCGCCCGGATCCAAGGCCTCCCCACCCGTCCCCTACTCCCGGCGAAACGGCGCTAACCATACACTCACCAGCTCGTTGTGTTTTGTGATTCAATCCGGCGGAGCTGGGCGCGGCGGCGCGGCGCACACAGTAGGCGCCTGGTTAGCGGCCGCTCTGCAGGTTCTGGCCTCCGACGCGGCCCCTGGCCCCCCGCCCCGCCACGGGCGCTCCGGGTCGGCGTCCTGCGGAGCCCGCGGCGCACGGTGGCCTCGCGCCTCCAGCGGGGACGGCGCGCGGGGCGCTGCCTCCGGGCCGCGCGGGCTCCGACACCCCAAAGGCCGGCCGGCCGGCCGCGCGCCCACTGTCCGGGCTGCGGAGACGGAGTCACCGGCCCGGACCCGGGCGCAGCGGGGCGCGCAGCGTCCGCACAACCGGCGGCCCGGCCGGCACTCCCTGCGGGCACCAGGGCGCGCGCGCCCCGCTCCGGCCTCGGGAACCCGAGGTGCCCGGCCCGGTGAGGGCCGCGGGCCGGAAGTCACCTTGAGCGCGCGACGCAGTGCGGCTGCGTGGGCGCCAGGACGGGCGCCACCGGACCCCGCGCCCCAGGAGCGGAGCGCGCGGAGAGCCCCGCCCAGCAGCGTCCACCGCCCGGCGCCCGGCAGGACCTCAGGTACTAACGACCCCGGGAAGCCACAGCGAGCGCCGTGGTGCGTCCCCCTTCCCGCCCGGACCCTCCGTCGCGGCTGCTGTGCGCTCCCGGCCGGCCGTGCGCTCTCGCCGGGCTGCTGCGGAGACCGAGGCTTCGGTCCGGCCCGAGCGGGAGGCGCAGACGGCCTCCCCGCGGCCCCGAGGGCGCACTGGGCTGGAGGAGGGTCCCCAGACACAGCTGCTTCACGTAGGACCGCAGCGCGTCCGCCCTGCCCTTTGGTTGTGTCCCAGCAAAAATGCAAGGCGCACGGCCGGCGCCGCTGTTTCTTGAAACCGCGAGGCCTAAAGGACGAGCAGACGGAGGGCGCCCCGCCCGGGTTGGGGGTGGTCCGCGGCCGAGGCGCACAGGGCCCGGCGGAAAGGGCCGGGGATCTCGCGTTCCCCGGGTGCTTGGGGCCTGGAGGCTCCATTCGCTCCTTCCGGGCTGGCTGCGGGCTGTTGGGGAGGAAGACAGCAGGGTCGACGCTGGAGCTCCACCCCAGCAACTTTGAACTCGACCCCTGCAGGCCTCGGTCCCTGCAGGTCAGAGCTGTGGTCCTCTGCGCGCCCCCCCCCTCCCACCTGGCGAGGAATTTTACGCTGTTGTTCTGGCTGCTCCGGGTGCCCCACCGCGGCCCTGAGGCAGGTCCCACGCATGTGCGTTTGCACAGAGGGACTGGGGAGGTTCGGGAATGTTCCTTTGTGTTTATCGAGTCGCTCTTTGTGCCTGGCCCGGTGCTAAGCGTTTCGCCTTGGGGCCTGTCTGGCAAGGCGGGTGATTTTGGCATAGACAGAGCTGTCTGGTCTGCCCCAAAGCCTGACTTCTTTTTTAAAATTATTTTGATTATTTTAATCCTCACCTGAGGATATTTTTCCATTGATTTCTAGAGAGAGTGGAAGAGAGGGAAAGGCAGAGAAATATCAATGTGAGAGAAACACATTGATTGGTTGCCTCCTGCACGTGCCCCCGACCTGTGTCCTGGCCAGGGGAGGAGCCCGCAACCAAGGTACATGCCCTTGACCGGAATCGAACCCGGGACCCTTCAGTCCAAAGTCGGACACTCTATCCGCTGAGCCAAACCGCCTAGGGCCCAGAGCCTGGCTTCTTAACCTCACACGCTCTTTGCTCTTCGTTGCACAAACACACGGCTTCATCACCTTTGTGATCTTATCACCCACCGGACACGGCCCATCACTCCCCAACCTCCTGGCCTAAAGCTCTGGCCTAAAAACAGATGAATATTGTGGTTGCTCCGAGCCTCCTGGCAGCCCAGACAAAGAGGAAAACAGGATGGTTAACACTTGTTTGAAAAAAGAACCGTCATCAGAATGTCTAGAGACGTGGACATTTTTTCTCCTCCATAAGATTATAGAGCCCGGCCAGCGTGGCTCAGTGGTTGAGCGTCGACCTGTGAACCAGGAGGTCACGGTTCGATTCCCGGTCAGGGCAAGATGAATAGAAACTTAAAGCTTGGAGATTATGTAGGTCAAGTGCTCACGTCACAGATGAGGGACCAGGCCCAGAGAGGGTAGGGTTCCCCCCCGCCCCGCCCTCTCACCTCCTTCCTCCATCATAAAGGTAGCTAGGAGAGCAAGGACTGGGGCCCAGGAGTCCTGCTTTCCATTCTCTGATGAACAGGCATCAGTGGGCTCCTTAACAGGGAAACGGGTGTAGCGATGTTATTGGTCCCTCCGTCCCGCAGATCTGTGTGCCCTCTGGTCCCTTTGCGCACCCCCATTCCTAGGGCTGGGCTGGGCTCCTTGCCTGTGTCTGCGAATATTTGATGAATGAGTGAGTGGTGCTAAAGGCTAAACCTCTGGACTGAGAGATGGGGTGGGAGTGGAATTCTCAGAACGGACTTGTGTTTTGAAAGTTGCGTTTCTTTTTGTTGTCCTTGTTCATCCTCACCCGAGGACATTTTCCCACTGGTTTTGAGAGAGAGAGTAGAAGGGAGAGGGAGAGACAGAGAGAAACATCGATGTGAGAGAGACACATCAATGGGTTGCCTCCTGCATGCACCCCGACCAGGGCCCGGGGAACCTGCAACCAAGGTACGTGCCCTTGACCGGAATCGAACCTGGGACACTTCAGTCCGGGGGGGGGGGGGGGCGGGGGCAGACGCTCTAGCCACTGGGCCAAACCGGCCAGGGCTGAATGTTGCATTTCTGAGCCCAGGAATTCCTTAGACCCCTCTCAGCAAATGCTGTGAGCTGGGTAGTGTGTTCCCCCCTCTGGCTGTGGTCTGGCTCCCCTAATGGCTCCATCACCCCCTTGTTGGACCTCATGGGAGGAGGGCTCATTTTTCCACTGAGGAAGCAGGTTGTCAGTGAGACCTGTCGGTCCCTTTACGGGGACGAAGGGGGGTCACCTGCTGGCAGGGTCACGGAGTCGGCCACACAGTCGCCGTGAGACCTGGGACATCCATCCTTTTGTCCTCTTGGACACAGAGGCAGCCCGGCTGCCTGCCCGGGTTTGGTTCCCGCGGCGGAAGTACAAATCGCAGAGGGTGGCCCATCAGATCCCCAGAGCTTGCACAGGTTAGGACATTTCCCTGGCTCCCCAAAAGTGCCCTTTGAATCCCTCGCATGCTCACTGCAGGCACCGAATAAATTGAGTGAGCCTGCCACAGGCCTGCTCCCCTGAACTCTGTAGCCAGATCCCGTCCAAATCCCACCCCTTCTCCCTGAACCCGCTCTGTCCTGGCCAGGCAGCGTGGACGGCCCAGGCCCGCTGGCAGCGAGAGCCCCAGCTGCGGAAGAAAAACAGGGTACAGCCCCCCAGATTAGTTAACTGTCCACGAGGATTAAAGGCCCCCAATAATGGCTGGCCTCTCCCCCCGTCCTCCGTGCCCAGGAAAGCCATGTCAATTCAGCCGCACGCCAGCCTAGGCGGTGGATGTGTATAAATCGAATTTAGCAAATCAGATCATGGTTTAAATGCACTATTTAAAGCAGTCCTGCCGCGAAGCCTTTTACAAAAGGGAATAATCATTTTGTGATGCTAATCGCCGGCCTCCAATTTATCTCCTTTGTAAGTTCAGATGTGGGCGCGCCCGCCCGGGGCCGCTCTGGAATTGGGGCGCTCCTCCGGTGCAGGGCCGAGGCGATGGCTGTGGGCCTGCCTTCTCGGACCTCTGGCTTGACGTGGGCGCATGTCCTCGCTCTCGCGGGGGGCCTCGGGATGCTTGTCACTTAGCCTGATCGTCCTCATCCATCCCACTCATCTTTTTTTTTTCTAATCTGGTAGAGCCCGCCTTTCAGCTGCTGCTGGCTCCTCTTCGGAGATTTGCGCCCATCCTGGGGGCGCGGGGGCGGGGTGGGGGTGGGGGAGACAGAATCCCTGCTGTTCCCAGATGCAGCTCCGTCTCTGATCTGAACTCTCTTTTGTCCCCCCCGAGCTCCTGGTACCCCTGGTGCCGGATCGCCAAGGAGATCTGAGTCCACCAGACACGCATCCGCCCCTGGGTGAGGTCGGTGCCCGCTCGCGTTCAAAAATATTCTCTCTCCCCATTCACCGCCGCAGCGCCGAGGCCTGGATGGGCCGGCGACTTTTCCCACAAGTTGAATTGGGGACTCAAAGGAGGACCTGTCCGCTCATTGCTATAAAAGTGTTTTATACACCCCGAGCCGACCGGCCTTGCTTTTGCCGAGAGAATGGAACCGGGGACCATCTGGGCGGGAGAGGAAGAAGGGAGGGACGGAGATGGCTCAGAGCGGGCGGCATAAAGGAAGTGGGCAGGAAGCTGGGGGCGGCGCGCAGGCCCTGATACAGCGTCTTTTTCAAGGCGGCCACTGTTGGCCTGCTCCTCCGTAATTACGGCCGTGTGTTGGCATGGCGACTCGGAGCCAGAAGGCGAGGAGCGCCGGGTAAATGCACGACTTGTTCTTGCCTCCCGGAGCAGAGAGGAGCTTTGGGGGGGACTTCCTTCCGGGGAGACGTGGTAGAAAATTCGCCAGGCCCAGTGCGGGGCCGTGGGCATTGAGAGCCGTGGAGCCAGGTGCTGGCGCTCGGGGAGGGGGGGGGGTCCCCCAGCCTGGATGCGTCTCCTGCTCCTTCCTGGGGGTCTTTGTTCCCGAGTTGTGATGCCAGGGGTACCCATGTCTACTCCTCTCTGGGTTGTCTGTGTCTAACAGGTGTGGTTATTCTCTCTCTCTTTTTTTAAAAAAAATGATGTTTTATTGATTTCAGAGAGGAAGGGAGAGGAAGAGAGAGAGATAGAAACAGCAATGATGACAGAGAATCATGGATCGGCTGCCTCCTGCACACCCCACACTGGGGATCGAGCCTGCAACCCCAGGCATGTGCCCTGACCGGGGATCGAACCGGGACCTCCTGGTTCCTAGGTTGATGCTCAACCACTGAGCCACGCCGGACGGGCTGCTGGTTTATTCTTAAAGGATCTAATTCATAGGCCATGAGTGTGTGGTTGGGAGGCTGAAAGGAAGGACTGATGGGCCCAGGGATTGGGGTGGATTTGGGGGGGTTCCCTTACTATGCTGGGGCCCTCTCCTTAGATCCTTGAGCCGCACCCTCACCGGAAAATGGGGGAGGTCGCTGGAGCCCGGAGCTGCGCTGCCCACTGAGCTAACCGCGGTTGGTCTCATGCAATGTGGTCAGTGGGATGGGCTGTGGCGGTAATACTGGGTTAAATAAAATACGCAGTTAGAATTAGTTTCACCTGTTTCCTACTTTTTAAAAATACATTTTTATTGATTTCAGGGAGGAAAGGAGAGGGAGAGAGAGAGAGAGAAGCATCCATGATGAGAGCGAATCATGGATCGGCTGCCTCCTGCACACCCCGCACTGGGGATCGAGCCCGCAACCCAGGCATGTGCCCTGACCGGGGATGGAACCGTGACCTCCTGGTTCATAGGTCGACACTCAACCACGGAACCAAGCCGGTTCTTTCTTTCTTACTTTTTTTTTTTTAAGTTATTACCCTTTTTTTAAAATATATATTTTATTGATTTTCCACAGAGAGGAAGGGAGAGGGATAGAGAGCTAGAAACATCGATGAGAGAGAAACATCGATCAGCTGCCTCCTGCACACCCCCCACCGGGGATGTGCCCGCAACCAAGGTACATGCCCTTGACCGGAATCGAACCTGGGACCCTTCGGTCCGCAGGCCGACGCTCTAGCCACTGAGCCAAACCGGTTTCGGCTGTTTCTTACTTTTTAACGTGGCTCCTAAAAAATGTAAAAGGAAACATTTCGTTTATATTTTCATCGTCCCAGACGAGAGAATCAAGACCTCTGCCAGCCCTGAGCTCAGTAACTGACCCCCCTGCCCCCCCAAACCCGGGAGGTCTCAGGCCCCAGAGGACTCCGCGCACAGAGGGCCGTGGAAAAGCCAGAGAGGGCCAGCCCTGATGGGGCTTTTAGGGGCACCTCGTGCAGCCCCTCCAATGGGGGTTCCCCCTCAATCCTTCGAGGCCGGAGCCCTGGATCTGCAGGTAGCACCCTGTCTTCCAGCTTTTAGGGTGGGGGTGAGGAGAACCAGGGGGTAAGCCCACAGGAGGAGTCTTGGGATGGGGGTTCAGGGGTGCCCCGTGGAGTCTGCATGGGCGAGGGTGTAGATGACAGGAGGGTGGTCCTGGAGGGGGGGGGAACACCTCCCCTCGCCCTCCCCTTCCTCACGGGGGGGGGGGCGGGGATTTCATCCCTCCCAGCTGTGCCCCGGGTTCCTGCCAGGCCCTCGGGGAGCAGGCTTCCTTTGGCCCGAGGGCTCCCCATGCCCCTCTCCCGGCCCCTGTGCCCCCAGCCTCTGCCGCTCGCTGCCCAGGGAAGCCTCTGGGATGCGCCTTGGCTCTGAGCCAGCGTCTTCTTGGCTAGGCCTCCCGCCCTGGCCCCCTGCCAGGCCGGGGTCTTGGGAGAGATTTTCTGGGGAGGCTCTGGGCTCGCTCTGCTGTTGGGGGGCAGAGGGGACTTCTCGCTTCGGAGGACTCCCGGCTGCTGCGGGTCCAGCCTTGCCTCCCGCCAGGCCCCCTCTGTCTGCTCTCAGAAACTCCCGTTTCCTGCCCTGGAGACCCGGGGCTGGGTGAAGGGCCACCCAGGCCGGGGAGCCCCAGGGAGCCCCGAGTTTGTGAAAAGGAGGCTCCTCATAGGACCCTGGGGGTGAGAGATGGGCAACCGGGAACTCATCATGAGTCATGACCATGGTGACAGGCGGCTACCCAGCACCCAGGCTGTGCCAAGTCCCGAGCTAGTGCTTGGCATGCTGATCTGCTCTCCTCCCCGGTCTGGGGGGGGGGGGGGGGGCAGAGAGAGTGGTGAAGGTAACCAGGGCCTGCTCTTCTCTTCTTTTTCCTTTATTTATTTTAAAAATACCTTTTTTTGCCGAAACCGGTGTGGTTCAGTGGATAGAGTGTCGGCCTGCGGACTCAAGGGTCCCGGGTTCGATTCCGGTCAGGGGCATGTACCTTGGTTGCGGGCACATCCCCAGTAGGCAGCTGATCGATGTTTCTCTCTCATCGATGTTTCTAACTCTCTATCCCTCTCTCTTCCTCTCTGTAAACAATCAATAAAATATTAAATAAATAAATAAATAAATAAATAAAAGAGCAGAATTTCTTTTTTAAAAAAATATATATATATCTTTTTTATTGATTTCAGAGAGGAAGGGAGAGTGAGAGAGAGAGAAACATCCATGCTGAGAGAGAATCACGGATCGGCTGCCTCCTGCACGCCCCACACTGGGGATCGAGCCCGCAACCCGGGCAGGTGCCCTGATTGGGACTCGAACCGTGACCTCCTGGTTCCTAGGTCAACGCTCAACCACGGAGCCACACGGCCGGGCTGCTGGCCTTTTTTACATCAAAGGCCGTCAGGGCGATTGCTTGTGGTTCGTCCCGGAAGTGCCGGCCCTGGGGCAGATGGAAGTCTGAGTCCCTGGGAGTCCTCTCATCCCCAGAGCTGGCCCGGGCTTGGGAAAGCAGCATGTGCTCCTTGGGGTTGCTAGCGGATGGCTTTGGAGCGCCTCTTGCTTTGGGCTGGTGATGTACCTGGAGAATTTGCAGGGGTGAGGGGTGGGGGGAGGGCAGGGCTAGGGGCTGGGCCCCTGGGAGCCCTGGTGGGGTGCTAGGAGGGGTAAGAAGCATCCCACCCCGCCCTGGCCTCTCCCCATTGTCAGTGGGATCCACAGCCTGTCTGTGCCTCAGTCTACCCATGGAAGGAGGGGTGCACCCGTCCGTGCAGCGGGACACCCCCGTGGGGCAGCGCTGTCCTCTGGGGGAGGGACAGGGCTCTGTGGCCTCTGTCCAGTCCCCTGTGCTCCTTCCTTCCTATCCACGCAGCTTGGTGGCTCAGAGCTGGAGGCATGGAGGTGCCTCTGGGGGTGCGTTGTTTCCCTGGGTGTCCTGCGGGCCGGGGCGGGGGGGGGGGGCGGACCAAGGTCTCAAGGTCAGGCCACCCCTTCCCTCTGGGCCTGCAGCGTCCTTTGCCCCGGGTTGAGTTGCTTCTAGTCTGCTCTTCTCTCTCCTGCTGTTGGGTCGCCGGCTTCAAGGTCGTGATGGAGTGAGGCAGGGTGCGTGCGGCTCGGTGGGACCGGGGGTCTCCCTGGCCTCATTCACACCCCTCGGGCCACGGTGTCCCCGCCTCCCTGAGCCGGTTTCTCATCTGTAAAGTTGGGGACAGAGATTCTCACCTTGTGGCACCCAAGAAGTGTCCGTTTGGTCCTAGCCGGTATGGCTCAGTGGATAGAGCGTCGGTCTGCAGACCAAAGGGTCCCGGGTTCGATTCCGGTCAAGAGCGCGTACCTCGGTTGCAGGCTCTTCCCTGGCCCAGGCCCTGGTCGGGGTTCGTGCAGGAGGCAACCAGTCGATGTGTTTCTCTCACATTGATGTTTCTCTCTGTCTCTCCCTCTCTCTCCCGCTCTCTAAAAATCAGCCCTAGCTAGTGTGGCTCAGTGGATAGAGCGTCGGCCTGTGGACTGAAGGGTCCCAGGTTCGATTCCGGTCAAGGGCATGTACCTTGGTTGCAGGCACATCCCCAGTAGGGAGTGTGCAGGAGGCAGCTGATCGATGTTTCTCTCTCATCGATGTTTCTGACTCTCTATCCCTCTCCCTTCCTCTCTGTAAAAAATCAATAAAAAAATATATTTAAAAAAAAAGAGAGAGGAGGAATCCGTTTGGGGTGCAGTCGGCAGAGAAGGCTCACTGTACCCAAACAGGCCTCCCCAAATGGAGGGTTAGAAGAGGGGGGTGGGGGTGGGGGGAAGAAAGGCAGAGCTGAGTCCTGCAGGCCTGGCCCAGAGATTTGGGTGCAGAAGAGAGCAGGCCAGAGGGTGGAGGCCCGGCACAGCAGGGATGGAGAGCGGGCTAAGGGCCTGAGGTGCAGGCCGGGTGTGGGGGGCCCTCCAGGCCAGCCTGAGCCGGGCCCGGACATCCTCCCCGGACCCCTCACTCTGAAGGCTCTTGGCCTGGCCTGGGCCCCTCCAGGGCTGTGCTGGGGGCCCTATCCCAGTTGCAAGGGAACCAGGAAGCTGGGGATTTGGAAGTCTGCACGCCCGGCTGTATTTTTCTACTGTGTTCATTCCCTCCCCCCCTTCCCCTTTTTTAAAAATATATTTTTATTGATTTCAGAGAAGGAAGGGAGAGGGAGAGGGAGAAATAGAAACATCAATGGTGAGAGAGAATCATGGATCGGCTGCCTCCTGCACGCCCCCTACTGGGGATCGAGACGACAACCTCTCTCATCGATGTGCCCTTAACCGGGAATCGAACTCTGACCTCCTGGTTCATAGGTCAGTGTTCAACCACTGAGCCACGCCGGTCCCCTACTGTGTTCATCTCTTCATTCAACTTTCATTGACGACACACTGGGCTCCAGGCAAGGCCTTGCGGGACAGGGAAGAAAACCACAGCGCTTGCCCAGGACTTGACGCCTGTGTGGTTCGGAGTTTCATCCATCCAGGTGGGAAGGCCAGCCTGGGGGGCCGGGGCGGGGGGCGGCTGCTGGGTTGGTGGCACTGGGGTTTGACAGTTCTCACCAGTCAGCGACTTCCTGGCTGCCCGGCCCCTCTTCCCGCCCCAAGGCCCCTGGAGATCGGGGTCCGAGGCCCTGTGGTCCTTTGTCCATGGTGACGGTGAGCTGCCGTTTCGCTTGGGCTAGAACTTCAATTTCCCAGGTTCCATTTGCTCTGTCTAGACCTGTGGCATCTCAATTGCCTTTTTCTTCATTGAAACACCAACGTTGGCTCTAACCGGTTTGGCTCAGTGGATAGAGCATCGGCCTGCGGACTCCAGGGTCCCAGGTTCGATTCCGGTCAAGGGCATGTACCTTGGTTGCGGGCACATCCCCAGTGGGGGGTGTGCAGGAGGCAGCTGATGGATGTTTCTAACTCTCTGTCCCTCTCCCTTCCTCTCTGTAAAAAAATCAATAAAATATATTTTTTTGAAAAAGGAAAAACCAACTTTGACCTTGGGAATCTGCTTTGACCTTTGGAATCTGCATAGCAGTAACCATCGAGATTGGGGAGTGAGATTGGTAGGGAAAATATCTTTTCTTTTCTTTTTTTAGATGTGTTTTTATCGATTTTTAAAGAGAGAGGAAGGGAGCAGGATAGAGAGAGAAACATCGATGAGAGAGGAACTTGGTCGATTGGCTGCCTCCTGCACGGGATTGAGCCTGCAACCCGGGCATGTGCCCTGACCGGGAATCGAACCTGCGACCTCTTGGTTCCTGGGTGGACGCTCAACTGCTGAGCCACACTGGCTGGGCTGGTAGGGAACACCTTAAATGCAATCGGACAATACATTTCATCTGGGTGAATTCAGGTACAGAGATTTCTCCTCCTTGGAAGAAATTAGGTGCCATTTGGGGGATCGAGGCCTGGATTCGACCCTGGTGCTGTTCAGACTGGATCCCGAGTTGGTGGTTGGCAGGGGAGCCTGCACGTGAGTTAGCAGCCGTGGGCACCCAGCTGCCTTCCCCCAGCACACCCCGACTTTGGCAGAGCCATCCTTAGGTAGGAGGCTGCCCTGC
Organism: Cnephaeus nilssonii; assembly: GCF_951640355.1. Taxonomy (NCBI): domain Eukaryota; kingdom Metazoa; phylum Chordata; class Mammalia; order Chiroptera; family Vespertilionidae; genus Cnephaeus; species Cnephaeus nilssonii. The sequence goes on along the minus strand of NC_137095.1, from coordinate 8,385,763 downwards.
AAATGGACCCACCTGCCCTCCAGCCCAGACTGCAGGCTCGGTCATGTCCCCCTTGCTTCCAGCGGCAGGAAGGCCAAATCAGGTCCATTTATGTCGTGTTCCTACTTCAGTGGTTTTCTGGGTGAGGTCGGTGTGTGTGTGTGTGTGTGTGTGTGTGTGTGTGTGTGTGTGTGTGTGTTTAGAAAGATAAAACTCTAGCATTTACATGGCTTTGGTAGCTAACGTTCCATTGATTTTTAGAGAGAGGGAAAGACAGAGAGAGACATCAATGATGAGAGGAATCATGGATCGGCTGCCTCCTGCACGCCCCTCACTGGGGATGGAGCCTGCAACCCGGGCATGTGCCCTGACCGGGAATCAAACTGTGACCTCCTGGTTCCTAGGTCGACGCTCCACCACGGAGCCACGTCGGCCGGGCAAGACAGGTCTTGAAGTGTACGACAGTTATGATGACTTTTAAACACCTTTTCTTTGCATATATATATATATATTTTAAAAAGCCCTAGCTGGTTTGGCTCAGTGGATAGAGCGTCGGCCTGCGGACCAAAGGGTCTCGGGTTCGAGTCCGGTCAAGGGCACGTACCTCAGTTGCAGGCTCCTCCCTGTCCGGGGCCCTGGTCGGGACTTGTGCAGGAGGCAACCAATCAATGTGTTTCTCTCACATCGATGTTGTTCTCTGTCTTTCCCTCTCTCTTCCACTCGCCCTAAAAATCAATGGAAATATATCCTCGGGCCCTGGCCGGTTTGACTCTGAATAGAGCGTCGGCCTGCAGACTGAAGGGTCCCGGGTTCGATTCCGGTCAAGGGCATGTACCTCGGTTGCAGGCACATCCCCAGTAGGAGGTGTGCAGGAGGCGGCTGATCGATGTTTCTAACTCTCTATCCCTCTCCCTTCCTCTCTGTAAAAAATCAATAAAATATATTAAAAAAGAAAAAAAAAAAAGAAAAATATCCTCGGGTGAGGATTAACAAAACAAAACAAACGAGCAAACGAAAAAAAGTTAAAAAAAAAATAAAATAAAAAAGGAAAGACATTCTCCAGGGCGGTTCAAACAGTCCTGACCAAGGGCTGAGTCCGGTTCCAAACTCTCCTGTCACAGGATCGGCTTCTGTCTGGACGCCTGAGTCAGTCTTTCCTTCCCCTCCGGCTCCGGCTCCGGCTCCTGGAGGAGGGTGTTAGGGGAGCTGCCTAGCAGCCTCTCCATAACCTCCCAGCACCCCACACCCCTCCCCCAGGGCTGGGCGACCCACCCGCCCGCGGTGTGGGCTTTGAATGTGCCCGCCAGCCTGCACTCAGTACACCATTGTGAGTGTGTGTGTCTGGCTGCCTCTGGGGTGCGTGTTTCTTTCTGTGTGTGCGTGTCAGTGTCGGGCTGTGTGTGTGTGTTTACGGCGGCCTGTCTGGGCGCGCTCAGGGCCACAGGCATTGGGGGGTGGGGGGAGAGTGTGGATAGGGTGGGCATTCCAAAGCCCTAGATCTCACCCTCGGGGATTTTGGGATATATATATGGTGGTCAAAAGTAGGTGTACAGTTGTGAGTATGTGGAACACAGAGTTTATTCTTGTTTTATTATTATTTATTAAACATTGTATTTCTTTTTTTTAATATATTTTATTGATTTTTTACAGAGAGGAAGGGAGAGGGAGAGAGAGTTAGAAACATCGATGAGAGAGAAACATCAATCAGCTGCTTCCTGCACACCCCCAACTGGGGATGTGCCTGCAACCAAGGTACATGCCCTTGACTGGAATCGAGCCCGGGACCCTTCGGTCCGCAGGCCGACGCTCTATCCACTGAGCCGAACTGGCCAGGGTGAGTTCATTCTTGTATTATTTTTTCTTAATTGTTGTATTTCTATACAGACAACTGTACACATACGTTTACCCACCCCTGTGTGTCTGTGTGCATGTGTGTGTGTGTGTGTGTATATACATATATATTACAGGCTTGTTTTTCTAATGCTGCTCATTGTGTGGGGCGACATGCCAGGGTCTGGCCAGGTGTGGTGAGAGCCGAGCCGGCTGTGGGGGGGGGGGGGGGTGCCCATCTGCCGAGAGCTCACACACTTCCCCGCCTGCCCGCCGTCCGTCCGTCCGTGGGGAGCCTGTCCCTCCGCAGCTCCCGTCTCCTCTCTAATTTATGAGCTGGGAAGGAGGAGAAAATGAAACGTTGGAAGACAATGGCCGAGACGGCGGGTCCCACCCCGCACAGCGCCCGGCACCTCTCCCCGGGCGTGTCTCCTTGCTGTCAGTCCATCACATGGCTCCGTCTGAAGTGAGGGGAAAAGAGAACCCCCAAACCGGCCTATAAAAGCTGTGTCTGGCCCTGGACATGCGGGGACAGCCATAGACGGTGGATTGTCGTGGCCGGGGGTGGGGGGCGCGGAGGGGGTAGGAGAGGAAGACTTATATCTGCTGCCCAGCCTCACCCACGCTGGCCCCCACCTCCGAGTCCCGGGACCTCTCCCAGCCCCCGGGGGAGGGGAGGGGAGGGGAGGGGCCCCCAGGCAGCTGCAGGGCTGTGTTAGTAAACATTTTCATCGCCCCCCCTTCTCCACTCCCGACGCCCCCTTACACGCCTGCCCCCCACACCCCCCTCCCCCCGACAGCAGCCCCTTTTCTGTGGCCTGCACAATGAGCTCATTGTCCTGGGTGTGATCTGAATAAGGGATCGGCAGGCCCGTTCCCAGCATTGTCCGAGGGGCTGGGAAAAACCCCGGCGCAGGCGGGAGGACCAGGCCAGACAGAGACAGATGCCTGAATTAGCAGCGAGGCTTTGAGCGCGGCCCCCGGACAAGGGCTCGCCTTGTTGGCGTGGGCTGGAGGCTGCGGAGCTGCCGGCTGCTCGCATGTCTCCCCCATGTTAATTAGTTTTGCATGCATGTCTGAGAAGGGGCCCCCCCAAGGCCTGTTTGCCTTTCCCGGGGAGGGGGACCCGTGTGGCCCCGTGCAGCGTGCCGGCTGGGACGACCTGGAGCCGGGCTCCCGGCCTGGGCGGCATCCCGCATTGCCGTCTCTCTGCCCTTCGGGGGGGCGGGGGGGGGGCCCTGGCTTCCCTCCCCGGGGCCCCCATCCCCCGTCCCCGCCACCTCTCAGAGTTGGTTAGCTCCGACTACAGGGAGCTCACTGGCTTCCACCCAGACCCCAGGCCGGTGCCTGTCCATCTGGCCGTCTGTCTCTCAACACGGGCCCCCCCCCACCACTACCCCCCCGGGACCGGGCAGCAGAAGCGGCCAGTCTGGACCCTCCTCGGTCCCCCAGCCAGATGGCCAGGCTGTTGATCGCATTATGCCCACCCCCCCCCCCCCCGCTCCCGGCCCCAGACCCCCGCGGCCCATGCAGGAGCCGGGATCCTATTTGGGACCTCAGGGAGGAGCCCCCTTGCAGAGGCCTGGCCCCCGGCAGGGACAGGGTCTAGGAGACAGGACTCGAAGTGCGTCCTTGTCGCTGCGTGACCTCAGGCCGCCCGTCTCCCCGGTGGAATGAGTGAGTCGAGCCCTAGCCGGTGTGGCTCAGTGGATAGAGCGTCGACCTGTGGACCAGAGGGTCCTGGGTTCGATTCCGGTCAAGGGCACGTACCTCGATTGCAGGCTCTTCCCCAGCCCCGGGCCCTGGTCGGGGCTCGTGCAGGAGGCAGCCCCTCGATGTGTTTCTCTCACATCGGTGTTTCTCCCTCTCTCTCCCTCTCTCCCTAAACATCAATGGGGAAACATCCCCGGACGAGGATTGACAAACAACAAAAAGAAATGAGTGAGTTGAGCTCCGGGAATCTCTGGGTTCCTTCGGGCTCAGAACGTCTGTGCTGGTGGGGACACCACAAAGCTGAGTAGGTTCAGGACCCACTGGGCAGGCGGGTTGGGAGGGTTTCATCACCATGGACACTGGGGGATGGGCCTCCGTTTTCGGGGAGCAGAGCCTCTCCTCCCAGGTCCTCCCAGAAGCCCCTGGAGCCCAACCCCTCTCCCCGCGCCCCTACAGTGGGAGACAGACTGGGCCAGCAGCAGGGAGCTGGCAGGGCAGCCAGGGGGGGGAGGCTGGAGGGAGGGCAGCTGCCGCCGTCCTGGGCCCTGTGCCTGGTCGCCCTGTGCAGGCCCTGGCATGGGGGCGGGCTCAGCGGGGGCCTCCGGGCAACGTTCTGGGTCCTGCCTTCAGCTTCCAGCTCTCACAGTGACCCCGGGAAGAGGGAGGGGTGCGGGGGCGTGGAGCGCAGCCCCTCTTGTTCAGCGCAGGGTCTCAGGACTCCGTGACCGGGACCCGGGGTCTGGCTCCCAGGCCCTTCTGGGGACGTCCCCCCTTTTCCGGGGATGTCCCCCCTGCAGCCCCCCTGGCCGGGCCCTGTCTTCACAGCTTCTGGGGAGCTCCCAGGCCACGCCGGGGGACACTCACCGTCCAAAACGCCCTGTGCCAAACCTCTAGTTCCTTCCCGTGGCGTCCATCCCGGCTCATTGCTTACAGATCTGCTGACTCCAGGGATCACCCTTGGGTGCTCAGTCCAGACTGGGCCTGGCCCTGGCCGGTTTGGCTCAGTGGATAGAGCATCAGCCTGTGGACTGAAGGGTCCCAAGTTCCATTCCGGTCAAGGGCACGTACCTCGGTTGCAGGCTCCTCCCTGGCCAGGGCCCTGGTCGGGGGGTGCATGCAGGAGGCAACCCATTGATGTGTTTCTCTCACATCGATGTTTCTCTCGGTCTCTCTCTCTCTTCCACGCTGTCTAAAAATCAATGGAAAGCCGGAACCGGTTTGGCTCAGTGGATAGAGCGTCGGCCTGCGGACTCGAGGGTCCCGGGTTCGATTCCGGTCAGGGGCATGTGCCTTGGTTGCGGGCACATCCCCAGTGGGGGGTGTGCGGGAGGCGGCTGATCGATGTTTCTCTCTCATTGATGTTTCTGGCTCTCTATCCCTCTCTCTTCCTCTCTGTAAAAAAATCAATAAAATATATTTATAAAAAAATAAAAATCAATGGAAAAATATCCTCGGGTGAGGATTAACAAAAAAATAAAAAAATAAAAATCCAGACCGGGCCTTCCCTCCAGGGTTCATCCACCTCCCTCACAGGACCCCTCCACCAGCCCCCACCCCAGTACACTCACGCCTTCCATCCTGGCTGCCCCCCCACTCCCCCTCTCCTCCTTCCACTCGGGTGTCTGGGGCCCAAGGCTTTTCCATGTTCCTCACTCCCGCCTTGGATCTGGGCGAGCCCAAAGTTCAGTGAGGAAAAGAGTAGAAGTTAGAGCTCAAGGCCGGGGGCGGAGAGCAGGGCCCACAGTAGGGGTGCGGGTGAGAGCGGGGTGGGGAGGGGGGGTGCCCAGGGCCTTGGGACAGCTGCCCACTGCTCGCCCAGCCCCTCCCCACGCCTCCCTCCGGGGTTTTAGCTGCCTCAGCTGTAGCCCTGAGCTCCTTAATCTGGTGATCAGCGTGGTGCTGGGGGGCGGGCAGACAGAGGCTTTAGGAGGTGACAGGGGATCTGGGGGCGTCGCACTCGGCTGACAGAGCGCGTGCAAAGCCGGGGAATCGCATTCCAAGCGCGCTCCCATCCCATCCCAGGCTGGACCGCTCCGCGCAGCATGGGTGGTGCCCGGTGAGGGCTGGGGCCTGGCCCGCACGCACGCAGCCCTCATCACATCATCGCGCCTCTTTGTTCCTCAGCGGAAAGTTCCCCAGACCTCAGCCTCCAGCCCTCTGCGCCTGGCGAAGGTGTTAGAATGTGCGGTGGCTGCTCACAACCTGGTTAGAAGTCAGCATCATTTGCAGGTATACCCCCCTCCCCCTTCCCCTCCTCCCCTCCCCCAGCCAGGAAAATGCTGGTGGGGTGGGGATTTGGGGTTTAGTTCTAGAACTGGGCAAGTGTGCTGGGAAGTGTGCATCCCCTGGCCCTAGCTGGTGTTGCTCAGTGGATAGAGCGTCAGCCTGCAGACTGAAGGGTCCTGAGTTCGATCTGGTCAAGGGCACATGCCCCAGGTTGTGGCTCAATCCCCAGTGGGGGGCATGCAGGAGGCAGTCGATCCATGGTTTTCTCTCATTGGTTTTTTTGTTTGTTTGTTTGTTTTTTTACAGAGAGGAAGGGAGGGGGATAGAGAACTAGAAACATCGATGAGAGAGAAACATTGATCACCTGCCTCCTGCACACCCCCTACTGGGGATGTGCCCGCAACCAAGGTACATGCCCTTGACCGGAATCGAACCCGGGACCCTTCAGTCCGCAGGCCGACGCTCTATCCACTGAGCCAAACCGGCCAGGGCCATTTCCTCTCATTGTTGATGTTTCTATCTCTCTCTCCCTCCCCCTTCCTCTCTGAAATCAATAAAAATGTAGAGAGAGAGAGAGCCAAAACCGGTTTGGCCCAGTGGATAGAGCGTCGGCCTGCGGACTGAAGGGCCCCGGGTTCGATTCCGGTCAAGGGCATGTACCTTGGTTGCGGGCACATCCCCAGTGGGGGGCGTGTGCAGGAGGAAGCTGATCGATGTTTCTAACTCTCTCTTCTCTCCCTCTCCCTTCCTCTCTGTAAAAAATCAATAAAAAATATATATTTTTTTTTTAAAAGAGAGAGAGAGCGAGAACTAGGTAGTTAGGAAACAGGCGCCGTGCTGAACACAAAACCCGGTGTTCGCGGCTTCTGGCCGGCCCGCTTGCTGGTGGCCCAGGCCCGGAGCGTGGCTGGAGGGAGGGACGGAGGGAGACGCTGCGGGCAGAGGCCCAGGTCCGAGCTCCGCGGCTGGCGTCACTCTGCAGCAGACCCCTGACTGTCTTGGCCTCTGTGTGTTTTTTTTAAATTTATATTATTTATTTTTGAAATATGTTTTTATTGAATCTTTGGAGAGAGAGGAAGGGAGAGGGATAGAGAGATGGAAACATCGATTAGAGAGAAACATGGATCAGCTGCCTCCTGCACGCTCCCTACGGGGGGGGGGGGGGGTTGAGCCCGCAACCGGGGCTTGTGCCCTGACCGGGAATCGCATCGGCAACCTCTTGGTTCGTGGGTTGGCACCTGAGCCACACGGGCCAGGCTGTCTGGCCTCTAACCCTCCTCTGTAGGTGGGAAGGAAACCCGTGTCCTGGGAATTACACGGGGAAACTATAGGTAGGGTCCCTCCTCCCTCTGCCTGAGGCCAGGGCAGGTAGGAAGGGCAGGTGCTACGGCGGTGACTTGGGGGGGGAGGGCCGCAGTGATGGGCGGGAGACTCACCCGTGGGCACCGCCACGCGGACTGACAGCTGGCCCAGCCCTCAGCCCGGGGAAGAGGGACAGCTGGGCTGAAACCCTCTCGTTTGTCTTTGCGTCTTCCTGCCCCACCGAGGCCATCGGCGAGCACGCAGCCCTCCCTCCGGGGCGGCTCCGGGCAGGGTTTGCGGGAGGCGGGACCCCCGTGCATTCTGAGCGGGTCGGTTGTGCCTGGCATGGGGCACCCAGGTGGCCAAGGACCCAGCAGCTGAGAGCAGTGAGCTGAGTCCGTCCCAGCTCCAGGCCCCGCCAGGGCTGTGGCCGCCGGCTCTGCTCCTGGGACCAGCCTCTGGGGTGGGGGGGGAGAGGGGGGCTTATACCTCCCTCACGTCCCCTGGGGGTGCCCCTCCTTCCCGTCCCCTCTTCTTAGAAGAATCAGAAGCTCGTGGGTGAGGATTAGGGGCCAGTCTGCCCTTTTTTTATTATTATTAATTATTTTTATTGATTTCAGAGCGGAAGGGAGAGGGAGAGAGAGAGAGAGAAACATCAAGGATGAGAGAGAATCATGGATCGGCTGCCTCCTGCACGCCCCCCACTGGGGATCGAGCCCGCAACCCGGGCATGTGTGCCCTTGGCCGGAATCGAACCTGGGACCCTTCAGTTCACAGGCCGACGCTCTAGCCACTGAGCTAAACTGGCCAGGGCGAGTTGGCCTTTGTGTTGTTGTTGTTCATCCTCCCCCGGGGATATTTTCCCATTGATTTTTAGAGAGAAGGGAAGGGAGAGGGAGAGACAGAGAGAAACATCGATGTGAGAGAGAGAGAGACATCGATTGGTTGCCTCCTGCACTCGCCCTGACCAGGGCCGGGGAACCTGCATCCACAGTAGGTGCCCTTGACCGGAATCGAACCCAGGACCCTTCAGTCCGCGGGCCGACGCTCTATCCACTGAGCCAACTGGCCAGGGCCTGTCTGCCTTCTGGCCCATCATCGCCAGAAGAGGCCCTGGTTCCTCCTGTCCGGCTGTGGAGGTGGGTGTGTGGTGTCGGGGGCCGTGGGGAGCCGGGTCTGTCAGCCGGGAAGGTTCGAGGCAGCAGCTGCACCCAGCCCCTGGCTCCCCAAAGCGTCCCGGGGACACGAGTGCGTTGCCAAAGCGGCTTCGTTCCCCTGGCCCCGCTCTTTGCCTCGTTGGGCGCAATCCCCGCCTTTCACGGCGCCAAGTGGCCTGGGAAAGGGACCAGGGTTTGAAGTCAGAGACGGAGATGCCACTCAAACCTGTTGCTAGGCAGGCCCTTCCTTCCCGGTCCTTGAATAAGAGCTGTGAGTGGGATGGTGTCTCAGGTCCCTCTAGCTCTGGCATTTTTAAAAATTATATGTTTATTGATGTCAGAGAGGAAGGGAGAGGGAGAGAGAGATAGAAACATCAGTGCTGAGAGAGAATCATGGATCGGCTGCCTCCTGCCCGCCCCCCACTGGGGATCGAGCCACAACCCGGGCATGTGCCCTGACCGGGAATCGAACCGTGACCTCCTGGTTCTTAGGTTGACGCTCAACCACTGAGCCACGCCGGCCCGGTGTCCCCAGTGTTTTATAATCTGGAAGTTCTTCCTGCCTTTTTCCCCCTCTGTCACCTGCCAGTCACCCCGGCCCCTGGCTCACTGGAAATCCAACCAGCTTTGTCCCCTCCCCCCCGAGACACACGGAGGCACCTTCCAGAGGCCACAGAAGTGAAAACGCAGCTCACCGCTGGCACGTGGCGTGAGGCTGGGCCGTGGCCTGCCCACAGAGCACGTCTCCCAGCCTCTGATCTGGAACCTTCTCTCGTGTTCCCGTTTGCCCTGGTGGCTCTGTCTCCTGGTGGCTCTGAGCTCCTGTTTCTTCCTTCCTTCCTTCCTTCCTTCCTTCCTTCCTTCCTTCCTTCCTTCCTTCCTTCCTTCCTTCCTTCCTTCCTCACCCGAGGATATTTTCCCATTGATTTTTAGAGAGACTGGAAGAGAGAGGGAAAGACAGAGAGAAACATCGATGTGAGAGAAACACGTCGATTGGTTGCCTCCTGCACATGCCCCGACCAGGGCCCGAGTCAGGGAGGAGCCTGCAACCGAGGTACATGCCCTTGACTAGAATCGAACCCGGGACCCTTCGGTTCACAGGCCGACGCTCTATCCACTGAGCCACACTGGCCAGGGCAATTTATTGTATTTTAACCACCTTATGAAGTGGTCTCCGTTTTATCTTATTTTTTTATTTGTATTTTTTTTGTTGTTGTTGTTCCCTTGAGGATCTGAGGATATTTTCCCCATTGATTTTTTAGAGAGGATATAAGAGAGAAGGAGAGAGACAGAGAGAAACATCGACGTGAGAGAGACACATCTACTGTGGCTGCCTCCTGCCCGCACCTCCACCACCAAGCCTGCGACCCAGGTAGGTGGGTGCCCTTGGCCGGAATCGAACCCGGGACCCTTCGGTCCACCGGCCGGCGCTCTATCCACTGAGCCACACCGGCTTAAGGGCCTGTTTGCCTGTTTCTGAAATGAGGCTAACCACACCCGTCTCTTGACGCTGCAGCGAGGCACGGATGTAACACGGGTCAGATAACCTGAAGTTGCCTGGCTGCTGACTCTGAACCCAGCGGCTGCAAGGCCACAGGCAGATCCCGCCTCTTGCCTCTGAGACAATGAGGTGACTCCTCCCTCCCATCCCCCACCTCCCTCCCCCCCTCACCTTCCTCCTTCCCCAGGGAGCAGCGGTACCTACTTTCGGCCTAAGAATACCTGAATGAGATTTATAGGACACCTCCCTCCCCAGAGCGCAGGATTCCTCGCGTCCTTTCTCTTTAGATCGTCCGTCCTGTGCTGTGTGAGGCGCCAGTCTCTTTTCTGCGGCTCCGAAAATGGAGAAAGTGTGGGGGGGGGGAGGGGGGGAACTGTGGGTCTTGCCAAGGGCACAGGACAGGAGTACAGAGCCCCGCCCCCCTTCCACACACACCCCCCCAAACACGCCAGGCCAGGTCGTCAGGAGGGGAGAGCCAGGCCAGAGTCGCTGTCCTGAATCTCTGGCGCTCAACTCCACTCCCATCCCGGCACCGGGGACCGAGGGAAACACGCCCAACCCATCCCACGGGGTAGTGTGGGGGGGGGTTGCTTTTGGCCACCATTTGTCCCCTTGTCACAGCATGTGCCCTGGCCAGGCCTCTCTGGAAGGACGATGCTCTTTGCTCTTCTCCGTCCGTCCCCATGTCCTCCCTGGGGTGGGGACGGCGCCCTCTCCCCAGCGGTCCTCCCCTCCCTCCTCCTGCTCCCTGCGGCAGGGCCTGGACCAGGGAGCCAGGCTGCCGGTTGCCAGGGGAGCCGGGAGGCAGGTCTGAGCTATGCAGGGAACAGGCCCGGCCTGTCAAAGCGTCTGAGATGGACCGCGCCGTCCCCGAGCAGCTGGGCTCAGACGTGTCTCGGCTCTTGTTCGGGGGCCTGAGAACGGCGAAGCCCGGTGAGGTTCAAGGGCAAACTCACTATTCATCAGTCAGGGGTTCTTGACGTCCCCTCTCCCCCCAGGGATGGGTCCCCCCCCCCCCTTCCTCTCTCTCTCTCTCGCTTCCTTGTGGCACATTCCTGGGTTCCTTTTGGTGAGGACTCATACCCTTCTCCTCCTCCTGCCCAGCCCCCTCTCCGTAGGCCCTGATCCCCCCCCCCCTCCCCGAGAAGGCCAGGCGGGGAGAGACAATGGCCACAGGAAACCATTCAGGCGGGACCCCGGCCACGCTGGCCTGCCCTCCACTCCCAGCGCCCCCGTGGGCCCACTCCCCTCTGACTCAGGGCACCCAGGGGCCACCAGCTTTCTGTTTGTTTTTTTTAAAAAACATATATTTTTAGCCGAAACTGGTGTGGCTCAGTGGATAGAGCGTCGGCCTGCGGACTGAAGGGTCCCAGGTTCGATTCCGGTCAAGGGCATGTACCTTGGTTGCGGGCACATCTCCAGTGGGGGGCGTGCAGGAGGCAGCTGATCGATGTTTCTAACTCTCTATCCCTCTCCCTTCCTCTCTGTAAAAAATCAATAAAATATATTTAAAAAAAACCCAAACATATATTTGTATTGATTTCAGAGAGGGAGAGAGAGATAGAAACATCAACGATGAGGAGAGAATCATGCATCGCCTGCCTCCTGCACGCCCCCTACTGGGGATCGAGCCCTCCACCTGGGCATGTGCCCTGACCGGGAACAGAACTGTGACCTCCTGGTTCCTAGGTTGACCCTCAAGCACTGAGCGGCGCCGGCCCGGCCAGCAGGTGTATTTTAAGGCACTCAGACACTGTTTGGTTGGAGAGTGTGAATTGTGGAATGTTTCCTGGAACGTGGCAACATCAAACTGTGAAACGCACACACACGTGGTCACAAATGGCACTGCTAGGCATTTCCTTCGTGGTTATATATGGACACATCCCCAGAGGCGTGTGCACAAGGATGCGCCTGAGAGCTTTTCTTCTTAAGAATGTGAAGTGTTGCCCTAGCCGGTGTGGCTCAGTGGGTAGAGTGTCGGCCTGTGGACTGAAGGATCCCAGGTTCGATTCCGGTCGAGGGCATGTACCTGGGTTGCAGGTTCCCCGACCCCGGTCAGGGCACGTGCAGGAGGCAACCCATCGATGTGTCTCTCTCACATCGGTGTTTCTCTCTGCCTCTCCCTCTCTCTTGCACTCCCTCTAAAAATCAATGGAAAAATATCCTCGGGTGAGGATTAAAAAAAAAAAAGGCAAAGGTCGAAACAATACTATGAAGCTGAGTAAAAGGAGGGAGAAATAAGAACACAAGTTTGCACTGGCTTGTTGATGTATGAAGACACTCTAGAGGGATACATGAGAGATGCGGGGCACGGACAGGAAGGAGACCTCCCTGCAGATGTGACCTTTGACCTGGGTGACAGTGTTAGCTATTCAGACAAGTAAAATACCAGCGATCATCAGCGCCTTCAGCGATGAGGTCCATGCTTACATAGAGGCTCGCACCGTGTCCTGCCCCGTCCGCTGGTCCTGGTTGGTTCAAGGGCACACGCCCACCCCAGTGGGCACACACTCTCGCACCCGGTGCCCACGAGACGGCACCCCTGTGGCCTGTCTGTGGGAGCCGGAATCGAACCCGGGACCCTTCAGTCTGTGGTCTGACGCTCTATCCACTGAGCCAAATGGGCCAGGGTGGTAACTTCTGTTAACCACCTTGGGGTAGGAGCTCTGAGGATGCTGGGGATGTTGCAGGAAAAACACCCAGAAACCCCACCACAGCCCATTTGCTGCCTGCCAACCACACTTCAGCACCCTGGCTGCAATGGTGCATTTTAAAGAGCCTACTCAGTGCCAGGCTTAGTATCTCTGGGTCCAGCTTAGGCGGGGCTCAGTGTTCCAGTTTCACGGATGTTCAGCCTGTTTGCTTGTCCGAGCTCCTGGGAGAGGCCTGGGAGGGGTTCCCTGTGTCTCTGTGAGCAGATGAGTAGGCGTTGAACTCTGCCTTCAGGAACTACCCCTCCCCCCCCCCCCCCCCGTTTTATGGAGGGCCCCTTGGAAGCCTGGCCACGCCCCACTCCGGTTGCATGCTGGTCTGTGGGCTGGTGGGCGCTGGGGGGCTGGTAGGCAGGGCAGTGGGGGCTGTGAAGGGCCCTGTTTGCAGAAGCAGCGTGTGTCCTCTGGGAGAATCATCCTGCCCATGAGACTAATGTCTCCCCGGCCTGCCTCACCCCCAAATAGTAAAGGAACAGAGAGGCCAGCCCACGGCCCAGCTCAGGGCTCTCCATTGGGCTCCGATGGCCTGGGCGGAGTGGGGGCAGAGGCGCGCTGTCCACCTGGATCCAGGAGCCGCCCTGGAGGGGCCTAGGAAATCCATGGGGGGCTCCTGGGGCCTGGGTAGGAGCTATTGTCACCCCAAATTGGCTGTGGGGCCTATGGAGAGGGGAGGGACGAAGCAGGAAGAACAACCATAGGCCAGGCCACCAAGCCGATGCTTTATAACCACATGCACTGTGGGTCCCATTGGTACACCCATTTTACAGATGGGGAAACTGAGGCCCAAGAAAATTCCATTAGAGGTCCCTAGTCACACAGCTTATATGTGCCAGAACTGAGATTCAAAACCAAATATCTTTTTTTTTTTTAAATATATTTTATTGATTTTTTTAAAAATATATTTTATTGATTTTTCACAGAGAGGAAGAGAGAGGGATAGAGAGCCAGAAACATCGATGATAGAGAAACATCGATCAGCTGCCTCCTGCACACCCCCCACTGGGGATGTGCCCGCAACCAAGGTACATGCCCTTGACCAGAATCGAACCTGGGATCCTTGAGTCCGCAGGCCGACGCTCTATCCACTGAGCCAAACCGGTTTCGGCAAAACCAAATCTCTTTAAGGTCCGTCCTCCTACCCCCAAGGAGATCCTGTTTGGCGTGGCCACTTAGAGCAAGTCTCCAAGCTGCAACCCCTCCTCATCAACGCCATACACAGGGGCATTAACCCCTCCTTTACAAGGTCACCCCTAACAGTCCCTCGCCCGGGTCCTCCCTCGCTGCACCCAATGCCATCTACGTGCCGCACCGCGCCAGCTGGACTGGGCGGAGGAGTGGGGCCTGGTTACTATTGCCTCTCCTCCGGGGTGTGCAGATGGGCCTCCCAGGGGCGCTGGCCTGGAGACAAGCCTGAGTGAGGGCTGCCGAGCGGGGGCTGGGTCCCAGGAAAGGCCTGAGTCTCCTCCACCTGGTGGGAGGGGGGCTGCTGGTTGTCTTTATTCCTGCAGATTTTGCTGCCTTTTTTTGTTGTTGTTGTTGATTTCAGAGAGGAAGGGAGAGGGAAAAAGAGCGAGAAACATCAATGATGAGAGAGAATCATGGATCAACTGCCTCCTGCATGCTGCACACGAGATGGAGCCTGCAACCTTAGGCATGTGCCCTGACCGGGAATGGAACTGTGACCTCCTGGCTCATAGGTCACCGGCTGGGCTCTGCTGCTTCTTTGGGGCCCTGGCTTGAAGGGATCTGGCAAGAAGATGAGGATACTCCCGGGCCTTCCCAGAGGCTGGCCTGATTGACGGGGGCACAGGGAAGGTTGACGCTGCAGAAGCAGATGCTGGAGAGCAGAGACCCCACCCAGCACCTGGAATCATCGGGACTCTCCCAAGGCCAGTGGGTCCCCCCCCCCCCCCCCCCCCCATTCTCCCTCCCAATGGTCCTGAGGGAGGGATAGGCCAAGTCCCGGGAGACAGACCCCTTCCAGTCCTGTGACCCTCCCCTGCCTCTCTCTCCCCAGCCCACAATGAATAAAGTTTCTTTGCAAAACCACCCGCGTCTCTCATCCGTTTTTCTGGAGAAGACCTGGGTGAAGGAAGTGGGGCTCAGCCACCAGCAAAGACAATTCGTGGTGCCTTGATGGGGTGGGGGGCCCTGGCGTGGGTGGGGAGGTAGGAAAAGACACCCCCCCAAGGCCTTGGGGAGCCTGTCTCCCTGACCGGGGCTGGGGTCCTTTGGGTAAGAGGGTGAAGGTCGCTGGCTGGCCTTGGGGGTGGTAGCCACAGGGGTCCTACCCTCGGGAGAGGGGGCTCTGGAGGTTTTGGGCTGTGTGAGGCAGCCCCCAAACTCCTCCTCAAGCTCCCACCAAATGTCTTCTCATTTAATCCTCACAATGACCTCATAAACCCTAGTCCCATTTTACAGACTAGGAAGTGGAGGCTCCAAGAGGCTTAAGATATGCAAAGCCGACACCGCTGGGAAGCACTGGGGTTGGGCTCCAGCTCTCACCTCTGACCAGGATGGAATGCACGAGCAAGTTTTAAAAATATATATTTCTTTTTATGGATGTCAGAGAGGAAGGGAGGGGGGAGAGAGATAGAAACATCCATGATGAGAAAGAATCATGGATCGGCTGCCTCCTGCACGCCCCACACTGGAGGTGGAGCCAGCAACCCGGGGGCATGTGCCCTTGACCAGGAATCGAACCCTGACTTCCTGGTTCATAGGTCGGTGCTCAACCACTGAGCCACGCAGGCCGGGCCTGGCAAGTTTTTCACGCACGTGCAGAATCACAGCATGGGTTCTCACAGGGCCCTGGGCCCCAGATTAATAATCTCCGCTTTCTGGTGACAGGCGCTGTTCTAAGTGCTTGTGCGTGTCCTAAATAATGGTTTAACCCTCAGGCATCCGTATGCATTAACGAGGCGCTATCCTATTGAATCCACGGAGAGGGTAGCCCCATGGGTATGGATGTGGGTGCTGCCCGATGCCACACAGGCACCTAACCCCTGCCCCCTCTGCCTCCCCACCTGCCTCTCCCCGTCCCAGGACCCCAACTAGACGTCCCTCACCCCAGCCCCATGGCATCCAGGCAGCATTGGCCCGGGGCGGCGCGGCGGGGTTTGCACCCCCGGCCGGCAGGCGGCGCTGTCCGTGCGCCCGGCTCCCCTCGCGGGCCGCGCTCCTCCCCGCAGCGGGCTCGGGCCCCAGGTTCCCGGGCGCGGGAGTGAGAGGACGGGGGCGCGCGCGGCACAAAGAGCTTTTTATTTAAATTTGTTTAGAGTTCCGCGCATTTGCATGAAAAATGTGTGAGAAGAGCCAGCTCCGGTGACCTCATCCGCACCTGCCATTAACGTTCAATTAGCGGCTGAATGGCGGCCGCCCGACGCGACGTGCCGAGAATCCCGCCGGCCGCCGCGCAGCCCCGGGCGCAGGCTGGGCTGGGAGTGGGGGCTGGGGGCGCAGACCCCGCGGCCTCGTCCGCTCCCCGACTCTCCGGGGGGCCGCGGAGACCCCAGAACTCCGGTCTGGGGCGCCCCGGAGGTCCTTTTTTTGCGCACGGGGCGCCCCCTCCCTGGCACCGGCGCCGGCGGCCCTTGCGCCCCGTCCAAACTCAGAGGGGCGCCCGCGCCACCTTCGGGACGAAGTGTCAAGTACAAGTTCAAGTTCAGGGCCTGGCAGGGGTGTCGGGGGGGCGCCGAGCCTTCACCGGCCGCCTTTGTTCTTCAAGATAAACGCTCCCCAGGCCTCCACGGGCGGGGCCCCGCAGGCGCCCCCGCCCCCGCCCCAGCGCGCCCCGCAGGAGCCGCCTCCTCCCGCCGGCGCGGCGCCCGTCCCAGGTCCCAGCGCCCCCGCTCTCTCGCTCGGGGCCACCGAAGGGTCTGGGGGCTTGGGTGGAGGTCGGCGCGGCCCGAGCCCGTGGGGGCCTCCCTGGCCCCGCAATCCCAGCTGCAAACCGAGCTCGGTCGGTCGGACGGACGCCGGCGCGGAGGTAAGGAGCCTTGGCTGGGCCGCCCGCACCCCTCGTGCCCCGCCCCTCGCCCCCCGCGCGCGCCGCGAGCGAGCAGGGCCCCTGGAGGGAGGTTGAGCGGCCCCGTCGGGCCTGGGGAGGGGCGCACGGGGCGAGGGCGCCGGGTGCCCGCCTTCCCCGCGGGCGTCTGGCTCCCCCAGCTCTCCTCGGTGAGCCTCTGGGTCTCCATGTCTCCGTCGCAAATTTTGGCCAGAGGGGCCCCCAAGTAAGAATCTAGCCCCCCACCCCCCACCCCCTCGGACCCCGAGAGCTGGAGGTGTGTGGGCATCCCTCCCTGCCACCATCCCCAGCGCCTCCATTAAGGTCCTGGGACGCATGGTGGTAGCTGAGGTGGGGGTGTCCGTGATTTAATGGCCGGGCAGGGGCCTTTTGGGGGAGGGGGGATCCTTGTTTCTGCCCATAGGACCTCTTGTTGTTCCTGCGGGCCTGGACAGGTGTTAGCTTGCTGCTCCCCCAACCAGCACACGGCCAGGCTGAAAGGGGCACAGACCTTCCGAGGGGCCCCAACCTTGTCCCCTATTCCCGCCTTTCATTCTGAGGTCACTCGTGTGCTCCTGCTTTCGACACGGTTCTAACATCCGTGATGCCTGCTTTCTAAATCCACAGCACATGTGAGAAGTAGCAAATGTAAAAGGAGGACACGGCCTTTTCCCTGAAGCCAGACCGCTCCCCTTCGACGTCTCTTCCCCTCTTTTGCGTCGTCCCCCAATTTCTCATGACTGGGGTTTTTACTCATGATGCAGTTCCTCCTCATCTCCACTTGGCCAAACGTTAGCAAGACTTTCCTCCTCCAGGAAGTCTGCCCAGATTTCCCCCACCTCTCTTCCTCTCTTAACACTTTCAGCTGCACTGCCAAGTGCTCCGTAGACAAGAAATGAAATAGTCTCTGGATGAAGACATTAAAAACAAACAAACAAACACGCACATACATTTTAAAAACATTGAGGCTTAAGGGTTTATTTTATTTTATTTAACATTGGTTGCAACATCTCCCAGGGCCTCTTCCCTCTGTTCCAAGGACTCATTCCCAAGCAAGAACCAACAGGAAAAGGCTGGTTCCATGTACTATGATTTAAAAAGACAGGAGGAAAAGTTTGCAAGTTGCTTTAAAATTTTTAAAAAAGAAGAAATGCCAGAACGGAGTCCCTCAGCCTCTCTAGGGCCCCCTCTGGATCTGAGTGGGTCTTCTGGGGGCCTGGAGGGTTGAGCATCCAGGCGCAGCATCAAACCTAGCACCCCACCCCCCACCCCCCTGCAAGGCCTCAGCGAGGCCGCCAGGAAGCAGACTAAAAAGGGAGCGGGTGACCTACCTAGCGCAGGTCTTTCCGCTGGAGGTGATTCATCACTGACACTAGGATGTCAGAAGAGCCAGGGAAGATGTTTACATCTTTTTAAACAGGGAAACTGAAGTGATTTTTTTTCCCTGCAAAGCCATCTGCAAAGGATGCTCTACTCTAGACCCTTTCCCTCCCTGGTGGGAAGATTCTCCCTGGGTTATTGTGATACCTTGGACAACTCATTATTTTTCACTCCAATAGCCGAAGTTCCCAACTCGTGGATGGGTAGAAGGAGGAAATTTAACGCAGCAAAGGGCGGTGTGAATACTACTCTGTAATAGACGGAGAGAAAAAAAAAAGACTATATAGTAACTCATTTAGTCCTCCTAAAAGGAGATAGATCTTGTTATTAGCCCTCTTGTACAGAAGTGGAAATGTGTACAGAGGGGTTAAGTGAAATACCTTCCGTGTCAGCTAGAAAGGGGACCAGGCGGGCTTTGAACTTGGGCAGGCCTGTTTAGCCTCCACGTGCTTGACTGTACACATTGTAGCTTTGTTCTTTTTTTATATATATAATTTTTTTATTATTGATTTTTACACTGAGGAAGGGAGAGGGATAGAGAGCTAGAAACATCGATGAGAGAGAAACATCGATCAGCGGCCTCCTGCACACCCCCTACTGGGGATGTGCCCACAACCAAGGTACATGCCCTTGACCGGAATCGAACCTGGGACCCTTCAGTCCGCAGGCCAACGCTCTATCCACTGAGCTAAACCGGTTAGGGCTGTAGCTTTGTTCTTCATCACATTTCACGTGGCTTCTCTGGCCTTCCGCATCCGCCAGAGACAGAAGGAGGAACAGGGTGGGGTGAGGAGCCCCGCCTTTGGAGTGTTCAAACCCTGGCTCGCTCCCTTACAAATCACGTGACTGTTGCCAAATCTCCGAGGTCCTCCTCTGTTCAATGGGCTTGTAAATCAAGCTCATGGGCTTGTTGTGAAGATAAGATGTTGAGCTTGGCCTGGTGCCTGAGACATTGTAAAAGCCATTATTACTATTTTAACAGTAACCACCTTTAATGACAATGTTACTGTCACTTTGCATTTTCAAAAAAGCAACAGCCCACCCCCCGACCCCCCAAAAAAGAAAAACGGACACAGTTGGTCTCTGCATGCTTTAACCAAGCCTATGGGGCAGGGGGGGGGGGCGGGTAGGTGCCTGGATTGTGGATAACAACCCCCCAGGCGGTAACATGGATTCCCAATGTATTTGAAGGTGATGGATTCACTGCAGGCTCTTGAACTCTTGTCCGCCCTGGAGCCCGCCCACTTAGAAGTATATGTGTGTGGCCCCGGGGTTGAGCATCAACCTATGAACCAGGAGATCATGGTTTGATTCCCCATCACCCTGGTTGTGGGCTCGATCCCCAGGGAGGGGCGTGCAGGGGGCAGCCGATCCGATCCATGATTCTCTCTCATCATGAATGTTTCTACCTCTCTCTCTCCCTCTCTGAAATCAATAACGATATATTTATTTTAAGACGTGTATATGTGGGGTGGGGGGTGGGGAGGTTGAAAGAAGGACCCTGTAGCTAATTGGGGGTGAGAGGCTGGACAGGAGACTGTTAATGAGGGAAATCAGAGATGTGTTGTGTTTTTTCTTAGCTATAAAACCTGACCATCACCTTCGGAGGCGGAAAAGACCGGAGCATTGAGAGGCAGAGCTGGTGAGTGGACTCTTCTTCCTCCTTCCATAGAGCGAACAGCGGTTTACGGGGCATTTGTTCTGTGCTGGCGTCGATTTTTAGGCAACGGGGGTGGAGGGGGGACAGTAGAGAACAAACAGAAACCCCTGCGTCTCGGGGAGCTGACATCTGTGCGTGTGATATTTGTGCGGAGAGAGAAAGAAACCCCAAAAGTCCCTCTGGGATGGATGGGCTGGGCTTCAGCGCTCTCTTCCCCTTAAACCGAAGGCGCCTGCTTTCAGCGAGCTCTCGCTGCCTGCAGGTGGGACTGGGGAGGGAGAAAGGTAGAGAGAGACTGATTCAACTTCCTTCCGTATTGGAGAATAAGGGAAGGACTGAAGCAAAAGACCCCTCAGGCAAAGTGCTCATCAAGCAGGCAGTACACCGGCGGTCAGTCTGCCCGCCTCGCCTCACGCCCTTCTTGGGGGGCTAGGGCCCAGGGAGGGTGGGATCCTGGCCGCGGTGCAGGGACTGGGACGGGGTGAGGTTGCATCTAGGGGTCCGGGCAGCTCCTAGGAGCAGCTCGCCTGCAGTGGCTCAGTTAATCCTCGCCAGGGTCCTGGGAAGTGGGTACCGGTTGGTTAGTAATCTCTGTTCCAGAGATAACGAACATGAGGCACAGAGAGACTGAGGGAGGCCGCCCCAGGCCACGTGGGTAGTCAATGGCAGACCTGGGTCCCCTTTGAACCCAGGCAGCCCTCCCAACTCCACTACCACCCTGTCCAGCAAAGGACGTTTCAGAGAGAAACACGTTTCTAGGGGTGGAACCAAGTGTCCCCACGTGTCCCCAGAAGCCTGCAGGAGCCCCCTTATACTTCTTGGAGCCCCAGGTTAGAGGTGTTAGGAGCCTTCTGGATCACCCGCAGGTGAGGAAACTGCAGGTGGGAGGGACTCCCCCCAAGGTCATTGTCAAAGTGGACATCATCGGAACCCTAGTTGGGGCTGCATGTCAAGGTCTTGGGGTAAAAAGAAACCCCAGTCCTTTCATCACAAACCCAGAGGGAGGATGGAGAGGGTCAGGGAGGGGCGGGCTGCCCTGAGCTCCCCCACAAGGTTGCCCTTGGAGGGCTGTCTTTGTGCTGTCTTTGGGGGGGGGACTTACAGGAATGAGGAGGAAGCTGGGGTGCAGGTGGGCCACCAAGCCGGACAGGTCAGGGAGCCTGTCTTCTAGCCAGTGCCCTCTGAGCAGACCTTGAATCTCAGTGGCACCCACGTTGCCCCCCCGCCCCCCCCCGTCACTGGGCTGGTGATGGGGAGGGTGCCAGGTTCAGGAGACAGCTCTTCCTCGCTTTTCCAGAAGGTCTCCCGTCGATCACCAAACCACTGAAATGCATGCCTGGCTGATAAAATAGCTGCCATAACAAAACGGGGGAGATTTTCGCCCCGATTCACTCCAAAATCAGATTAGCTCTTGATGGAAAGGGTACCGCCCCTGGCGGGTGTGACGTTGGAATTACGGGCCCCAGAAGGGCCTCCTGCTTGCCAGGCCTCACAGCCAAACTCACCAGACCCGCCCGCCTGCGCCTGCGGGAGACGCACAAGTCAGAAACCAGGATGCCCACACCCGCCCCAGATGCATGTGCCCACGTGGCTTCCTTCAAGAGGTCCAACTTTTAGCTGGGGAAGCCCGCGGGAGGGGGCCCAAGGCCAAGGCTCACGCCCAGGCTTAGCTGCCTCCCCAGGAACCCGTATTCGGTATATTTTTATGATTTAGTCCGAATTTGTAATGGCAAGAAAATCAGTCACGGTGTGAGCATCGATGGTCCTCCTCCTGACCTCCCCTGCCGCTTTTTGGTGTGGAAAATAGGAAATCTGCTGCCCTAGCTGGTGTGGCTCAGTGGATAGAGCGTGGGCCTGCGGA
The DNA here is from genome assembly GCF_951640355.1 of Cnephaeus nilssonii. Classification (NCBI taxonomy): domain Eukaryota; kingdom Metazoa; phylum Chordata; class Mammalia; order Chiroptera; family Vespertilionidae; genus Cnephaeus; species Cnephaeus nilssonii. The sequence goes on along the minus strand of NC_137095.1, from coordinate 8,364,437 downwards.
CTGAAGGGTCCTGGGTTTGATTCCGGGCAAGGGCACATGCCTCGGTTGCGGGCTTGATCCCTGTCCCTGGTCGGGGCACATGTGGGAAGCAATCAGTTGGTGTGTGTGTCTCTCTCTCTCATTGATGTTTCTCTCTGTCTCTCCCTTCCACTCTCTTTAAAAATCGATGGAAAAATATCGCAAGGAAGAAAATATGAACACTGCGTTGTGGATGCATTATCTGCCCCTTCCCATGTGTCTTTCACTTCCTGGCTATCAATCTGGGGCTCCACGGAGAGTTATAGCGGGGGGGGGGGGGGGGCTCACCCGGTCAGTTCTGGGCAGCCCACCACGTGGCGCACCTCCAGCGCTCCGCAGTCCTGGCTTTGCGCCTTTGGGAGTATGGAGATCGGGGAGCCCCTCTCCCGCGCTCCGCAACCCTCTGCTGACATTGACCCGCGACCCACGGCTCTCACGCTATGAGGCTATTTGCAAGGCGCATCAGCCTCCATCCCTAACTCAGGTCCCGGCAGGAGACGCCAGGGGATGGCCTGCTTCCCTGGGGATGTTTGTAAACTAATCTCGGCCACCCACACTTCAGGCTCGGTGTGCACTCCCCCCCCCCCCCCCGCAAACCCCCCACCGGGGATGGGCTGGGTTAGGTGTTGGATTTGCGCTGACATCCTGGAATCGGGATGTTTATTCCTGCAGTTTACCCTAACCCCACGGTGCCCGCGTCTCCAGTCTCCTTCCTCCTCAGTCCGCGCGCAGCGGGAGAGCCGTGGGGTGTGGGCGGTGGAAATGGGGACACCGCACTTTGCACGCCGTCGTTCTCAAAGCATTTTCTCCCCCACAGATTCCTCCTCTCTGGTTCTGCGGACTGAAATGACCTTGTTCTGGTTTTGTTGTTGTTGTTTTTTAAAAAAAACGATTAAAAAGGAGAGATAGACAGACAACCTGGGCTGGCACCCCAAAATCAGGAGGAGAAAGCCCGCACCGGTACAAAGGTTTCCCCCACGCGGGCCCGCAGAAAACCCTCCGCTCCGCCGCGCTCCTCCGCCCTGCAGCAGGGAACCCCGCCCCGGGCCCCCCAAGGCCCCTGCGCGCCAGCTGCGCGCTCTCCGCGCCCAGCCGAGGCAGCCCAAGCTGGGGGTCCCTAGAGATCGTGGAGCCACTCGGAGGGTGAGACTGGGGTTTGTCCCACGACCTTGGCCCCAGGAAGCTGTGGAGACAGACAGACCCCAATTTTCTCCCCTCGGAGTTGAGAACAAAACCTGAAAGCGCGAGGTGGCGCCTCCGCGGCGGGGGCGGCCCCGCGCCGCGTGCCGCGCGGTTCCCAGGTCCCGGTTCCTGCTCTTTCCTAGTGGATGAGTGAGTGACCTAGCTGGTTAGTTAGCTCTTTTACGCAAACGGGAGCCTGGTCTCACGCAGAGTCCCCCGCGCCTGCCAGACCCAGAGTTGACCGGCTGGGCTCCGGGAGGAGGGATGGAGGGGAATTCTTGGTGATGAGAGGGGAGGTTCCCCCCCCCCCCGGAACCCCCTCAGTGAAGTGGCGTGGGCTTCAGAGCAGGAACAAAGGGCGAAGGTGCCCGCGAGCAGCGCGCCCTCGGCCCCCCCCCCCCCCCCCCCCGCACAGCCGCGTCCACGCCCCTCCCCGCGCCGCCGGCTTTGTGCGCCCGGCCCGCGCGGCGCTGCACCTGCCCGGCTTCAAGTACCTTGGCGAGGCGGCGCGGGCGGCTGTTCTCATCGCCATGCCGAAGTACCTGCTCATGAATAAACACCAGCCCCATTGATCAGGTACTTAGCGCGCATTGTGAAGGGGAAATTGGCCCCTTTCTTGCAAGTGTCTGTCCTCAACGCATCTGCACAGTCGTGGCTGCAGAATCCTCCCCCGCCCGCCCCCCGCCCCCCCAACCATTGAGTCACAAGCGCGCGCGCGCACTCGAAACACGAGGCGCCTCCAGGCTAAAATAAACTCGCTTTTCTTCCCGCAAGTGCGTGATTGAACTGTCACAATAGCCCGAGAGGCGGAGGCCGCCGGGTCAATAGCCCACGTCTCTCCCAGGGATAGGAAAAGTCAGCAAGTGGAATGCCAGGTCTTGGCAAAGCCTTCTCTGTGTCCCGGCCACAGGGGCCCGTGGAAACGCGCACAAAGCCCCAGGGGTCCCCCAAACACTGGACAAAATGTTGGAACCGGTGGCCCCTGGTGCCTGCCAACCTTCCCCGGGGGAGGTTCCTCCAATCCAGCCACACCCTCCACCCCAGCCCTACCCTATCCTGGGCACACACCTCTCTCTCTCTCTCTCTCTCTCTCTCTCTCTCTCTCTCTCTCTCTCTCTCTCTCTCTCTCTCCTTGGGTCCCACATCTGGGCCTGACTCTTAAGATGTGGGCGTGCGGGACAAAAGGGTATTAAGGATCCCGCCACGCAGTTTGCAAAACCTCTGGCCTGTGAAAGTGGTTCCCCTGGGCCCGGCTGGGCCCGAGGGCACTTTTCCACGGTGCAGCTAAGGCCTCGGGGTGCTGGGCGGCAGAGAAGGGGGAGCTCATGGGGCGGGGCGGGGTGGGGTGGGGGCGCACGTGTACATTGGTTGGTGCCCAGGAAGTCCTGGCAGTGAGTTTAAGGGCGTTTTCGTCCTGAGGGCTCGCGTGCTCGCCCGCCGCTTTCCAGGGTAGAATTTTCCGGGAAACATAATCCGGTTTTCTAGACCCGAATAGGGAGGGCCACAGGCAGTTCTGAAAATGAAAGTGTGGCTAGGCGTGGAGGTTTTGCCAGCTGAATATTTTCCAATCGCGTTGTCTTCATTCTGCTCTCCTGATTTATTTTCCTCCCTCCCTCCCTCCCTCCCTCCCTCCCTCCCTTTCTCCTTCTTCCCTTCCTTTCTTCCTTCCCTCCCTCCCTCCTTCCCTCCCTTCTTCCTTCCTTCCTTCCTTCCTTCCTTCCTTCCTTCCTTCCTTCCTTCCTCCCTCCCTCCCTCCTTCCCTCCCTTCTTCCTTCCTTCCTTCCTTCCTTCCTTCCTTCCTTCCTTCCTTCCTTCCTTCCTTCCTTCCTTCCCCTTTCCTTCCCTCCTTTTCCTTCCTTCTCTCTCTCTCTTTTTCTTCTCTTCTCTTCTTTCTCTCTCTCTCTCTCTTTTTTTTTTTGACAAACAGCAGCCTGGAGGCCCTTTGAAAGTTTGGCTCTGTGACCCTAACCCTTGCAAGGCTCTGGGCCGGGGTCCGGCAGGGTTCAGGAATCCGGGGTGTTTGGGACGTGGCTGCATTGGGGGGGGGGGGTTTCTTAGCCTGTTCCCTTTACACTGAAGGCAGGCGGCCTCAGAGAATCCAGCCTCCAATCTTTTGCCAACGCCTGGGTGGGATCTTTGGGGTCCTGCTGTGCTGCTGGCGGAAGTGCCCGGCTGGTTTTCGGGGAGGCCTGCGGGGGAGGCGGGGGGACTGGGCTGTCTCCTGGAGGGCTGGCGGGGCGCAGGGACTCTGAGTGTGAGAACCCGAGACTGTGGCAGGGGTGCTGCGGCTTTCACCAGTGGCCCGGGGTCGCCCTCCCCCCAACGCGCACCTTCGTTGCCACCGTGCAGGCGCCAGGCCCGAAGAGATCTTTCTGGAGCCCCCAGAGCACCATCATGCCCCCCCCCCCAAAAATAAACTCAGTCCCGCTGGGATTCGCCCAAAGACAGCTTGCTCTTCTTTGGAATATTCTAGGGGAAAAAACCACAAATAAACAAACAAGATCCCGTTTTTTCCTGGTGATTAAAGGGAAGTAATTGATGGGTGAGCCATTTGCATTAGAACGGGGAGAATGACTTCCGTAGGAATGGCTCCAGCTTGCCCTTGCTGGCCTCTGGGGCCACACAGTGGACGGGACTCAGTGGCTTTGCGGCTCCTGGGCCGCCTCCAGCCCACCTGGGCTCCGAGTCAGCCGGCTGTCTTCCTCCCCGGAGACCAGGGCCACCAGGCCCGGAGGCCACTGGGCGGAGGGGTTCCCTCCTGCCCCAAAGGACACCCCACAAACCCCTCCTCCTCCTGCGTTTACTCCCCACCCAGGGTCTGGAGTCTCAGCGTCGCCTCCTGCGGCTTTATTTCACTTGGAGGAAATTCTGGAATTCAAATGGGTGGCTCTCCTCTGTGTCGGATGCCTGTGTAGCCTGGATGGGGGCGCCTCCACGGGGGTGCGTGGATTTCAGGGCGGCTGACGGGCCGAGTACTGGGATCTGGGACCAGCCACCCACCGGGGCGCAGCCCGCACTCGCACTCGGAGTATCAATAAGGGCTCAGTCCCCTCCTGAGCGAGCCCCCACTTCCAGGCTTCTGAGCCACGCCCTGGGTTCCGTCCCTGCTGTCCCTCAGGGCCAGGGCGCATCCATGCTGAGGCCTGGACGGCTGTTTGGGAATCACTGGGGACTCGGTGGGCGAGGCCCTGGAGCGAGACTGGGGCCCCCAATCTCTCCCTCTTCCTCCCTCCCTCCCATTTCATCTTGGTTCTTCGAGTAGCGGCCCTCATCAGTGTCCCCGTCCCTGTGCCAGGTGCCAGGAGTGTGTGTGTGGGGGGCTTGTGGGGTTCAGCCTAGATTAGCCTGGAAAGGGGAGCTCGGAGGGAGGCCACAGGGCTGCTGGGGCCGGGGAGGGAGCCGCGGGAAGCCCTGGGTGAGATGGGGGTGTAGCGGGCACGGGGGGCGGGGGGGGGGTGCTGTCATCTCCTCTCACTGGCCTGCTGCAGCTGACCCGGGCTCTCCCCTCCCCTCCCGCCGTGGGAATTGCTAATGGCCCCTCGATATTTCACGTGGCAGATGCCTGGAGCCCCTCGGAGTGAGTGGGGAGGGGTCTCCCTCCGTGTTTTATGAAACCTCTCAGCTCAGCCCACAGATGTGTCTCCATCTTAAAGGGGGGGGCGCGTCTTTGGTCCCCCAGCCGGGCCCCCCATGATGCCCGCCACCAGTTAGCCTCTGGGTGCCAAGCCTGGAGGACTGCAGTTGCACCCCTTTCCCACCCACGGCAGCTGGGGATCCTGCCCCCGTGGTCAGCCCTGGCCTGGGCGCCACCCTCCAAGGACAAAGGTCAGATGCGGCCTAGGCCCCAAGGGTAGTCTAGGGATTCAGGGATCCCTGCCTTTTCTGCATGAGGCAGGGAAGGTTCCAGTTCTTTCTGGGGCTTCTTCTGGGCTCTGTTTTTCTCCCCATAACACAGATGGGAATGTTGAGGCTGACTGTCTCAGGTTGGCCAGCAGCCGGCGTCGGACCGAGGTGTGGCCACCCTGACTCTGGCCTGCCCTCCAGACAAGCACCCCCTGGCTGTCTGCACCCCCTGGCTGTCTGCACTCCATGGCTGTCTGCACCCCCTGGCTGTCTGCACCCCCTGGCTGTCTGTACCCCCTGGCTGTCTGCACCCCCTGGCTGTCTGCACCCCCTGGCTGTCTACACCCCCTGGCTGTCTGCACCCCCTGGCTGTCTGAACGCCCTGGCTGTCTGCACCCCATGGCTGTCTGTACCCCATGGCTGTCTGCACCCCCTGGCTGTCTGCACCCCCTGGCTGTCTGTACCCCCTGGCTGTCTGTACCCCCTGGCTGTCTGCACCCCCTGGCTGTCTGCACCCCCTGGCTATCTGCACCCCCTGGCTGTCTGTACCCCCTGGCTGTCTACACCCCCTGGCTGTCTGCACCCCCTGGCTGTCTGAACGCCCTGGCTGTCTGCACCCCATGGCTGTCTGTACCCCATGGCTGTCTGCACCCCCTGGCTGTCTGCACCCCATGGCTGTCTGCACGCCCTGGCTGTCTGCACCCCATGGCTGTCTGCACCCCATGGCTGTCTACAAGGTGCTGGGGGAGAGGGTAAAAGGACTGCGAGGTGGACCTTGCTGTTCCTACACTCACTCGGCCCAGTTTGCCCTTGCAGTCTCTGTTCCAGGCCCACTTTGCCCTCGCAGTCTCTGTTCCACCCTGCCAGCGGGTCCCTGAGTCTCCCTGTGGCTGAGCCGGTACCGGAGTACGTGTGTGTGTGTGTGTGGGGGGGGGTGGGCGGGTCCGAGGGTCACATGGGTCAGGTCCCAGAGTTCCTCGCATCCATGCCTCGGGCCTCCGGACGCCTCTGGCGCCTGGCCCAGACCGGCCGGCAGGGGGAGCTCTGGGCCGGGAAGGAGCGTGTTCCACGCCCCTCCTGGGTGGGGGCGCCACACCGTAGGGGTCGGTGGTTCCGATCCACACCTGACTCCCCTGTGTCCCAAACCTGCAGAGTGGGGCCCACAGAGCCACGAGTGGGCGCGGCTTAGGGAGGGGGCGGGGCGGCGGGGCCACCAGCGGCTCAGCCCTCCAGGCGGACCCTGGGGAGAATCGGGGCGCGCTGCGCAGCGCCTGTGCGCGCACCTAAGTGTGTGAGGCAGGAAAGGGGCGGATGGGGAAGGGGGTGGCCCCTGACACTTGGCCCCTAACATCTAAGCTGAAGGGGGCTTTCTAGACCATTTAGTCCAAGCACTTCATTTTTTAAAAAAGATTTTTATTGATTTCAGAGAGGAAGGGAGAGAGAGAAACATCAATGATGAGCATCATGGATCGGCTGCCTCCTGCACGCCCCCTACTGGGGATCCAGCTTGCAACCTGGGCATGTGCCCTGACTGGGAAGCGAACCGTGACCTCATGGTTCATAGGTGGATGCTCAACCACTGAGCCACACCGGCCCGGCCAAGCATTTTTTTAAAAAAATATATTTTATTGATTTTTTACAGAGAGGAAGGGAGAGGATAGAGAGTTAGAAACATCCATCAGCTGCCTCCTGCACACCCACTACTGGGGATGTGCCCGCAACCAAGGTACACGCCCTTGACCGGAATCAAACCTGGGACCCTTGAGTCCGCAGGGCAACACTCTACCCACTGAGCCAAACCAGTCAGGGCCAAGCATTTTGTTTTAATAGTAGGAAACGGAGGCCCAGGTGGGCAGACTTAGCCAGGGACTGCGACAATTAGAGATGGGTTAGCTCTGGGCGGGGGGGGGGGGGGGCGGGGAAGGGCTGGTCTCCCCAGTCTTCTCAGCCTGCTCCCTCTGCTGTCAGACATGGGACCTGCTGGAGATGGTGGAGGGGGGCACATCTGAAGGTTACAGTGTGGGTGTGTGTTCATGTCTGGAAGCAGCGTGTGGCCCGCCGAGAAGGAATGTGTGGCTACGTGGGTACCCGTGAAAGTGTACGAGTGGGTCTGCAAATTTTGTGCCTACAGCCCTAGCCGGTTTGGTTCAGTGGATAGAGCGTCGGCCTGTGGACTGAAGGGTCCCGGGTTCGATTCCGGTCAAGGGCACACGCCCAGGTTGCAGGCTCGATCCCCAGTAGGGGGCGTGCAGGAGGCGGCCGATCAGTGGCTCTCTCCCATCGTTGATGTTTCTGTCTCTCCCTCTCCCTTCCTCTCTGAAATCAATAAAAATGTTGTGCCTGCAAAAATGTGTGTGTGTATCCTAGTTGGTGTGGCTCAGTGGATAGAGCGTTGGTCCGAGGACTGAAGGATCCCGGGTTCGATTCCGGTCAAGGGCACGTACCTCGGTTGCAGGCTTACTCCCTGGCCCTGGTGTGGGCATATGTGGGAGGCAGCCAGTCAATGTGTCTCTCTCACATCAATGCTTCTCTCTCTCTCTGTCGCTCCCCCTCCCTTCCACTCTGTCTAAAAATCAATGGAAAAATGTCCTCGAGTGAGGATTAACAGAAAAATATATTTTTTAAAATATGTTTTATTGATTTTTTACAGAGAGGAAGAGAGAGGGATAGAGAGTTAGAAACATCGATGAGAGAGAAACATTGATCAGCTGCCTCTTCCACACCCCCTTACTGGGGATGTGCCCGCAACCAAGCTACACGCCCTTGACGGGAATCGAACCTGGGACCCTTGAGTCCGCAGGCCTACGCTCTATCCACTGAGCCAAACCGGTTTCGGCCAGAAAAAATATTTTTTTAAAAACGTGTGTTTGTGAAGGGGTGTGTATAGAGGAGGGAAGGGATATTTTGTGTCTGCAAATAGTGTGTGTACCCACTTAGAAAGGGGTGATTGTGGATAATTGCACCTTCTCAAGAGGTGAGTGTGAGTATGTGTGCGCTCATGAGTCCTGCACCCCTCCCTCCCCCCCCACTCTCCCGCCCCCCTCCCGCACTGAACCCTCCCCCCAGGCCAGGCCCTGAAAGAGGAGGGAGGGGTGAGAAGGCCAAGGGACACAGGCCCTGGGGTGTGGGGGTGTATCCAGGTCCCCACACCCAGCAGGGCTCTAAGGAGTCACAATTAGGCGATACTTCTCCTGAGCTGGAGGGGAGGAGGAGGGGAGGAGGAGGAGGAGGAGGAGGAGGAGGATTATGGCAAATTCATTTCTATTTTCCAGCCCAGTAGGCCTGCAGTGTGTCCCCGGGTGTTAGCATGAGAATGGGCCAGGGGGGGGCTCCGCGGCCCCCCTCCCGACCTCCTGACCCCTCCCCACCACGTGAATAGGGCGCTCACAGCCTCTCCAACCCCCTCTGCAAAGCCAAGCCTCCTCGTCGGGTAATTTAATATATCTGAAGCCCCGGTGCTCTATTTTCCCTCCCGTCCGGGTTTGTTTTAGGCATTCACGCCCTCGCCCCGTCATTAGACGGCCTTGTTTGACGGATGGAAGGAGCGGCGATGAGACCACGGCCCATTGTAAGCCGCCTTCCCTGTAATTAGGATGGTGTTCCCAGCCATTGAGGCCTTTCAGCGGCGGAACAAAAACTCCCCGAGATGAACATCCCCCAGCTCTCAGCGCCCCCCCTCCCCCCCCCCGGGCTGGGAAAGGGGCTGCTAGTTAAAGGGACTCCTTGGGGGCCAGGCTGTTTGGCCCAAGGACAGCCGGGGTCCTGCCAGGGTGGGGACTTGAGGGGCCGTGTGGAGTGGGCACCAGACAAAGGCTCTTGAGGTCCCCGTCAACACCAGCGACTTATCCGCACGCCCCACGCGCTCAGCCAGCCCAGGGCCCGCCTGTGTCCGTGGGATCGAGGGAAACGGAGCCAGGCTGGGGGGGGGGGGGTACATGTGCAGCACACACTCACACGCACACCAGGTCATCCAGACCCAGACGCAGATGCGGCTTCTGAACACCCCAAAACACGCAGTCGCTCACATGGGCTTGCATGACATTGTCAACACGCATGCATGCGTGCACGCAGGCACGCTCAGACACAAGACTGCAGAGTCACAGAACCAGGTGGGACCATCCCCAGCCCGGTGAGGCTCAGCGGTTGAGCGTTGACCCAGGAACCAAGAGGTCACTGGTTTGATTCCCGGTCAGGGCACATGCCCGGGTTGCAGGCTCAGTAGGGGTGTGCAGGAGGCAGACGATCAATGGTTCTCTCTCATCATTGATGTTTCTCTCTCTCTCTCCCTCTCCCTTCCGCTCTGAAATCAGTAAAAATATATTTTAAAAAAACACAGATACAGAAACTGACATGTACATACACGCATGGACACTGCACATCCCTTAACTCACGATGACACGTGAACACTCAGGGAAATACTACAGCACTGAAATGCCATGCGTGGTTTGGCATGGTACCCGGGCCAGCCTCTCCCAGACCCTCCTGACCGGACACGCAGAGGGTCTCATGGGGTAAGGCTTCACCCAGCTACACACTGTGCTGTGAGCTCACCCCCCCCCCCAGGCTGGATTCTCCTCTGTGGACCTCCCCATGCCCTTTGGGAAGAGAAATCTCCCTTTTCAAGATTTCCCTTTGGCCCAGCTGGGGTTGGTCCTGCTGGCGTGGCTCAGTGATTAAGCGTCGACCTGTGAACCAGGAGGTCACAGTTCTATACCTGGTCAGGGCACAGGCTTGGGTTGCAGGTTCGATCCCCAATGTGGGGCGTGCAGGAGGCAGCAGGTCCATGATTCTCTCTCATCGTTGATGTTTCTCTCTCTCTCTCTCCCTTCCTCTCTCAAATCAATAAAAACAGATTTTAAAAAAGATTTTGCCTTTGAAGGTAGGTAGCTGGCTCTCTGGTACATCTGTGGCTTTTTCCCGGTCTCAGGAGAAGAGGTGATACTGGGTCTGAGCGACTGCCACCTGACCCCCAGGGAGGGTTCAGATAGGGGCAGGGCAGTCACCTGCCAGGGATTCTGCGTGGGAATTTATTTAATTCAGCTCCTCCTCTGTGTCAGATACAAGCCTTTCTTCAAAGGAACTTAGAGTCTTTTTTTTTTTTAATATACATTTTTATTTCAGAGAAGAAGGGAGAGAGAGAGAGAAACATCAATGATGGGAGAGAATCATTGATCAGCTGCCTCCTGCACGCCCCACACTGGGGATCGAGCCTGCAACACGGGCATGTGCCCTGACTGGGAATTGAACCGTGACCCCTAGGTTCATGGGTCAAAGCTCAACCACTGAGCCATGCTGGCCGGGCAGGAACTTAAGAGTCTTAAAAGGGGCAACCAGACCCACACAGTACCCAGGCTTGGGGCAGGGGACAGCGATGACACTGAGGACGAGTGGAAAGGGGTGTAATGGCTTTTAGTTTCCATACGGGAATAGTAGTACCAGGGACGGGAGTGGACCGGCTGCTGCCCTGTGCCTGGGAAGGCCCAGCGTTGGGTAAATGATGGACTAGCTGGTCTCCAAAGCCTTTCTCCTCTCTAAGATTTTTTTAAAATATATTTTTTATTGATTTTTTACAGAGAGGAAGGGAGAGGGATAGAGAGTTAGAAACGTCGATGAGAGAGAAACATCGACCAGCTGCCTCCTGCACATCCCCCACTGGGGACGTGCCCGCAACCAATGTACATGCCCTTGACCGGAATCGAACCTGGGACCTTTCGGCTCTAAGATTTTTTTTTTGCACGGTGTAATATAGGTGTTGAGGGTCTGGGCTCTGAACACACCCAAGTTCAAATCCACAAACAACAACGACAACAAAAACCCACATAGGAGCTGTGTGTGACCTCGGGCACCTCTCCTGGGACCTGGGTGTCTTCAGCCGTAAAGAGGAGGTGATATCCGCTCTGTGAGGGTTGTTGGGGGGTTAAGGGAGCTAATACAAGCAGAAGAGCCAGGCACTGCACACAGTAGGTGCTGTTCAGTGTTGCCTTGCCTGCAGGAAGTGCTCAATCAGTGTTAGCCAAAGCAGTGAATGTCAGAGCACTAAGGAAGTATCTGTTGAGTAAATGAGTACATTTTTCATTTTGTTTGCATTTAGGATAGAGTTACAGGAAAATGAGATTTTCCTGGGAGCCTCTTGCATATAACTTTGGCAGGAGGTGAGGGAGGGGTCAGTTCGCACAGGGTGGTTGGAGGGTCCCTATAGCTTTAAAAACAAACTTTCCAGCCCTGACAGGTTTGGCTCAGTGGATAGAGCGTTGGCCTGCGGACTGAAGGGTCCCAGGTTCGATTCCAGTTAAGGGCATGTACCTTGGTTGCGGGCACATTCCCAGTAGGGGGTGTGCAGGAGGCAGCTGATCGATGTTTCTCTCTCATCGATGTTTCTAACTCTCTATCCCTCTCCCTTCCTCTCTGTAAAAAAATCAATAAAATATATATTTAAAAACAAACTTTCCAGCCTTCTGAGCTGGCGCTGGCTCAGGTTGTTACCCTGCGCGCCAGCAGGGGGAGCCCCAGCCGTCACCGCGTGGCTGGCTCCTGCAAGGGGCGTGGGAGGAAATGAACACTTAACAGCACCTACTGTGTGCAGTGCACATGTTGGGCAACGCAGCACCCTCAGGAAGCTGGGGGTGTGGATGGAGCAGTCAGCTGCCCTAGGACCAACACAGACGTGGAGGTCAGACTTATAGAGCAGGAGGGGACCAGGTGTGAGACGTGCAGGGGCCTGGACTGGGGAAGGCCCAGTTGGTGGGGACCTGGCTCTCTGCTTCCCCACTGCACCCTCAGCACCCACCTCGGACCCATGGACCGAGACCTGCTCTGTCCAATCAGAACTACACAAATTGCATCTATACTGACCAATCAGAAACCTCACCTACCTGTTTTGTAATACTCTTTGGGGGAACTTTTTGTTAACAGAAGTTGCTGAAATGGTGGGGCAAGGGAAGGAGGGGAGGCATTTAAAGTCACTGGCTGAGGGCCAGTGTCCCCTTCAGCCAGGGTCTGGGTCTGAGGACCTGAAGTGGGACCCTGGCAGGGGAAGCCACCTCACTTTTCCCATCTGTGTAATGGGTGTGAACATGTCTGCTCACCCGTTCTCAGTGGAGGTGGCCAGTTGCCCTGGCACAGACATTTTAATGACATAATGACACTATGGGGGCTGTGATAAGAGCTTTCATTTGGCCCCAGCCGGTTTGGCTCAGTGGATAGAGCTTCGGCCTGCGGATTGAAGGGTCCCGGGTTCTATTCCGGTCAAGGGCACATGCATGGGTTGTGGGCTCGATCCCCAGTAGGTGACGTGCAGGAGGCAGCCGATCCATGATGCTCTCTCATCATTGATGTTTCTGTCTCTCTCTCCCCCTCCTTTCCTCTCTGAAATCAATAAAAATACTTTTTTTTTTTTTTTTTAAAAAAAGAGGTTTAATTTGTCTCAGTGACCAAAAGGAACTGCTTCCCACCCATTTCACAGTTGGAGAAACTGAAGCTGGGAGCAGTAAAGTGCAAAGTGACGTGCCCAAGGTCACCTGGGGAGGAGGGGGGCGGGGGCTGGGGTTTGGAAGGCAGTCTGGGTCTGGCCACCCCTTCATGCCAGGAAACCGAGGAGTCCCCCAGTTGTCTGTCTGCCTCATTGTCCCCCGAGGGCCTGTCTTTGTTCAGGAAGAAGTGGCTGTGGGGTGGTGCTGAGTCCTCCACCCTGGAGGGTCTGAGAGAAGAGAAGGGAGAAGGCCAGGTAGGGCGGGTGGAGTGGCCTAGGCCGAGGGCACTGGTGGGGAACCCCAAACCCGGAGTCATTTTATTTTATTTAAAAAAAATACTTTTATCTATTTCAGAGAGGAAGGGAGAGATGGAAACATCAGTGAGCCCTAGCAGGTTTGGCTCAGTGGATAGAGCAGCGGCCTGTGGACTGAGGGTCCCAGGTTCGATTCCGGTCAAGGGCACATGCCCCGTTGCGGGCTTGATCCCCAGTGAGGGGCGTGCAGGAGGCAGCCGATCAATGATTCTCTCATCATTGATGTTTCTAGCTCTCTCTCCCTCTCCCTTTCTCTCTGAAATGAATAAAAATATTTTTTTAAAAAAGAAAGAAAGAGCCAAAACCGGTTTAGCTCAGTGGATAGAGCGTCGGCCTTCGGACTCAAGGGTCCCAGGTTCGATTCCGGTCAAGGGCATGTACCTTGGTTGCGGGCACATCCCCAGGTGGGGGTGTACAGGAGGCAGCTGATCGATGTTTCTCTCTCATCGATGTTTCTAACTCTCTATCTCTCTCCCTTCCTCTCTATAAAAAATCAATAAAATATATTTTTTTTAAAAAAGAAAGAAACATCAATGATATGGTAGCAAAGTATGGTAGCAATCATCTCAGGTACAAACTGCTGTTTGGGTTCTGTACTTATTTGCTTGCTAAAACAATAGAAAGTTATTTTGATTTTCTGAACTTAGGTATGATTGAATACTCCCTTGATGGCGGTTTGAATATCCCATTGATTGTGATCTCACTGGTCATCGAAGCACATTCCCCTGGGACCCAAGACAGTTCAGTGATCCTAAATTGCCTCAGTAGCTACAGAGAGTGCATTCCTGTTGACTCCGTGATCCCAGAATCTGGACAGCACAATTCTTCTAAAATTGCCCCGGTGGTCCCAGATCATGTGTTTCTGTTGATTCAGTGCTTCGTAGATACTTTAGATAACTAACTTGCCCAATTTCGATTCTGTAAAAGCTTTGCACGAAACAGGTTCCTCATTCCAGACCCAAAGATGTAATCGATACTTCTGTGATATTCTGCCAATAGAAGCCAGGCGTGGCAAGCTGTTCGGGGCTGCGAGATTTGGAGCGTCAGCCCCTCGTATGCTGCCGGCCTTTAATAAATGACTCCATAATTCGACTTTTTTTTTTTTTTGAGGCGTCCTTTGTAAGATGGGGGGTTACACCACAACAATGGGAATCAAACCCGCGACCTCTTAGTTCCTGGGGCCTGTTTAACTCTCCAAAGTTGGGGCAATACAGTCGGGGGGGAACTGGGACTGAAACTATTTGAAGGGGCCAGCCCCTCCCATCGGGGTCCCCAAGCCCGAGGTGGCGGGTTCCTCCGCGCTCACAGCGGCCTCGTGTGGCGGCGCGTGGCATTGCTACCTGGGCGGCCAACCCCTGGTCCAGGCGCATCCCGGGCGGGGTTACTATGGAGATGAGAAGCCAGAAGGCGCGCATCCAGCGCTCAGCACCGTTGTCTACCCTGATTACTATTATTGCTGTCGTCGTTGTTGTTGCCATGGCCCTGAGAAGGGGGAGGGGACAGGGAAGCTGGGGCTGAGCCGTCTTCTGCCCCATCCCCGGTGCCAGGGGCCGGCGGCGGGCAGGGGAGAGGGACCGCGTGCCTGCCCAGGCCGGCCAGGCAATTTCCTGGAGGAGCTCCGTTTGGTGCCTCTTGATTCCAAGTTAATTAAACATGGCCGCTGGGGGGTCGTTGCCATGGTGACAATTAGGCCGGGAAGGAGCCTCATTAAGGAGCAGTTTTTAACGAGGCCTGTTGTTTTTACCCCGCGATCCGTGCGCGCCGAGAGGAATTCTTCGGGTGGCTTCTGTTCTCCTTTTGTGCATTTAAAAAAAATACGTATATATATTTTTTATTGATTTCAGAGAGGAAGGGAGAGCGAGAGAGATAGAAACATTAATGATGAGAGATAATCATGGATCGGCTGCCTCCTGCACGCCCCCTGCTAGGGATGGAGCCTGCAACCCGGGCATGTGCCCTTGAACGGGAATCGAACCCTGACCTCCTGGTTCATAGGTTGATGCTCAGTCAGTGAGCCATACTGGCTGGGCTCCCTTTGCTGCATTTTGGATCCATTTTTAGGGAGATGTTGAGTAAGAACGAGATAGAATTCCTGGTTGAGTCCCTCTGAAGAATGAACAGGGCAACAGGTTTCTCTCTCTCTCTCTCTCTCTCTCTCTCTCTCTCTATATATATATATATATATATATATATGTATATGTATATGTATATGTATATTTACATATTTACATATTTATATTATATATATATATGCACACACACATATATATGTATGTATGTATGTATGTATGTTTTTTATTGATTTTTAGAGAGAAAGGGAGAAGGATAGAGAGAAACATCATCAAACAGCTGCCTCCTGCACACCCCCCACTGGGGATCGAACCCATGACCTCCCGGTTCCTGGGTTGACGCTCAACCACTGAGCTACACCAGCTGGGCAGGGGCCAACAGATTTCTTCTCCCTGGTGCTGCTGCTGGTGCATCTGAGAGGCCTGGGTGCAGAGAGAGGCTTGGAAAGGGAGCAGAGGGTGGAGGCCAGGAGGTCAGAGCAGGGGTGAGAAAGGAGGGTTTTATTAAAAATGACATGGCTCAGTAATTGAGCATCGACGTATGAACTGGTCAAGGGCATGTACCTTAGTTGCGGGCACATCCCCAGTTAGAGGTTTGCAAGAGGCAGCTGATCGATGTTTCTCTCTCATCGATGTTTCTAACTCTCTTTCCCACTCCTTTCCTCTCTGTAAAAAAATCAATAAAGTATATTAATATATATATTATTTTTTAAATTAAACTGGGGGCCTTTCCTGGAACGTAGAAATGTCGCTTCTGCTGCCCAATCTGGTTCTCGGACTGAGTAGGAGGCGTGGAGGCCCACCAAGCCTGGCCCCTCTCTCTTTAAAATATCAATAAAAACATTTTTTAGAAGTGAAAATTTATTTTTTAAAGAAAAACAATTTTAAATATAAAAATGTTGCATGCAATAAACATTAATATCTCAAGAAAAATGATTTTAAATATACTAATGTTACATGCAATAAACACCAATTATTCAAGAAAAAACTATCTTAAATATGATAATACTAGAGGCCCGGTGCATGAAATTCATGCACAGGTAGAGTCCCTAGGTCTGGCGGGTGATCAGGGCTGATCTGTGGCTCGACCAGCAGGGCGATCGGGCCCCCCTAACCCCCCTTCCCTGCTGGCACCTGCCTTGGCTGGCCAGGGGCCTGCGGGCTGCGGGCAGCTCCTACGTTGAGTGTCTGCCCCCTGGTGGTGAGTGTGCCGCTTGTTCGCCATTCAGTTGATTTGCATATTAGGCATTTATTATAGAGGACTAGAGGCCTGGTGCATAAAATTTGTGCATGGGAGGTGGGTGTCCCTCAGCCAGTCCTGCACCTCTCCAATCTGGGACCCCTCGGGGGGATGTCCGACTGCCGGTTTAGGGGCATTAACTCCAGCCATTTGGAAAATCACACAGAATGTCCTTGACATACAAACAGTGTGGTTTTATGAGTTGTTTTAATAATAATGGCCATTCCTTTAAATAATATCTGCTTACATACAATACAACTGGTACTATGTGACTTCAGAATGTTAATATCACAAAAATCATAGAAGGTTGTAGTGGAAATAACCTTGAATTGTCTAGTCCAAACTTTTTTTAAAAAATATATTTTATTGGTTTTTTTACAGAGAGGAAGGGAGAGGGATAGAGAGTCAGAAACATTGATCAGCTTCCAGTCCTACACACCCTCTACTGGGGATGTGCCCGAAACCAAGGTACATGCTCTTGACTGGAATTGAACCTGGGACCCTTCAGTTCACAGGCCGATGCTCTATCCACTGAGCCAAACCGGTCAGGGCCAAACTTTTTTTAAAATATATTTTTATTGATTTTTTACAGAGAGGAAGGGAGGGAGAGGGATAGAGTCAGAAACACCGATGAGAGAGAAACATTGATCAGCTGCCTCCTGCACACCCCCGTACTGGGGATGTGCCCGCAACCAAGGTACATGCCCTTGACCGGAATCAAACCTGGGACCCTTCAGTTCACAGGCCGAGGCTCTATCCACTGAGCCAAACCCGTTAGGGCTAGTCCAAACTTCTATAAATATTGGAATTCCCTTTTCAAAGACTTTGAATCCTTTTTATCCTAAGAAGCCTAGCCAACTTTTGAGGCAACCCATTTTCTGTGAAAGGACTGGGGGACTCCGGCGGGGCTGAGGGGACTTGGCGCTGCCATCTTGTGGCTGTGGGTGCTGCGATGGCGTGACGATCAATTTGCGTATTCCCTCTTTATTCGATAGGATTGCATGCAATACGCATTAATATTTCAAGAACAGAAGGATTTGAAGTATAATAATATTACCAAAACTGTACTAACGTAGTATGATACCACAAAAGTTGTAGGAAATATTAAAAATCTGCAAATAGCAGGATTACTTCTCTGATATTCTGAAAAAACATTTTTTTTTAAAGTGTGCACAGTAACTCCAGTTAGACTCCCTCCCCCTCCAACACGGCCCTCCGTGGGCTCCAGTGCAATCCCCTTTCAAGCCCACAGATGATCCTGTGAGAGGTCCTCAGAGCCCGTCTGAATGGGGGGGGTGGAGGGAGGGAGGGAGAGGGGGCTGGCGGCGCTGAGCCAAGCGCTGGGAATCCCGCAGCCCCAGAGTGAGCGTCCCTGACTCACAAAGAGGGCGACAGTCACACTTCCTTCCCAGCTCCGAGGTTCCCAGGCCGAGGGGGGGGGGCGGGGGATGGGGGGAGCCCGCGTTTCCTGAACGGAGGTCGGCTCCCCCTGCCGCTGGGGCTCCTTGGGGGGCCTTGGCGGTGGCCAGTAAAGGGAAGAAAGGCTCCTTCTCTCTGGGTGGCAGGGGCCTGGCACGGCGCGGCCCGGGACACAGCGTCCAGTGTGTAGCTCCAATGGGCATTCAGAAGCCCAGGGCCTGGCAGGCTGCGCCAGATGCCAGCAAAGGGGGCGTTATCCCGTCCTCCCCCGAGCCGATGGGGCCTCCCCTCTGCTGCTCTGGGGACCCTCGGGCGCCCTGCCCCCAGGGTGGGTGGGACCCAGGGGTGCCCACTGTCAGGGGCAAGTCCTGGCTATGAGCTTGGAAGTCTTAGTCTGTGCACTACTTTTTAAAAAATTTTTAAAAATATTTTTATTGATTTCAGAGAGCAAGGGAGAGGGGGAGAGAGAGAGAGAGAGAGAAACATCAATGGTGAGAGGGAATCATGGATCGGCTGCCTCCTGCATGACCCCCACTGGGGATCGAGCCCACAACCCGGGCATGTGCCCTTGACTGGACTCAAACCTGGGACTTTTCAGTCCCCAGGCCAACACTCTATCCTCTGAGCGACACCAGCCAGGGCTGAGCGCTGCTTTATAGAACTAAATTAGAACTAATGATCACCCACGTTCAAACAGGGCCTGAGAGAGACGGCTGCTGTTTGCAGAGCACAGCCTGTGAGTCAGAGACTCAACAGCCATTATCCCGTAAGGCACACCCCGTCCTGTCCTACAGTAACTATTTCTAGCCCGGCCGGTGTGGCTCAGTGGTAGAGCGTCAGTCGACCTATGAACCAGGAGGTCACGGTTCGATTCCCGGGTCAGGGCACCTGCCCAGGTTGCAGGCTCGATCTCCAGTAGGGGGCGTGCAGGAGGCAGCCGATCCGTGATTCTCTCTCATCATGGATGTTTCCATCTCTCCCTCTTCCTTCCTCTCTGAGATCAATAAAAATATATTAAAATTAGAAAGAAAGTGGCATTCTAGTTCCCCCACCTGCCCGGGCCGGGCTCTGCTGGTACTTCCTGGGGCCCCGGGCCAGCTGGGGGGCTCTCTCCGCTTTCATGAGCTCAGCACAGCTGCCGGGGCCCAGAGTGGCTGCCGCCCAGCTGGCCCTGCTCGGGGTGGGGGTGGGGGTGCTGGGAGGAAGCCTGGGTGGGAGGGTGGGAGAGCCGGCTTCCTGGGGCCTCCCCGGGTGCCCCTTTGTCTGGCCCTTTATCCAGAAGAGCGGCTGCGATTGTGCGGGGCACAAAGCCCCCGTGGTGGCCCTGACTTCCCACCCCCGCCTGTGGGGAGAGGGATTCTCAGGCTCCCGCAGGCGGCCTCCGGCCCCTCCCGGCAGCCCGACGCCCAGTCGCTCTACGTGCAGAGCCAAGACCTGCCCGTCCAGCCCACGTCAGTTCCCCCACCCCCGGGATCCGGGCACTCACATGGGCCCCCGGCTGGGCGCCCTGGTCCTCAGGGGCCCATCCCTGGACACACGGCCGGCGGCATCCCCGCTAAATGCTGGGGAGACTCCGGAAGGTGCCCTGAGCGCCATGCATAGGCCGCAAAGCCTTTTCGGGGGGGGGGGGGGTTGCTGACATGCAGGGCGGGCTGAGTGTGAGCCACCCCAGGAGGCGGCTGGAAAGTGGGGCGAGGCTGGGGAGGGGGCAGGAGGGCATGTCTGTGGGGTCCTTGTGCCCAAGGAGGGAGGAGGGAAGAGGAAGCAGGGAGGAGCTCCTTTCCCTCCCTCCCCCTTTAAGCTCTTTATTTATTGATTTTTTACAGAGAGGAAGGGAGAGCGATAGAGAGTCAGAAACATCGATGAGAGAGAAACATCGATCCGCTGCCTCCTGCACACCCCCTACTGGGGATGTGCCCGCAACCAAGGTACATGCCCTTGACCGGAATCGAACCTGGGACCCTTGAGTCCACAGGCGGACTCTCTATCCACTGAGCCAAACCGGTTAGGGCTTTATTTATTTATTTTTAAAAATATATTTCAGAGCGGAAGGGAGAGGGAGAGAGAAACATCAATGATGAGAGAGAATCATCGATCAGCTGCCTCCTGCGCGCCCCCTACTGGGGATCGAGCCCAAAAGCCGGGCATGTGCCCTTGACTGGAATCGAACCTGGGACCCTTCGGTCCGCAGGTGGACGCTCTGTCCACTGAGCCAAACCGGCTAGGGACCCCCTCCCACTCCTTTTAAGCCCTTTAAACCAGAGGTGGGCTCAGCCCTGTGCCCTCGATGATGCGTTCACTGCTCCCAGTGTTACCCTGTCCTAAGGTGGAGAGAAGTCCATGACTGTCTCAAGACCTCACGTCTCATACGTGGAATCAAGGCTGCGGGTCTCTGACCCCTAAGACCGTGCTTCTCGCCAGTCTTCAAGCGAGAGGGCAGCAGGTCTAGCCGGCGCGGCTCAGTGGTTGATCGTCAGCCTAGGAACCAGGAGGTCACGGTTCGATTCCCGGTCAGGGCACATGCCCGGGTCTCAGGCTCCATCCCTAGCGTGGGGCGTGCAGGAGGCAGCCGATCGATGATTCTCTCTCATCATTAACATTTCTATCTCTCTCTCCCTTTCTGAAATCAATAAAAACATATATTTTTAAAAAAATAAAAAAGAGCCCTGACTGGTTTGGCTCAGTGGATAGAGCGTCGGCCTGCGGACTCAGGGGTCCCAGGTTCGATTCCGGTCAAGGGCATGTACCTTGGTTGCAGGCACATCCCCAGTAGGAGGTGTGCAGGAGGCAGCTGATCGATGTTTCTCTCTCATCGATGTTTCTAACTCTCTATTCCTCTCTGTAAAAAATCAATAAAATATATTAAAAATAAATAAATAAATAAAATAAAAATAAAAAAGAAATAGGGCAGGAGACTGCAGGCCAGGCCCCTGCAGATGAGGGCAGGACGCATCCTGGGAGAAGGCCGGTGGGGGGCCTGGAGCACCCCCCTCCCATCTGTCCGCCCACCCCGGAGCCTCCCTCGGAGATGTCACTTGAATTCAGCGTTGACAAAAGCCGGGGGGCAGAGGCGGGAGCGCAGCACAGCTGCAGGGACGAGGTGGGAGGGAGGCAGCCAGCCAGGGATGTTCCCAACCCCAGCCGCCCCTAAATCCACACACATATGGCTCTCTGGGCCGGCCGCTGGGATGGACACAGGCCTTGTCAGGAGAGAGGACGCCGGCACCCCAAACCTCCAGGGCTGCCTGAGGTTAGAGCACCTCCCCGGGCGGGGGCATTCGGCAGGTCTCGGAGGCAGGCAGGGCGGCGTTGGCATCCCCCGTGGCCCTCGGGGAACCCGGGGGTGACCTGGGCGTGGAGGTGCAGGCCCTGGGCTGTGATGCACCCTCACCTGCTTCCGCTGCCCAGCCTTCCTCCCGCACTCCAGCCCCACCCTCCTGGGAAGAGTGAGAAACAGAATAAAGTTCTCATTTCCATCCCATGCGTTAGGGGAGGGACAATGTGGAAGCTGCTGATTGTCTGTCGTGGCTCCCAGGCAGCCGCCAGCTGAGTAAGGTATCCCAGCCTGTTTGGGGTGCCTAATCCTGCAATTAATCAGCACTGGATTGGGGTGGGGGGGGGGCCTGTGTGCTCAAGCCCAGAGGTGGGAAACCTGGCAATTAAAGGGACAGACAGCCCTGACTGGTTTGGCTCAGTGGATAGAGCGTTGGGCCTGTGGACTCAAGGGTCCTGGGTTCGATTCCGGCCCAGGGCATGTGCCTTGGTTGCGGGCATATCCCCAGTGGGGGGTGTGCAGGAGGCAGCTGATCGATGTTTCTCTCTATCCCTCTCCCTTTCTCTCTGATAAAAAAGAAAAATCAATAAAATATGTTTAAAAAAATAAAAAAGCGCAGGAATAGGCTTTAAAAAAAATAAAGGGACAGACCCCCTCTCCTTTCTGGGGGCTGGTGATGAGGTGTGAGGATGCAGGGACCAGGGCAGAGTCCCCAGGAAATCGGTCTGGTTACTTTGAATTCAAACACATAGTGAGCCATAGTGAGCCCTAGCCAGGTTGGCTCAGTGGATAGAGCGTCGGCCTCGGACCGAAGGGTCCTGGGTTCGATTCTGGTCAAGGGCACGTACCTGGGTTGCACGCTCCTCCCTGGCCCGGGCCCTGGTTGGGGTGAATGCAGGAGGCAACCAATCAATGTGTTTCTCTCACATCGATGTTGCTCTCTGTCTATCCCTCTCTCTTCCACTCTCTCTGGAAATCAATGGGAAAATATCTTCGGGTGAGGATCAAACACAAACACACACACACACACACACACACACACACACACACACTCACACACTCTCAAATCCATAGTGTGAGTCTGTGGCTCCCGCCATCCCCCAGAAGTCCCTGGGATTACCATCCAATCCGATTTAGCAGCCTGCCCTCTGGGAGCCTAAATGTTAGAACAGAAGCGACTGATGGACACACACACACACACACACGCACATACACACACACACACACACACACACACACTCAGGGGCATTTGATCAGTCTGGCAGGAGGGACTGTTTATGGAAGTGATTCTATTTATTTTGTTCCCGGTACTAAGCAGGCTTGGCAGGGACTACGCCTCTCCTCTGGGTCGGCTGGTAAAGTCTGCAGCTTGTTTGTGAGCGTGTTTCAAGCATATGGTACCAGCCCGGCTGGCGTGGCTCCGTGGCTGAGCGTCCACCTACGAACCAGGAGGTCACGGTTCAATTCCCAGTCAGGGCACAAGCCCTGGTTGCAGGCTCGATCCCCAGTGTGGGGCGTGCAGGAGGCAGCCGATCAGTGATTCTCTCTCATCACTGATGTTCCTATATCTCTCTCCCTCCCTTCCTCTCTGAAATCAATTAAAAAAAAATATATATATATATATATAATATATATGTATGTATATATTTAAAAAGCATATGGCATCATAGGAATAAGGGAGTCTGGGCCCTGGCTGCAGCTCACACTGACCAATTGGACTCGTCCGAGTTATTCACGTCGATGGCACGTGTGATATCAGCCACCACCATGGGGGTTCAGGGCTCGGGATTCCCACAGCCGCCCCGCACGCCTAGAGCCCCTGTGTGACGGGGCTGTGTTCTGGGATTCAGGACCTGCCAGGGCCCAGGAGGAGGCTTGGCGATCGGGCCAGGGGGGCCGCAGATCGGGCCATGGGGGCGGGCAGCGTGCCCTGCTCCGTGGTGGGACTGCGCCCGGGTTCTGGGTGGAGGAAGACCTTCCGATCTCTTGTCACAGAAGCCTCTGAGGTCACAGGCTCTTTTTTTTTTTTTTTTTAATTATTGATTTCAGAGAGGAAGGGAGAGGGAGAGAGAGAGAAACATCCATGATGAGAGAGAATCACCAATCAGCTGCCTCCTGCACGCCCCCCCACTGGGGATCGAGCCCGCAACCCAGGCATGTGCCCTTGACCGGAATCGAACCCGGGACCCTTCAGCCCGCAGGCCGACGCTCTATCCACTGAGCCACACCGGCTAGAGCCTGGCCGCAGGCTCTTGATCTCCTGATCTTTGCCCCCCTGAGGATCAGTAAATTAATCCACTGAAGAGGCCTGGTTGTGTTTGTCTCACTCCTAACACGCCCCCTGCCCACGCCTAGTCCCCTTTGTACACCCCGGGGCCTGAGAGACCGGACAAGACTAAAACCCACAGAGGGGTCAGAGGGCAGGGCCTGGCAATTAACCCCACATCCTGAGCCGGGTGGGGTCAGGGGTCACTGGGGCGGGGGAAAGGAGCTGGCCACCAGCTGCCACGCCCAGGAGGAGGCCTCCAGGGGCACCCACAGGTGGGGTTCCGGCCAGATCGCTCCCCCGTCCCCCGAGCTGGGCAGAGAAAGAGGGCAGGAAGTTCTTGCTCCGGCCCCACCTCCGTGCACCAGCCCCCAGACCCCTGAGAGGGAGCCTCTGCTTTGCTCCAGCACCATGGCCAGGACCCACCCTGCTCCTGGGGGGAGGGGGGGTTGCTCTTCCTGGGGTGAGACCCTGCCCCCCATCTCTGAGCAGCAGCTGATTCACCGTCCCTCCCCACTCTCTACTTTTGAGGAGAATAACCTGTGATAATTTTTTTTTCTTCTTCTTCTTTTCTGGCAACTAATGGACTCCTTAAATAGCAAAAATTGCGGCCTGTAATTAAGATCTTGCTTTTTAAATGATTAATCATTGTAACCCCTTGGAGCAGCATCCTCGTTTCCACTCTTCCCACATTGAAATGCAGATCGTTGGCGAGGGAGGGAGGCGCTCCCTAGCCACGGAGGAGCAATTAAACCTTCCCAGCTGTCACTCGTCCTCGGCTGCCTCCTGGCCTGTCCAGACGCCGCCGCCGCCGCCGCCGCCGCAGCCGCCACCGCCACCGTGGAGACAGCACGGGGGCCCCTGTTCTGCGCCACACTCGCCAGTGGCCTTGCCAGGAGGGGGGGAGGGCGGGGGCCACCGGCAGGACTGCCCCAAGCCTGACCCTGGCCCCTGGCTCTCAGAAACTCCTGGGAACGCAGATAACATTTGTTGAGCTCTTTCTCTCTCTTTTTTTAAAATATATATTTATTGATTTCAGAGAAGAAGGGAGAGAGAGAGAGAGAAACATTAATGATGAGAGAGAATCCTTGATCGGCTGCCTCCTGCACGCCCCCTGCTGGGGATCGAGCTCATAACCAGGAAGGGCACGTGCCCTGGACTGGAATCGAACCCGGGATCCTTCACTTCACAGGCCGACACTCTATCCACTGAGCCAAACCGACTAGGGCTGTTGAGTACCGTATTTTCCGGCGTATAAGACGACTTTTTAACCCAGGAAAATCTTCTCAAAAGTCGGGGGTCGTCTTATACGCCGGGTGTCTTTTTTTTTTCTTCTTTTATTGTTTAAAGCAGTGATGGGCAACCTTTTGAGCTTGGTGTGTCAAACTTCGCCAAAAAACTGAGCATAAGTCGGGTAGTGTGTCACTTTGAGGGAAAAACATTATTTCGCAAGTGTTTCATCCTCAGGAGCAGCAAATGTTTCATCCTTGGCATGCGGCCGCATGTCAGCAGAAATGGCTACGCGTGTCAGTGCTGACACGCGTGTCATAGGTTCGCCATCACTGGTTTAAAGTATTACAAATAGTAGTACATATGTCTCCTTTTTTTTCCCCCCCTTGACCTCCCCCCAGCCTCCCCTACCCCCTAGCACATGCCTTCATTTTTATCCGGTGTGCGTTGGAAGAGGGGTAGTCTTATACAGCGAGTATATCCCAAACGCTGTATTTTAACTGGAAAAGTTGGGGGTCATCTTATACGCCGGAAAATACGGTACTTTGTTTCGTGTGTGTGTGTGTGTGTGTGTGTGTGTGTGTGTGTGTGTGTGTTGAGCACTTTCTACACGCCCAGCACTTTAGCAATCAGGTCTCTTTCAGCGTTCCCACTGGCCGCAGGGGAGAAGTGTGAAGGAGCCTCATTTTTACGAAGGGGTGGATGGGAGGTTTCCATTCGCCACATGAGTGAGCAGGGTTTCAAACGAGGTTGGGCTGACCCCAAACCAAGATCCCCGCCGACTCTTCTCTGCGGTGGGTGGGAGGCCCCCTCCCCCCGGGCCACCTCGCTGACCGCGCAGGCGGGCATATGTACACGCGGTTCCTCACCGGCCTACAACGCGCTCTCTGAGTTGGCCGCCTGTGAGCCATCCTTGCAAACAAGGGCCGGCATTTACCAGCCCACAGAAGTGTTTTCCAAGCTTTTCCTCCCTTTGGGGAAGACATGGACTGGCAACATGATTTTGGAATGTTACATCGTTAGAGCTAGAAGGGGACTAGGGACCCCCTATGTCCGCACCCCTCGTCTTACTCAAGAGGACATTGGAGCCCTAGCCGGTTTGGCTCAGTGGATAGAGCGTCGGCCTGAGAACTGAAAGGTACCAGGTTCGATTCCGGTCAAGGGCATGTACCTTGGTTGCAGGCACATTCCTAGTAGGAGGTGTGGAGGAGGCAGCTGATAGATGTTTCTCTCTCATCCGATGTTTCTAACTCTCTCTCCCTCTCCCTTCCTCTCTGTAAAAAATCAATAAAATATATATAAAAAAAAAAAAAAAAAAGCACGTACCTCGGTTGCAGGCTCCTCCCTTGCCTGGGCCCTGGTCAGGGTGTGTGCAGGAGGCAACCAATCGATGTGTTTCTCTCACATCGATGTTTCTCTCTGTCTTTCCCTCTCTCTCCCACTCTTTCTAAAAATCAATGGGAAAATATCTTTGGGTAAGGATTTAAAAAAAAAGAGAGAGAGGACACTGGGGCCAGAGGTTCGGGGACTTGGCCAGGTGGACACGTCACATACACAGCCATGAGTGGGAGGCTGGCCAATCTCGGCTGCTCATGTATTCGTCGAATGAGCAAACCCGGGTCGACACACGTCTGCCTTCGGGGCCCCGCTCTGCATGCTTCCGAAGGGATCTGTGTGTGTATTCGAGGTGGTGGCGGTCGCAGGAGCATTCCCTTAGAAGCTGTTCCGGGGAAGAGGCAGGAGAGAGAACAGACTCAGGAGTGAACAGGCCGTCCTGTGTGCGCGTGCAAGGTCTCTGGGCTGGGGAGGCTGAACGGCCACGCCACGATGTGCGCCACCAGCCAGGCGGGGACGCGCCCTTGCTAAGAGCCTATAGGCCGTATCCTGTGGGTGGGAGGCGGCACCTGCCCCACCACGGACAATTTGACAACTGATCACAAAGTCACGCCCTAGCCCCGTGGTCGGCAAACGGCGGCTCGCGAGCCACATGCGGCTCTTTGGCCCCTTGAGTGTGGCTCTTCCACAAAATACCAAAGGCCTGGGCGAGTCTGTTTTGAAGAAGTGGCGTTAGAAGAAGTTTTAAGTTTAAAAAATGTGGCTCTCCAAAGAAATGTCAATCGTTGTCCTGTTGATATTTGGCTCTGTTGACTAATGAGTTTGCCGACCACTGCCCTAGCCGGTTTGGCTCAGTGGATAGAGCGCTGGCCCTCGGACTGAGGATCCCGGGTTCGATTCTGCTCAAGGGCACATACCGGTTGCAGCCACGTGCGGAAGGCAACCAATCGATGTGTCTCTCTCGCATCGATGTTTCTCTCTGTCTCTCCCCTTCCTTTTCACTCCCTCTAAAAATCAATGGAAAAATATCCTCGGATGAGGATTAACAAAAACCAAACACACATCTGCACCTGAATTTGTCTCAGCAATCCCCCTTCTACAGATACACTCAGGCTGTTGAGAACTGACTTATGTTCACGGTTAGTTTGTTACCATGACATTTGTAAAAGCCAAAGGTTGTCCCTAGCCGGTTTGGCTCAGTGGATAGAGCATCAGCCTGCGGACTGAAGGGTCCCAGGTTCGATTCCGGTCAAGGGCACGTACCTCGGTTGCAGGCTCTTCCCCGTCCCGGGCCCTGGTCGGGGCTCGTGCAGGAGGCAACCCATCCATGTGTCTCTCTCACATCGATATTTCTCTCTGCCTCTCCCTCTCTCTTGCACTCCCTCTAAAAATCAATGGAGAAATATCCTTGGGTGAGAATTAAAAAAAAAAAAAAAGGCAAAGGTCGAAACAATACTATGAAGCTGAGTAAAAGGAGGGAGAAATAAGAACACAAGTTTGCACTGGCTTGTTGACGTATGAAGACACTCTAGAGGGATACATGAGAGATGGGGAACAGTTATTGTCTTTTTAGGGAGTCGTGAGAACAGATGGGGGGGCCCTAGTCGGTGTGGCTCAGTGGATAGTGTGTCAGCCTGTGGACTGAAGGGTCCCAGGTTCGATTCCATCCAAGGGCACATGCCTGGGCTGCGGGCTTGATCCCCAGTGGGGGGCGTGCAGGAGGCAGCCAATCACAGATTCTCTCTCATCATTAATGTTTCTCTCTCTCTCTCCATCTCCCTTTCTCTCTGAAATCAATAAAGAAATATATTATAAAAAAAAAAAAGAGCAGATGGGGGAGGCACGGACAGGAAGGAGACCTCCCTGCAGATGTGACCTTTGACCTGGGTGACAGTGTTAGCTATTCAGACAAGTTAAATACCAGCGGTCATCAGCGCCTTCAGCGATGAGGTCCATGCTTACATAGAGGCTCGCACCGTGTCCTGCCCCGTCCGCTGGTCCTGGTTGGTTCAAGGGCACACGCCCACCCCAGTGGGCACACACTCTCGCACCCGGTGCCCACGAGACGGCACCCCTGTGGCCTGTCTGTGGGAGCCGGGGCACTGTCCCAGGTCCTCACCCCCCCCCCCCCTCCATGGCCATGTCCCCTCCCCTCACGGTGGCGCTGAGTGGCACAGCCCCTTCCTTGTGCCGCTGTGGGGTGCAGGACCGGGAACGTGAGCCCTGGCTGTTCTGTGTCAGGTGGGATTAGACCCGGCCGTACGGGGACCACAGCCGGGTGCGGGGATGGGCTTACGCAGATACAGAGTCGTTCAGCTCACAGGGCCAGAGGGTGGAGGGTGGTCCCCCGCTGGCTCCGTGGCCCGGTGACGTCAGGGAATGGGTTTGGCATCTCTGGTAGCTCTGGGACTTGACCCTCAGGCTCTCTGTTTTGCGATTGTAATATGTTTTTATTGATGTCAGAGAGGAAGGGAGAGGGAGAGAGAGACGTAGAAACATCCATGATGAGAGAGAATCACAGATCGGCTGCCTCCTGCACGGCCCCTATTGGGGATCGAACCCACAACCCGGGCACGTACTCTTTTTTTTTTTTTAATTTCTTTATTGATTAAGGTGTCACATATTTGTCCTCATCCCCCCCATTCCCATCCCACACCCCTCCCCATGGATGCCCCAACCCCCTGTTGAACTTAACCATTGGTTAGGCTCGTATGCATGCACACAAGTCCTTTGGTTGATCTCTCCCCCCTCCCCCCACCCTCCCCTATCCTCCCTCTGAGGCCCGATAGTCCGATCGGTGCCTCCTTGTTTCTGGGTCTGTTCTTGTTCATCAGTCTATGTTGTTCATCATTTCCCCTAGATGAGCGAAATCATGTGTCACTAGAGATATAAGAACTGAATGTGAGACGAGCAATAATAGTCATGCTGACAGGCAAATGAATCAGTCTGTAGTGAGTTTCTTTCTGGACCAACAGTTCTTTTGAGACCCAATATCAATGTCCACCAGTTCCTTATGTGTACATGTCGGCATTGACCCCTCAGCTCTGGATGGTGGACAAATGGTGGTAATGCAGGTTCGATTCCCTCTGGTTTGGTCTCGGCCGGACCCAGGGGCACGGCTTCACCTGGACCCAGGGGCACGTGGCCTCACCCAGATCCAGGGGCACACGGCCTCACCCGGACCCGGGATCCAGCTTCACCCGGACCCAGGGGCGCGTGGCCTCTCCCAGACCCAGGGGCGCGTGGCCGGGCACGTACTCTTGACTGGAATCGAACCCGGGATCCTTCAGTCCGCAGGCTGACGCTCTATCCACCGAGCCACACCAGCTAGGGCTTAATTTTTCTTTTTTATTCCTCACCCAAGTTTATGTTTATTGATTTGAGAGAGAGACAGACAGACAGACAGACATCAAAGTGAGCGAAACACCCATCGGCTGCCTCCCATACACACCCCAGGTTGGGGATGGAGACCGCAACCTTTTGGTGTTCGGGACGGGATGATGCTCCAACCCACTGAGCCACACCAGCCAGGAGAACCCCAGGCGCTCTGCATGCCGTCCCCTCAACACGCCTCACCCATGCCTTCAGGAGAAAGGACCAGTGACCCCTGACCCCGGCCACCCCGGCACCACACAGGCCTGGGAAGGAGGCCTGGCCGAGGCGGGGGATGGTGGCTCCCAGATGGCCTCCCTCCCACCCACCCCCTCCCCTGCCCGGCCTCGCCTGGAGGAGAAGGGAGGGGACCCCACCGCATTCCAGGACGGGTAGGAGGGGGATCAGGGCCCCCCAGCCCGTTCCCATCCTCCCCAGGAGGGCTGAATGCAGGGCCGCTTACAGTCACAATCGCCAAATGAGGCGGTAGCGGCCCGGGCCCGGCCGGGGAAACACCTCCCGGCTGAAAGGAGGCGCGTCTGGAGGCGCAGACATCTTCATTCAGGCGTCTGCAGATCCGTCTGGGGGCGCACAAAGCGCCCGTGCTCAGCGGGCCGGGCAGCCTTTATGTCGTCCCCCCTTTCATCTGGCAGCCAAAGCGGACAGGCCGCCCGGCGCCTCCCATCCCGGGGCCCCGCACAGAGGCAGCGCTGCAGGCAGCGGCCTCCTGGGGGGCTTTACCTCCCAGGGCGGGGTACCTAACCCAGGCCAGCCCCACCCCTCCTGCCAGCCTGGCTGGGACAGCCGCTGGGGGTTGGGGGGTCCCGGCTCACCCAGGGGCAGGGTGGCCCCGGGCAGTCAGCTCTGAGCGGGTGGGTGCACCTGAGGCAGAAGAAGAGGGAACCTTGCCCTGGCCCTAGCCCAGTGGTCGGCAAACTCATGAGTCCGCAGAGCCAAATATCAGCAGGACAACGATTGAAATTTCTTTTGGGAGCCAAAGTTTTTAAACTTAAAACTTCTTCTAACGCCACTTCTTCAACATAGACTTGCCCAGGCCGTGGTATTTTGTGGAAGAGCCACACTCAAGGGGCCAAAGAGCCGCATGTGGCTCGCGAGCCGCGGTTTGCCGACCACGGGACTAGCTGGTTTGGCTCAGTGGATAGAGGGTTGGCCTGTGGGCTGAAGGGTTCCAGATGGTGTTTACCTTTTGGGCATTTAATTCTGTGCACAAACGCTCAAAATGTTTTTACTTAAAAATAGTGTACAGCCTGGCCGGTGTGGCTCAGTGGTTGAGGGTTGACCTATGAACCAGGAGGTCACGGTTCGATTCCCAGTCAGGGCACCTGCCTGGGTTGCAGGCTCAATCCCCAGTGTGGAGTGTGCAGGAGGCAGCCAATCAGTGATTCTCTCTTATCATTGATGTTTCTAACTCTCTCTCCCTCTTCCTTCCTCTCTGAAATCACTAAAAATATTTTTTCAAAAAAAGTAGGAAAAGAAAGAAAAATAGTGTACAGCCCTGGCTGGTGTGGCTCAGTGGATAGAGCGTCGGCCTGTGGACTGAAGAGTCCCGGGTTCGATTCTGGTCAAGGGCACATGCCCGGGGTTGCGGGCTCGATCGCGTACAGCAGGCAGCTGATCAGTGATTCTCATCATTGATGTTTCTATCTATCTCTCTCCCTCTCCCTTCCTTTCTCTCTAAAAATCAATTAAAAATGTATTTTTTAAAAAAATAGTGTACAGCCCTGGCCGGTGTGGCTCTGTTGGTTGGAGCATCGTCTGATACACTAAGGTTTCAGGTTCAATCCCCGGTCAGGGCGCATACAAGAATCCACCAGTGAATGCATAAATAAGTGGAACAACAAATATCTCTCTCTCTCTCTCTCTTTCTCTCTCTGTAAAAAAAAAAAACAATAAAAAAAGAAATAAGACTATCCCAAGAAGAATAAGGTGATCATAAGCCTGACCCTTTGCAATTATGTTCTTAGTTTCATAAAATTCTCCTGCAATTGTTATATCTAGGATCATAACAAAGCCTGCCTAAATTATATGTAATTATGTGAATTATACCTAAAACCCTGGCGCGTTTCAATATTTGATGGGAAGACTCGATACTGTCAAGGTGTCAATCCTTTCTAAATTAAAACACCTAGTCGATGCCGTGCCGTTGAGACGGAATTCAGATGCTGATTCTAAAGTTCATTTGGAAGAGCAAACGTGAAAAGTTAACCAAGAAAATTTTGAGGGAAAAGAAGTGTTCGCGGGAGGCGCAAACACACAAATAAAAGGACATATCGTCCTGGCTGATTTGGCTCGGTGGATAGAGCATTGGCCTGCGGACGAAAGGGTCCCAGGTTCAATTCCAGCCAAGGGTTGCGGGCTAGATCCACCCCCCCCCCCCCCCCCGTCTCCCCAGTAGGGGGAGTGCAGGAGGCAGCCGATCAATGATTCTATCTCATCACTGATGTTTCTATCTTTCTTTCTCCCTTCCTCTCTGAAATCAATAAAAAATATATATATTTTAAAAGGAGATATTGTGGCACACATTTTTGTTGCTGTTTGTTTCTTTTAAATATTTTTAATTGATTTTAGAAAGAGAGGGAGAGGGAGAGAAACATCGATGTGAGAGAGAAACATCAATCGGTTGCTGTTGGAAGCCGCCCATGGTCCTCACTAGCAGAGAGGTGTGGACAAGGAACCTGGAAGGCTGGTCAACCACTGTCTAGTTGAGACAATGGTAGCTAAAGCAACCTCCACCTTTTAATCTTGTGTAAATCCTTGCTGATTGGCTATTACTGGAAAGGCCTGCCTAAGGGCTATGGGTGGATCCCATAGTCTTAATAAAAGGGATCGCTAGGCCAGAGCAAAGTGGAGTCCTTCCCCTTGAGTGGGGCTCCCGCCTGGCCCCCAATATTCCCAAATTTACTTTTTTTACTTTTTTTTTTTTATAATATATATTTTATTGATTTTTTACAGAGAGGAAGAGAGAGGGATAGAGAGTCAGAAACATCGATGAGAGAGAAACATCGATCAGCTGCCTCCTGCACACCCCCTACTGGGGATGTGCCCGCAACCAAGGTACGTGCCCTTGACCGGAATCGAACCCGGGACCCTTCAGTCCGCAGGCTGACGCTCTATCCACTGAGCCACACCGGCCAGGGCAATATTCCCAAATTTAGACTTCCTTGTCTAGTCTCTTTCATTTGCGTGCGGCCTCCTCCAGAGCCCGAACCCTGAACCTGAACCCTGAACCACGCGGGACGTGAAAAGGGGGGTTCACTACAGGTTGCCTCCTGTAACCGGGGCCGAACCCGGGACCTGGGCCTGTGCCCAGACTGAGAATCGAACCGGCACCCTTTCGGTGCACAGGGACCAACCGAGCCATATCGGCCAGGGGGTCGCGCAGGTTTTAATGACACGGGATTGGAAACACCCCGAAGCCCCCTCCCCAGGGGAATGGTTCAGTAACGTAGAGGGATGGGTCTCGAACTGGAGCCCGTGTCTGACTCGGTGGGCCGGGGAGGAAGGACTCAAGGATTGTGCGTTTTTAACAAGTTGGCAAGTGACGGCAGTGCGGCTGGTCGGGACCACACTTTGAGAACCACCGGTTTAGAGCCAGCCTGTCAAACGCAAAGGCTTGCACGGGCCAAATAAACAAGGTTTAAGTTTACGGGGGCCGCAAAAAAACCCCACAAGCTTCCATTTTCATAGAAACGTAGGTTTATTTAGAAGAGTATCGTGTAAGTAGAACAAGAGCAATGATAAAATTCGTGTTTTCTTACATACCGTTATCTTGGCTGGGCCACAAAACATATTTGTTGTGGGCCGAATGCGAGATTCTAAAGATTCTATTAGCAAATACTCTGAGTGGAAAGGAGGGGGAGAGACAGAGAGAGAAATATCGATGTGGGAGAGACACATCGATCGGTTGCCTCCCACACAAGGCCCAACCAGGGCCCGGATCGAGCCTGCAACTGAGGTACGTGCCCTTGACTGGACCCGAACCTGGGACCCTTCAGTCCACAGGCCGACGCTCTGTCCACTGAGCCACACCGGCCAGGGCTCCGTCCTTCGTCTTCATAGGCCCTATAAGGACATCCCAGAGCACACACACCCCCCCCCAGCTGGAAGTTTCTGGAATGCTTGGGGGAAAGCCCCACAGTGGGGGAGGATTCCCAAGGCCCCGGGCGGGCTCCCCCTCCCCCCCCTCCACGTCTGCACCCCCCGGGGCCTGCCTGCTCCGGGGAGAAAGGTCCTGGTACCTCCCGTTTTCCCAGCCAGGAGGCCTGCGGTTCCCACATTATCACATGAATGGAACACAAGCCCCCTGTCCACTCCAGCAAACAATTTGGCTAGCAAATTGACATAATTACGAGAGACAGAGAGGGGAGCGCGGCCCCCCCCCACCCGGGCCGCCCCCCCTCCCCCCCCCCCCGCAGGCGGCTCCCCGCAGCCCTCCTCCCGGCCTTTGTGGGCTGGGCGCCCCAGCCGATGAGCAGTCCTGTGGCCTTTTCAAGAGCCCTAAGTGATGGGCCCTCTTAATCTGATTACAATTTGCAGAGCCCTATCCAGCCGGCGCTAAAGGGCCGCTCTCAAGCACCCCGCTCGATGGTGTGTGCGCAAGCACGCACACACACGCACACACACACACACGCACACACATGCACACACACGCAGCACCCACTCAGCCTGCAGGTGGAGGCCCTGCCTCTTTCCTCCACACGCCTGGGACTCTGCGCCCCTCAAGGGAGGCCCTAGCCCGGCCGGTGTGGCTCGGTGGTTGAGCATCGACCCAGGAACCAAGAGGCCACGGGTTCGATCCCCGTTCAGGGCACATGCCCCGCTTGCAGGCCCCGATCCCCAGTAGGGGTCGCGCAGGAGGCAGCCGATGTTTCTCTCTCATCGATGTTTCTATCATCCCTCAATCCCTCTCCCTTCCTCTCTCTCTAAAAAAAAACACAAAAAAATCAATAAAAACATTTAAAAAATTTTTAAAAGGGAGGCCTTACACCTCAGATACACGCAGGGGCTGAGCCCGCCCCTCGCACTCTGGGTCACGTGCGCTCGGGATGTCCACGGAGAGAGACACGCCGCCCAGGCCAGGCACAGGGGCACACTCACACCTCTGGGTGCACACCTCCCGACCTCCCAGCCCTCCTCAGGGCCGCCCCCCTGAACACCCCATCCCACCCCACCGGGGCAGCCCTCACCCACAGCAGCCTTATTTCAGGGGCCCCTCCGGCGGCTCCCATGGGATTAGGCCTGGCAGGCGGCCTGGATGGGGCTCAGCTCGAGGGCTGCCGTCCATGGCCTCCTCCTCCTCCTCATCCACTTTGTAGCTCTTAATCCCCAGGATCAGCCGCAATGGCCCTGCTTCCCATACTCACTTCTGGGGCTCAGGCCCCGGCCCCGGCCCCCCACCCCGAATGGGGCCCTTCAGCTCCGGATGCGGGTGGGATGGGGGCAAATCTGGGGCCAACGCACATGGGGGCAGAAGAGGGAGCTGTGCCCTTGTTAGCTGAGCAGCCCCACCCCGGGAGATGCAAGTGGGTCCCCAGTGACCCCAGCCCGCCGTGGGTGTGTATGATGCTCTCTCGGGGGGGGGGGGGGCTGGGAGGTCAGCGCACAGGGCAGGGAAGGCACTCTGCGTGGTACCCAGCGCATCCTTGGAGTCGGGAACGGGTGGGGACTTGGCGTACGGCCGTCAAACATGCAGACGGGGCACAGTTTAGGGGTGCCCCCCCTGCAGCTCTGTGGGCAACTCCAGGCTCAGCAACGCTCCGTGAGGCCCTTCACAGCTGCTTTGCCAAGACAAAGCCTCCCAGTTGCCAGCATTTTAAAGACTTCATCCCCCACCCGGCCGGGGTGACTCCGTGGTTGAGCGTGGACCTATGAACCACGAGGTCACGGGTGCTGGCTTGACCCCCAGGAGGGGGCGTGCAGGAGGCAGCCGATCAGCGATTCTCTCATCATTGATGTTTCTCTCTCTCTCTCCCTCTCCCTCTCCGTTCCTCTCTGACATCAATGAAATATATTTTAGCCGAAACCGGTTTGGCTCAGTGGATAGAGCATCAGCCTGCGGACTCAAGGGTCCCAGGTTCGATTCCGGTCAAGGGCATGTACCTTGGTTGCGGGCACATCCCCAGTAGGGGGTGTGCAGGAGGCAGCTGATCGATGTTTCTCTCTCATCGATGTTTCTAGCTCTCTATCCTTCTCCCTTCCTCTCTGTAAAAAATCAATAAAATATATATTTTTTAAAAAATGAATAAAGAGCCCCAACCGGTTTGGCTCAGTGGATGGAGCGTCGGCCTGCGGACTGGAGGGTCCCAGGTTCGATTCCGGTCAAGGGCATGTACCTTGGTTGCGGGCACATCCCCAGTAGGGGGTGCGCAGGAGGCAGCTGATCAATGTTTCTTTCTCATTGATGTTTCTAGCTCTCTATCCCTCTCCTTTCCTCTCTGTAAGAAATTAATACAATATATCTATAAAAAATGAATAAAGACCTCACCCCGGATCATGAGGCCCACCTATAGTCTGGGCAACAACAGGGTGTGCCCAGATCAGTCTCAACATAGCGGGGAGGTGACTGCCTGGCCCTGTCCTGGGTGCCCTCCCTGCATGGCCCCCACACCCAGGTCACATAATCGGGGGGAGGCCCCCCCCCCCAGCCCCAAAGCCTGGTCTGAGGTTGAGCCTAGTGCTGCTGTCAGGGAGACTGCTAGCTGCCCAGGCATGAGGGCTTTTGGGCACCTGCTGTCCGCTGCACCTCTTCCCTCCCTCGCCCACAGGCCCCTCCTTGGCCCTCCTGGGCGTGCCTGGAGCCCTAACAGCTGGAATCAAAGCGCCCGCCCCTCCCCAGCGCGCGCCCCTCCCCAGCGCGCGCCCCTCCCCAGCGCGCGCCCCTCCCCAGCGCGCGCCCCTCCCCAGCGCGCTCCCCTCCGCGCACCCCGCCGCCGCGCCAGGCGCCCCTCCTCCTTTGTCACAATGTTTTTCACTCCGCGGAGCAAACTGTCCAATTAGAGCCGGGGCCCTCCGGCTCCCATCTTTGCCGACGTTTAATTAACATGCTCTTCTTGGCAGCTGCTGACAAGTTCCAGAAACAGGTTGTAAAAGGGTTTTTGTCTTCCCCAGCATGGAAAATGAGGGGTGTTCCTCGCCGGAACATGAATAGATTGAGTTGCGGCTCCTCCTCCTCCTCCTCCTCCTCCTCCTCCTCCTCCTCCTCCTCCTCCTCCTCCTCCTCCTCCTCCACCCCCCCTTTGGCAAGGGGAGTGATGCCTGAGTGTGTGTGTGTGTATGTGAATTGTGACGGGGCAGGAAGGGGGTCTTTGCGCCTCAAAAGATCTGGATTCTGCTTCTTAGTCCCCAGCCGCCACATTTTTGCCTCACCTCTCTTTCCCTCGATTCCCACCACTCTCTGCCCATGCTGTCGCTTCTGGTAAACTCCTATTCAGCCTCCAAAACCCTACTCAGGGGACCCACTCTGAGAAGCCACCAGGGCACAGGAGGCATGGGCCGTTTCACATGGGTGCGTTTCTGGGATGGCTAATGTGAAATCAGAAGCTGAGCCTTGCCAGGGGGCTCCGGGCAGGGGCCGGCTCCAGCACCCCAAATTCTTCCCCCCGAAGCCTGGGATCATTCCCCTTGCGGCGTGGATGGCAGCTTGGGGTGGGCAGTCAGGACTGGGGCTGGAAGCCAGGTCCCTGCATCCTGTTCTCCCTCAAACGGTTGGCAGTATCCGCACCCATGTTACAAAGAACGCCTAGAACATTTATTCACAGAGGCCGCCATGGGCACATGGCGAGGAGAGGTCTGGGGGAGGGGGGCAGGGAACATGGGTGGTGCAGGCCACGAACCCAGCCGCTGGGGGGGCGGGGGGGGCTGGCAGTCAAGTTGTCACCTACGAGGGCTGGCTCCACTTCCAGGCTCAGCCCCGCTCCCCGCTCCTGAATGAGGCCACTGGGACCCCCGGTGGCCGGCTTCGGGCCGCCGGAACCTGGCCTGTCCGCCCACTTTGTCTACGCCGCCTCCTTCTCCATTTCCAGGCAGCGAAGGGGAGCAAGGGTGGCGGCACCCGGGGCCATGCCAGCAGGCGGGGTGCTGTTCCCCTTGTCCTTGTGTGCCCAGCGTGGCCGGCACCGGCTCCTCCTGGGCACCGGGACTCTCTGCAGAGCCTGCAGGGAGAGAGCCAAGAGCAGGGGCCAAGGTCAGGTCCTGCTCAGCCCCGGTCGGGCAGCTTTCCCTTTAGGGCAGGGGTCCTCAAACTTTTTAAACAGGGGGCCAGTTCCCTGTCCCTCAGACCGTGGGAGGGCCGGACTACAGTTTAAAAAAAAAAACTATGAACACATTCCTCTGCACACGGCACATATCTTATTTTGAAGTAAAAAAACAAAACGGCAAAAACACCCGCAGGTGGCCCGCGGGCCGTCGTTTGAGGACGCCTGCTTTAGGGGGTGGGGTGAACTCTGGAAGCAACTGGTCACAGCCTGGCTTTTCTCTTTCCTTAAACCCCCAGCTCCTCTCCTGCCACATCACTCAGCCTTTTGCGCCCCCCCCCCCCCACACACACACACAGCGCTTTCCAAGCTCTGGCCTCCAGGAGCACAAATAATGATAACGAGAGCGATGATGATGATAACCCGGAAAGACCCAGTTCACCCGCTTGTGAGCTGTGTGACGAGGAAACTTGGAACCTCTCTGAGCCTTCACTCCCTCGTCTGTTCGAGGGAGGGGAGGCCCTGGCCGGTGTGGCTCAGTGGATAGAGCGTCGGCCTGCGGACCGAAGGGTCCCGGGTTCAAGTCCGGTTAAGGGCACGTGCCTGATTCCCAGGCACGTGTGTAGGAGGCAACCGGTCAATGTGTTTCTCTCACATCGATGTTTCTCTCCGTCTTTCCCTCTCCCTTCCACGCTCTCTGAAAACCAATGGGAAAATATCCGCAGGTGAGGAAAAATAAGTCAGTAAATAAATAAAGGGAGGGGAGTAATTGCACCCGTTTTTTTTTTGGGGGGGGTCTCTGGAGGGTTAGATTCAGAAGGCTGGAGAAAGGGCTCGATGCCTCCCCAGAGGGGCAGGAAATGTTAGTTGGTAGGAAGGAGGCGGGAAGGAAGGATCTTGCTCGAGAAGGTGGAATGAATAGAAAAGTCCTCCCCATTTTTATAAATGAGACTCAGGCCCGGCCGGCGTGGCTCAGGGGTTGAGCATCGACCTATGAACCAGGAGGTCACACGGTTCGATTCCCGGTCAGGGCACATGCCCGGGTCGCGGGCTCGATCCCCAGCAGGAGCTGTAAGGAGGCAGCCGATCGATGATTCTCTCTCATCGTTGATGCTTCTGTTTCTCTCTCTTCCTCTCCCTTCCTCTCTGACATCAATCAAAATATATTTAAAAATAAAAAGTAAAGGAGACTGAGTCCCTGGAGAGCAGAGAGCACCCGCGGTCTGACCCCGAGCGTCTCTCCCACTGCCAGCGTGCCCACTCCACTCCAGGCAGGAGGGTTATGTTCTATGTCTCTGATGCTTTCTCTTTGCCCCTTTGCTGGTCGTACCTGATTCCCAGGACTGGGCCCCCACTGGGGGAACCTGCCCATCCATCCCCCACTGACAAGCCACGCTCACCTTTACCTGCTTCTCACCTGCCCTGGGGGCTCAGGGCTCTGGTGCCTTGAGGGTAGAGTCCTCAGGATGTGAGGCAGCGTTCTTGGGCTCCTCGGGCACCTGCAGAGAGAGGAGGCAGCTGGGAGGAGGACCCCGAGGACCCGGCCCAGGGCTGGGCGGGTGTCCCTCGTGGAACTAGAACAGCCTGGGCAAGTTGGGAGCCGCAAATGGTGTGTGGCGGCCGCCACCTAGTGGTCATCGTG
Source organism: Cnephaeus nilssonii (assembly GCF_951640355.1). Taxonomy (NCBI): domain Eukaryota; kingdom Metazoa; phylum Chordata; class Mammalia; order Chiroptera; family Vespertilionidae; genus Cnephaeus; species Cnephaeus nilssonii. The sequence continues at coordinate 8,325,551 of NC_137095.1, read as the reverse complement.
TAGATTGTACGCCGAGGAGCAGGGCAACCTTGACTGTGTGTATCAAGCCCCTAGTTCACGTCCGCCACTGTCCAGGGTGCTGGGCACTACAGGATGAGACGGAGCGATGGGAAGGCATTCGAGTGTTGTAAAGGCACACGAGAGGCTGATAACCCGGCCGGGGGGGGGGGGGGCGGATTCCGGTTGTGCTGACCCCACCTGTGTGCCTGGCGAGAGGCAAGACAGCATGATAAGCTCCCTGAACCTCAGGCAGGCAGCTCCAAAAGTGAGGTGAGGGCCCTAGCCGGTGTGGCTCAGTGGATAGATAGAGCGTCAACCTGCAGACTGAAGGGTTCCAGGTTCGATTCCGGTCAAGGGCATGTACCTCGGTTGCAGGCTCAATCCCTGGCCCCGGTCAGAGCATGTGTGGGAGGCAACCAATCGATGTGTCTCTCTCCCATTGATGTGTCTCTCACACTCCCTCTCCCTTCCACTCTCTCTAAAAATCAATGGAAAAATAAAAAGATATATATTACTAAGTAAATACAAATAGCTCTGGCTGGTTTTGCTCAGTGAATAGAGCGTCAGCCTTTGGACTGAAGGGTCCCGGTTCGATTCCAGTCAAGGGCACATGCCCGGGTTGCGGGCTCCATCCCCAGTGGGGGGCATGCAGGAGGCAGCCGATCAATGATTCTCTATCATCAGTGATGTTTCTATTCCTCTCTCCCTTCCTCTCTGAAATCAATAAAAAATATGTTTCTTAAAAATAAATAAATACAAATAGCCCTGACCGGTTTGGCTCAGTGGATAGAGCGTTGGCCTGTGAGGGTTTGATTCCAGTCAAGGGCATGTACCTTGGTTGCAGGCACATCCCCAGTAGGGGGTGTGCAGGGGGCAGCTGATCAATGTTTCTCTCTCATCGATGTTTCTCTCTCATCGATGTTTCTCTGTCCCTCTCCCTTCTTCTCTGTAAAAAAAAAAAAATCAATTAAAAAATAAATAAATACAAATAAATCAATGGAAAAATATCCTTGGTTGAGGATTAACAAACAAACAAACAAACAAAAAGTAAGGTGGGGGAGGCCGGAAGGGGGTCTGTCAGTTGTGTGGGGTGGAGAGTGTCAGCCATGCCTTGGAATTTAATCTTAAAGACTGCTATCTCCCTCCTCCCTCTGGGCAGTCATCTTCTAGATTAACCTCCCAGAGTCCTGCCCAACAGTGGCTCACTTCCTCAGGCACAGAATTCTATTACTCAAATCAGAGTGCGGCTGAAGGGTATACAGCAGGAAAAAGGTGTGAACTTAGAATCCTAGATAATAAAGGGCTAATATGCAAATTGACTGAAAGGTGGAACAATCAGTCACTATGACATGCACTGACCACCAGGGGGCAGACACTCAATGCAGGAGCTCGCAGCAGTGGTAAGGATGTCTGACTGCCAGCTTAGGCCCACTAACCCGGCAGTCAGACATCCCCTGAGGGCTCCCGGACTGCGAGAGGGTGCAGCCCGGGCTAAGGGACAGCCCCCCCCCCCGCCCAGTGCACAAATTTCGTGCACCAAACCTCTAGTAAATTATTATGATCACAACAGAACCTGGAGTGAACATCTACATAAGGGAATTGATGGTGTGTTTTTTTTAGTTTGTTTCATTAGCATTAAATCCATGTGGGTTGTAACTGTGGTGTCTAAAATAGTTTAAGTTCTGACTTTAAATATAGAGTGAAAATAATTATGCTGCTAAAAAAGAGAGTTTAGTAAGAATTAATGAAACCGAACACTTCTTGTGACAGATAAAGAGAAGGAGGAGGAGACCAAATTGGGTGTATAATACTATCTCAGCTATATAAGAAAAATCTAGGCAGATCATTTAAAAACAAACAAACAAAAAGACTTGAGCCCTATCCGGTTTGGCTCAGTGGATAGAGCGTTGGCCTGTGGACTGAAGGGTCCTGGATTCGATTCCGGTCAAGGGTACATGCCTGTGTTGCAGGCTCGGTCCCCAGTGTGGGGCGTGCAGGAGGCAGCCAATCAATGATTCTTTCTCATCACTGATGTGTCTATCTCTCCCTCTCCCTCTCCCTTCCTCTCTGAAATTAAAAAAAAAAAAAAGACTTGAAGGAAATATACTAAAAATATTAACAGTGCTTGAATGAGGGTGATGGGATTTCTTTCTATTTTTCTTTATTTCCAGATTTTCTTTAATGAGCTCCTATTCGTTTTATAATTTAAAAAATTAATGTAAAGAGAGTGATTTTAAAAGGTGTATGTATTAGTTACATACAAAACTGGTTTATGGTGGATATTAGTTAAAATTACCCTTGTCCTGGCTGGTGTGGCTAAGTGGTTAGAGTGGCTAAGTGGTTAGACCCTGCTACTGAAGGGTCAGGGGTTCGATTCCTGTTCAAGAAAACATACTGGGTTGCAGGTTCGATCCTCGGTCCTGGTCGGGGCACATCTGGAAGGCAACCAACCAATCGATGTGTCTCACTCACATCGATGTTTCTCTCTCTCTCTCTGCCCCTCCCTCCCTTCCACTCTCTCTAAAAATCAGTAGATTAAAAAACAAAATTACCCTGAAAATCTTGGTATGGTTTTAAAAATACAGAACCAGCCCGACCGGAGTGGCTGAGTGGTTGAGCGCCGACCTATGAACCAGGAGGTCACGGTTCGATTCCCGGTCAGGGCACAGGCCCGGGTTGCGGGCTCGATCCCCAGTGTGGGCGTGCAGGAGGCAGCTGATCGATGATTCTCTCTCATCATTGATGTTTCTCTCTCTCTCTCTCTATCCACTGAGCAAAACCGGCTAGGGCAAAAGTTCACTGTTAGTAACTCATTCTCAAATTGCCCCCCTTAAAAATCACATTGCCCGCCTATGGGGCATGTGCCCCACGTTGGCAACCATTGCTCTAGAGTCTAGATGAAAGCCTTCAACCCTAGGAGACACAGCCTCCGATTCTGTCCCCACCCCTTAGCGCCTGGCTCCCCAGGCCCCAGCTCAGGGGAGCGGGGTGACAGCATCTTTGTGCTGGGGGTGGGGTTTGGGGAGGGGGGGGGATAAGTCCAGAGAACTCACCTCCCAATAGACAGCATCCTCGAAGCAGTTCTCATCAGAAGCTTGGCCCCAGATGGGTAATTTCAAAATGCCTCCTGAGGAACGTCAGAGGTCACCAGAGGTCAGGGCCCACTTCCTCTCGGCCTAACCCAGCCCTTTCCCTCAGCGGGGACAGCTTCTCCAGCCCTATGGCCACGAGGGCAGAGTCAAAGGGTCCCGGTGGCTCCTGGCTGACCTCTGGTACAAATTCATGGGCGCCCCGACCACAGAGCGTCACATCGGCCCCGCCTCCCCGGGCCCAGCCACCCCCCCACTCACCCACAAGGAGGCCGCCCACCAGGGCCATGGCCAGGGACACGAAGATGCCCGCGGCCTGAAAACTGCCCTGCAGGCTCGCGGACCAGTCAGTCTTGAAGCCTTCAAGGTCAAAGGCGTGGGCAAGCCTGGGGTGGAGACAGGAGGCTGGTCAGGGCCCCTCCGGGAGGCCACGGAACCACGTGCTGCCACTCCACAGACGGGAGCGGGCGCCCGTGTTCAACACGTCCCGGGCCTCAGCCTTGCCATCTGCAAAATGGGGGCAGCGGGGAGATCGGACGTTTGTGGAAGGACAGAGCTTGGGGAGAGAGACCCATGGGAAAGAGTCGTCCAGCTGGGGAAGGACCAGCAGAGAGACACGGTCTTGGTCCCCTGCACCTCCTCCATCTGTACCCTTCCTTTTTAAAAAAAATATACTTTTATTGATTTCAGAGAGGAAAGCAGAGGGAGAGAGAGAGAGAAACATCAGTGATGAGAGAGAATCGTGGATCGGCTGCCTTCTGCACGCCCCCCACACTGGGGATCGAGCCCGCAACCCTGGCATGTGCCCTGACCGGGAATCAAACCGTGACCTCCTGGGTCATAGGTCGACGCTCAACCACTGAGCCACGCCAGCCGGGCCATACCTACCCTTCCTGTCCATACACTTGAATGTTGGCGCAGGCCGCCGTCACAGCACCCACGATGCCGCCTATGATGCCGGGCATGCCATGCAGGTTGTGGATGCCACACGTGTCCTGGATCCGTAGGCGGGACTCCAGGAATGGCTGGTGGGGAGCGGGGAGGAGGGGGGCGGGGAGGGGTGCTGCTCAGGCCGAGAGCTAAGGCTGGGGGTGGGGAGGCCAGGATTCTGGAGGTCCCAATACAGAGACCCAGGATTCTCCAGCCTCCTGCCCCCCCATCCCCCCCCCTTGCATCCCCCCTTCCCTCCGTGATCAGGAGTAGTGACTCCAGTGTGCTCCGGGCCTCACCGACAGGTACACAAAGCCCAGCGTGGAGACGATGCCGCAGATGAAGCCGACGATGAGCGAGCCGTACGGCATGAGCATCATCTCGGCGGCGGTGCCCACGGCCACCCCTCCGGCCAGCGTGGCGTTCTGGATGTGCACCTGGCAGGGCGGGCAGGGCGGGCGGGGAGTCAGAGCTCTGCTGAAAACCAGCTGTGCAACCGGGACAAAGCGTTTCCCGCTGAGCCTCCGTCTCTTTCTCCCCGCAACGGGCGCGAGGGTCCTCATGCTGCCTGCCTCACAGAGCCCTCGGCAGCTGCCCCCCTCCCCAGGCCCCCCCCCCCGCTGCCCCCCCGCCCCCGGCTCACCATGTCCAGCTTGCCCTTCTTGTGCAGGGCGCTGGACAGCGCCACCGTGGTCAGCACGCAGGCTGCCAAGGAGCAGTAGGTGTTGATGGCCGCTCGGTGCTGGGCGTCTCCGTGGTTGGACACAGCTGAGTTGAAGCTGGGCCAGTACATCCAGAGGAAGAGGGTGCCTGGCCAGACCAGACGGGGGGACCGGGGGCGGGAGAAGAGGCATTAGATGTCCGGGCCATGCCTGGCCGTCTTCCGCCCCTGTCACTGCACTCATGCTGGGGGCTCTCCTTGAAGGTCCTCCCTGCCTCACTCACTACCTCACCCCCACTAACCTTCATCTGCGCCCCAGGAAGTCTACCCCGACCCGTGACTGAGCCACCTGCCTCCCACCTGCTCCCACCGCACCACGGGGAGTCTTTCTCTCCAGGGTGGGGGGGCCGGGAGGGGGGTTATCTCTTCTATGACACTGTGAGGCGCTCCCTGAATGCAGGGCTAGGTTTTTGTTGTTGTTGCTAATCCTCGAGGATAGTTTCCCATTGATTTTTAGGGAGAGTGGAAGGGAAGGAGAGAGACAGGGAGAAACATCGATGTGAGAGAAACACATCGATGGGTTGCCTCCTGCCCGAGCCCCGACCAGGGCCCGGGCCGGGGAGGAGCCTGCAACCGAGGTACGTGCCCTTGACCGGAATCGAACCCGGGACCCTTCAGTCCACAGGCCGACGCTCTATCCACTGAGCCACACCGGCTAGGTTTTAAGAGACCAGAGTGGGTGGCTGACATGTGTGTCCTCTGGAATGAATGGGCAAAGGGAGGCGATGGAGCGCCCGCCCAGGATGGGTACCGCAGGGTGGCTGCCCACGCCTGGGGGATTCTGGAAGGGTCTGTGAGCAACCTCCCTGTGCCCTTCCCCCACGGGGAACCAGCAGTGACCGCCGTGTGGAGGTCAGTGTGACCGCAGTGGGCGGCCTGGGCTCCCCATGACGGCCCCACCCACCATGGTGGCCCTCGGTCATCACGGGGGCCCTCCATCCCTAGGGCGGCCTCACCGATCATGGCGAAGAGGTCCGAGTGGTACACAGCGCTCTGCCGGTCCTTGCTCTGGTACAGGTTGGGCCGGTAGAGGATCCAGGTCACTGTGAGCCCAAAGTAGGCGCCGAATGTGTGGATGGTCATGGAGCCCCCCGCGTCCTTCACCTTGGGTCCAAGGGGCCAGTCAGGCTCTGATGCCTTCTCCTCCCACCCCACCCCACCCCCGACACCCTCACCACGCCACGCACAGACAATGCCCAGCTGTCTCTGACTTCACGGGCTACGGAATGGAGCCTGGGGCTCCCACAGACCAATCCACGGGGGAGGGGCGAGAGTGGGGATCCCTGAGCCCAGGCTGTAAGCATGCCCGATAAATGTCACTGGTCCCACTCTAGAGACGAAGACGCTGAGTTCAGAGGGTTATACAGCGGTCGGCAAACTCATTAGTCAACAGAGCCAAATATCAACAGGACAACGATTGAAATTTCTTTGGAGAGCCAAGTTTTTTAAACTTAAACGTCTTCTAACGCCACTTCTTCAACATAGACTCGCCCAGGCCGTGGTATTTTGTGGAAGAGCCACACTCAAGGGGCCAAAGAGCCGCATGTGGCTCGCGAGCTGCCGTTTGCCGACCCCTGGTTGAGACTTGCCAAGGTTGAACCGAATCCAGCCGGCATGGCTCCCCAGCCCTCTCTTCCGCTACCCCTCTGCCGTCTCCCCAAGTGCCCCCGCCACCTGCGCCCCCATTCTGACCCCTGCTCACGTTTAGCAGGCTGAGGAGGATGAACTCATTCACTGAGAACAGGGTCACTTGGAAGAGGGTCATGATGAGCAGCTGGACAGGGCTGACTTTGCCCAGAACTGCCCCGAAGGCCACGCAGACTGAGCCCACACAGAAGTCGGCGTTGATGAGGCTGTGGGGAGACAGGTCCGGGAGGGGCTCGTGGGCAGCGGTCTCTCTCAGGGCAATTTTTACAAAAAATATATTTTATTGATTTTTTTACAGAGAGGAAGGGAGAGGGAGAGAGAGCTAGAAACATCGATGAGAGAGAAACATCGATCAGCTGCCTCCTGCCCACCCCCTCCTGGGGATGTGCCCACCACCAAGGTACATGCCCTTGACTGGAATCGAACTTGGGACCCTTCAGTCCGCAGGCCGACGCTCTATTCACCGAGCCACACCGGTCAGGGCTCTCAGGGTAATTTTTATGTGTCAGGAGGAAAGACCCAGGCCCCGCCCCTAGAAAGGAGCTGCTGAGGTGTCCCTGCGGCCTCAGACTTAGGGGGCGGGGGAGGGAGACACCCTTAGAACACCCACCCATCCTGGAGACTCGCTGGTCAGGAAGCAGAGTGTGTGTGTGTGTGCACGTGTGGTGTATGTCACAGGCTCCAGGCTCGGGGTCCCCAGGTTGGATGAATAGGACTGGGATCAAAGCCCCAAAACTCCAAGGCCCCGCCCCTGGGCCCACCCTCACCCAGGCTCCACCCCCCGGGCCCACCCCCAGCCTGCCCCTGGACCTGCCTCTTACAAGGCCCCGCCCCTCACTCAGGCCCCGCCCCCAGCCTGCCCCACCACTCAGACACTACCCCTGGACCCGTCTTTCACACAGGCCCCGCCTCTTCCCAGAGCCCCGCCCCTCACCCAGCTCCTCCATCCAGACCGCTGGGCCCCGCCTCTCACAGGGCCCCGCCCCTCATCCGGCCCCTCATCCAGGCCCCGCCCCCAGCCTGCCTCACCACCCAGACACCGCCTCTCGCCCAGGCCCCGCCCCTCACGAGGCCCCGCCCCTCACCCACCGGGCCCCGCCCCAGCCACGCTCACTTCTCCACGCCCACGAGAATGTAGCCCTCGTGGAAGGAGTGAAACCAGCCCTGCATCAGCAGCGCCCACTGGATGCCGAAGGCCGCCAGCAGGAAGTTGAAGCCCACGGAGCTGTAGCCGTAGCGCTGCAGGAAGGTCATGAGGAAGCCGAAGCCCACGAAGATCATCACGTGCACGTCCTGGAAGCCTGTGGGGAGGGTGCAGCCGCGGGTGATGCCAGCTCTCTCTCATCAGGGACGTTTCTCTCTCCCCTTCCTCTCAGAAATCAGCAAAAATACATTTTTAAAAAAATAAAGGCGGTTCTCTCAGGGCACCCCTCTTCTTTCTTTTCTAGCTCTCATTACCATGTGCAGTTGCGTTTGTCTGTGTGGCCCGCGCCCACTGTGTTCACTCTGGTGTTCCCCAGCACCTAAGAGAGTGCCACGAAGACTCTCCATAAATACCCATGAACTAGAGGCCTGTCGCATGATATTCGTGCAAGAATAGGCCTTCCCTCCCCTGGCTTCGCTCCCGGCCGCCAGGGAGCCTGCAAGTCCTCGCTCCTGGGCGGAGCACCGCTCCTGTAGCTCCCTCCTCCGCCCTCCTCCCCTTCATAGCAGGCATCCTGCCCCTCCCTGCTGCTCCATGCCTGAATGTTCCATGTTGGGTTAATTTGCATACTCACTCCTGATTGGCTATGGGTGTAGTGGAGGTATGGTCAATTTACATGTTAGTCTATTATTAGGTAAGAATTATTAGGTAAGAAGATTAGGTAAGATGCCTGGCTGGCGTGGCTCAGCGGTTGACCTCTGAACTGGCAGGTCATGGTTCAATTCCCGGTCAGGGCACATGCCCTGGTTGCGGGCTCGATCCCCAGTGTGGGGCATTCAGGAGGCAGCTGATCAATGATTCTCACCATGGATGTTTCTGTTTCTCTCTCTCCCTCCTCCCTTCTTCTGAAACCAATAAAAATATATTTAAAAACAAATCAATAAATATCCATGAATGAAGGAGTGGTTGTGCCCGCTGGGCAGCAGTCAGAGAACCCCAGGTGGGAGTTCACAGGCAGGTGAGGCAGCAGCCCCATAAAGGCGGAGAGGTCCTGGTGCCCACTGCAGCCTGGCCACGGCGGGGGCAGCCATGGGGTACGGGCACCCTGCAGGGTAGGGGCAGGGGAGAGGGCACATAAGCTGATGCCGGAGAGCTGTGGGTCTCACCCCAGTACCGGGCGCCCTGAGCTCTGAGCTTCTGTGTGAGTTCCCACAGACAGCAGCTCGCCCCGGCATCCACAGCGTGCCGCTGACTCCGCGTCTTCCCGCATTTCACGGGTCAGCACGTTTCCAACTGCGGTGGGGACACGGAGCTAATGTGTGTGGCGCAGCGTGCCTGGCGCTGTGGTTATTCTTGGGAAGAACAGACGCGATGGGTGACAGACAGACCGGGGGAGAGGTGTGAAGCAGCGGGAGGTGACATCTTCAGACCACAGCTCAGGGAGGGGAGCTGGCGGGGCTGCTGATAAACACAGGGAAGTGGGAAGAGGTTGCGGGGTGGGAGGGAGTGCTGGGTCTGGTGCTGACTGTGGGGGTTTGAGATGACCACCCCCGGGCCGGGGTTGGGGGTGGTGAGGGATGGGCAGGGTGGCATGAGGAGTGGGGGCCGGCTGGGCTGTGTGCGAGGGAGCTGGGGTCTGAGATTGGGCAGGCCTGCAAATGGAGCTGTGAGTCAGAAAGTGAACGCGATGAGGGGGAGACAGAAGCTGAGAACTGGCAGGGAGGTGGGAGGAACAGAATGTGGGGGCCTTTGGAGGAGAGGGGTGTCAGCTGTCTGGTGGTATGAGGACCCTGGGGGCAGGGTCAAGGCTGAAGAGGACGGGGGCGGGGGAGAGATGGGGTACCCCACTGGATACGTGTGTGGCTGAGAGCATCCAACCGATGCCCAGACATAAGCCTGGCTCTTTAGCAATTGCTCGATCCTGTTAGCTACTCTTTCTCTTTTTCTCTTTCAGGACTGACCAGCAATTGATTTCGAGACTTGCTGAAGGTCAATGGAAGTTGGTAAGACACCCCTCCTGCCCATTCTTTCCCCAGCCTGGGGGGGGGGGGGGGGGGGGGAGGGAGGGGGCGGGGACTCAAGCAGCCTCGCCCAGAACCATTTCTCTCAACCTGGGGTCCCTAATGGGGCAGGGTGGCACGCTGGCTGCGATCCTCAGAGCTGCCACCAGGGGGCACCAGTACACAGCTGCTCTCACTCTCCGCGTCCGCACCTGCTTCCTAGCTCACTCTTCCCTCCCAGGATAGGTCTCAGGAATCTCCAAAATCTGAAGACAAAGTTTCCCACCCCGATGGGCCATGGCAGCTCCTTCCCCTCTGCTGCATGGGCACAGGAGTGGTGCCCCGAAGCTGCCTGGGTCCTGCCCCTTCCGATCTCTGTAGGCCAGCCCCGCCTAAACTGCCCCCTTTGGGGACTGCTGGCCAGGCCCTCAGTTCCCCAAGGCTCTGTGCCCATCTCTCCCACACTCAGGGCCGTCCGCAGAACCATGCCATTGCTGCAAAGTCTCTTGAGGACATAGCCAGGGGCTGGCAATGCCACAGAGTATTGGGGGGGGGGGGTAAAGCAGGTGGGCTGGGGGTGGGGGGAGGAGCCGTGGCTCCATCCCCGCAGGTGCCACTGACCAGCTGAGAGCTTGGGGCAAGTCTCTAAGCTCCATTTCCTGCACCACAACAAATGCCATGCCAGAGAGCATTTACAATGCAAAAACCCTTGTAAGTGAGGACAGCCCCAAGGAAGTGCAATGGTGCGAGTTGAAACTAATATTCAGGGAGATATGCCTTGGTTACCTCTCAAAAGAGATGTTGAGCCTTAAATACATTCAGCGACGGAGCACCCAGGCCCTTATGAGGGAACTGGATACCAGCATTCAGAGGTGTGCCCTCCCAGGCGCCTGCCACCTTCCATCTTCCTAAAGGACCTGGGCGTTAAATAGCATCCCCATTTCACAGATGGGCATACTGAGGCTCAGCGTGGCTAGGGAGCCGGCTCCCTCCATTTAGTGATGGACCCAGATCTGTTGCATTCCAATGTCCAGGCTCTATTGCCCTCTGTTCGTGGGGATGGGGGAATCCTCCCAACTCCTGGGTTGAGTTGCTTTTCTAGGGATTTTCCACCATGAAGTGAGGATTCCATGCCTGGCACTGTCCCGCCAGCCTCTCACCCCTCCCTTGGGAGGCAGGTCGGTCTGATGTGTCATTCTCATTCCACCGGTGAGGACAGAGTTTCAGCGTGGCTGACATTGGCCTAAAGCCACCCACCTGGGGAATGGCAGAGCCGTGGTAGCAGGGAGGTCTGGTGATGCCAAGGCAGGCTCTTAACCTCAGCGCTTGGGTACCTGAGAATTTGGGGGCGCTCCTTCTCCCTCTCCCAGCCAAAGAGGGTGGGGCCACCGACCCACACTCCTCTCCTCTCTCCCAGCAGCAGGCCTGGCAGGCCAAGGAGCCATCCCTGTGGCCCTGGACAAGGACAGGATGGCACAGCCAGCTGGGCAAGGGAGCCAGGGTCACCCCGTGGCTGGTGACTAAGATGGGGCTTGTGTCTTTTGGGGACATCAGGCAGGGCTCTCTAACAAAGAAGGTGGGGGCCTTTGATGGCGCCTGGATGAGCTTACCCAGATTGCTTTTTTCTTTTCTTTTCTTTTTTTTTTTTCAGATTGCTTTTTTCAATCCTCACCTGAGGATAGGATATTTTCCATTGATTTTTAGGGAGAGTGGGAGAGAGAGGGAGAGACAGAGAGAAACATCAATGTGAGAGAGAGACATGGATTGGTTGCCTCCTGCATGCACCCTGAACTGGGGTGGGAGGGGGTGGGGGGAGCCTGCAATGGAGGTACGTGCCCTTGACCAGGGAACCGAACCTGGGACCCTTCGGTCCGCAGGCCAACGCTCTATCCACTGAGCCAAACTGGCTAGGGCTCCTATTTCTGTTTCCAACAGGAAAAAGGAGGTTGCCCATCTGGCCATTTCTCCAGCGCGATTCCTAGAAGGGAGCGTGCCTGAGCGGGGCGGGGCCCGGGCTGTGGGCGGCTTCTCCTCCCACGCTCGCCCTGGTGCGCGCCCTGGTTCCCAGCGCCGCCAAGCCAAGCTCGGCGCGCCGGGTGGGGACCGGCCGGCCGGGATGCGCTGCCCGTGGGCCTGCAGGGCGGCGGCACTTACTGGGGTAGCGATAGTAGAATTCGTTCTCCAGGTCGCTGGACAGGTTCCCTGGCTCCTTCGCCTCGATCCAGTGGGCGTCGGCCTCGGGGCTGTAGCGCACGAACACGCCGAAGAGGACCACCATGGCCACCTGCAGCAGCAGGCAGGTGAGCGGCAGCCGCCAGCGCAGGTTGGTGTTCCAGGCCATGCTGCGGGGACCCCGGGCCGGGCGCTGCGGGGACCCCTGGCCGGGCGCTGCGGGGACCCCTGGCCGGGCGCTGCGGGGACTCGGGCCGGGCGCGCTGCGGGGACTCGGGCCGGGCGCCCTGCGGGGACCCCTGGCCGGGCGCTGCGGGGACTCGGGACGGGCGCGCTGCGGGGACCCCTGGCCGGGCGCTGCGGGGACCTCTGGCCGGGCGCGCTGCGGGGACCCCTGGCCGGGCGCTGCGGGGACCCCTGGCCGGGCGCTCTGCGGGGACTCGGGCCGGGCGCGCTGCGGGGACCCCTGGCCGGGCGCTGCGGGGACTCGGGCCGGGCGCGCTGCGGCCGGAATCGGGCGCTCGGAGGCGGACGGGCTTATAAAACCCGGGCAGGGTTGGGGCGGGGCGGCCCCAGCGAGTGGTGGAACTGCTGCCCCAGGTGCCGCCCGATCGCTCGCGCCCAGCCGGGGAGGGGACCCGCGGCCCGGCTCCCGCCCCCCCCGCCCCCCCTCTCCCCCTCCCGTCCCCTGCCTCGGGGGCCCAGAGGCGCTGGGAAAAGGGACAGCGACGGGAGCAGGGCCAACAGGACGATGAGTGGGTAGGGGCGCCCTGACCTCTGTGGAGACCCCTGCATACCCGGTGGCAATGCCTTCCCCCCTCCCCCCCCGCTCCTTTAAAAATATTATTGATTTCAGAGAGGAAGGAAGAGGGAGATATAGAAACATCAATGAGGAGAGAGAATCATTGATTGGCTGCCTCCTGCACACCCCTCACTGGGGACCGAGCTTGCAAGCCCAGCAGGTGGCCCGACTAAGAACTGAACCAGGACCTCCTAGCCATGCTGGTTAGGCTACAACATCATTTTTAAAAATATATATATTTTATTGATTCTTTACAGAGAGGAAGGGAGAGGGGTAGATACTTAGAAACATTGATGAGAGAGAAACATCGATGTGCCTGCAACCAAGGTACATGCCCTTGACTGGAATCGAACCTGGGACCCTTGAGTCCACAGGCCGACGCTCTATCCACTGAGCCAAACCGGTTAGGGTGGCTACAACATCATTTTAAATGGCAGCATAGACCATGCTCTATGTAGCCAGTCCCTGGTGTTGGGCAGTGAGGTTTTTAAAAATATATATATTTTATTGATTTTTTACAGAGAGGAAGGGAGAGGGATAGAGAGTTAGAAACATCGATGGGAGAGAAACATCGATCAGCTGCCTCTTGCATACCTCCTACTGGGGGATGTGCCTGAAACCAAGGTACATGCCCTTGACCAGAATCGAACCTGGGACCCTTGAGTCTGCAGGCCGACGCTCTATCCACTGAGCAAACCAGACAGGGCAGCGAGGTGGTTTTTTATTTGACTGGGATGACAAATGTCACTGTCCTGAACATCCAGGCACACAAGTCTTGGCATAGGTTTCAATGCCTTCCTAGAGGCAGGCTTGTTTTGAGGCACACCGCTAAATTTCCCCCCAAACAAAGCACGCACCTCATTGGCTCAGGTGTGAGAGTGGTACCCACGCCCCCTCGCCGATGCTGGATTTGAAAAAAAAATTGTTGCCAGTTTGGATCCCAGATTTGTACAAGCCACAGACGCCACCTACAACCCCTGGAGCCGAGCGCCTGACCAGTGTGCTGGGGACTGGAACGTGGCTCCCTGCACCAGCACAGGGAACCGGGGTGTCCCCTCCCGTTCCCAGGAGAAGCAGCCTGCTTCAAGACGCAGCCAGCCCCAGCCAGTTTGGCTCAGTGGATAGAGCGTCTGCCTGTGGACTGAGGGGTCCTGGGTTCAATTCCGGTCAGGGGCACAGGCCCGGGTTGTGGGCTCCATCCCCAGTGAGGGGGTATGTAGGAAGCAGTCGGTCAATGATTCTCTCTCATCATTGATGTTTCTCTCTCTCTCTCCCTCTCCCTTCCTCTCTGAAATCAATAACAATATATTATATATATATATATATATTTTTTAAATATATTTTATTGATTTTTTACAGAGAGGAAGAGAGAGGGATAGAGAGCTAGAAACATCGATGAGAGAGAAACATCGCTCAGCTGCCTCCTGCACACCCCCCACTGGGGATGTGCCCGCAACCAAGGCACATGCCCTTGACCGGAATCGAACCTGGGACCCCTGAGTCCGCAGGCCAACGCTCTATCCACTGAGCCAAACCGGTTTCGGCTATTATATATTTTTTAAAGAGACACAGCCAGACACCCCAGGAACAATGCCAGCCAGAGGGCCCAGTTATTATGTGCCTGCTGTGGCCGGACCCTTTAAACATCGTCTTCTATAATAACAAAAGCGTAATATTCAGATCGACCGAATGGCCAAACAGCGGATCGATGGACCAGACGACCACGCTGTGACACCCACTGGCGCCAGGCCAGCCAAGGCAGGTGTGATGAGATTGATGGGGGGCAGAGGGAGGCCCAGGCCACCTCCCGGCGGGGCAATCAATGGGGGGGGGGCTCCTAAATCGCCCCAAAGCAGCGGGTGGGCGGGGCCTCCCTCTGAGGGGCGATCCATCTTCGTGCACCGGGCCTCTGGTATTCTAATGATCAGCAACCCTTGCCAGGCGTACATGGGAGCCCATCCTGCAGATGAAGAAACTGAGTCCTCAGAGAGGCCGGGGAACATGCTGGAGTCCGACACGGGGCTGTGTGATCTCACTACACAGCGTGGCCCCTCTGGGCAGAGCCAGAAAGGTCGGACTTCAGGTATGAGAGACATCTGAGGGCACAGCAAGGGGAGTGAATGGAGGGCAGGGAGGCGAGGGCTGGACCTTTGGGGGTGAGGTGGGTGGGGGCACACACACCTCTGGAGTCATCCATCCCCACGGGGCCACGAGCTCCTTTAGGATAGAGGTGATGTCTTTTTAAAAAAATATATTTATTATTGATTTCAGAGAGGAAGGCAGAGGGGGGCAGAGAGAGAGAGAGAGAGAGAGAGAGAGAGAGAGAGGGAGAAACATCAATGATGAGAGAGAATCATGGACCGGCTGCCTCCTGCATGCCCCACACTAGGGATCGAGCCCGCAACCCGGGCAGGGCACCGGGGTGTCCCCTCCCCTTCCCAGGAGAAGCAGCCTGCTTCAAGACACAGACAGCCCCAGCCAGTTTGGCTCAGTGGATAGAGCATCTTGCCTGTGGACTGAGGGGTCCTGGGTTCAATTCCGGTCAGGGGCACAGGCTGGGAATTGGGAACCCTGACTGGGAATCAAACCGTGACCTCCTGGTTCATAGGTCGACGCTCAACCTCTGAGCCATGCCAGCCGGGCAGGGGTGACGTCTCATTTATAACTCTCTGCCCTGCCCACAGCACAGTGCAGGTGAGGAGGAGCAGGCCCTCAGAGCATGTTCTGGAAGGATGAAGGAAGGGGTGGATGATGTTCTCTGAGCACCTACTGTGTGCCAGGCACTGTTCTAGGTGCTGGGATATTCCAGTGAGCAAAAGAGGCAAAATGCCTGTCCTCATGGAACTTGCACTTGTTTTGTGTGTGTGTGTGTGTGTGTGTGGGGGGGGTGACAAAAAGCAAACAGATGGCTAAGTCAAACATGTAGTATGTTAGAGGGTGACAAGTACAAGGCACACGTAATTTGCACCAGTGGTTAAAGCAGAAGCAAGCACTTTCCTAGGTAGTTGAGGGCTTGGGGGCTGGGGGAGGGGGCATGGGGTGATCAAGGTGGGCTTCATGGAAGAGGTGAGTTGATCTGGGCTTTGCAGAGCAGTGAAGAGGTCGACCTTTCCCCTTTGCCCTCTGGCTTTTTCCCCCCTCTCATCCACCTACCACTAGAGGATTCTAGGCCACCTCCCCACCCCTCCCCCGTGATTCTACTGACCATCGGGAGGCTGGAATTCTGGGTTTGTCCTCTGAGACTGGGGTTTAAGAAACCGGTCGCTCAGGTTGATGGGGCTGGGTGGGGGTTTCCCCAGGAAGCCAGCCACTTCCTCCCAAACGTGGGTGCCTACATGAGCGAGGATGACAGGGAGGGTGACTGGGGCAGGATGGTGCTCTCCCCAGGGGAGAGGGACAGGGCATCACGGCCATATTGACGGACAAGGGGGTGGGGGTGCTGTGGGTTGAGAGTCCCCTCTGCCCATCCCTCTTCTTAGATCACCCTCAGCATCCTGGGAGCAGCTGGAGATAGTGACAAGGGCTCCAGGCCAGGACTCACCAGTTTTGGGGGTGGCTCTGGCATCACACGTTTGGTCAGAATGTGTAACCTCTCCGGACCTTATTCCCTCTGTCTGCAAATGACTATTCCTGGCGGGCCCTGCCCACTGCCCTGATCTGCCAGGAGACTCCAAGGAGAACATGGGCCTCAGCCGGTTTGGCTCAGTGGATAGAGCCTCAGCCTGCGGACTGAAGGGCCCTGGGTTCGATTCCGGCCAAGGGCACGTACCTCGGTTGCAGGCTTCTCCCCGGCCCTGGGCCCTGGTCGGGGCTCGTGCAGGAGGCACCCAACCAATGTGTTTCTCTCACATCGATGTTTCTCTCTATCTATCTCCCTCTCTCTTCCATTCTCTAAATATCAATGGAAGAATATCCTCGGGTGATGATAAAAAAAGAAGAAGGAGGAGGAGGAGGAGAAGGAGGAGGGGAGGAGAGGAAGGAGGGGAGGAGGAGGAGGAGATGAGGGGGAGGAAGAAAAAGAAGAAGAGGAGGAGGGGGAGGAGGAGGAGGAGGAGGCGGGGGAGGAGGAGGAGGAAGAAGAGGAAGAGGAGGAGGAGGAGGCGGCGGAGGAGGAGGAGATGAGGGTGAGGAGGAGGAGGAGGAGGAGGAGGAGGAGGAAGAAGAAGAAGAAGAAGAAGAAGAAGAAGAAGAAGAAGAAGAAGAGGAGGGGGAGGGAGAGGGGGAGGGGGAGGAGGAGGAGGAAGAAGAAGAAGAGGAAGAGGAGGAGGAGGAGGCGGCGGAGGAGGAGGAGGAGATGAGGGTGAGGAGGAAGAAAAAGAAGAAGAAGAAGAAGAAGAGGGAGAGTGGGAGGGGGAGGGGGAGGAGGAGAAGGAGGAGAAGGATGAGAAATGTAGTACCTGGACACAGAGGCTCTAAGGGGCCAGGGTTCAAGTCCCGGCCCTACTGCTTTCTGGCTGGGTGACCTTGGGCAAGCTGCTTACCCTCTCTGGGCCTCCATTCCCTCCTTCATACCATGGCGTGACAGTGGCCTCCCCACCTCAGGAGGGACATGAGGGCTGGATGACTCTGAGGCAGCTCGTGGGCATGATGCTCAGCTCAGGGAATGAATGACTCCATCACCAGTGGGTGTTTCGAGGAAGTGGCAGCTCTGATTTGCATGTGGGAATGAATGGGACAGTCCTCGGGAAGATGTCGTAAATATCACTGGGCTTGCCTCCGTGATGGAGACCAGAGGTTTCCAACCGGCGTGTCACGAGAACCTTTAAAACATGCGGTACCTCGCCCTGACTGGTTTGGCTCAGTGGATAGAGCGTCGGCCTGCCGACTGAAAGGTCCCAGGTTCGATTCCGGTGAAAGGCACATGCCTGGGGTTGCTGGCTCAATCCCCAGTAGGGGGTGTGCAGGAGGCAGCCGATCAGTGATTCTCTCTCATCATTGATGTTTCTATCTCTCTCTCCCCCCTCCCTTCCTCTTTGAGATCAATAAAAAATATATTAAAAACAAAAACAAAAACAAACAAAAAAACAACAACACACATGCAGTAGCTGACTATTTAGTCAGGGGCACTGACTCCTTTTCCCTCAGTCGGGTGGGGAACGTCAGGCCCGCGGGCCGTACCATTTGGTCTGGCCCTGCCCAGGCAACTGCAGGAGGGACTCGAAATTCAATAAATCTAGGAGCTTTTTTCATAGCAACATAATTTTAAAAGAATATGTTTTTATTGGTTTCAGAGAGGAAGGGAGAGGGAGAGAGAAACAGGAACATCAATGATGTAGAGAGATTCATTGATCGGCTGCTTCCTGCATGCCCCACATTGGGGATTGAGCCTGCAACCCGGCATGTGCCCTTGATGGGAATCCAACCTGGGACCCTTCATTCCGCAAGCCGATGCTCTACCCACTGAGCCAAACCGACTAGGGGCTCATTGGTTTTTAGAGAGAGTGGAAGGGAAGGGAGGGAGGGGGAGAAGGAGAGAGAGAAACATTGATGTGAGAGAGACACATCGATTGGTTGCCTCCTGCACATGCCCACCCGGGCTGGGGAATCTAACATGCAACCCAGGTACGTGCCCTTGACCGGGAATCAGACCCAGGACCCTTGGTGCACGGCTGACGCTCTAACCTTCGAGGAACACCGGCCCTTATTGATTTCAGAGAGGAAGGGAGAGGAAGAGAGAGGTAGAAACATCAATGATGAGAGAGAATCATGGATCCGCTGCCTCCTGCATGCCCCACACTGAGGATTGAGCCCGCAACCCAGCATGTGCCCTTGACCGGAATGGAACCCGGGACCCTTCAGTCCGCAGGCTGACGCTCTATCCACTGGACCAAACCGGCTAGGGCCTCACCAGTTTTTTCAAACCTTGGGGAGAAAACAAGGGACACTGGGTGGAAAGCAGCAGGAAGATCTGGGCTCCAAGGGAGGAATAAAATGAGGGTGAGAACCACGGAGCCTGGGCATGGCCTGGCAGGCACAGTTGGGCAGGCCCCTGCGGAAGTCCTGAGCACAAACACAGACCCTGAATCAGCCGCGTCTGTGGGGTGGGCCCGAGCCCAGCCCTGCACTCGGGGCTGCTGACCTTGTAGGAACAGACAGGCTGGGCTGCTAGGGAGGCAGTGGTACACGATGGTCGGGGCGTAACCCCAGTCAAGGCCGGCGTCCTGGGAGGGCTGGTTCTGGGGAGCAGGACGGCCAGTCAGGTACCTGCCGCAGCAACAGACTTGCCCGTGAGGATTGAGCTCTTGTCCATTTTCTATTTTTCTTAAAATATATTTTTATTGATTTCAGAGAGGAAGGGAGAGGGAGGGAGAGATAGAAACACCAGTGATGAGAGAGACTCATTGATTGGCTCATTGAAGAAAGTTTAACAACGTGACCTTGTTGTGAGAGTAAAGCTTACTGAGCTATGGGATTAACGTGTCCACTTTGCTTCACCCCACGAATTAGTCAGATGACAGATGGGACATGAGGTGGGGCTGAGGAATGGGAGCGTTCACAGAACCTTCCCGGTGCACAGTGTGACTGAGCGTGACCTTTGTGACCTTCGGGCGCTCCTAAACCCCCTCCTTTAGTTCCCATGCCAGTCAGCAGGTGGTTCGCCTTGAGATGGAGAGACAGGTTGCATTCACATGAAGATGGGAACCAGGTGGCTTAGTAATACCTTGGGGCCTGGGCAGTGTGGCTCAGTGGTTGAGGTCAAGGTTCGATTCCCGGTCAGGGCACATGCCCAGGTTGTGGGTTGAGCCCCAGTAGGACGAGTGCAGGAGGCGGCTGATCAGTGATCCTCTTTCATCATTGATGTTTCTCTCTCTCTCCCACCTCCTCTCTGAAATCAATAAAAATATATTAAAACAAACAAATAAGACTAAGCAATACCTCGGTGAGTTCCTGTTAGGAGCCAAGCCCTGTGTGAACATCTCCCTAATCCTGCGAGATTGGCATTGCTGTCCCAGGGGGGCAGGTGGTGACACAGTGGCAGGGTATGACGTTCTGTGTCTCCAGCATCACCCAGTGAGGAAGTGCGGGTTAAAGGAGGGTCCCCCTGGGTGGAGAAGGCAGGGGGCCAGGCGGGGACAGGCAGGGAGACAAGCCAAGGGCCCCTGTGAGCTGTGGGCACAGAGACCAGGTCCTGGAAGAAGGACCAGCAGAATGTGGGGTCCCAGAGGCCATGGAGTCAGAGCTGCTGGGGAAGGATCCAGGTCCTCCCCCATCCATGGACACCCCACGGACCCACGTCTCACGTTCATTAACTCCCCACTAGAAGGGCCCATCTGATCAACCTCTTTTTTTATTTTATTATTATTATTTTTTAAATATATTTTATTGATTTTTTACAGAGAGGAAGGGAGAGGGATAGAGATTTAGAAACATCGATGAGAGAGAATCATCGATCAGCTGCCTCATGCACGCCTCCTACTGGGGATGTGCCTGCAACCAAGGTACATGCCCTTGACTGGAATCGAACCCAGGACCCTTCAGTCCGCAGGCCGACGCTCTATCCACTGAGCCAAACCGGTCAGGGCTCAACCTCTTTTTTTAAATAAGTTTTATTTTTAAAAAATATATTTTTATTGATTTCAGAGAGGAAGGGAGAGGTGAGAGAGACAGAAACACCAATGATGAGAGAGAAACATGAATCTGCTGCCTCCTGCATGCCCCCCACTAGGGATTGAGCCCACAACTTGGCCATGTGCCCTGGCCATGAATCAAATCGTGACCTCCTGGTTCACAGGTGGATGCTCAGCCACTGAGCCACACCGGCCAGGCTGGGCTCTGCTCCTATGCTTTCTCCTTGGTGGGGGTACCTCCTGCCCAGGCCTCCAGAACTCCTGGGTTTCACCTGTTCTCCAATCCTGGCCTTGCAGCCTCTATCAGCTCTGTGAACCCTAAAGGCTTGTTGACCCCACAAGGAATATACCTGTCAGCAAGGACGCCTTGTGGGTAACTGGACCCAAATTCATAATCAGAGTCTAACAGCTGTTGTGTACAGGGACCCCTCATGCACCCTGCACGGGGCCGCCAGGCCTCCTGCACCTGCTGTCGGAGCTGACCCTTATAAAGGTGCTCCTGGGATTGTATTTCGACCAATGGGCTGAGACCTGCCTCATCCAATTGGAGCTGCACAGCTTCACCCTCATTTGCATCTTTACTGATCAGTGAGAGCGGCTCCATAATGACCAGTCAGGACTCAAGATTCTGACCAATTAGGACAGTGCGCATTGGGCCAGTCAAACTATGCAAATTTGGGTCCTTCATTTGCATTTAAATGGACCAATCAGGGACCAGGGCAGGCATGTGCTCTGTGTTAGTGGGCCTCCCCTTTGTCTGAGGGGAGCACACTTTCAGCTTCCTGTGGAGGCTTCATTTCCTGGATTTGCAGACCCTTCACATGAATTAAGTCTCTCCAGATGGGGGACTCCTGTTGGCTTGGTGGCAGTGACCTTTGGTGGACGAGGCCTTCCCAAAACGTTTGCTTAAGCTAACCAGAGCCAGCCTCTGGAGGTCATGAGCGAGAATCTTAACTGATAAAAGCCCCAATTTACATAACAAATTTGTGAAGGGGGAATGTCATGTTCTATTTCCCCAAGATGACCTCGGCATCTTCCGGCATCTTCCATCCCACCTGCTAATCTACATGCAAGCTACTCCTTCCATAGAGAAGTCGGTCTATGTCTCCTCTCGGATCTGGGCAGGCTCCCAGAAATAGAGTGTGGCAGAAGTGATATCACGTGACTTCTAAAACCAGGTCTCAGAGGCCACGCAGCTTTGGCCTGGCCCCTTGAGATGCTTGCTCTGGTGGGGAAGTCAGCCCCCATGTAAGAAATGCAACACCCCCGATGCTGCACAGGCACCTGTAGATGGTCCCGTTGACAGTCCCAGGTGGAGCTCCCAGCCAACAACCAGTATCAGCTGCCAGCCGAGTGAGTGCGTCTTCTTGGACATCCAGCCCAGTCGAGCCTTCGGATGATGGCAGCCCCATCCAACAACTGCCTGGGAAACCCCCAGCAAGACCTGCCCAGGTAAGCCTTTCCAAATTTCCGACCCACGAAACCATGAACGAAAAACTGATTGTTTTAAGATGCTGAATTTTGTGGATTACTTGTTATGCGGCAATAGAAACTCTTGCTTGCTTCCTTATTTTATCCCACAGAAAGTTATATTTTCTCAGCAAGAGGAAAGATAACAGGTTAAAAGGCAATGAAACCTACATTTATTGAGGCCTATCCTGTATGGATCCTTGTACCACCTCATATAAAACCCCGACGAGTTTGTGACTTGGGGACAATTATCCCTTGGTTGAAAAGAGGAATTTGAGTGGTCAGCTGGTGTGGCTCAGTGGTTGAGCATCAACCTCTGAACCAGGAGGTCACGGTTCGATTCCCGGACAGGGCACACGCCCAGGTTGTGGGCTCGAACCCCAGTGTGGGGCATGCAGGAGGCCCCCAATCAATGATTCTCTTTCATCATTGATGTTTCTATCTCTCTCTCCCTCTCCCTTTCTCTCTGAAATCAATAAAAATAAATTAAAAAAAAAAAAAAAAAACAGAAAAGAAAAGAGGAATTGGGGCCCAGAAGGGACAGGCAGCTAGACAAGTGTCAGCCTGCAGAGCGGACACCTTTTCTGCTGGCACAAAGCCCCCAAACTCAAGACTAAAGGAGCAAGTGAGGGAAGAAAGGTTAATAACATGACATTGTTGTGAGAGTAAAGATTACTGAGCTATGGGATTAACGTGTCCACATTGCTTCACCCACGCATTAGTCAGATGACAGATGGAACATGCTGCCCATGAGGCGGGGCTGAGGAATGGGAGCGTTCACAGAACCTTCCCGGTGCACAGTGTGACCGGGCATGACCTTCGTGACCTTCGGGCACTCCTAAACACCCTCCTTTAGGTCCCACGCCAGCCAGCAGGTGGTTCGCCTTGAGATGGAGAGACAGGATGCATTCACATGAAGATGGGAACCAGGTGGCTTAGTAATACCTTGGGGCCTGGTCGGCGTGGCTCAGTGGTTGAGCATTGACCTCTGAACCTGGAGGTCACGGTTGGATTCCCAGTCAGGGCACATGCCCAGGTTGTGGGCTTGAGCCCCAGTAGGACGAATGCAGGAGGCGGTTGATGGATGATTCTCTCTCATCATTGATGTTTCTCTCTCTCTCCCTCTCCCTTCCTCTCTGAAATCAATAAAAATATATTAAAACAAACAAACAAGACAAAGTAATACCTCGGTGAGTTCCTGTTAGGAGCCAAGCCCTGTGTGAACATCTCCCTAATCCTGCGAGATTGGCATTGCTGTCCCAGGGGGGTAGGTGGTGACACAGTTGCAGGTTATGACGTTATGTGTCTCCAGCATCACCCAGTGAGGAAGTGCGGGTTAAAGGAGGGTCCCCCTGGGTGGAGAAGGCAGGGTGACAGGCGGGGACAGGCAGGGAGACAAGCCAAGGGCCCCTGTGAGCTGTGGGCACAGAGACCAGGTCCTGGAAGAAGGACCAGCAGAATGTGGGGTCCCCAGAGGCCATGGAGTCAGAGCCGCTGGGGAAGGATCCAGGTCCTCCCCCATCCATGGACACCCCACGGACCCACGTCTCACGTTCATTAACTCCCCACTAGAAGGGCACATCTGATCAACCTCTTTATTTTTATATATATATATATATATATATATATATATATATATATATGTATATATGTTTTATTTTTTAAAATAAATTTTTATTGATTTCAGAGAGGAAGGGAGAGGGAGAGAGAAACATCAATGATGAGAGAGAATCATTGATTAGCTGCCTCCTGCACGCCCCTTACTAGGAATCAAGCCTACAAGCCAGGCTTGTGCCCTGTCCAGGAATTAAACCGCGACCTCCTGGTTCATAGGTTGATGCTCAATCACTGAGCCACACCAGCTAGGCCAACCTCTTCCATTGAGACGAGGCAGCTGCAGCCAGAGAGGATTTGCCTAAGGCCCCCAGGAGTCAGCTCCCGACTCCTGGACCAGCCCCCTTCAGAGTCACCCTCCTCTGGTTCTGGGGGGTCAAACTTGGGCTATCGCAGGGTGACCCTGTAATGTGTCATCCAAATCAGAGTGAGAGGGGGCATTATTAATAATTACACCAGGGCAGCAGGTGTAAACACGGCTGCCCTGGGCTAATGGGACGTCTGGTCACCCTAGCGTGACAGCTGAGTGCCACCTGCCTGCCCACCAGGGAGGCCTCTTTGTGGCTGAAGGGACCTGAGACCCCGTCAGCAGCCTCCACACCTGGTGAGGGGCCGGGGGGCCAAGCCGCCGTGAGGGTCCCGCCTTCCCGGGGGGTTCAGGGTGCCCAGGACTGGCCGCTCTGTAACTGGGCTCCCTCCCCACCTGGGCCTGTGTATGCACAAACAGAGGCCCGTGTGTATGGTCCCCACCCATCAGGGGACCCGTGTCCTGCCCAGCCCCGCAGCGCTCCGGTTTCGGGTGCTTCCCTCTGGACACGGGCCGGCCATGGGCCACAGGGCGTAGGTCGCTCCCAGCCTGGTAGCTGGGTCCCAGCAGAAGCTTCTAGGATGCCAGGGCCCGGGCTAGCTGTGTCCTTTGCTCCCCCTCCCTCCCCCCTCTGCCCTCTCCCAAGAGTCACAAGCATCGCAAACGTCAGGGATCTTGTGAAACTGCAGGTCCGGCTTCTGCAGGCCTGGCGAGGGGCCCCGTGGCTGCCTTCCTAACAAGTCCCAGGCAATGCCAATGCTGCTGTTGCAGGGACCGCTTTTCTTTTCTTTTTAAATATATTTTATTGACTTTTTACAGAGAGGAAGGGAGGGGGATAGAGAGCTAGAAACATCGATGAGAGAGAAACATCGATCAGCTGCCTCTTGCACACCCCCTACTGGGGATGTGCCCGCAACCAAGGTACATGCCCTTGACCGGAATCGAACCCGGGACCCTTCAGTCCGCAGGCTGATGCTCTATCCACTGAGCCAATCCGGTTTCGGCCCTTTTCTTTTTTAAAATACACATTTTTATTGATTTTAAAGAGAAAGGAAGGAAGGGAGAGACAGAGATTTGTTGTTCCACTTATTGATGCATTTATTCGTTGCTTTTTAAAAAATATAGTTTTATTGATTTCAGAGAGAAAAGGAGAGTGAGAGAGAGAGAGAAACATCAATGATGAGAGAGAATCATGGATTGGCTGCCTCCTGCACGCCCCCTACTGGGGATGGAGCCCGAAACCCGGGCATGTGCCCTGACCAGGAATCGAACCGTGACCTCCTGGTTCATAGGTTGATGCTCAACCACTGAACCACACCGGCCGGGCTGGTTGCTTCTTTTATGTGCCCTGACCAGGCATCTACCCTGAAACCTTGGCGTACCGGGATGATGCTCTAACTGAGCTACCAGCCAGGGCCAAGACATCCCATTTCAGAAGCTGCGTGAGTCTGTGCCCTGTCAAAACCAAACCCCGGGATCCCTGCTCCCGCCTCCGCTGTCCCCCTCTCTCCCCAGCTATTGGTTCCATCTTGGTCTTCTCTTCCCCCTCTCAGCGGAACGGTCAGCGGGACTCCTTCGTGGCTGGGGACAGGGCTGCCAGTATTTCTAGTGAACGAAAAAAAAAAATGCTCACAGAGACGCCTGTCACAAACCCGACACTCCAACACTCCATGCAGGACACCCCTTCCTAGAAGGCAAGGATCTCGGGGCGTGTCTGCTCCCGCCCCCCTCTTTCCAGATGAGGAAACTGAGGCCCAGAAAGAGGACGTGACTGGCCCAAGGTTCCCAGCGAATGCCTCTTCTGGTCCCAAGCCCATGGTCCCTTCCCCTCCCCCACATCCCCCTGACTGGGTTCCCTGGGGTGGGAAGGGGAGGACTCCAGGCAAGGACCTGGCTCTTTAAAACCCTCCCCCATGTTCAGGCCAAGCAGAAGGAGGCTGTGCAGTGAGCAAGCCCTGGAGGTGACCTTGGTGGGGGTGGGGGTTGGGGGGTGGCATGGCAGCAGAGATTCGATGGCCAAGATAAGGGAGATCTGCGGGGGAGGGGAGGCAGCCAGCTGAGACTATCGCTGGGGACAGCAGCCAGCCCTGTTCCCAACCACCTGCCCACCCAGGGGGGTAGAGAGAGGAGGGTGGGGTGGGGAGGGAAGGGGAAGGCATGGGGTGAGGACCATCAAATAAATATCGCCTTCCGCCCTAGCTGGTTTGGCTCAGTGGGTAGAGCGTCGGCCTGTGGACTGAAGGGTCCCGGGTTTGATTTTGGTCAAGGGCACATGCCTGGGTTGCAGGCTTGATCCCCAGTAGGGGGCGTGCAGGAGGCAGCTGATCCATGATTCTCTCTCATCGTTGATGTTTCTCTCTCTCTCTCTCTCTCTCTCTCTCTCTCCCTCTCCCTTCCTCTCTGAAATCAATAAAATAAAAAATATATTTAAGAAATATATTCCCCAAGATGCCTGTCGCCAGGCGACGAGTCATGCCATTTATTGTGGTGTTTCTCCAACTCCAGTGTGTGTTCGCGTGCCTGGGGCCGGTATTAGACGCAGATTCTGATGTGGCAGCTGTGGGATGGGCCTGAGGGTCTGCCTTTGCCGTGATTCCATGCTGCTGGGCTAAGGGCCTCACTCCTACATTTTATTTTATTAGTATGTTTTTATTTTTATTTTTTTAAAATGTATTTTATTGATTTTTTACAGAGAGGAAGGGAGAGGGAGAGAGAGTTAGAGACATCGATGTGAGAGAAACATCAATCAGCTGCCTCCTGCACACTCCCTACTGGGGATGTGCCCGCAACCAAGGTACATGCCCCCGACCGGAATCGAACCCGGGACCCTTGAGTCCGCAGGCCAATGCTCTATCCACTAAGCCAAACCGGTCAGGGCATTAGTATGTTTTTAAAACATATTTTTATTGATATCAGAGAGGGAGAGGGAGGGAGAGAGATAGAAATATCAATGATGACAGAGAATCACTGATCTGCTGCCTCCTGCCCGCCCCACACTGGGGATTAAGCCCGAAACCTGGACATGCGCCCTGACCGGGAATCGAACCGTGACCTGCTGGTTCCTAGGTCGATGCTCAACCGCTGAGCCACGCTGGCCGGGCACTATAATTCTTAGCACAGTGCTTGGCACATGGTAAGCACCATCTAACCTTCGTTGACTATAACTAGGTTATTATTTTCTGCGTCGAAGCCACCCGCTGACACCCGAGTTTCAGGACGGCTGGCTGCTGAGCTCACAGGTACCTGGACAGTCAAGTTCCTGGTTCAAGTCCAAGAGGAAGGCAGGCACGTGGCCAGGTGGCTCAGGAGAAGGTTGGGCCGGGTGAGCTGGAACGCATGGCGTCACTGGGCACGGACACCTGCCCCTCCCTCTCCCCCTGTGCTGCGGGCAGATGGCGGGGCTCCAGGCCGCATCCAGTTTCATCCCCTCAGTGTGATCCAGACAGTGAGTCAGAGAGCAGTGTTTGGACAAGGCCGCTAAGTATCATGTGGCTCAGGGATTGGGAGAGTTCTCTCTGCTCTGAGTCTACCTATGGGTGCGCCTGGCTTTTCTTTTTCCTCTCTCTCTTTTCTCGCCTATACCCACGGCACTTAGTCTCTGGGAATCTTGAGGATCAAAGAATCATGGGGTGAACCAGGAGGTCACGGTTCGATTTCCGGTCAGGGCACATGCCCGGGTTGTGGGCTCGATCCCCAGGAGGGAGCATGCAAAAGGCAGCCGATCCATGATTCTCTCTCATCATGGATGTTTCTTTATATATATATATATATATATATATATATTTTTATTGAGTTCAGAGAGGAAGGAAGAGGGAGAGAGAGATAGAAACATCCATGATGAGAGAGAATCATGGATTGGCTGCCTCCTGCATGCCCCACACTGGGGATCATGCCCACAAATCTGGGCATGTGCCCTTGATGGGAATTGAACCCAAGACCCTTCAATCTGCAGGCCGAGGCTCTATTCACTGAGCCAAACCGGCTAGGGCCTCCATACATTTTTTTAAAAAAATATGTTTTTATTGAGTTCAGAGAGGAAGGAAGAGGGAGAGAGAGATAGAAATATCCATGATGAGAGAGAATCATGGATCGGCTGCCTCCTGCACGCCCCACACTGGGGATCAAGCCCACAACCTGGGCATGTGCCCTGACTGGGAATCGAACCGTGATCTCCTGGTTCATAGGTCGATGTTCAACCAGTGAGCCACACCGGCTGGGCTCATCATTGATGTTTCTCTCTCTCTCTCCCTCTCTGAAATCAGTAATAAAATATATATATATTTTAAATCATGGGGGCCTGGGGCCAAGGGGATCCTACCCACTGAACTCTGGGAGCATCCAGAAATAAATTTTCTTCTTCGGAGATTTTAAGTTTCCTAGGGGCCCGAGGGCTGGCTTGGAAGAAGTCCAGCTCTCATTTGTCTGATCTGATTAATGCAAATAACACTTTGGGGAGTTTTAGGCAAACGCAAATGCCTTCAAGGGCCGGGCAGGCAAATTAGGGCCTGAAGTGAGCGGATGGAAGGGCTCACAGCAGACAACGGATGGACGGACAGCACGGAGCCTGATGTTTCCATTTGGAAATAAGGTCCCAGGGGCCGGCCAGACACTCTTGAGGGTTCCAGAGAAGCCAGACCTCAGGGTTTCTTTTCATGAAATCTCCAGATGTTACAGGGTTTGCTCGCAGCCCTGCTCAGCGGCCGGGCCCCATCTGCCTCTGCTCCAGCTCCTCCTGGGCTTCCTCAAGGGGCCTGGGCTGCCTCCCCGGGACCTTCCTTTCGTCCTTGGGTTCCCACGTCAGTGAATGGACCCAGTGTTCCGGGCCATTTCCCCAGGGCCCAGGTGAGGGGTTGCTGGGCTCGGTGTCGTCCTGATAAGGCAGGCTTGGGCCACGCCTCACTGGCTGCAGCCACGGTTTGGCTCTCCCAGACAGAAAAGGGAGGGCAGTTCTGCTGGCTCTGGGATTGCTTAGTTTGCAGGGGAACACGGCTGGCCGGTGGGCGTGGAGTGGAGTGTGGGAAGAGGCAGTAGCTCCTAGGCCTCAGGCTAACAGGATCAGAGATGGGGGAGCGGTGGGGCGGGGAGGGGGGGGCGAGAGGAGGAGAGGGGGGAAGAGGTAAGCAAGCGCTGCCCAGCCTTCTCCCTACATTTTTTTTTCTTTTAAAGCTTAGAAGAGTCATAGCTCCTTTTTTTTTCTAAATTGATTTTTTTTAAAATATATTTTTACTAGAGGCTTGGTGCACGAAATTCGTGCACTTGTGTGTGGGGGAGGAGGGATTCCTCAGCTGGGCCTACACCCTCTCACAGTCCAGGAGCCCTCAGGGGCTGTCCGACTGATGGCTCAGGGGAGTGGGCCTAAGCTATCAGCCAGGCATCCTTAGCACTGCTGCAGAGGCTGGAGAGGCTCCCGCCACAGGCCCTGGGCTCTCCAGCGCTCCCCCTGTGGGAGCACACTGACCACCAGGGGGCAGCTCTTGCGTTGAGCATCTGCCCCTTGGCGGTCAGTGCGCATCATAGTGACCAGTTGTTCAGCCATTCGGTTGATTTGCATATTAGCCTTTTATTATATAGGATTGATTTCAGAGAGGAAGGGAGAGGGAGAGAGAGAGAGAGAAACATCAATGATGAGAGAGAATCATTGATCGGCTGCCTCCTGCATGCCCCACACTGGGGATCATGCCCCACACAAATCTGGGCATGTGCCCTTGATGGGAATTGAACCCAAGATCCTTCAATCTGCAGGCCAAGGCTCTATTCACTGAGCCAAACTGGCTAGGGCCTCCATACATTTTTTTAAAATGTTTTTAAAAATGTATATTTTTATTGATTTCAGAGAGGAAGGGAGAGGGAGAGATAGAAACATCAATGATGAGAGAGAATCATTGATCGGCTGCCTCCTGCACACCCCCTACTGGGGATCAAGCCCACAACCGGGGCATGTGCCCTTGACCGGAATCAAACCCAGGACCCTTCAGTCTGCAGGCCGACACTCTATCCACTGAGCCAAACCAGCTAGGGTGCTACATTCTGGTCCCTATCTCTGAACCTCGCCCTGTGCCTCCAGCAACTTAACCTCTCTGAGCTGTAAAAATGGGGATTAAAAAACAAAAAAAGACCCAAAAGGGTTTTGGGAAGATTAAGTATGGATGCTTTTACTGCAATGCCAGACCCCCAGACAGTGTGTGGTAAACATTCTCTTCCTTTTTGCTTGCTTCTCTGTAGCAGCTTCCTACACGTGGCTGTGGCTCCATCAAGGAAGCCAGGCGAGCCGGGAGTCCCCAGGTGGACAGAGAAGCCACTCTTGTCTCTTTGTGCCCAGAAATCCTGCCCCACGTGCATAGCTTCCCCCAGGGGCGCAGGCCTGAGAGCTTGGACTCTGGTTGTGGGCTCCATCCCCAGTGGGGAGCATGCAGGAGCTGGCTGATCCATGATTCTCTCTCATCATTGATGTTTCTCTCTCTCTCTCCCTTCCTCTCTGAAATCAATAAAAATATATTTAAAAAAAACAAAATAAAGGAAGGGAAGAACATCTTCATTGTCATCGTCCCCCCAAACTGAAGCCAGAGTCCTAGAACTGGAGGGAGTTGACTCATGTGCCCAACACCCTCCCCCCCAAATCCAGTTCTGTTAGAACCTTTGGGGTTGGGCCAGCTTTGAGTGTTATTTAAAGTCTCCAGATGCCTCCAATGTGTAACCTGGGTTAATAAGGACTGGTCTAGTCCAGCCTCCTCATTGTAGAGATGAAAACACACGGAGACAAACAACCCCAGGAAGATGAAAAGAAATATTTAAAGAGACAGAGTATAGCCGAAACCGGTTTGGCTCAGTGGATAGAGCGTCAGCCTGCGGACTGAAGGGTCCCAGGTTCGATTCCAGTTAAGGGCATGTGCCTTGGTTGCGGGCACATCCCCGGTGGGGGCTGTGCAGGAGGCAGCTGATCGATGTTTCTCTCTCATCGATGTTTCTAGCTCTCTATCCCTCTCCCTTCCTCTCTGTGAAATATCAATAAAATATATTAAAAAAATAAAAAAAATAAAGAGACAGAGTATAATGCGAAGTAATCGCCCCAAGAGGGGAGCTATTGTGATGTCATTATTTCTCTCACTGCTCTATTAGGGTCAATGCTTTGCTGGCATTTAACATTTTTTTAACAAGGGGTCCCCGTTTTCACTTTGCCCTGGGCCCTGCAAGTGATGGAGCTGGTCCTGGCCCTAAGCAGAGTGGGTTATCACCCCATTAAAGAAAGAGGAGGGGGCACCCTGCTGGCGTGGCTCAGTGGTTGAGCACTGACCTATGAACCAGAAGGTCATGGGCTGGATTCCCAGTGGGAGGCGTGCAGGAGGCAGCCAATCAATGATTCTCACAATTGATGTTTCTTTCTTTTTCTTTCTTTTTTTTTTTTTTTTGCTTTTTAATATATTTTTATTGATTGCAGAGATGAAGGGAGAGGGAGAGAAAGAAACATCAATGATGAGAGAGAATCATTGATTGGCTGCCTCCTGCACGCCTCCTACTGGGGATCAAGCCTCCAACCCATGCATGTGCCCTTGACCGGAATCGAACCCGGGACCCTTCAGTCTGCAGACTGACACTCTATCCACTGAGCCAAACCAGCCACGGCGATATTTCTTTCTTTCTTTTTTATTTATTTATATTTTTATTGATTTCAGAGAGGAAGGGAGAGGGAGAGAGAGATAGAAACATCAATGATGAGAGAGAATCATTGATCAGCTGCCTCCTGCACACCCCCCACTGGGGTTTGAGCTGGCAACCCGGGCATGTGCCCTGATTGGGAATCAAACCCTGACCTCCTGGTTCACAGGTCGATGCTCAACCACTGAGCAACGCTGACCAGCGGGCATCATCATTGATGTTTCCATCTCTCTCTCCCTTTCCCTTCCTGTCTGAAATCAATAAAAATATATTTTAAAAAAAGAAAAGAAAGACGAGGGGCATTCTCAGGGCTCAGAGGCTTGCTGGATGTGGGCTAGCCTGGCCTGGCCCTCCATTGCCCAAGGAAGTTGTCTGCTCCATCCTGGGGAGGGGCTGTCCTCACCTCTCTTTCGAGAATCAGTGCAGAGCTTAGGGCTCCCTCTTCCTAGCTGTGAGGGGCCCTCTGAGCCTCAGTTTCCTCATCTGTAAAAGGGAGGGTATAATGCCTGCCCTGCAGAATTGCTGTGAGGGGTGCATGCAATCATGCCTGTCGCACTAGGTGCGGGAAATATGTATCTTCCCCCTTTTTTTTTTTTATTGGGGAGAGAGGGAAGCATCCTTCCACTAAAGAATGGGTCCTAGCTGGTTCGACTCAGTGGATAAAGCGTTGGCCTGTGGACTGAAGGGTCCCGAGTTCGATTCCCAGTCAGGGCACATGCTGAGGTTTCTGGCTCCATTCCCAGTGGGGGGCCTGCAGGCAGCAGCCAATCAATGATTCTCTCTCATTATGGATGTTTCTATCTCTCTCTCCCTCTCCCTTCCTCTCTGAAATAAAAAATATATTAAAAAAAAAAAAAAAGAATGGGACCCTTCACCCCAAGGACATTTGTCTCCATGGGAGGCCCAACTATGATAAGTTCCCAAACTAAGGACAAGCAGTTGCGGGGGGTTGGGGGGAGGGAAGAGGTTTCATTGTGGAGTGGGATGTATAGGCATCAGAGCCCTTCATTGAAAGGTGGCTGCTACCGCCCCCTGGTGGTGATTTACCTGTACGTGCACGAAGTCTAAATCCTTCTGGGAAAGAGATGCTGAATAACCTAAGACAATTCAATTAAAAAAATATAATTTATGGCTACTCTGCTGGGCAGGAAGGATACCGAAACAGATAAAACACAGTTCTTGCCCTCTCGGAACTCACGGTTTAGAAAATAAAGCAAAACTTTTAAGAGGTGGCTGGAGTCCATGTGCTAAGTTATCATACAAACAATGCAAACAAAATGGAATGCATGCACTTATGCCTACACTTCCCACTCAGGAAAGCGACGAACCCACCCCCCGACAAGTCTGTAAGAAGACTGGAAAGTTGAGGAGTCTTCAATTTGCAACAAGATGATTCTTTGTATTCATTAAGGATATTCCCCCCACTGTAAATGTAACAGAAATACAGACTTGTAGAAAACTTAGAAAATTCAGAAAGTGTAAATGAAATTTTAAAAAAATCATCATAATTTTATCACCCAAAGACAATAGCAGACAAGTTTCGTGCACAGCATTAACCTAACAGTTTAGAAATATACAAATAGACAGAAAATTCGGAGATCTCACTGCATGTGCTGTTACATATACTCTTTTTTTTTTTTAATGTAACATTATAAAAAAAACATTATTTAAAAAAGCTACACACGACGTTCTTTCTCCTAGGGTGCCATTCCCATTCGAGTTGTTTCCAATTTTACTTAAGTTAAAGCAACTCTACGGATCTGATTACTTCATTCAAAGAAACCCCTCTAAGTTAACTTGGCCAAAGGGAGTGAACTTCTCTATTTTAATAACTTTACTTAAATTACAGAAAATTAAAGTCCTCACATTTGATTCTAACCCCATAGGAAGTCCAGGGTGGCTTCAACCCAGTCGGAATCCCGGCGGGCCGCCGCGCACCTGCGCACCATCGCCCAAAGGCACACCTTCCCAAGGAGGGAACTTGATGAGACGCCATCCCAGCACCACCTCTTTAAATTTTAAAACGAAGCCCCTGGCCAATCAGCGTTAAGTTCTTCCCGGACCACAGGGCCCCGCCCACAGACACGCCCTCCACCAATCGAGCAGAGGATTGCCCCAACGCCCTTCCAATCAGCGCCGAGGAGGGGGCCGACGCTCACGTACATTACGTAAGGCAAGGGACCAATAAGAGCTGTGATTGGGAGCTGGCTCCGCCAATAGTAGTGTTTCCTGGAGAGCGCGGGAGCCTTTTGAGCAGAGTCCCTGGGAGAGCGAATGGCGCTGGTTCCCTGAAGCGGGGTCTCGGGGAGCCCGAGCCCCCCGGCGGCGGCAGCGGCGGCGCGCGCGGCGGACATGGCCTGTTGTCACAACGTCATGCTGCTGCTGGACACGGCGGGCGGCGCCGCTGGCCGGAGCCCGGTCCGGCGGGCCGCCCTGCGCCTGCTCCTCTACCTCAGCTGCCGGTTCGGCCTGGCGAGGGTCCGCTGGGCCTTCCGGTTCTTTGACTCTCAAGGGGCGCGGGGCCGGCCGTCCCGCGTGTCCGACTTCCGCGAGCTGGGCGCCCGCTCCTGGGAGGACTTCGAGGAGGAGCTGGAGGCCAGGCTCGGGGACGGCGCTGCCGGCGCCCACCTGCCCGGCCCGGCGCCCCGGGCCGCGCACACGCACGGCGCCCTGATGGAGACGCTGCTCGACTACCAGTGGGACCGGCCCGAGATCACGTCGCCCACCAAGCCGGCGCTGCGCCGCCGCGGGAGGCGCCTGCTGGACGCGGAGAGCGAGGCCGCCGAGGCCGGCGCGGCGCTCGGGGGCTTCGGGAACGCCGTCTTCCTGCTGGGCCCCTGCCCGCGCTCGCAGAGGGAGCTGGTGCAGTTCGTGTCCGGCTGCGAGGCCCAGGCCCAGGCCCCGCCGCCCACCCCGAAGCAGGTGATGGAGAAGTTGCTGCCCAGGAGGGTCCAGGAAGTCATGGTCACCCGGAAGGTCACGTTGTACTGGGTGGACACCACCGAGAGGTCCAAGGTGAGAGAGAGGGTAGGGAGCTCAGACTTAGGGCGCCGTGCCCTCGGGGTTCACCAGACTTGGGGCAGCCTAAACAATACACTAGGCGGGGCCTCGGAACCTGCTAAGTCCAAGTGGCGGCGCCCCAGACCCGCAGCGGGAGTTACACCCTCGGAGTCAGACCTGACCCAGGTTCAGCAAACTCAGTAGGTACGTGAGGTTCTGCTAAGAAAAATTCAGCCCAGCCGGCGTGGCTCAGTGGTTGAGCATCGACCCACAAACCAGAAGGTCACGGTTCGATTCCGGGGTCAGGGCACATGCCCGGGGTTGTGGGCTCGATCCCCAGTGTGGGGTGTGCAGGAGGCAGCCGATCCATGATTCTCAATCATTGATGTTTCTCTCGCCCTCTCTCTTCCTCTCTGAAATCAATAAAAATAAGTGAGTGAAAGAAAGAAGGGGGGGGGGGGGGGAGAAAGAATTCAGAGCCAAGACTCAGATTTCTTTAAAAGTCACAGAGGTGGAAGAAGTGAGCTGAGAAGGGTACAGGTGGGACGTCTGGGGGAGAGCGTGCCAGGTCCTCTGTCCTAAGTGCTTTTTTTTAAAAAAAATATATTTTATTGGTTTTTTTACAGAGAGGAAGGGAGAGGGATAGAGAGCTAGAAACATCGATCAGCTGCCTCCTGCACACCCCCTACTGGGGATGTGCCCGCAACCAATGTACATGCCCTTGACCGGAATCGAACCTGGGACCCTTCAGCCCGCAGACCGACGCTCTATCCACTGAGCCACACCGGTTTCGGCCCTAAGTGCTTTTAAGGGGGAGATTTTCGGGGCGGTCCCAGGGGGAGGATCTCAGTAGAAGATTCGTCTGCTTTTCCAGGTGTGTCCTTTCAGGGTCCTGGTCTCTTATTGGTGGATGCGGGGTGGGAGGGGCGGGGGTCATTATTCAGTGCAGCTGGTCCTGAGGTCAGCCATGGCATCGCTTGTCTGGTTTTGCTGCTTTTCTGGGCCTGAAGCTGAAACACTACTGAGGCCTAGATGTCAGCCCTAAGGGTTAATGCCTAAGGGAGGGGTGTGGGCCCCTGGTTCCCCCTCCAAGGGGTTCTACCCCACAACTACCAACTACCGACATGCCAGGGGGGGAAAAGGTCAGGGGGCATCCAACTAGCAATATGAAAGGTCAAGGGGTCTAAACTGCCTGGCCAGCGACATGCCAGGCGGGGGGAAAGGTCAGGGGGCATCCAACTAGCAATATGAAAGGTCAAGGGGTCTAAACTGCCTGACCTGTGACATTCCAGGGGGGGAAAGGTCAGGGAGCATCCAACTATCAATATGAAAGGTCAAGGGATCTAAACTGCGACATGCGGGGATGGGGGTCGGGGGGGGGGGGCAGATTACCCTGGGGGTGAGGTCCTTGCATTTCCAGTTTTGCCCATCGCTAGGCACCCGGGGCTTTCCACCACGGCGACCTTCCACCTTCCCTACCTGCCTGTGGCCCTATCTCTGCTCCTGTCTGCCTGACTGCCCACCACAGAAGCGTTTAAGGTCCTTCACAACTGGGGCCCTGTCTGCCTTCACCCGACTTTATGTGTCCTACGCACGACCCATATTCCCGCCTATTGCAGCCTAGCCTAGCTGGTCAGCAGGGCTGGCTGCTTGTTTGGTTAGTCACCAGGAATGCCAGTCCGCGCCTCCCTCACTCTTTAAGGCCGTGCCCAGGGGGCAGCGACTCAGTGTCAGCGTCTGAGTTCCCTCCTTTTGTGGCCTTCATCCCTTCTGTGTTCCAGTTGTGCCGTCTCCCCTCCCACGTATTCTAGAAAGACCTTCATAAAGGTGGCCACAGGCTTCCTTTATCCCCTGCAGGTGTGTGTGGAGCACTGTGGTTGTTCAGTAAATATTTGTTGGCTAAATTAATTCTGACGCACTTAGAATTCACCTTCCTAAAGGGCTAGTTTGGATTTTTGCTGAGGTAGTGAGATCCTGGCCCCAGTTAAGTGCTATAATTAAAAGTGTGTGTGTGTGGGGGGGGGGGGCGGGGGGGACACCATTTTCTTCCTGTCACTTAATTTAGTCAATGAATAGTCACTGAGAAGCTACTACATTGAGTACCTACACAGTTTTTCCTGCTGGGGATGAGGTGGCCAGCCAAAGTGGAATTTACCTTCTAGGGGGAATTATATAGGTAAGATGGACAGATGATATAGCTGAGCAAGTAAGCGATAGGATTTCAAATATTTCTCTGAAGAAAATAGAGCTGGGGAAGGGGTGTGGCAGAGGATGTAGAAGGGGTGTGTGTGGGTGTTGTGCTCAGTAGCGTGACAGTCAGGTAAGGTCTCTTGGAACAGAGAATTGAATGGTGAAGGAGGAGGAATGTGAAAGTTGGGAAAGAACATTCCAGGCAGAGAGAAGAGCTGATGTACCGATCTGAGAGTGAGAGATGAGTGATGTACCGATCTGAGCGAGAGATGAGCTTAGTTGGTTTGAGAAACAGAAAGGCAAGGCATGGGAGTCAGGAGAGGAAGTCAGGAAATAGGAGAGGCTTATCTATCTGTAGGCCCAAGGTCGGAAGGTAGAGTTTTGTTTTAATTGATGGGAAGGTGTGGTTTAACCAGGTGAAAGCTGATTCAAGTTTGTGGAAACGCGTGTTGCTAAACGAGGAGTTGGTTAAATTGTAAGATTACAAATGGAGAATGAGCAGATACTTAAATAATGACATAGTATGTTAAAATTTTCAACACCTTTCACATACAAAGCCCCCCTAAGGTGTAGCAAAATGCAAAACAAGGCAGCAGGCTTGTCAAAGAAAAGGAAAGGACAGAAATGCTTAGGGGAATGGTACACATTTGGTGGGGAAAATGGAAACCTAGGACTTAACATTTGTTCAGGCAGCAAAGCAAATGTTGGGCACAGTACACAACACAGAAGCGCTTGATTTGGGATAATATGAAATCATATCAAATACTGACTAGAACTACATCTTTGCAGATGGGGTCTGGAGATGCTTTTTCCCACTTTCTTTTCGCATAGTATTAAAATAAATAGGTTGATAGGATTTTTTAAAGATCCCTTCCAGTTCTGATATTCTACCATCTGAGGCTTCTCAAATCTCGAGTCGGATAATTTTTAAAAAAATATATATTTTATTGATATTTTACAGAGAGGAAGGGAGAGAGGTAGAGAGTTAGAAACATCGATGAGAGAGAAACATCGATCAGCTGCCCCCTGCACAACCCCCACTGGGGATGTGCCCGCAACCAAGGTACATGCCCTTGACTGGGATCGAACCTGGGACCTTTCAGTCTGCAGGCTGACCCTCTATCCACTGAGCCAAACCGGTTTCGGCTCGAGTCGGATAATCTTAAGCTTTTCTGGAATTTTGTTTTTCTGCTGATGCTCTGTATTTTCCTGTTCAAAAGCCTCTGGCCAGCCATACCGTGGAGGCAAAAGGGAGCCCTGGGCTCTGTCCTTGGGGCGTTCTCTCCACACGGGTAGGAGAGGGAAGAAGAGAAAAGGCAGAGAAGTCAGACGGGGGAAACATAGCCTGGACTTATGGATGGGTGTGTGTGTGGGGGGGGGGGGGGCGGGGGAGGGGGGCGGAGGTCAAGCTCACAGAACTCTTGTACAAATAGAGGATACAGGGAAGTACATCGGACCCTGACACATGATTATGCCTCTGTTTTATTCAGTACATATTTATCACCTACCTGCTAAGTGTG
Source organism: Cnephaeus nilssonii (assembly GCF_951640355.1). Taxonomy (NCBI): domain Eukaryota; kingdom Metazoa; phylum Chordata; class Mammalia; order Chiroptera; family Vespertilionidae; genus Cnephaeus; species Cnephaeus nilssonii. The sequence continues at coordinate 8,287,724 of NC_137095.1, read as the reverse complement.
CTGGTGAGCCACAGTGCCGGGAACCAATTCCAGCATGTAATAATTACACGAGTTCTGTCAAAAGGTTGATGGGACTTGGTGGCTCCCGCTGGGAAAAGAACCCCGGCACCACAGACTACCCTATCATATGCATAAAAATGAAAAATTTAACCATACTCTATATCCTGTTTGTGGGTTTTTTAAAACACACGTACATATATTACTTTTGTTGTTGTTAATCCTCACTCGAGGATAGTCTTCCATTGATTTTTATAGAGAATGGAAGGGGGGAGGGGAGAGAAAAAGAGAGGGAGAGAGAGAGAGAGAGAAACATCGATGTGAGAGAGACACATTGATTGGTTGCCTCCTGCATGCACCCCGACCAGGGATGGGGAACCTGCAACCAAGGTACGTGCCCTTGACCGGAATCAAGCCAAGGACCCTTCAGTCTGTGGGCCGACACTCTCCACTGAGCCAAACCAGCCAGGGCCATGTATTACTTTTTAATCAAAAGTTAATGTTCTTTCAACGCTTACTAAAGTTTTACCTTTCGTTTGATAAGCAGTCGTGTGCCTCCCACCCCCACCCCATCCTTTGGCTGAAACAATTTGAACAAACTTTTTTGTTTCTGTTTGGCACAAAATCCTAATCAGGATCTGTGGTATCTGAACTTGCTTACCATTCTCCCCCACAGCAGTGAACTCAGGCATGGACACATGGTAACAGCAAATACTAATAGATAGATTAAAATGTTACAGCATTTCCCCAACTGGTATGCATAACTAAAACCAAAGTTACACAATGCATCATTTATCTTCACTGCATGTGATATTTTCTGTTGTGCTCTGATATTTTCTATTCAGGTTTTTTTTTTTTTTCCCTTTAATGTTGATTATAAACCAGGCAACTGATTCATCAAAGGATCCATCTAAGACCATCAAAGGGCCACACCTTCATTTTATTTTATTTATTTTAATTTTTTTTTCACACCTTCATTTTAAAAAGCACTATGCAAGATAGTCCTGGGTTTAGACTGGTCTTTCACTGTCTTGCAGTGACCTTGGGCATTCTTCTTCCCCCTTTGAACTTGAATAGAATGGAAAGTTTGGCAATGACCTAGAAGGACTCACCTGCACCTAGCAATTTATGGTCTCCGGTTATACCTGTGGGGTAGGAATCCAGCATGATGATCATTTCCCAGGGTAGATGCTCCTCCTTCGTGTTCCCTTCCTTCCTGAACATCATCACGTTATATTGTGAGGTTGAGTTAAATATTCCACGTTGTTGCTGTTTTACTCAACCTTATCCCAACTTGAAGATTCTGGAAGACAGGGAATATGTGTTGCTAGATCTCAGCACATAAAGGCTGCTCAGTAAAAGTTTGTTGAATGGAGAGTCCGCTCTGTGTGAAGGAGTAAGGAACGACTTTTACAGAGAAAGCAGGATTTGAGCTAGATGGACGTACTGTAATTAGCATCCAGTTGGTGCGCAGGGAAAGGGAAGGTAGAGGAAACAGAATCTACAGAAACATGGAAGCATTATAAAATATGGCGTGTTCAGCAGACAGCAAATGATTCAGAAGGTAGGGCTGGAGGTGGGAAAGATCATGTGTTTGGAAAGGTTTAGGGCTAAGTTGTGAAGGGCTTTTCTTTTAAAAAAATTAATTTTAGAGAGAGAGAGAGAGAGAGAGAGAGAGAGAGAGAGAAGCATTGATTTGTTCCGTTTATTGGTGCATTCATTGGTTGCTTGTATGTGCTCTGACGGAGAATGGAACCCGAAACCTTGGGGTATGGGGACGATGCTCTAGCCCAGCGGTCGCCAATCTTTCGGACCTCATGGACCACCAGTGGTCCACGGACCATCAGTTGGCGACTGCTGCTCTAGCCAGCTGAGCTACCTGGCCAGGGCTTTGTGGCTGTGCTGGAGTTACTTTATCGTGGAGGCCATGGGAAGCCCCAGAAAGTTTTTAGAGAAGTAGCAGGCTCCAGATGTGTGCTCGGAAGAATACTTCTTAGAGCAACAAGGAGAGAAGATTAGAGGCAGGGCACAGGCTTTATAGGCTACGGTAGAGTCCAGGCGAGAGGTGATGGGGGCTTTGGTGAAGATAGAATTAGAAGACCTATTTGGTCCCCACACAGTGCTGTGGGGCTGTGTGATCACCCTCCAGGACATTCACCTGCCTCATTCCCATGATCCCTGGCCATTGTTGTGTGGGACAGAGTTATGTTATTAACGTATCATTAGTAACATTTTATGATGTATCCCCAGTGATTTGCTCCACTTCTGTTTGACAGGCAACAGAGCTGAAGTTGTCTTTTCACTTATGGACACTATCTTGAAGGCATATTATACACTGAGTGGCCAGATTATTATGATCTCTGGACGCATAATAATCTGGCCACTCTGTGTGTGTGTGTGTGTGTGTGTGTGTGTGTGTGTATATATATATATACACACATATGTATATATATATATATATATGTATATGTATATATAGAGAGAGGGGCCCGGTGCATGAATTTGTTCATGGGTGGGGTCTGGCCAGCCTGGCCAGGGGGAGGAGACATGGGCAGTTGGCTGGCCAGCCTGCTGGTCGAACTTCTGGTCGAGGGGACAATTTGCATATTAGCCTTTTATTATATAGGCCACTGAGTGGCCCGATTATTATGCATTCAGAGATCATCATCATCTGGCCACTCAGTGTATAGTAACTAGAGGCCCGGTGCACGAAAATTCGTGCACTGTGTGTGTGTGTGTGGGGGGTCCCTCAGCCTGGCTTGTACCCTCTCGCAGTCCGGGATCCCTCAGGGGATGTCCCACTGATGGTGTAGGCCCACTCCACAGGGCCTAAGCGCAGTTTGGCCTCCCTCTGCAGGAGGCAACCAGTGGGTTAATCGGGGGCCGGCAAGTGGCTGGCCCTGCCCCCGATCACCCCTTTGCCACCAGTTGCCGCCATCCTCTCCCTCTGCCAGCTGGCACCCTCCTTGGCTGGCCTGGTGCTGCCCACTTGCTGGCCCTGCCCCCTGGTCGTTCCACTGTTCGGTCGATTTGCATATTAGGCTTTTATTATATAGGATTACATTCTTGAACTGTACGGTGATAAGATGCTGGCCATTTTCTGTGTTGGGTTCAGCAAATACATTATTGTGTCATTTGATCGTTTAGTGTAGAAATCACCTTTCCTTCCTCCTGATTTCCCTTAGATTTATTTCTGAATGCCTCCTTTAGAATAACTTGAGGTTCTTTGTAATTCCATTTTAGCTGTGGGAGTCCCCAGACCACCTTGGATACTGGACAGTATGTGAACTGCTCCAGCACGTGGGGGGCACCGTCTTGCCGTTGGAGACTTTGAACCCAGATGGTACTAAAGCTGGGGAGACCCTGCTCTCACGTGAGCCTCACCTCTCCTCGTGGGTGTCAGCTCTGCCAACAGACTCCATCTTAAACTGTTTGCTCTATAATTCTCCTGAGTATGAAGCCTCATTTCCACGGACGGAAGGAACGTTATTTCTCCCTGTTGAAGGTAAGCAAATAATGTTTGGGGGGCGGGGGTTGGTTTCAGTTATATACATTTCTTTAAGGCAGGCCTATGCTTTCAAATTCTCTAGGCTTTCCACAGCCCAGGCACTCAGTGTTTGTAATTAAAGTATGTCTGAGCCAAGTCAGAGGTGCCACAGGGAAGGATAGAACTCAGGTGTGGTACACCTGCCAGCGTTGTATAAGAAGGTGAGCGAGTGACTTCAAAGAGTTTCTTGGCTCTGTGCAAAGAAAAATAATATTGCCCAGGTGCCCAAGCAATTGCGTGGTGAGGTTTCATTGCCTCCTAGAAGAGATTGATGAAGTGTAAGGCCACGGTGAGACTGCGATTGATAACAAGTTAGTCAAAGGGAGCTGAAGGTTATCAGGAAGAGCCTGCATGTGGAATCTTCCTAACTTTCCTTTGCCATGTTATTCACTATACAGCGAGTCTCATTTCTGAATCATTCACACAGAAGTAATACTATATAGAGATGTATATATAAAACTACATTAGACATTATGTGCAGTTTAAGAACATTTTTTTTAAATATATTTTTATTGATTTCAGAGAGGAATGGCGAGAGAGAGAGAGATAGAAACATCAGTGATGAGAGAGAATCATTGATCAGCTGCCTCTTGCATGCCTCCTACTGGAGATCAAGCCCACAACCCGGGCATGTGCCTTTGACTGGAATCGAACCCGGGACCCTTCAGTCCTCAGGCCAATGCTCTCTCCACTGAGCCAAACCAGCTAGGGCTAAGGAAATTTCAAGAGTAGTTTGGTTTAAGCAGTTTCATCTTTAGAATTTAATCTCCTCGTAAGATATGTCGTATGCTGTATTTTATGGATTTAAGAAGTGATGTCTTGCCCTAGCTGGTTTGGCTCAGTGGATAGAGTGTCAGCCTGTGGACTGAGGGTCCCAGGTTCGATTTCAGTCAGGGCATTCACCTTGGTTGCAGGCTTCCAACCTTGGTCCGGGGCGTGCGGGAGAAAACCAATTGGTGTTTCTCTGTCTTTCCCTCTCTCTTCCACTCTCTCTAAAAATCAATAGAAAAATATCCTCGGGTGAGGATTAAAAAATAAGTAAAAATAAAATAGACTTAAAAAAATACACACACACACCATATGAAGTATAGAGCAAAAAAAAAGGTGATGTCTTATTTTTTGTAAGTAGCGTGTTGCTTGAATATTCACTTCTAAGTCATATTAAGAAGTTCTGACATCCAGTCATGCCCTTGCAATTCCTCTCGTGCACAGCTTTTCCTGGGGAGCTATAGGAACTTGGCAGCAGAATGAGGGCTGAGTGTGAACTAAGTGGCAATACTAGTACTCAACTGACATTCTAATTTTTCTCTTACTATTAAATATTTTAGTAACTGTTTATTACATCTCGATTTTAATGTTCTTTATTTCTAACAGGCAAAGAGACTCAAGAAGCATGGACAGTCATCCTAGAGCCCTTGGCCATGCATCAGAGACATTTTCAGAAACCAGTCAGAATTTTCCTGAAAGGCACGGCCACCCAGTGGTCTCTCCCAGCGAGTGGCACGTTGGGCACTGATAGCTGGATGCTCCAGAGTCCAGAGGACAAGAAGTCAGCCCACAGGACGTTGTTTCAGCAGCTGGTCCACAGGCTGACTGCCGAAGAGTTACATCTGGTAGGTCTCTTCCACACGCTAGCTCATCCTTGTCTAATACAGCGGTCAGCAACCGGTGGTCCGTGGACCACTGGTGGTCCGTGAGGTGTGAAAGGTTGGCGACCGCTGGTCTAAGTCATTGGTAAAGGAAAATAAGTGTGTTTGTGAAACACCCAGGGTTGTCCTCTATAATATCATCTCAGTGAAACAGGTGATGCTTTTGTAAATAATATTGTCTACACTGTAGATGACGACAATGCTCATCAGTGAAGAAACAGTTTATAACATTGCATGTATCTTGAATCCCATTAAGCTAAATTATATTCACACTAGAGGCCTGATGCACGAAAATTCATGCAAGAGTAGCCCTGGCTGCCGGCACCGGCTTCCCTCCGGCACCCGGGACCCGGGCTTCCCTCCTCTGGTCACCCACAGGCACCTGGGACCCGGGCTGGCTTCCCTCCAGCTGCCCGCAGGCACCTGGGACCTGGGCTGGCTTCCCTCCGGCCCCGGCTTCGTCAGGAAGGTCGTCTGGAATGACATCTGGTCTAATTAGCATATTACCCTTTTATTATAGATAAGAAAAAAGCCATGGGCCAAATGCAGTGACTGTATTAGGTTGGTAAAGTGATGGAACAGTAGCCCTCCCTTAACCACGGTTTCACTTTCCACGGTCAAATGCAGTCTGAAATATTAAATGGGAAATTCTAGAAATAAACAGTTCGTACGGTTTTTGCTGTTTTGTTTTAATATATTTTTAGTGATTTCAAAGAGGAAGGGAAAGGGAGAGAGAGATAGAAACATCAATGATGAGAGAGAATCATTGATTGGCTGCCTTCTGCATACCCCCTACTGGGGATCGAGCTCACAACGCAGGCATATACCCTTGACTGCAGGACTTTTCAGTCTGCAGGACGATGCTCTATCCACTGAGCCAAACAGGCTAGGGCAACAGTTCATACGTTTTAAATTGTATGCTGTTCTGAGTAATGTGAACTCTCCAGAAGTCCTGCCTGGACTTCCCCTGTCCAGTGTCTCCATACTGTGTACACCCCCACCCATTAGTTTAGTAGCCAGTTTGGTTATCAGATCGACTCTCTCGTATCACAGTGCTTGTGTTTTAGTGACCCTGATTTTAATAATGGTCCCAAAGTATAAGGCTAGTGATGGCGACAAATTAGAAATGCCAAAGAGAAGCCGGAAAGCGCTTCCTTCAAGTGAACAGGTGAGGACAATACAGTGAGGTATTTTGATATATAGAGAGAGCATTCACATAACTTTTTTAAAAAAATGTATTTATTGATTTCAAAGAGGAAGGGAGAAGGAGAGATAGAAACATCAATGATGAGAGAGAATCATTGATCGTCTGCCTGCTGTACACCCCCCACTGGGGATGGAGCCCGCAACGCAGGCATGTGCCCTTGGTGGGAATCGAACCTAGGACCCTTGAGTCTGTAGGCTGACGCTCTATCCACTGAGCCAAACCGGCTAGGGCTCACATAACTTTTATTGCAGTATATTGTTATAAGTGTTCTATTTTATTGTTAGTTGTTGCTGTTAATCTATTACTGTGCCTAATTTATAAGTTAAACTTTTTCAGAGTGGTTGGGAGGATTCAGTGGATTTTAAGTACGTAATACATGCTCAGTAGGCCCGGCTGGCGTAGCTCAGTGGTTGAGTGTGGACCTGTTAACCAGGAGGTCACGGCTCGATTCCCAGTCGGGTCACATGTCCAGGTTGTGGGCTCGATCCCCAGTAGGGGGCGTGCAGGAGGCAGCCAGTCAATGATTCTCTCTCATTGATGTTTTTATCTCTCTCCTTCTCCCTTCCTCTCTGAGCTCAATAAAATAAAGTTTAAAAAAAATACATGCTCGATAAATATTCCTGGTATTCTTAGGCTTTTCTTATTTGCAAATTGAGAAGTTAGGATTATATAATCAGTAAGTTGAATTCTAGCACTACTATCCACCAAGCCTGTCCCTTCCATAGTTTTTTATGTTAATAAGCATCTGGGGAAACCGTCCTGGCCTTTCCCCGAGTTGCGTTCTCCTTTACGCATGTCAGTAGTGTTCTCAACCAGCTGGAACTTCTTCTGTAGGTCGCCAGTGTGGACCCCGGTGACGGCTGGCCCCCCGTCACAGGAGTTATTTCCCCGCTCTCTACCAACACTACGGTTCTCACCGTGTTCCGCACTGAGGAAGCTGCATTTCAAAGGCATTTTCTCCAAGCAGCTGTGGCCGAGAACCCCCTGGACACCACATCCCTTTGTTCCGATGTTATGGGTGTCGTGTTGAGTCCGACCCCGGGTTTACTGGAAGACCCCACTACCTCTGGTAAGTTTGCAACCAACAGCTGACACTCCAGGGTGGTGGCTCCAGGATTTCCACTCCCGCCCCCCCCCCCCCCCGCAACTCTGCTCTCAGTAGAACCCCAGTATCTGTTATAAAACAGGTGAAAGCAAACTAGTACTTCAGGCAATTTAAATTGTCATTATTGATAGAATCCTGAAGCATTCAGAGGAGGCCAAAGGCTCTGTGAAATCGCTTTGAAATTAGAGAATGAGATGAAACCTGGTTTTTAATGTATTTACTAAAGACTGCATGTGAAACTGTCATGATTCTGTCTGCTTTCCAGTTCATGGCATTGTCATTTATGCTAGGTAGATGAAAACGCAATTAATTTGATATTTCTTCCATTTGTTCAGTTATTCAACAGATTTAGTGAGTGCCTGCTGCATGTCAGGCGCTGTTCTATGTATTGGGAATAATACATCAGTGAACAGAGTAGACAAAGGTCTCGTTCTCACTGAGTTTACCATTCAGTTGGAATACAGGACAATAAACTAAGGGAATTATATAGGATATTTGAAAGCGATAAATGCTATATAATAAACAGGAAAAAGGGAATGGGGCAGTTAAGGGGCAGGAGGGGTGCCATTTTAAACGGGCCTGGTTTGAAAGCCATATTTGAACACAGGCCTGAAGGAAGCTGCAGGGAGCGAACTCCCTGAGAGGCTCTGGGACGGGTGCGTCCGCTGTGTTTGAGGAGCAGTGAGGAAGCCTGTGCTTGTGCATTGTCAGAGCAGCAGTTTTCACAGACACAGGCCCGTGGGAGGGGGTGCAGATGAAGGAAGGTCGTCAATGCTGCGCTTTGTATGTCCTCGGTGAGAAGGCGGTCAGTCTGTGGCAGGCACCAGAACGGGGATGTCTGCTTTGGTTCTCATGCCTCTTTTCCTTCCATCTCTGCTCCGTCCCTGTAGCTCCTCCCTGTCCAGAGTGGGCCCAGCAGGAGCTCAGCCGCACCGCGCCCTGGAGAGCCGCTGTTGCTGAGAGTTGGTTTCCCTGCTCCAACCTTAGTGGCGCCAGTTCAAATTTGATGGAGTCATTTTGGTAAAACTCCTTTTATTTCTCTGGGAACTGATCATTGAAATCAGCTCTCAGTTATCTCAATATGGCTGGGTGGTTTTTTTTAATTTTTATCACAGACCACATTTTATTAGTATAGTTCAATAAAATTAAAAACTAATTACATAACTATGTATGGTGCCAGGTGTGTACTAGACTTGGGGCATCACTTTGTAAATCATATAAATGTCTAATTACTATGCTGTACACCTGAAGCTAATATAAAATACTGAGTGTTGACTGTAATTGGGGGGGGGGGGGGGACAATTCTGAAAAGCAAATTTAAAACCGGTAGGATCATATTAAAAACCACTTCTATTGAAATTAAATAAATTTCATAGTTAAAAAAATAAATTAATGAAAACTAATTACAAATGGAGAGTGTTGTTTAATGGGTGTACAGTTTCAGTTTTACAAGTTAAGAGAGTTCTGGAGATGGATGGGGTGATGGTAGCACAACATTATGAATATACTTAGTATGTTGAGTACAGTCAAAATCGCAAAAGGATGGTATAGTATATTTTGAAATAATTTACAACATAAAATAGCAGTTTATGCTGGTTTTAATCCGTATGTTGTATGTCTCTATAAATAAGACACAAATCTAGGAATACCTGTGGAAGATAAGTGTGGGAAAAGATTGGGGTTTTCTCTGTGTCTATAATGATAAATTTTATTAAAAACAAAAGATCTGAAGCAGATATGGCAAACTGTTAACAAGTATTTAATCTTGGAGGGAGGTACATACTATTTAATAATGCTTTCTCAACTTTTCTATATATTTGAAACTAGAGGCCCAGTGCATGATTGAATCATGCACGTGTAGGGTCCCCTACACGCTTTCGCTTTCAATCGTGGGGGAGCTGGGTGCCTGTCCGCTGGTGCACCAGGCCTTTCGGAAGCCTCCGCCACGCCGGAGGCTTCCGAAAGGTCTGGTGCACCAGCGGACAGGCACCCAGCTCCCCCGCTTTTGATGGTCCGCGGTGGGATGTGAGCTCGCTGCCCCAGAGGCCCCTTCTGTTCCGCAGCACAGCCATGGCCTCTGAGTTTGTTAAAAGCGTAAGTGAGAAAAGGGACCATCTCCCTCCTGAGAAAGCCTACTTTGGAAGGCATCTTGTGGGGACATCTTTGATTAGCTTATAAAAAGAGGCATTTGGTTGTTACTGTCGTTTTGTCTCTAAAGGATTTTGGGAAATTAGAATTTCAGCTTTACACCAGCCTTCTTGACTTGTTCACAGGCTACTGCAGGCTGCCTCGCCCAATAAGGAAGAGTCTTCCAAGACTGAGAGTGAGTTAACACGCCGCCTGTCCGAGCTCTACCTGAGAAAGTCTCGTGAAGAACCCGCCGTGTCTAACCAGGAAGACAGCAAAAAGAAACGTACGCTCATACCAAGGAGGTTTCTTGAATATTTTTTGAGACTGTATGTTTTAAAGAGTTAATACTCCCTAAAATGAGGTTGAAATGGTAACTGAATAAACAAGGACAAGTTCTTCTATTTCAAACTTCAAAATGATTACATCAGTACAATAGTGATTAAATTATCAGCCACAACCCTGGCCCGTGTGGCTCACTGGTTAGAGTGTTGGCCTGCACACTGAAGGGTCTCAGATTTGATTCTGGTGGGGCATGTACCTGGGTTGCAGGTTCAATCCCTGGCCCCGGTTGAGGGGTGTGTGCTGGAGGCAACCAACCATTCTTTCTCATATCCACGTTTCTCTTTCTCTCTCTCTCCCTCCTTCCCCCACCCCCTTTCACTCTAAAAATCCATGGAAAAGTTATACTTCAGTGAGGATTTAACAAAATAATAAAAAATGAGCCACAATTTTACCTTAATGAATAAACCATTTTCATTTTTCATTATAACAAATTTAAATACAACTTTGCGTGTTACTTACAGAATTATTTGTTCATCTGCTGCCTTGCCTTTTCAGTTACTATTCCACCTCACTGCCTAACGGAATTTACAGAATTCTTTTGTTGTTGAATATTTCGATTGATATTGTTACCATTATAAATGATACTGTAGTGTACATCATTCGTATGATTTGGTTTGTTCTTTAGAGATTTCCTTGGCATAAGCTTCCAGGAAAAGTTTTTGCATCATAAAGTGGGCAAAGTAGCTCTTAGTGCAGAATTAAAGCAGTGGGGTTTTTGGTTTCTTGGTAACTGAAGTAGTTCTTGGTCCACGGGGGTAAAAATTTCTTTTACTTTCCCTCCCACGATGGCTGGTAGGCGGCGTCCCTCGCACGCCAGTGCGGCAGAAAATGAAGACCATGTGCCGCTCCTTAAAGATGTTGAACGTCGCGAGGCTGAACGTCAAGGCTCAGAAGCTGCATCCAGATGGCAGTCCAGAGGCCGCTGGGGACAGGGGGACCCAGCAGACAGCGGGCGGGAGAACGGCGGGTAGATTGGAGCCCAGAGGAAGGACACGAAGAAGCTCCAAGCCTAAAGGTACCCCTCACTTCACAGCATTCAGTGTCTGCGTGCAGGTGTACCCTTTCATACCCTCATGTCCTCATACGTTTCAGTCGTATCCGTCAGACAAGCACAGCCTTTACCTACTCTGCCATCTTTACTGGAAGTCCTCAGTTTACCTTTTCTTTTCTTACAGATTTTAAAACTGAAGAGGAGCTGCAATCTTACATACATGAAGATTACCAAAAGACTATGGCCACAGGAGAAACCATGTTGTATTCATGTGCTCAGAACATGATCTCAACCATTAAAGCATTTCTTAAGTCCAAAGGCACCAAGGACTTAGAGGTAAGAGCGTCCCGGTGAATGTCATCGTTGCTTATTGGTGGGTTTGGTTCACATGTTTGTATGCAGGGCATGATTCAGACATGATGAGGGGAGCAAGGAGGTGAGTGGTGAGCACAGTTCTAGGTCTTGGAAGTTGGACATGGTGACGTAACAAGGCAGAAATGAAGGGCATGGGTTAGACCGGTAATGCCATGTACTCTCCTGTGTCCTTATCTGAGCTGCATGGGAGCCGCAGAATTAAGCCAGTGGTCCTCAGTCCTGTCTGGACTGGACAGTCACCTGCAACGTTTTTGTTTGTTTTTTTGTAAATCCTCACCTAAGGACATTTTTTTTCATTGGTTTTCAGAGAGAGGGAGAGGGAGAGACCTATCGGTGTGAGAGACACATTGACTGGTTGCCTTCCCCACACACCCTGACTGGGGAACAAACCTGCAACCCAGGTACATGCCCTTGCCTGGGAATCGAACCCAGGGTACTTTGGTGTGCAGGCCAACGCTCTAACCACAGATCAACACTCTCTGGGGCACATGGGACATTTTTTAGTACCTGATGCCTGCCTTCCTCCAGACACAGTGAAGCAGATGTCTGCATGTTGGGACCTGGGTATCTATGTACTAAAAGCTTCTTAAGTGACCCTTATGCACAGGGATGTTGTAAACCACTGTGTTAGACCAGTTATTGCTTTTCTATTCATGGCTAGTAAAGCCAGGCTCCACTCAAACGAACAGTTGTTGTTTATAGTATGTAGACATCTCAGTCACTACTGTATGGAATCTTCCTTTTAAGAGAGATCAAGCCCTGGCTGGTGTGGTTCAGTGGTCAGAGTGTTGGCCTATGCACCAAAGGGTCACGGGTTCAATTCTTAGTCAAGGGCGCATACCTGGGTTGCTTGTTTGCTCCCCATCCCTGGTTGGGCCTGAACTGGAAGCAGGTAGTCAGTGTGTTTCTCTAACATCGGTGTTTCTCTTTCTCTCCCTCTGTCCCTTCCTCTCTCTCTGAAAAGCAATGGAAAAAATATTGTCAGATGGGGACTAAAAAAAAAAAGGTCAAATCTGCAGGCTTGAAGATAGAAAAGAACATTCATTTCACCTTTTTTTAAAAAAAATATATTTTATTGATTTTTTACAGAGAGGAAGGAAGAGGGGGAGAGAGTTAGAAACATCGATGAGAGAGAAACATTGATCAGCTGCCTCCTGCACACCCCCTTCCAGGGATGTGCCCGCAACCAAGGTACATGCCCTTGACCGGAATCGAACCCGGGACCTTTCAGTCCGCAGGCCGATGCTCTATCCACTGAGCCAAACTGGTTTCGGCCATTTCACCATTTTTTAATTAAAGTGAAAGATGGGGGAGTATGTAAGGGAATGTATTCCCCTTCTTAGGGCATTTGTCAGCTGTGAAGAAATTAGAAATGATGACAAGGAACGTCACAGTTTCCTATGTGATACTTTTGTATTTTCAGATGAACTGCCTGCATCAAGTCAAAAATAACCTCTTAAAAACTAGCAAAAGTCTTAGACAAGACATAGGAAAAAACCTGGATAAAGAGGACAAAGTCAGAGAGTAAGTAACCTTTTTTGTTTGTTTGTTTTACCCATTGCTCCAAAACAAACTCTGAAGACTTGCTTGTTTCCATTTAGAACAGATGGCAAATTGCTCAAAGAGGCTTTTGTGACTGATTCTTTATAATCTGAGGACCAATGCATGAAATTGGTGCAAGGGGCTTGGCCCTCGCAGCCCTGGCTGCTGCCTCGGCTCTCGCAGCCCTGACTTCACCTGGAAGGTTGTCCAGACGGTCGTTCTGCTGTTCGATCTAATTAGCAGATTAGCTCTTTATTATATAGGACTAGAGGCCCAGTGCACAAATTCGTGCACAGGTGGGATCTGGCCTTCCCACCCCGATGGGGGCCCACCGGGGTGGGCCAGTCGGGGAGAGGGACCAGGGGGAGTGGTGGGAGCCCATTGGGTTGGGGCTGATCGGGAGGAGGGGCTGTGGCCAGCTGTGGGGAGGGGCCGTGGGCAGTTTGCCGGCTGGCCCTGCCCCCGATTGGGGTTTTGGGAGCTGATCCTTGGCCGGGCTGGGGCGAGGGGACTGGTCAAGGTTCGGATTAGGCTGGTTTGCTGGCGCAGTGCACATCATAGCCACCAGTCGTTCTGGTCGTTCCACTGTTCCAGCCGCTGGGCTTTTATATATATATATATACACTAGAGGCCCGGTGCACGAAATTCGTGCATGGGGGGGTGTCCCTCAGCCCAGCCTGCACCCTCTTCAATCTGGGACCCCGAGAGGGATGTCCGACTGCCCGTTTAGGCCCGATCCTACTGGGATCCTACTGCGAACCACTGATGGTTGGTGAGCGACCCAAGTGGAGGCCCTGGTATCTGGGATTTATTTATCTTCCATAATTGAAACTTTGTAGCCTGAGTGGAGGCCTGGACCCGACAGGGTGTGCGGAAAGCTTGGCTTCCTCCATTACCGGGGAAACCCAGGCCTCCTGCTCGCTCTGTCACTGCTGCCATCTTGGTTGGGTTAATTTGCATACTCCTGATTGGTTGGTGGGCGTGGCTTGTGGGTGTAGCGGAGTGATAGTTAATTTTCATATTACTATTTTATTAAGTAGGGTAGATAGATATGCAGTTTGAGTCACCTGTTTACCTGATAACTCATGTCGGTAGAGCAGCGGTTGTCAACCTTTTGGACCTCACGGACCACCAGTGGTTGGTGGAAAACCGCTGCTCCAAAGGTTTCCTTAAACCAGTGCTCACCAACCTTTCGGACCTCACGGACCATCACTGGTCCGCAGACCAGCAGTTGGCCATCGCTGCTTTAGAGAAAGCCCCGGTTCTCCGTTTTGTTGTTTTGTATATAAGTGGATCTATGACTGAGGAAGGGGCCTCGAGTTTAGTGACCTTCAGAGTAGCTATAACCTAGTATTTCTCTCTTTTAAGGTGCCAGCTGCAGGTGTTTCTTCGTTTGGAGATGTGTGTACAGTGCCCGTTGATACCTGACAGAATAGATGACGTGGAGCAGCTGGTGGAGGAGGTAAGTATACCGCTCGGGGCTGCTGGGAATGTGCTAGAAGGTCTCAGCATCCCGCAGAGGCGTGTAGTCACCTCGGAATCTCCTTCAGGTGGCGGATTTGCTGCGCATGGTGTGTTTAACTGAGGACTCGGCATACCTGGCGACGTTTCTGGAAGAAATTCTGAGATTGTAAGTTTGAGGACTGCTACCCTAACTTTAACACTTTTACCAAGGACTGCGTATGGCGTTGTTTCAGAAGCCTGGAATTGGGGAGGCTGTTTCTCACGCTGGGCAAGGAGGGGATGGAGGGGCCACCGTGACGACTGTTCCACATTTAGCCGACCTGCCCACAGGTACATTGACTCCATCCCGAAGACGCTGGGGCAGCTGTATGACAGCCTGGGCATTGTGATTCCTCAGAAGTTGGCGGAGGTCCTGCCGCCAGATTTCTTCAGCGATGACTCCGTGACACAGGAGAGCAAGTCGCCGCTTTCCTCCGTGCCTCTCATGGCCAGTGGCGGCAGGTCAGCGCCGGGCGGCACGGACTCCGACCAGCTGGAGGAGCTGCGTACCCGATCGGCTAAGAAGAGAAGGTAGGGTGTTCCTTGCATGCTCTAGTTGGGTGGGGAGCAAACCCACAACCCAGTTACATGCCCTTGATCGGGAATTGAACCCGGGACTCTTCAGTCCGCAGGCCGACGCTCTGATCACTGAACAAAACTGGCTAGGGCCGGAGGGTGTGTTTAAACCACAGTCCAGTAGTGTGTGTTTGTAATTCATTGACTTCCTGTGCCCTCCAGCCTGAATCACAGAAGCCAGTCACTGGAGTTTCTGCTCTATGTTCCTGGGTGTTCGGAAGAGTGTTAAGGGCACATGACACTGTTATCCAGGGAATACACAGTATTTGCCACTGAGTCCACCGAGTCCTTGACTGTCCATGGGGTGTCGGGGAACTAGGAGCCTTGTAAGAGATGAGTTTAGGGTTTCAGCTTGCTTTTTAAGTTTTCCTTTGATGCTTTCCATTGTATATGACTAGTTGAATTTATAGTACTTACTTTTGGAAATTTTGGGATTGACTTGTTTTGCTTTAAATTCAGTCCAATACTAAGATTACTGACCTATATCTAAAGAATGTTTTAGCCTTGGCCAGTTTGGCTCAGTGGATAGAGCGGTGGCCTGCAGACTGAAGGGTCCCGGGTTCGATTCCAGTCAGGGCACATGCCCGGGTTGCAGGCTTGATCCCCAGTGGGGGGCATGCAGGAAGCTGCCAATCAGTGATTCTCTCTCATCATTGATGTTTTTCTCTTTCTCTCCTCTCCCTTCCTCTCTGAACTCAATAAAAATATATTTTTAAAAAGAGAATGTTTTATTTTGCACTGTAGTTTCAGTCTAATTTACCTACATGTAACCGCTATTGAGTGTACATTGACTGTTGCTTTCTCTTTCCAAAAGGAAAAAGGCGTTAATAAGACACAAAAGCATTGCGGAGGTCTCACAGAATGTTCGACAAATTGAAATCCCCAAAGTGTCCCAGAGCAAAGTGTCCCAGAGACCCGCGAGAAACGTAAGTTGTTTCCCAGAGACAGGAAATGGCACCAGAGAGCTAGTTCTTTTGCACAAGAAGGGCGGTGTCTTCGGCGGGGAGTGGGCGTGGAGCTCACAGAAGTCAAATCAGATGTTTGTTGTTGTTTAATCCTTACCTGAGGCTATTATCCCCTTGAGTTTTAGAGAGAATGGAAGAGAAAAATTGATGTGAGATAAACACACATGGATTGGTTGCCTCCTGCACTCACCCTAACCAGGGCCTGGTCCAGGGACAAGTCCTTGACTGGACTCGAACCCGGGACCCTTCGGTCCGCAGGCCGACGCTCTATCCACTGAGCCAAACAGGCTAGGGCGAGATGTTTTTATGAATGTGTGTACAACTATAATCCACAGATAAAGAAATATACATGTGTTAAATATTAAATATTAACCCTTTTACCCAAAAGTGTGACAGGTAATGTAAATAAAAACAGCAAGCCAAAATTAGGAGGGAATAAGTTCATTTAAATCTTCAATGTAGATGAGAATACTCATAAAATAATGGCTAACGTAAGCAAACAGGTCATTGAAAAATGGTGTGCAATCATAAGAGGAATCTGGCTGCGTGCCAATATGTATGTTTTATTTCCACAATAAGTTAAAAAAATGTGGGGTGGGTGGTAGGTGCTGTTGTCAAACCCGATGGTAACTGTTGATTGTGGCAAGTGTAAGGCCTTGAGGTTTGTTGGCTGCAGAGAAAAAGAAACCCAGGTGGAGTCTGTTTATCGAGTAGAATTAATGCCTTGCTAAGAATGTGGCGAAACTTGTGAACTGCACTTATTATTGAGAAGCGTTAAAAGTCTATGAGAACTCGCCCAAGCCGGTTTGGCTCACTGGATAGAGCGTCGGCCTGCGGACCAAGGGGTCAAGAACACATGCCTGGGTTGCGGGCTCGGTCCAATGTGCAGGAGGCAGCCAATCAATGACTCCCTCCTGTCATTGATGTTTCTATCTCTTCCTCTCCTTTCCTCTCTGAAATAAAAAAATATATATATATTTTAAAGTGTATGAGAACTAGCTTTAGAAGCATTAATCATTACAGTGGTGGTTTGCTGTCTGTTTATTGAGATTTGTAACTGTCCTTTGGAATCTGAAGTGGGATTTCTATTAAAGAGTTTATGTCTTCACTTTTAAAAATATATATATATTTTATTGATTTTTTACAGAGAGGAAGGGAGAGAGATAGTTAGAAACATCGATGAGAGAGAAACATAGTTCAGCTGCCTCCTGCACACCCCCTACTGGGGATGTGCCCGCAACCAAGGTACATGCCCTTGACCGGAATCGAACCCGGGACCCTTCAGTCTGCAGGCTGACGCTCTATCCACTGAGCCAAACCTGTTTCGGCAATGTCTTCACTTTTTATCCTTACTCAAGGATATTTTTTCCATTGATTTTTTTTTAAGAGAGTAGAAGGGAGGGAGAGAGAGACACACATCCATTGATTGCCTCCCACACTTGCAGACTGGGGTGGGATGAACCTGCAACCAAGGTATGTGCCCTTGACCAGGAATCAAATTCTCGACCTTCTGGTCCACAGGCCAGTGCTCTAACCATTGAGAAAACTGGCCAGGGCTGGGTTCACTTTCTTAGTAAACCATAATATGTGAATAAGAAGCAAATCTGATGTATCTTGGCATCCTGATTGGAGAGTGGGAAATCCAAAAGTGGATGGCCCGGGGGTGTCCGGCCTCCCTCAATAGATCTGAGGATGATTTGTGGTCATTCATCACTGTGTGTAACTAACTAGTCCTCCTAAAGCTGGTGCTCATAGAATTGAAACTTCATTTCAGATTGGCCAGGAAAGCTTACTTCTTTAAAACTAGATTTACTGAGGTTGGAATTTGATTTTGGTTAGAAACAATGTCATTTGTTAGCTTTCTTCCCCCAGGTGGTAGTCCATTCTTCAGGTATTATGGTGGCATAATTGAAAAATCAACCTAAAAATTCTGTAAAAAATCCATCTTTGAGTCTAAAATCCATCTGGGTTATAGATTCTTAATTCTGCCACTATAATAGCAAATAGACAGCAATTTAATCCAGAGACATTTCTGAGGGGACGGCCGTCCGGTAACTGATGTGGGTTTCCCTTTACTTCTTTAGGTGTAAAAGGGGTACACACGTGATCATGAACACATTGAAATCAGGGTGCGCTCTCCCTCTCGGGGGCACCCCGTGCCGTTCCCTTTCCCCTCGTCTTCCCCCATGAGTGTTACCCTTGCCTTTCTCGCTTCTGTGACTTGTTTTCTGAGCCTCTGCAGCCCAGCTGGCTCACTTCTGCTACCTCTGCAACTTTCTAAATAAACTCCTGTAATTAAAAAGAAAAAGATGGACATATATAAAGTTAAAAGTTAAGGGTGTCCCTTCTCCATTAATTTTTCAGAAGAAATCATTGTATATTCACAGCCCTGTTCTGTATGCACCACTAGTACACACAAAGGTTTGCACATGTTATACACACACATGCACAGAGACATCACACATGGCTAACCCACTCCACTTAGTATTCTGCATTTTTGTTTGTTTGTTTTGCCTTTTCCCATTGGGGACCTCTTTTCTGTGTTAGAATATACAGGTCTTCCTTCCTTCTCTATTCTTACAGACCTTCCTAATTCTGTTAATGTCTGCAGTGGATGGATGACCCAAAATTGATTTGTTGCCCTCTTTATGGATAGTTAGGGAGCTTCTTATTCTGTATTATTATTGCAGCCTTCAGTGTCCTTGGATCATGTATCTATTTTTGTGCATTTTGCAACCATTTCTGTTATGGATTCCGTAAGGATAACTGTCAGGGTCAAAGGGTTCCAGGTGGAATTTTATTCTTTTATTTTAAATGCATATCTGTTTTCTTACTGGGTCTTCTCATCTTTCAGGAGAACTCTCGCCCCACTCTCCCGCAGCCCTCACTCCCAGTGAAAGATCCAGTACAAGGTATGCTTTGTTTTCTCAACACCTGTTCATTGACTAGAACGATGCGTTTATTTGCTTGCATGTATTTAAGCAGCTGCTTAGTTATGGGCAGTTGTTGGTTAATGAAATATGTCCAGATAACATGTACTAGGAGAATAAGGTGTTCAGGTGGTCTCAAAATGCTGCATTCTGCAAAATAACTAGCCTGAAATCTTTTTTTTTTTTTTTTTTTTTAGAGCATTTCTTTTTTTTTAAATATATTTTTATGGATTTCAGAGAGGAAGGAAGAGGGAGAGATAGAAACATCCATGATGAGAGTGAATCATGGATTGGCTGCCCCCTGCAAGTCCCCCACTGGGGATCGAGCCCACAACTTGGGCATGTGCCCCTGACCGGAATCCAACCTGGGACCCTTCAGTTCGCAGGCTGATGCTCTATCCACTGAGCAAAACCGGCTAGGGCGAGCATTTCTTTTTTAAAAAAAAATATATTTTTATTGATTTCAGAGAGGAAGGGAGAGAGAGAGATAGAAACATCAGTGATGAGAGAGAATCATGGATCAGCTGCCTCCTGCACGCCCCATACTGGAGATCGGGCCCACCACCTGGGAATTGAACAGTGACTTCCTGGTTCATAGGCTAGATAATGTGCCCTCGTACCCAGGAGACATGCGCTGAAGTAGAGGGACTGAGGAGTCTCATGTCTGCCCTTCCTCTGCGGTGTGGCGGTGGAAATTGTACAAATGGGGGGGCACAAATGATGACAGTGCGTGAATTTTAGCGACGACTGTTTATTGTGTTACTAGAGGCCCAGTGCACAAACTCATGCACCAGTGGGGTCCCTCTGCCTGGCCTTGCAGGATCGGGCTGAAACCAGCTCTCCGACATCTCCCAAGGGATCCTGGATTGCGAGAGGGCGCAGGCCAGGCCAAGGAACCAGTTCATGATCGGGCTGGGGAAGGATGTGGGAGGCTGGCCAGCTGGGGATGGACCGTGGGAGGGCTCCAGGGTGTGTCTGACCCATATCGCTCATTCCCCATCGGCCCTACCTCAGCAGCAAGCTCACCTACCGGTCAGAGCATCTTCCCCCTGGTTGTCAGTGCCTGTCATAGCAAGTGGTTGAGTGGCCTTAGCATATCATTAGCATATATGCTTTGATTGGTTAAGTGGACGACTGGGCACTTAGCATATTAGGCTTTTATTATATAGGATTCTTTGAAGCTTTCTGTAGATATTAAACTTTTCAAAAACTTGGGAGAAACAGAAAGGAGCAAATCCAGGTTAGCTGTCAGGTCAGAGATCAGGTTCGTAGACAGCCTTGGGCAGCGAGCGGGGCTCTTACGTGGAGATGGAGGAACTTTTTTTAAAGTTCGCCGAGTGATTGGGGTCCTTGCGTTAATGTGTGTGTCCCTGATGGGAAGGCGTAAGGCGTCCTCCCAGTGTGTGGACCTCCTTCCTTTGGTTTTCTTTCAATGACCCTTAGAAGAATTTACCGCAGTGAATTACCGCGGAGCCTCCACGAGGCCACCCTAAGACTCAGAAGCCGTTTTCCTCACTTTTGCCAAGTGTTTCTTGACTTTTCAGCTTTCCCCCCTAACTTTGAGTCTAGGTGGTCACAGCTTTCATGCTGTTGAGTGAGGAAGGGCATTTAAAATAACCCAGAAAATTAGTAAGATATTCCCGAGAAGATTGAGATCTTTGAAGTTGAAAAGAACAGTTTCTCTCTATTTGAGGCTGAGCTGAATACAAAGCAGCAAAAAAGTGAGGACAGTCATTCTAACTCTGGGATGTACTGAAAGACCCATCCCCTTACTTAGGGGTTATGTTCATTCTTCAGCAAGCAAAGTTTCCAGGTTAGGTCTGTGGGCCTTCTGTGTGTTCCGGAAAGGTTGTGTTTACATTGAATTTATAAAAGTAAATGATTTTAGTCCTGGCCCGTGTGGCTCAGTTGATTGGGCTTCGTCTGTGCACCAAAAGGTTGCCAGTTCGATTCCGGGTCAGGGCACAGGCCCAGGTTTCTGGCTCAATTCCCAGTAGGAGGCGTGCAGGAGGCCTCTGATCAATGTTTCACTCTCACATTGATTCTCTCTCCCTTTCCCTTCTTCTCTCTCTAAAAATCAACTTAAAATAACTTTAATGTACCATGTGAGTATAGTAGTTAAGAAAATTTTCCCAGTCAGTGTCTATATAGTAGTCAATCTATAGAACAGTTTCCTTAAGCAGCTTCTCTGTGTTTTGGATAACTTTCTTTTCCCAGATGTGGCTTTTATAAGTGACAATATTTGTCTTTTTTTTTAATGTTTTCAGAAGTGACCAAAGTTCGAAGGAATCTCTTCACCCAGGAAATTTCTCCTTCAAAGAGACCGGCAAAGCGGGGGCTGCCGAGAAGCCACTCCGTGTCGGCCGTGGAAGGTCTGCAGCACAAGCTGGACAGCGTCAGCAGGACCCGAGGTACCTTTACAGTGACCCGGACAAGGGCTGCTCGCGCCCAGCCCGTCCGGAGCCTCGCTTTACGGCAGGAGCTCATGCACCTCCTGTTTTCCTCTTCTCTGTGGTTACCTCCAGTTACTGTCCCCTTGGGGTCTCTCCAGGCTGGTCTCGCTCAGCGCTCCCTTCCTAGTTACCCCTGCAGACCAGCATCTATTTTATAAAACCAGTTAAAAGAAATGAAGAGTAGTGATTAAACAGTTTTCTAGTTTTGTTTGTTATCTTTAGATGAGTGAGAGATAATTTGTGTATTGAAGTGTGTGATGCAGTGGGTTTCGGTATGTTCCAGAACGTTTTCATCACTCCAAAAAGAGCCCCATACTCATTAGCAGTCGCTCCCTGCTGTGGGCAAGAGCCAGTCTGCCTTCTGTTTCTATGGATTTGCCTTTTGTGGGTGTTTCTTGTACATGGAGTAAGTCATACAACAGGTCCCAGGGCTTCGTTTACTTTTAGTGCCAGCGTACATCGTTGTATGGATAAATTACATTGTACTTACCCGTCATCAATTGGTGGACATTTGAGTTGTTTCCAATTTTTGGCCATTGTAAATAATGCCACAGACATTCATATACAGGATTTTGTATAGACGTGTTTTTAATTCTCAGGTACACGACTATAAATGGATTTGCTGGGTCATTTGGTAACTCCATGTATAATTTTTTGAGGATTACCAAACTTCACCAGAATGGCTGCCCCATTTTACATTCCCACCAGCAATGTATGAGGGTTCCTCCACATCCTCATCACTACCTTTTACTGTCTCTCTTTTTTTTAATCTTTATTGTTGAAAGTATTACATATGTCTTCCTATCCCCCCCCATTGACCCCCCTTCAGCCCGCCCCAAGCCTTCACCACCCTATTGTCTGTGTCTGTGGGTTACACATATATGCATACAAGGTCTTTGGTTGATTACCTCCCACCCATCCACTTCCCCTGTCTTCCCTACAAGATACTGTCTTTTTTTCTTTTTTTTAAATATATTTTATTGATTTTTTACAGAGAGGACGGGAGAGGGATAGAGAGTTAGAAACATCGATGAGAGAGAAACACCGATCAGCTGCCTCTTGCACACCCCCTATTGGGGATGTGCCCGCAACCCAGGTACATGCCCTTGACCGGAATCTAACCTGGGACCTTTCAGTCTGCAGGCCGATGCCCTCTCCACTGAGCCAAACCGGTTTCGGCACTGTCTCTCTTTTTTATTCTACCCTTTCTAGTGGGTGTGTGTCCCGGCGTATCTTATTGTGGTGACGAGTTGCCTTGTCCTGATAACTGATGTTGAGCTCACTGGCTATTCGTGTACTTTCTTTGGAGAAATGCCTGTTCAAATTTTTGCCTATTTTTTCTATTGGGTTTGTCTTTTTACTGTCGAGGTTCATCTATTCTAGGTACTTACAAGATATATGACTTGCAAATATTTTATCCAAACTGTGGGTTGTCTTTTCACGTTCTTGATAGTGTCCACCAAAGCTTTTAATTTCGATGAAGTCCACTTTATTCAAGTTAGCAACTTTTGTTGTTGCTTTTGCTTTTGGTGTCATATCTAAAAAACCATCATGTGAGGCTGGGGGGAAGGTCAATGTGGGGGGGAAAGGAGATATAAAAAACATCATGTAACCCAATTTTTATACTGTAAGCTCTTACATTGAGGTCTGATTCATTTTTTAAAAATATATTTTATTGATTTTTACAGAGAGGAAGCGAGAGGGATAGAGAGTTAGAAACATGGATTGATGGGAGAGAAACATCAATCAGCTGCCTCTTGCGCACTGGGGATGTGCCCGCAACCAAGGTACATGCCCTTGACCGGAATCAAACCTGGCACCTTTTCAGTCCGCAGGCTGATGCTCTATCCACTGAGCCAGACCGGTTTCGGCTGATTTTCGGCTACAGTTGATCCTAGTATTCCCTTACACTCCTCCTTATTTCTGTGAGAATGCCAGTATGTCCTCTCTTTCATTCCTGGTTTTGTAGGTTGAGGCTCTTCTTCTTCTTCCTTTTTTTTTTTTTTTTGTCAGACCAGCTAAAGGTTTGTCAATGATTAATTTTTTCAAAGAATCAACTTGGTTTCTTTTTTATTTTTTTAAACATATTTTTATTGATTTCTGAGAGAAAGGGAAAGGGAGAGATAGAAACAGTAACAAAGAGAAAGAATCATTGATCAGCTGCCTCCTGCACACCCCCTACCAGGGATTAAACCCACAGCCCGGACATGTGCTCTGACCAGGAATCGAATCATGACCTCCTGGTTCCTAGGTCGACGCTCAACCCCTGAGTCATGCCTGCTGGGCTCTATTAGTTTTCCATTCTCAATTTTATTTATTTCTGATGTCATCTTTGTTATGTCTTTTTCTGTACTTGCTTTGGTGTTAGTTTGATCTTTTTCAGGTTTTTTTTTTGTTTGTTTTTTAAAAATATATTTTATTGATTTTTTACAGAGAGGAAGAGAGAGGGATAGAGAGTTAGAAACATTGATGAGAGAGAAACATCGATCAGCTGCCTCTTGCACACCCCCTACTGGGGATGTGCCCGCAACCAAGGTACATGCCCTTGACCAGAATCGAACCTGGGACCTTTCAGTCTGCAGGCCGACGCTCTATCCACTGAGCCAAACCGGTTTCGGCTCTTTTTCAGTTTTTAAAGTTAAGGTGAGGTTACTGATTTGAAATCTTGATTTTAGTGCGGGCATTTGCAACAAATTTCTACTCTAATCACAGCTTTGGCTGTATCCTGTAAATTTTTGGTTGTGTTTTCATTTTCATCACCTCCAAGTATTTTCATATTTCTCTTAGGATTTTTCTCTTAAGCCCATGGGGTATTTAGGAGTGTGTCAATTTCCCTGTGGTTGTGACTTCCCCAAATTCCCTTCTGTTCTTGATTTCTAATTTCATTCCATTGTGATTAGAGAAAATACTTTGTATGATTTAAGTTTTTTAAAATTTCTTGACACTTGTTTTATAGCCTAACGTCTGGCCTGTCCTAGAGACTGTTCCCACGCGCGAGAAGAATGTGTGTTCTGCTCCCGTTGGGTGGGGCGCCCTGGGGGGTGGCTGCCAGGTCTCGTTGGTTTGTGGTGGTGTTCTCGTCTCTGTTTCCTTGTTGACCTCTGTTTAGTTGTTCTATCCATTATGGAAAGTAGGGGTTAAAGTCTCTGTTATTGTTGACTTATCTATTTCGTCCTTCAGTTCTGTCAGTATTTGCTTCAGACATTTGGGGGCTCTGTTGTAATAGCCATTATATCTATGTGATGGATTAAATATACATTTAATCCATATATAAAGTACTGCTTTGTCTTTTGTAGCCTTTTTAGACATAAAGTCTGTTTTATCATGAAGCCACCCATCTCTCTTTTTGTATGAAAACCTTTTCTGTTCTTTTACTCGCAACCCCTTTGTGTCTTTGGATCTAAAGTGATGGTTATAGCCAGCATATCATTGCATCGTGGTTTTCTTTTTTTTTTTCTTCTTTTTAAAAAAATTTATTTCTTTATTGATTTCAGAGAGGAAGGGAGAGGGATAGAGAGATAGAAACATCAATGATGAGAGAGAATCATTGATCGGCTGCCTCCTGCATGCCCCCTATTGGGGATCGAGCCCACAACCCGGGCAATGTGCCCTTGGCCAGAATTGAACCTGGGACCCTTCAGTCCGCAGGCCGACGCTCCATCCACTGAGCCAAACCGGCTAGGGCACATCATGGTTTTCTTTAACCCACCTGCCAATCTGCTAATTTAATTGGAATGTTTAATCCATTTACGTTTAATTTACATTTAATTTCTGATAAGGAAGGACTTATACCATTTTTTATTCCTCCATTACTACTTTTCTTAGTATGTAGCTAGATGACTTATTGTAGTATACCATTTGGATTCCTTCTAGCTTTTTTTTTAAAATATATTTTCTAGTTATTTTCTTAGTGGTTACCTGGGAGATTATAATTGATACCTCAAGCTTAAAACCTATTGAATAATATGAACTTACTTTCAACAGAATACAACACTCTGCTCCTATATATTTCCACCCCTATTCCTCTATGATGTCATTACCAATGTATAAATGATGTGCCCATTATAAATGATGTGCCCTTTAACAGACTTATAAATGATGTGCCCATTAATGCAGATTTATAGTTACTGTTTCATGCATTTGCCTGTTAAATCACACAGGGAAAAAAGAGGGGTTACAAACCAAAAGTACCCCACTACTGGCTGGCATGTTCACCTGTGTAGTTACCTTTTCCTGTGTTCTTTATTTCTTCTTCCAGCTTCCAGTCACTGTCTAGTGTCCTTTCATTTCAACCTGAAGCACTGCTCCTATATAGTTACATGTCCTATCCCCTCCTTCTTCTGTTGTCATACAAGTTACATCTTTATACATTGTATGCCTTTCAACACAAATTTATAATCGTTACTTTATATTTTAACTCACAGGAGAAAAAAAACAGTTACAAAAAATAGTTTTATACTGTCTTCTGTATTTATTTACGCAGTTACCTTTCCCAGTGCTCTGACTCCTCCTGTGGATTCGAGTTACTCTCTAGTACCCTTTCCTTTCAGCCTGAGGACTCCCTTTAGTATTACTTATGGGGCAGATTTGCTAGTGACAGTTTCTATGGGGGGGCTTGTTTTTATAATCGGGGAATGTGCTAATTTCTCCTTTGGTTTTGAATAATAATTTGGCTGGATACAGAATTGTTGATTGAATCTTTCTTCTTTTGACACTTTGGATATGTCATCACACTGCCTAATGAGAAACCAGCTGTAGATCTTACCCAGGATCCCTTGTATCTGATAAATCACTGCATATCAATATTGTCATATACTTTATTTTACTTAAGAGCCACCAACTAGGTGCACAGATGTGTTAGCGGTCATCAGTGAGCCGTTCATTTCTCAGGATTGGTTATTAGAGGAACATTTCATATTTTACTTCAGCTTATGTGTTACGTAGCCTCTGACGGTGGTGATAAACGGTTAAATGGAGCCCTAGGGTTAGACCTGTCCCCAGCCCTGAGGTCCACTGCGGCTGAGGAACAGGCCGTGTCTAATGGACCGCATGCTGCTCGCCTTGCAGGGCATCACAGGCTGCTGACCAGGACTGTGGCCGAGACCCCGGAGCACAAGCAGGTCTCCGGGCGGCTGCTGCACAGGCAGATCAAGGGCAGGTGAGTGACACCTGTGCGGCCGTGCCCCGCCACCCTTCCCCCTTCCCCAGACAGCTCTCCCAGCTCCCATGGGCTTCATGACTCAGATCCCAACTGTTTCTTACAGCCAGAGAGCATCCTGTCAGCTCTGAGGGCCGAGAACCTACGGGAGGGGATCTGTCTGGCCGCACGCACCTGGCGAGTGGTTTTGAGATTTACCCATGATGTTCACGTGTCAGGAGTTCATCCCTTTCTGTTACTGAGTAATAATATGTTGTTAAATGGATATTCCACAATTTTTTTGTTTTTATTGATTTCAGAGAGGCAGGGAGAGGGGGAGAGAGATGGAAAAAAGCAGTGATGAGAGAGAATCATTGGCCAGCTGCCTCCTGCACGCCACACACTGGGGGTTGAGCCCACAACCCAGGCCTGTGCCTTGACCAGGAATCAAACCCTGATCTCCTGGTTCATGGGTTGATGCTCAACCACTGAGCACACCAGCTGGGCTGGATATTTCACAGTTTTAAAATCCATGTGCTGACATGGGGAAGCAGAGGTGGGTCTTCATTATGGCCAGGCAGGGCTGGGGTCTAGGGTCCCAACTTCCTGTGCTGAGGGGCGGTTTCCATGGCAGCTGTCTGGGCAGAGCAGGTCTCCCTGACAGTGTCTGTCTGTTTCGACCCCTGTCCTGGTTCTCGGAGGGCAGTTTTGGCCACATCTCGGGGTGTTCAGGGTGTCAGCCTCTCCAGCACCCATGGGATCTGCGAAGCAAAGAGGAACTGCCCCGTCTCTGGGTGCCGAGTCCCAGCCAGGCGGCTCTGCTCCCCGCCTTTCTCTTCCTCACAGTCGCTGCATGTAATGTACTGGAAGACACTGCCCGTGTTTAACAGGACGGCTGGGGAGGAGCACATGTGTGTGTCTTGTCAAGGGTCCGTCTTGTTGTTACTGGTGTTTGGGTTTCACACACTTGTGTCAGTTTTTCTACAGAATAAATTGTAAGAAGTGAAGTTTGTAGGTATTAGAGTGGAAGAGACGGGGGGAGAGATTGCTTGCCTCGCACACATGCCATCAGCTGGGCCAAGGGTCAAACCTGCAACCCGTACGTGCCATTCATTGACAGGGAATTGAACTCGAGACCCTTTGGTGTGCGGGCTGACACTTTAACCAATGAGAAACAGCGGCCAGGGCAAAAGTATATATCTTTAATTATTTTGAAGTTGTAAAGAAATGTTTTAAGCCCTAGCTGGTTTGGCTCAGTGGGTAGAGCGTTGGCCTGCGGACTGAAGGGTCCCGGGTTCTATTCCAGTCAAGGGCACATGCCAGAGTTGTGTGCTCGACCCCATTAGGGCGTGTGCAGGAGGCAGCCGATCAATGATTCTCATCATTGCGGTTTCTATTTCTCCCTCCCTCTCTGAAATCAATAGAAATATATATATATATTTCAAAAAATGTTTTAACTCTGATAGAATGAGAGGGCTGGCCAATGGCGGTGTATCAAACTTGTGGGCTGAAAGGCTGTGTCTCTTTAGTGTGTTAATTATGAATTAACTAGTCACTAATCCTTGTGCTCTTGGTTTCTCAAGGTCCTCTGATCCTGGTCCTGAAATCGATGTTGTTGAGGAGTCCCCAGAGAAAGGTATCTACTCCCCTTGTTCTGGAGTTTTGCCTGCTTTCTGTGGAGACCTCATGCCCTGGTCCGCTCACCTGTCACCCGGAGACAGGATGGGGAAGGTCAGGCCGGTGAAATCATTTGGTTTGGCCCTGCCAAGGCACTAAGGGTGAAGGTGATAATTTTGTATGGTCCCCAAATGACATTGTAAATATCCAAATGGCCCTTGGCAGAAAAAGGTTCCCGCCCCTAGTCTAAGCTGTTCACAGGTAGGTGACAGTGCTGCACGCACCAGCAATCTTAGTGGTGAGTGGCCTTTTTACTTAAAGGTATATGTGGTGGAGTTTCCCAAAACTGCCTTTTTAAAAATCAAGATACATGTTTATTGTCGAAAAATTAGAAGAAGAAAAAAGAAAAGCCAACATTTTGATAATCACTTGGTAATCCCATAACTCTGAAATACTGTTAACAGTTTAGCTTTAATAATATTCTTACATGTGTTACTTATATACAAATATATGTAATATACACATAAACTGCAATTTTTAAAAAATATTTTATTGATTTTTTTACAGAGAGGAAGGGAGAGTTAGAAACATTGATGAGAGAGAAACATCAATCAGCTGCCTCCTGCACACCCCCCACTGGGGATATGCCCGCAACCAAGGTACATGCCCTTGACCAGAATCGAACCTGGGACCCTTGAGTCTGCAGGCCGACGCTCTATCCACTGAGCCAAACCGGTTAGGGCTGCAATTTTTTAATTTAAACATTTTCACAAGCATGACTGTACTTTAAAATATATTTTATTGATTTTTTACAGATAGGAAGGGAGAGGGATAGAGAGTTAGAAACATCGATGAGAGAGAAACATCGATCAGCTGCCTCCTGCACACCCCCTACTGGGGATGCGCCCGCAACCACGGTACATGCCCCTGACCGGAATCGAACCTAGGACCCTTCAGTCCGCAGGCCGACGCTCTATCCACCGAGCCAAACCGGTCAGGGCATGACTGTACTTTACACATATCTTTCACTCTCCATCGTGCTTCATGGTGGCCATTCATGACACTGTCTGCAGTGACAGGCCCGTGGGCCACAAGCACAGACCTCTTATCTTTGCTACGACAATGAAGTCTCAACCAATGGCCTGTCAAACTCCTGCCTGTATTTGGCAAAACATGGATGTTGTTCACGTGTACATGGGAGAGGTCAGGCTGGCATGTCTCCCTGCTGACTGGCTGTGACTCTGCTTTTGTAGAAGTGAGTCTGAGAAGAAGCCCTCGAATCAAGCAGCTGTCACTCGGCAGGACAAAATCTGGTCCCTTCTATTCTGCGTCTCAGCCACAGCCTCGAAGTGTGCAGAGAGTTCACTCGTCTCAGCAAAGCCGGTCAGGTAGCGTGCCTGCCCCACGTCCCGCTAACTTGGTGGGAAGTATTTTTAGGAAAAGCAGTGAGATTTGGCCTCTTGTTTCTGGACATGGGAGAAGTAGAGCAGGTGAGTGTATTTGAGGTTCGGGTGATGAACAATCCAGGGTCTCTCTGATCCGTATCATCCCTTTGGAGTCTGACAGCTGGCCACCACACCATTCTCATGAGGGACACATTCCCTGCAGAGGACGTGACCTGTGATTCCCAGCCTGTGCTCACGTCCTACACGTGTCCCAGGTGGAAGGCAGTATCTGTGTGTCTCTCCTTTGCTCTTTTATAATTACAAATGAAAATATTTTGGTTGATTATATTTCCTAACATAGGGCCTGGGGTTAATTGCAGTCTTATTAAAACTCAGGAAGGTAGCATGATCACAGTAGTAGCTGACATCATCCCCCGTCCTCGTCTTCTCTTTTGTATGGACTGGCTGTTCGACTGGTGCTGGAGGGAATGAAACGCTGTCACTGTTCTTGACTTACAGACCAGGGAGGATCTCCTCCCATCCCGAGTATCCCGTCTCCGAAGACGCTTCTTTTTGGGGCCGTGTCCGAGGCGGTCAGGCCCCCGGAGGAGGGTGCAGCTCGACGTAAAGGGCCTTCAGGAGACACAGTGGCCTCTGAGATGCCGACAGCTTACCAGGTAGGACATGTCTATCATGTTTAAAGAGAACAGACGGCCAGGGAAGCACTGTGCAGTAACCGGGAGGCTCACAGGTGCAGTCTGAGTCATCGTTCTTAGTGATCAGCTGAGATGAAAATTCCAACAGGCAGCGTTAGGTTGGCAAAACTCAGGTCCCGCCTGTAAACCTTTTATGAACGTTGGAGATGGTCCACGTTTCATTGACCAGCGTTTAGTCCTGAGAATCAGGTCAGTGAAGAGGTTAGCCTCATTGCATCAGGTGGGCTCCCACATTGAGGCTTGTGTGTAAGCAGCAGCGATGTGTGTCTGGAAAAACCAAAGGAACTGTAACAATTACAGAAGATCGATACGGGACACTGTGTAGGAAAAGAAACAATAAGACAGAGCAAAGATAGAAGTGACAAAAATAAACTCAGGGAGAAGAGAAAAGAAAATAGGCAGACCAAAGTGAAAAAATTAGAGAGAGGTATCGAAAAATAGGGATGAGGAATGTCAGAATAACAGAACTCAGAGAGAAGGAGAAGATCTGGAAATTAGAGTGAGAAATGAAAGGCAGAAGAGAGAGAGAGATGATGAGAGAATTGATGAGAAAGAAGATGGAGTTCAGAGATCAGAGAGGGAGATCAGATAGAGGACAGAGAAGACTGAGATATGAGAGGGAGTAAGGAGAGAGAAATGAAAGGCAATGATAAGAGAGAGGAGAGATTGATCGCCTCCGACCATCGGAGAGAGATTGGCATTACAGAGGTGGTCGGATGCGATCAGAGAGAGAAGAGTGGGGTAACAGAGAGGAGAGATTGGCAGTGAAGAGATGGTCGGAGGCGATCACTCTCTCCTCTCTGTTACCCCACTCTTCTCTCTCTGGCAGTACAGAGATGGTCGGAGGCGATCAGTGAGAGATTGGCAGTACAGAGGTTGTCGGAGGCGAGAGAGAAGAGTGGGGTAACAGGAGAGATTGGCAGTACAGAGGTGGTCGGAGGCGAGAGAGAGAGAAGAGTGGGGTAAGAGAGAGGAGAGATTGGCAGTACAGAGGTGGTCGGAGGCGGTCAATCTCTCCTCTCTCTTACCCCACTCTTCTCTCTCTGGCAGTACAGAGGTGGTCGGAGGCGAGAGAGAGAGAAGTGTGGGGTAACAGGAGCGATTGGCAGTACAGAGGTGGTCGAAGGCGATCAGAAAGAGATTGGCAGTACAGAGATGGTCGGAGGCGAGAGAGAGAGAAGAGTGGGGTAACAGAGGAGAGATTGGCAGTACAGAGGTGGTCGGAGGCAGTCAGAGAAGAGTGGGGTAACAGAGAGGAGAGATTGGCAGTACAGAGGTGGTCGGAGGCGAGAGAGAGAGAAGTGTGGGGTAACAGAGAGGAGTGATTGGCAGTACAGAGGTGGTCGGAGGCGAGAGAGAGAGAAGAGTGGGGTAAGAGAGAGGAGAGATTGGCAGTACAGAGGTGGTCGGAGGCGGTCAATCTCTCCTCTCTCTTACCCCACTCTTCTCTCTCTGGCAGTACAGAGGTGGTCGGAGGCGAGAGAGAGAGAAGTGTGGGATAACAGGAGCGATTGGCAGTACAGAGGTGGTCGGAGGCGAGCAGAGAGAGAAGAGTGGGGTAAGAGAGAGGAGACATTGGCAGTACAGAGGTGGTCGAAGGCGATCAGAGAGAGATTGGCAGTACAGAGATGGTCGGAGGCGAGAGAGAGAGAAGAGTGGGGTAACAGAGGAGAGATTGGCAGTACACAGGTGGTCGGAGGCGAGAGAGAGAGAGAGTGGGGTAACAGAGAGGAGAGATTGGCAGTACAGAGGTGGTCGGAGGCAGTCAGAGAAGAGTGGGGTAACAGAGAGGAGAGATTGGCAGTACAGAGGTGGTCGGAGGCGAGAGAGAGAGAAGTGTGGGGTAACAGAGAGGAGCGATTGGCAGTACAGAGGTGGTCGGAGGCGAGAGAGAGAGAAGAGTGGGGTAAGAGAGAGGAGAGATTGGCAGTACAGAGGTGGTCGGAGGCGGTCAATCTCTCCTCTCTGTTACCCCACTCTTCTCTCTCTGGCAGTACAGAGGTGGTCGGAGGCGATCTGAGAGAGATTGGCAGTACAGAGGTTGTCGGAGGCGAGAGAGAAGAGTGGGGTAACAGGAGAGATTGGCAGTACAGAGGTGGTCAGAGGCGAGAGAGAGAGAAGAGGGGGGCAAGAGAGAGATTGGCAGTACAGAGATAGGAGCCGATCAGAGAGAGAAGAGTGGGGTAACACAGTGGAGAGATTGGCAGTACAGAGATGGTCGGAGGCGATCAGAGAGCAATTGGCAGTACAGAGGTGGTCGGAGGCGATCAATCTCTCCTCTCTCTTATCCCACTCTTCTCTCCCTGGCAGTACAGAGGTGGTCGGAGGCAAGAGTGAGAGAAGAGTGGGGTAACAGAGAGGAGAGATTGGCAGTACAGAGGTGGTCGGAGGCGATCAGAGAGAGAAGAGTGGAGTAACACAGTGGAGAGATTGGCAGTACAGAGATGGTCGGAGGCGATCAGAGAGCAATTGGCAGTACAGAGGTGGTCGGAGGCGATCAATCTCTCCTCTCTCTTATCCCACTCTTCTCTCTCTGGCAGTACAGAGGTGGTCGGAGGCAAGAGTGAGAGAAGAGTGGGGTAACAGGAGAGATTGGCAGTACAGAGATAGTCGGAGGCGATCAGAGAGCAATTGGCAGTACAGAGGTGGTCGGAGGCGATCAATCTCTCCTCTCTCTTATCCCACTCTTCTCTCCACTGGCAGTATCGTGGTGGTCGGAGGCAAGAGTGAGAGAAGAGTGGGGTAACAGAGAGGAGACATTGGCAGTACAGAGATGGTCGGAGGCGATCAGAGAGAGAAGAGTGGGGTAACACAGAGGAGAGATTGGCAGTAAAGAGATGGTCGGAGGCGATCACTCTCTCCTCTCTGTAACCCCACTCTTCTCTCTCTGGCAGTACAGAGGTGGTCGGAGGCGATCAGAGAGAGATTGGCAGTACAGAGGTTGTCGGAGGCGAGAGAGAAAAGTGGGGTAACAGGAGAGATTGGCAGTACAGAGGTGGTCGGAGGCGATCAATCTCTCCTCTCTCTTATCCCACTCTTTTCTCCCTGGCAGGACAGAGGTGGTCGGAGGCAAGAGTGAGAGAAGAGTGGGGTAACAGAGAGGAGAGATTGGCAGTACAGAGATGGTCGGAGGCGATCAATCACTCCTCTCTCTTACCCCACTCTTCTCTCTCTGGCAGTACAGAGGTGGTCGGAGGCGAAAGAGAGAAGAGTGGGGTAACAGGAGAGATTGGCAGTACAGAGATGGTCGGAGGCGAGAGAGAGAGAAGAGGGGGGCAAGAGAGAGATTGGCGGTACAGAGATAGTAGGAGGCGATCAGAGAGAGAAGAGTGGGGTAACACAGTGGAGAGATTGGCAGTACAGAGATGGTCGGAGGAGATCAGAGAGCAATTGGCAGTACAGAGGTGGTCGGAGGCGATCAATCTCTCCTCTCTCTTTATCCCACTCTTCTCTCCCTGGCAGTACAGAGGTGGTCGGAGGCAAGAGTGAGAGAAGAGTTGGGTAACAGAGAGGAGAGATTGGCAGTACAGAGGTGGTCGGAGGCGATCAGAGAGAGAAGAGGGGTGTAAGAGAGAGGAGAGATTGGCAGTACAGAGGTGGTCGGAGGCGAGAGAGAGAGAAGAGTGGGGTAACAGGAGAGATTGGCAGTACACAGGTGGTCGGAGGCGAGAGAGAGAGAAGAGTGGGGTAACAGAGAGGAGACATTGGCAGTACAGAGATGGTCGGAGGCGATCAGAGAACGAAGAGTGGGGTAACAGAGAGGAGAGATTGGCAGTACAGAGATAGTCGGAGGCGAGAGAGAGAGAAGTGTGGGGTAACAGAGAGGAGCGATTGGCAGTACAGAGGTGGTCGGAGGCGAGAGAGAGAGAAGAGTGGGGTAAGAGAGAGGAGAGATTGGCATTACAGAGGTGGTCGGAGGCGGTCAATCTCTCCTCTCTCTTACCCCACTCTTCTCTCTCTGGCAGTACAGAGGTGGTCGGAGGCGAGAGAGAGAGAGGTGTGGGGTAACAGGAGCAATTGGCAGTACAGAGGTGGTTGGAGGCGAACTGAGAGAGAAGAGGGGGGTAAGAGAGAGGCGAGATTGGCAGTACACAGGTGGTCGGAGGTGAGAGACAGAGAAGAGTGGGGTAACAGAGAGGAGAGATTGGCAGTACAGACGTGGTCGGAGGCGAGAGAGAGAGAAGTGTGGGGTAACAGAGAGGAGCGATTGGCAGTACAGAGGTGGTCGGAGGCGATCAGAGAGAGATTGGCAGTACAGAGATGGTCGGAGGCGAGAGAGAGAGAAGAGTGGGGTAACAGAGGAGAGATTGGCAGTACAGAGGTGGTCGGAGGCAGTCAGAGAAGAGTGGGGTAACAGAGAGGAGAGATTGGCAGTACAGAGGTGGTCGGAGGCGAGAGAGAGAGAAGTGTGGGGTAACAGAGAGGAGTGATTGGCAGTACAGAGGTGGTCGGAGGCGAGAGAGAGAGAAGAGTGGGGTAAGAGAGAGGAGAGATTGGCAGTACAGAGGTGGTCGGAGGCGGTCAATCTCTCCTCTCTCTTACCCCACTCTTCTCTCTCTGGCAGTACAGAGGTGGTCGGAGGCGAGAGAGAGAGAAGTGTGGGATAACAGGAGCGATTGGCAGTACAGAGGTGGTCGGAGGCGAGCAGAGAGAGAAGAGTGGGGTAAGAGAGAGGAGACATTGGCAGTACAGAGGTGGTCGAAGGCGATCAGAGAGAGATTGGCAGTACAGAGATGGTCGGAGGCGAGAGAGAGAGAAGAGTGGGGTAACAGAGGAGAGATTGGCAGTACACAGGTGGTCGGAGGCGAGAGAGAGAGAGAGTGGGGTAACAGAGAGGAGAGATTGGCAGTACAGAGGTGGTCGGAGGCAGTCAGAGAAGAGTGGGGTAACAGAGAGGAGAGATTGGCAGTACAGAGGTGGTCGGAGGCGAGAGAGAGAGAAGTGTGGGGTAACAGAGAGGAGCGATTGGCAGTACAGAGGTGGTCGGAGGCGAGAGAGAGAGAAGAGTGGGGTAAGAGAGAGGAGAGATTGGCAGTACAGAGGTGGTCGGAGGCGGTCAATCTCTCCTCTCTGTTACCCCACTCTTCTCTCTCTGGCAGTACAGAGGTGGTCGGAGGCGATCTGAGAGAGATTGGCAGTACAGAGGTTGTCGGAGGCGAGAGAGAAGAGTGGGGTAACAGGAGAGATTGGCAGTACAGAGGTGGTCAGAGGCGAGAGAGAGAGAAGAGGGGGGCAAGAGAGAGATTGGCAGTACAGAGATAGGAGCCGATCAGAGAGAGAAGAGTGGGGTAACACAGTGGAGAGATTGGCAGTACAGAGATGGTCGGAGGCGATCAGAGAGCAATTGGCAGTACAGAGGTGGTCGGAGGCGATCAATCTCTCCTCTCTCTTATCCCACTCTTCTCTCCCTGGCAGTACAGAGGTGGTCGGAGGCAAGAGTGAGAGAAGAGTGGGGTAACAGAGAGGAGAGATTGGCAGTACAGAGGTGGTCGGAGGCGATCAGAGAGAGAAGAGTGGAGTAACACAGTGGAGAGATTGGCAGTACAGAGATGGTCGGAGGCGATCAGAGAGCAATTGGCAGTACAGAGGTGGTCGGAGGCGATCAATCTCTCCTCTCTCTTATCCCACTCTTCTCTCTCTGGCAGTACAGAGGTGGTCGGAGGCAAGAGTGAGAGAAGAGTGGGGTAACAGGAGAGATTGGCAGTACAGAGATAGTCGGAGGCGATCAGAGAGCAATTGGCAGTACAGAGGTGGTCGGAGGCGATCAATCTCTCCTCTCTCTTATCCCACTCTTCTCTCCACTGGCAGTATCGTGGTGGTCGGAGGCAAGAGTGAGAGAAGAGTGGGGTAACAGAGAGGAGACATTGGCAGTACAGAGATGGTCGGAGGCGATCAGAGAGAGAAGAGTGGGGTAACACAGAGGAGAGATTGGCAGTAAAGAGATGGTCGGAGGCGATCACTCTCTCCTCTCTGTAACCCCACTCTTCTCTCTCTGGCAGTACAGAGGTGGTCGGAGGCGATCAGAGAGAGATTGGCAGTACAGAGGTTGTCGGAGGCGAGAGAGAAAAGTGGGGTAACAGGAGAGATTGGCAGTACAGAGGTGGTCGGAGGCGATCAATCTCTCCTCTCTCTTATCCCACTCTTTTCTCCCTGGCAGGACAGAGGTGGTCGGAGGCAAGAGTGAGAGAAGAGTGGGGTAACAGAGAGGAGAGATTGGCAGTACAGAGATGGTCGGAGGCGATCAATCACTCCTCTCTCTTACCCCACTCTTCTCTCTCTGGCAGTACAGAGGTGGTCGGAGGCGAAAGAGAGAAGAGTGGGGTAACAGGAGAGATTGGCAGTACAGAGATGGTCGGAGGCGAGAGAGAGAGAAGAGGGGGGCAAGAGAGAGATTGGCGGTACAGAGATAGTAGGAGGCGATCAGAGAGAGAAGAGTGGGGTAACACAGTGGAGAGATTGGCAGTACAGAGATGGTCGGAGGCGATCAGAGAGCAATTGGCAGTACAGAGGTGGTCGGAGGCGATCAATCTCTCCTCTCTCTTTATCCCACTCTTCTCTCCCTGGCAGTACAGAGGTGGTCGGAGGCAAGAGTGAGAGAAGAGTTGGGTAACAGAGAGGAGAGATTGGCAGTACAGAGGTGGTCGGAGGCGATCAGAGAGAGAAGAGGGGTGTAAGAGAGAGGAGAGATTGGCAGTACAGAGGTGGTCGGAGGCGAGAGAGAGAGAAGAGTGGGGTAACAGGAGAGATTGGCAGTACACAGGTGGTCGGAGGCGAGAGAGAGAGAAGAGTGGGGTAACAGAGAGGAGACATTGGCAGTACAGAGATGGTCGGAGGCGATCAGAGAACGAAGAGTGGGGTAACAGAGAGGAGAGATTGGCAGTACAGAGGTTGTCGGAGGCGAGAGAGAAGAGTGGGGTAACAGGAGAGATTGGCAGTACAGAGGTGGTCGGAGGCGAGAGAGAGAGAAGAGTGGGGTAAGAGAGAGGAGAGATTGGCAGTACAGAGGTGGTCGGAGGCGGTCAATCTCTCCTCTCTCTTACCCCAGTCTTCTCTCTCTGGCAGTACAGAGGTGGTCGGAGGCGAGAGAGAGAGAAGTGTGGGGTAACAGGAGCGATTGGCAGTACAGAGGTGGTCGAAGGCGATCAGAGAGAGATTGGCAGTACAGAGATGGTCGGAGGCGAGAGAGAGAGAAGAGTGGGGTAACAGAGCAGAGATTGGCAGTACAGAGGTGGTCGGAGGCAGTCAGAGAAGAGTGGGGTAACAGAGAGGAGAGATTGGCAGTACAGAGGTGGTCGGAGGCGAGAGAGAGAGAAGTGTGGGGTAACAGAGAGGAGTGATTGGCAGTACAGAGGTGGTCGGAGGCGAGAGAGAGGTGGTCGGAGGTGAGAGAGAGAGAAGAGTGGGGTAACAGAGAGGAGAGATTGGCAGTGAAGAGATGGTCGGAGGCGATCACTCTCTCCTCTCTGTTACCCCACTCTTCTCTCTCTGGCAGTACAGAGGTGGTCGGAGGCGATCAGTGAGAGATTGGCAGTACAGAGGTTGTCGGAGGCGAGAGAGAAGAGTGAGGTAACAGGAGAGATTGGCAGTACAGAGGTGGTCGGAGGCGAGAGAGAGAGAAGAGTGGGGTAAGAGAGAGGAGAGATTGGCAGTACAGAGGTGGTCGGAGGCGGTCAATCTCTCCTCTCTCTTACCCCACTCTTCTCTCTCTGGCAGTACAGAGGTGGTCGGAGGCGAGAGAGAGAGAAGTGTGGGGTAACAGGAGCGATTGGCAGTACAGAGGTGGTCGGAGGCGGTCAATCTCTCCTCTCTCTTACCCCACTCTTCTCTCTCTGGCAGTACAGAGGTGGTCGGAGGCGAGAGAGAGAGAAGTGTGGGGTAACAGGAGCGATTGGCAGTACAGAGGTGGTCGAAGGCGATCAGAGAGAGATTGGCAGTACAGAGATGGTCGGAGGCGAGAGAGAGAGAAGAGTGGGGTAACAGAGGAGAGATTGGCAGTACAGAGGTGGTCGGAGGCAGTCAGAGAAGAGTGGGGTAACAGAGAGGAGAGATTGGCAGTACAGAGGTGGTCGGAGGCGAGAGAGAGAGAAGTGTGGGGTAACAGAGAGGAGTGATTGGCAGTACAGAGGTGGTCGAAGGCGATCAGAGAGAGATTGGCAGTACAGAGATGGTCGGAGGCGAGAGAGAGAGAAGAGTGGGGTAACAGAGGAGAGATTGGCAGTACAGAGGTGGTCGGAGGCAGTCAGAGAAGAGTGGGGTAACAGAGAGGAGAGATTGGCAGTACAGAGGTGGTCGGAGGCGAGAGAGAGAGAAGTTTGGGGTAACAGAGAGGAGTGATTGGCAGTACAGAGGTGGTCGGAGGCGAGAGAGAGGTGGTCGGAGGTGAGAGAGAGAGAAGAGTGGGGTAACAGAGAGGAGAGATTGGCAGTGAAGAGATGGTCGGAGGCGATCACTCTCTCCTCTCTGTTACCCCACTCTTCTCTCTCTGGCAGTACAGAGGTGGTCGGAGGCGATCAGTGAGAGATTGGCAGTACAGAGGTTGTCGGAGGCGAGAGAGAAGAGTGAGGTAACAGGAGAGATTGGCAGTACAGAGGTGGTCGGAGGCGAGAGAGAGAGAAGAGTGGGGTAAGAGAGAGGAGAGATTGGCAGTACAGAGGTGGTCGGAGGCGGTCAATCTCTCCTCTCTCTTACCCCACTCTTCTCTCTCTGGCAGTACAGAGGTGGTCGGAGGCGAGAGAGAGAGAAGTGTGGGGTAACAGGAGCGATTGGCAGTACAGAGATGGTCGGAGGCGGTCAATCTCTCCTCTCTCTTACCCCACTCTTCTCTCTCTGGCAGTACAGAGGTGGTCGGAGGCGAGAGAGAGAGAAGTGTGGGGTAACAGGAGCGATTGGCAGTACAGAGGTGGTCGAAGGCGATCAGAGAGAGATTGGCAGTACAGAGATGGTCGGAGGCGAGAGAGAGAGTAGAGTGGGGTAACAGAGGAGAGATTGGCAGTACAGAGGTGGTCGGAGGCAGTCAGAGAAGAGTGGGGTAACAGAGAGGAGAGATTGGCAGTACAGAGGTGGTCGGAGGCGAGAGAGAGAGAAGTGTGGGGTAACAGAGAGGAGTGATTGGCAGTACAGAGGTGGTCGGAGGCGAGCAGAGAGAGAAGAGTGGGGTAAGAGAGAGGAGACATTGGCAGTACAGAGGTGGTCGAAGGCGATCAGAGAGAGATTGGCAGTACAGAGATGGTCGGAGGCGAGAGAGAGAGAAGAGTGGGGTAACAGAGGAGAGATTGGCAGTACACAGGTGGTCGGAGGCGAGAGAGAGAGAGAGTGGGGTAACAGAGAGGAGAGATTGGCAGTACAGAGGTGGTCGGAGGCAGTCAGAGAAGAGTGGGGTAACAGAGAGGAGAGATTGGCAGTACAGAGGTGGTCGGAGGCGAGAGAGAGAGAAGTGTGGGGTAACAGAGAGGAGTGATTGGCAGTACAGAGGTGGTCGGAGGCGAGAGAGAGAGAAGAGTGGGGTAAGAGAGAGGAGAGATTGGCAGTACAGAGGTGGTCGGAGGCGGTCAATCTCTCCTCTCTCTTACCCCACTCTTCTCTCTCGGGCAGTACAAAGGTGGTCGGAGGCGAGAGAGAGAGAAGTGTGGGGTAACAGGAGCGATTGGCAGTACAGAGGTGGTCGGAGGCGATCAATCTCTCCTCTCTCTTACCCCACTCTTCTCTCTCTGGCAGTACAGAGGTGGTTGGAGGCGAGAGAGAGAGAAGTGTGGGGTAACAAGAGCGATTGGCAGTACAGAGGTGGTCGAAGGCGATCAGAGAGAGATTGGCAGTACAGAGATGGTCGGAGGCGAGAGAGAGAGAAGAGTGGGGTAACAGAGAGGAGTGATTGGCAGTACAGAGGTGGTCGGAGGCGAGAGAGAGAGAAGAGTGGGGTAAGAGAGAGGAGAGATTGGCAGTACAGAGGTGGTCGGAGGCGGTCAATCTCTCCTCTCTCTTACCCCACTCTTCTCTCTCTGGCAGTACAGAGGTGGTTGGAGGCGAGAGAGAGAGAAGTGTGGGATAACAGGAGCGATTGGCTGTACAGAGGTGGTCGGAGGCGAGCAGAGAGAGAAGACTGGGGTAAGAGAGAGGAGACATTGGCAGTACAGAGGTGGTCGAAGGCGATCAGAGAGAGATTGGCAGTACAGAGATGGTCGGAGGCGAGAGAGAGAGAAGAGTGGGGTAACAGAGGAGAGATTGGCAGTACACAGGTGGTCGGAGGCGAGAGAGAGAGAGAGTGGGGTAACAGAGAGGAGAGATTGGCAGTACAGAGGTGGTCGGAGGCAGTCAGAGAATAGTGGGGTAACAGAGAGGAGAGATTGGCAGTACAGAGGTGGTCGGAGGCGAGAGAGAGCGAAGTGTGGGGTAACAGAGAGGAGCGATTGGCAGTACAGAGGTGGTCGGAGGCGAGAGAGAGAGAAGAGTGGGGTAACAGAGAGGAGCGATTGGCAGTACAGAGGTGGTCGGAGGCGAGAGAGAGAGAAGAGTGGGGTAAGAGAGAGGAGCGATTGGCAGTACAGAGGTGGTCGGAGGCGAGAGACAGAGAAGAGTGGGGTAAGAGAGAGGAGAGATTGGCAGTACAGAGGTGGTCGGAGGCGGTCAATCTCTCCTCTCTCTTACCCCACTCTTCTCTCTCTGGCAGTACAGAGGTGGTCGGAGGCGAGAGAGAGAGAAG
The DNA here is from genome assembly GCF_951640355.1 of Cnephaeus nilssonii. Classification (NCBI taxonomy): domain Eukaryota; kingdom Metazoa; phylum Chordata; class Mammalia; order Chiroptera; family Vespertilionidae; genus Cnephaeus; species Cnephaeus nilssonii. The sequence continues at coordinate 8,246,861 of NC_137095.1, read as the reverse complement.
TGTGGGGTAACAGGAGCGATTGGCAGTACAGAGGTGGTCGAAGGCGATCAGAGAGACATTGGCAGTAAAGAGATGGTCGGAGGCGAGAGAGAGAGAAGAGTGGGGTAACAGAGGAGAGATTGGCAGTACAGAGGTGGTCGGAGGCAGTCAGAGAAGAGTGGGGTAACAGAGAGGAGAGATTGGCAGTACAGAGGTGGTCGGAGGCGAGAGAGAGAGAAGTGTGGGGTAACAGAGAGGAGTGATTGGCAGTACAGAGGTGGTCGGAGGCGAGAGAGAGGTGGTCGGAGGTGAGAGAGAGAGAAGAGTGGGGTAACAGAGAGGAGAGATTGGCAGTGAAGAGATGGTCGGAGGCGATCACTCTCTCCTCTGTTACCCCACTCTTCTCTTTCTGGCAGTACAGAGGTGGTCGGAGGCGATCAGTGAGAGATTGGCAGTACAGAGGTTGTCGGAGGCGAGAGAGAAGAGTGGGGTAACAGGAGAGATTGGCAGTACAGAGGTGGTCGGAGGCGAGAGAGAGAGAAGAGTGGGGTAAGAGAGAGGAGAGATTGGCAGTACAGAGGTGGTCGGAGGCGGTCAATCTCTCCTCTCTCTTACCCCACTCTTCTCTCTCTGGCAGTACAGAGGTGGTCGGAGGCGAGAGAGAGAGAAGTGTGGGGTAACAGGAGCGATTGGCAGTACAGAGGTGGTCGGAGGCGGTCAATCTCTCCTCTCTCTTACCCCACTCTTCTCTCTCTGGCAGTAGAGAGGTGGTCGGAGGCGAGAGAGAGAGAAGTGTGGGGTAACAGGAGCGATTGGCAGTACAGAGGTGGTCGAAGGCGATCAGAGAGAGATTGGCAGTACAGAGATGGTCGGAGGCGAGAGAGAGAGAAGAGTGGGGTAACAGAGGAGAGATTGGCAGTACAGAGGTGGTCGGAGGCAGTCAGAGAAGAGTGGGGTAACAGAGAGGAGAGATTGGCAGTACAGAGGTGGTCGGAGGCGAGAGAGAGAGAAGTGTGGGGTAACAGAGAGGAGTGATTGGCAGTACAGAGGTGGTCGGAGGCGAGAGAGAGAGAAGAGTGGGGTAAGAGAGAGGAGAGATTGGCAGTACAGAGGTGGTCGGAGGCGGTCAATCTCTCCTCTCTCTTACCCCACTCTTCTCTCTCTGGCAGTACAGAGGTGGTCGGAGGCGAGAGAGAGAGAAGTGTGGGATAACAGGAGCGATTGGCAGTACAGAGGTGGTCGGAGGCGAGCAGAGAGAGAAGAGTGGGGTAAGAGAGAGGAGACATTGGCAGTACAGAGGTGGTCGAAGGCGATCAGAGAGAGATTGGCAGTACAGAGATGGTCGGAGGCGAGAGAGAGAGAAGAGTGGGGTAACAGAGGAGAGATTGGCAGTACACAGGTGGTCGGAGGCGAGAGAGAGAGAGAGTGGGGTAACAGAGAGGAGAGATTGGCAGTACAGAGGTGGTCGGAGGCAGTCAGAGAAGAGTGGGGTAACAGAGAGGAGAGATTTGCAGTACAGAGGTGGTCGGAGGCGAGAGAGAGAGAAGAGTGGGGTAAGAGAGAGGAGAGATTGGCAGTACAGAGGTGGTCGGAGGCGGTCAATCTCTCCTCCCTCTTACCCCACTCTTCTCTCTCTGGCAGTACAGAGGTGGTCGGAGGCGAGAGAGAGAGAAGTGTGGGGTAACAGGAGCGATTGGCAGTACAGAGGTGGTCGGAGGCGAGAGAGAGAGAAGAGTGGGGTAACAGAGAGGAGTGATTGGCAGTACAGAGGTGGTCGGAGGCGAGAGAGAGAGAAGAGTGGGGTAAGAGAGAGGAGCGATTGGCAGTACAGAGGTGGTCAGAGGCGAGAGAGAGAGAAGAGTGGGGTAACAGAGAGGAGAGATTGGCAGTACAGAGGTGGTCGGAGGCGATCAGTGAGAGATTGGCAGTACAGAGGTTGTCGGAGGCGAGAGAGAAGAGTGGGGTAACAGGAGAGATTGGCAGTACAGAGGTGGTCGGAGGCGAGAGAGAGAGAAGAGTGGGGTAAGAGAGAGGAGAGATTGGCAGTACAGAGATGGTCGGAGGCGAGAGAGAGAGAAGAGTGGGGTAACAGAGAGGAGAGATTGGCAGTACAGAGGTGGTCGGAGGCGAGAGAGAGAGAAGAGTGGGGTAACAGAGAGGAGAGATTGGCAGTGAAGAGATGGTCGGAGGCGATCACTCTCTCCTCTCTGTTACCCCACTGTTCTCTCTCTGGCAGTACAGAGGTGGTCGGAGGCGATCAGAGAGAGATTGGCAGTACAGAGGTCGTCGGAGGCGAGAGAGAAGAGTGGGGTAACAGGAGAGATTGGCAGTACAGAGGTGGTCGGAGGCGAGAGAGAGAGAAGTGTGAGGTAACACAGAGGAGCGATTGGCAGTACAGAGGTGGTCGGAGGCGAGAGAGAGAGGAGAGTGGGGTAAGAGAGAGGAGAGATTGGCAGTACAGAGGTGGTCGGAGGCGGTCAATCTCTCCTCTCTCTTACCCCACTCTTCTCTCTCTGGCTGTACAGAGGTGGTCGGAGGCGAGAGAGAGAGAAGTGTGGGGTAACAGGAGCGATTGGCAGTACAGAGGTGGTCGGAGGCGGTCAATCTCTCCTCTCTCACCCCAGTCTTCTCTCTCTGGCAGTACAGAGGTGGTCGGAGGCGAGAGAGAGAGAAGTGTGGGGTAACAGGAGCGATTGGCAGTACAGAGGTGGTCGAAGGCGATCAGAGAGACATTGGCAGTACAGAGATGGTCGGAGGCGAGAGAGAGAGAAGAGTGGGGTAACAGAGGAGAGATTGGCAGTACAGAGGTGGTCGGAGGCAGTCAGAGAAGAGTGGGGTAACAGAGAGGAGAGATTGGCAGTACAGAGGTGGTCGGAGGCGAGAGAGAGAGAAGTGTGGGGTAACAGAGAGGAGAGATTGGCAGTACAGAGGTGGTCGGAGGCGAGAGAGAGGTGGTCGGAGGTGAGAGAGAGAGAAGAGTGGGGTAACAGAGAGGAGAGATTGGCAGTACAGAGGTGGTCGGAGGCGAGAGAGAGGTGGTCGGAGGTGAGAGAGAGAGAAGAGTGGGGTAACAGAGAGGAGAGATTGGCAGTGAAGAGATGGTCGGAGGCGATCACTCTCTCCTCTCTGTTACCCCACTCTTCTCTCTCTGGCAGTACAGAGGTGGTCGGAGGCGATCAGTGAGAGATTGGCAGTACAGAGGTTGTCGGAGGCGAGAGAGAAGAGTGGGGTAACAGGAGAGATTGGCAGTACAGAGGTGGTCGGAGGCGAGAGAGAGAGAAGAGTGGGGTAAGAGAGAGGAGAGATCGGCAGTACAGAGGTGGTCGGAGGCGGTCAATCTCTCCTCTCTCTTACCCCACTCTTCTCTCTCTGGCAGTACAGAGGTGGTCGGAGGCGAGAGAGAGAGAAGTGTGGGGTAACAGGAGCGATTGGCAGTACAGAGGTGGTCGGAGGCGGTCAATCTCTCCTCTCTCTTACCCCACTCTTCTCTCTCTGGCAGTACAGAGGTGGTCGGAGGCGAGAGAGAGAGAAGTGTGGGGTAACAGGAGCGATTGGCAGTACAGAGGTGGTCGAAGGCGATCAGAGAGAGATTGGCAGTACAGAGATGGTCGGAGGCGAGAGAGAGAGAAGAGTGGGGTAACAGAGGAGAGATTGGCAGTACAGAGGTGGTCGGAGGCAGTCAGAGAAGAGTGGGGTAACAGAGAGGAGAGATTGGCAGTACAGAGGTGGTCGGAGGCGAGAGAGAGAGAAGAGTGGGGTAACAGAGAGGAGTGATTGGCAGTACAGAGGTGGTCGGAGGCGAGAGAGAGAGAAGAGTGGGGTAAGAGAGAGGAGAGATTGGCAGTACAGAGGTGGTCGGAGGCGGTCAATCTCTCCTCTCTCTTACCCCACTCTTCTCTCTCTGGCAGTACAGAGGTGGTCGGAGGCGAGAGAGAGAGAAGTGTGGGAAAACAGGAGCGATTGGCAGTACAGAGGTGGTCGGAGGCGAGCAGAGAGAGAAGAGTGGGGTAAGAGAGAGGAGACATTGGCAGTACAGAGGTGGTCGAAGGCGATCAGAGAGAGATTGGCAGTACAGAGATGGTCGGAGGGGAGAGAGAGAGAAGATTGGGGTAACAGAGGAGAGATTGGCAGTACACAGGTGGTCGGAGGCGAGAGAGAGAGAGAGTGGGGTAACAGAGAGGAGAGATTGGCAGTACAGAGGTGGTCGGAGGCAGTCAGAGAAGAGTGGGGTAACAGAGAGGAGAGATTGGCAGTACAGAGGTGGTCGGAGGCGAGAGAGAGCGAAGTGTGGGGTAACAGAGAGGAGCGATTGGCAGTACAGAGGTGGTCGGAGGCGAGAGAGAGAGAAGAGTGGGGTAACAGAGAGGAGCGATTGGCAGTACAGAGGTGGTCGGAGGCGAGAGAGAGAGAAGAGTGGGGTAAGAGAGAGGAGAGATTGGCAGTACAGAGGTGGTCGGAGGCGGTCAATCTCTCCTCCCTCTTACCCCACTCTTCTCTCTCTGGCAGTACAGAGGTGGTCGGAGGCGAGAGAGAGAGAAGTGTGGGGTAACAGGAGCGATTGGCAGTACAGAGGTGGTCGAAGGCGATCAGAGAGAGATTGGCAGTACAGAGATGGTCGGAGGCGAGAGAGAGAGAAGAGTGGGGTAACAGAGAGGAGTGATTGGCAGTACAGAGGTGGTCGGAGGCGAGAGAGAGAGAAGAGTGGGGTAAGAGAGAGGAGAGATTGGCAGTACAGAGGTGGTCGGAGGCGAGAGAGAGAGAAGTGTGGGGTAACAGAGAGGAGTGATTGGCAGTACAGAGGTGGTCGGAGGCGAGAGAGAGGTGGTCGGAGGTGAGAGAGAGAGAAGAGTGGGGTAACAGAGAGGACAGATTGGCAGTACAGAGGTGGTCGGAGGCGAGAGAGAGAGAAGAGTGGGGTAACAGAGAGGAGAGATTGGCAGTGAAGAGATGGTCGGAGGCGATCACTCTCTCCTCTCTGTTACTCCACTCTTCTCTCTCTGGCAGTACAGAGGTGGTCGGAGGCGATCAGTGAGAGATTGGCAGTACAGAGGTTGTCGGAGGCTAGAGAGAAGAGTGGGGTAACAGGAGAGATTGGCAGTACAGAGGTGGTCGGAGGCGAGAGAGAGAGAAGAGTGGGGTAAGAGAAAGGAGAGATTGGCAGTACAGAGGTGGTCGGAGGCGGTCAATCTCTCCTCTCTCTTACCCCACTCTTCTCTCTCTGGCAGTACAGAGGTGGTCGGAGGCGAGAGAGAGAGAAGTGTGGGGTAACAGGAGCGATTGGCAGTACAGAGGTGGTCGGAGGCGGTCAATCTCTCCTCCCTCTTACCCCACTCTTCTCTCTCTGGCAGTACAGAGGTGGTCGGAGGCGAGAGAGAGAGAAGTGTGGGGTAACAGGAGCGATTGGCAGTACAGAGGTGGTCGAAGGCGATCAGAGAGAGATTGGCAGTACAGAGATGGTCGGAGGCGAGAGAGAGAGAGGAGTGGGGTAATAGGAGAGATTGGCAGTACAGAGGTGGTCGAAGGCAGTCAGAGAAGAGTGGGGTAACAGAGGAGAGATTGGCAGTACAGAGGTGGTCGGAGGCGAGAGAGAGAGAAGTGTGGGGTAACAGAGAGGAGTGATTGGCAGTACAGAGGTGGTCGGAGGCGAGAGAGAGAGAAGAGTGGGGTAACAGAGAGGAGAGATTGGCAGTACAGAGGTGGTCGGAGTTGATCAGTGAGAGATTGGCAGTACAGAGGTTGTCGGAGGCGAGAGAGAGAAGAGTGGGGTAACAGAGCGGAGAGATTGGCAGTACAGAGGTGGTCGGAGGCGATCAGTGAGAGATTGGCAGTACAGAGGTTGTCGGAGGCGAGAGAGAAGAGTGGGGTAACAGGAGAGTTTGGCAGTACAGAGGTGGTCGGAGGTGAGAGAGAAGAGTGGGGTAAGAGAGAGGAGAGATTGGCAGTACAGAGGTGGTCGGAGGCGGTCAATCTCTCCTCTCTCTTACCCCACTCTTCTCTCTCTGGCAGTACGGAGGTGGTCGGAGGCGAGAGAGAGAGAAGTGTGGGGTAACAGGAGCGATTGGCAGTACAGAGGTGGTCGGAGGCGAGCAGAGAGAGAAGAGTGGGGTAAGAGAGAGGAGACATTGGCAGTACAGAGGTGGTCGAAGGCGACCAAGAGAGATTGGCAGTACAGAGATGGTCGGAGGCGCGAGAGAGAGAAGAGTGGGGTAACAGAGAGGAGAGATTGGCACTACAGAGGTGGTCGGAGGCAGTCAGAGAAGAGTGGGGTAACAGAGAGGAGAGATTGGCAGTACAGAGGTGGTCGGAGGCGAGAGAGAGAGAATAGTGGGGTAACAGAGAGGAGAGATTGGCAGTACAGAGGTGGTCGGAGGCGAGAGAGAGAGAAGAGTGGGGTAACAGAGAGGAGAGATTGGCACTACAGAGGTGGTCGGAGGCAGTCAGAGAAGAGTGGGGTAACAGAGAGGAGAGATTGGCAGTACACAGATGGTCGGAGGCGAGAGAGAGAGAAGAGGGGGTAAGAGAGAGGAGAGATTGGTAGTACAGAGATGGTCGGAGGCGAGAGAGAGAGAAGAGTGGGGTAACAGAGAGGAGAGATTGGCAGTACAGAGATGGTCGGAGGCGATCAGAGAAAGAAGAGTGGGTTAACAGAGAAGAGAGATTGGCAGTAAAGAAGTGGTCGGAGGCGAGAGAGAGAGAAGAGTGGGGTAACAGAGAGGAGAGATTGGCAGTACAGAGATAGTCGGAGGCGAGAGAGAGAGAAGAGTGGGGTAAGAGAGAGGAGAGATTGGCAGTGAAGAGACGGTCGGAGGCAATCACTCTCTCCTCTCTGTTACCCCACTCTTCTCTCTCTGGCAGTACAGAGATGGTCGGAGGCGAGAGAGAGAGAAGAGGGGGGCAAGAGAGAGACTGGCAGTACAGAGATAGTAGGAGGCGATCAGAGAGAGAAGAGTGGGGTAACACAGAGGAGAGATTGGCAGTACAGAGATAGTTGGAGGCGATCAGAGAGCAATTGGCAGTACAGAGGGGGTCGGAGGCGAGCAGAGAGAGAAGAGTGGGGTAAGAGAGAGGAGAGATTGGCAGTACAGAGGTGGTCGGAGGCGAGAGAGAGAGAAGAGTGAGGTAAGGGAGAGGGGAGATTGGCAGTACAGAGGTGGTCGGAGGCGGTCAATCTCTCCTCTCTCTTACCCCACTCTTCTCTCTCTGGCAGTACGGAGGTGGTCGGAGGCGAGAGAGAGAGAAGTGTGGGGTAACAGGAGCGATTGGCAGTACAGAGGTGGTCGAAGGCGATCAGAGAGAGATTGGCAGTACAGAGATGGTCAGAGGCGAGAGAGAGGTGGTCGGAGGCGAGAGAGAGAGAAGAGTGGGGTAACAGAGAGGAGACATTGGCAGTACAGAGATGGTCGGAGGCGATCAGAGAAAGAAGAGTGGGGTAACAGAGAGGAGAGATTGGCAGTACAGAGGTGGTCGGAGGCGATCAATCTCTCCTCTCTCTTATCCCACTCTTCTCTCCACTGGCAGTATAGTGGTGGTCGGAGGCGAGAGAGAGAGAAGTGTGGGGTAACAGGAGCGATTGGCAGTACAGAGGTGGTCGGAGGTGAGAGAAGTGTGGGGTAACAGAGAGGAGCGATTGGCAGTACAGAGGTGGTCGGAGGCGAGAAAGAGAGTGGGGTAACAGAGAGGAGAGATTGGCAGTACAGAGGTGGTCGGAGGTGATCAGAGAGAGAAGAGGGGGGTAAGAGAGAGGCGAGATTTGCAGTACACAGGTGGTCGGAGGCGAGAGAGAGAGAGGTGTGGGGTAACAGGAGCAATTGGCAGTACAGAGGTGGTCGGAGGCGAACAGAGAGAGAAGAGGTGGGTAAGAGAGAGGCGAGATTGGCAGTACACAGGTGGTCGGAGACAAGAGTGAGAGAAGAGTGGGGTAACAGAGAGGAGAGATTGGCAGTATAGAGGTGGTCGGAGGTGATCAGAGAGAGAAGAGGGGGGTAAGAGAGAGGCGAGATTGGCAGTACACAGGTGGTCGGAGGTGAGAGAGAGAGAAGAGTGGGGTAACAGAGAGGAGAGATTGGCAGTACAGAGATGGTCGGAGGAAGAGAGAGAGAGAAGAGGGGGTAAGAGAGAGGAGAGATTGGCAGTAAAGAAGTGGTCGGAGGCGAGAGAGAGAGAAGAGTGGGGTAACAGAGAGGAGAGATTGGCAGTACAGAGGTGGTCGGAGGCGAGAGAGAGAGAAGAGTGGGGTAACAGAGAGGAGCGATTGGCAGTACAGAGGTGGTCGGAGGCGAGAGAGAGAGAAGAGTGGGGTAATAGAGAGGAGAGATTGGCAGTACAGAGGTGGTCGGAGGCGGTCAATCTCTCCTCCCTCTTACCCCACTCTTCTCTCTCTGGCAGTACAGAGGTGGTCGGAGGCGAGAGAGAGAGAAGTGTGGGGTAACAGGAGCGATTGGCAGTACAGAGGTGGTCGAAGGCGATCAGAGAGAGATTGGCAGTACAGAGGTGGTCGAAGGCGATCAGAGAGAGATTGGCAGTACAGAGATGGTCGGAGGCGAGAGAGAGAGAAGAGTGGGGTAACAGAGGAGAGATTGGCAGTACAGAGGTGGTCGGAGGCAGTCAGAGAAGAGTGGGGTAACAGAGAGGAGAGATTGGCAGTACAGAGGTGGTCTGAGGCGAGAGAGAGAGAAGTGTGGGGTAACAGAGAGGAGTGATTGGCAGTACAGAGGTGGTCGGAGGCGAGAGAGAGGTGGTCGGAGGTGAGAGAGAGAGAAGAGTGGGGTAACAGAGAGGACAGATTGGCAGTACAGAGGTGGTCGGAGGCGAGAGAGAGAGAAGAGTGGGGTAACAGAGAGGAGAGATTGGCAGTGAAGAGATGGTCGGAGGCGATCACTCTCTCCTCTCTGTTACTCCACTCTTCTCTCTCTGGCAGTACAGAGGTGGTCGGAGGCGATCAGTGAGAGATTGGCAGTACAGAGGTTGTCGGAGGCTAGAGAGAAGAGTGGGGTAACAGGAGAGATTGGCAGTACAGAGGTGGTCGGAGGCGAGAGAGAGAGAAGAGTGGGGTAAGAGAAAGGAGAGATTGGCAGTACAGAGGTGGTCGGAGGCGGTCAATCTCTCCTCTCTCTTACCCCACTCTTCTCTCTCTGGCAGTACAGAGGTGGTCGGAGGCGAGAGAGAGAGAAGTGTGGGGTAACAGGAGCGATTGGCAGTACAGAGGTGGTCGGAGGCGGTCAATCTCTCCTCCCTCTTACCCCACTCTTCTCTCTCTGGCAGTACAGAGGTGGTCGGAGGCGAGAGAGAGAGAAGTGTGGGGTAACAGGAGCGATTGGCAGTACAGAGGTGGTCGAAGGCGATCAGAGAGAGATTGGCAGTACAGAGATGGTCGGAGGCGAGAGAGAGAGAGGAGTGGGGTAATAGGAGAGATTGGCAGTACAGAGGTGGTCGAAGGCAGTCAGAGAAGAGTGGGGTAACAGAGGAGAGATTGGCAGTACAGAGGTGGTCGGAGGCGAGAGAGAGAGAAGTGTGGGGTAACAGAGAGGAGTGATTGGCAGTACAGAGGTGGTCGGAGGCGAGAGAGAGAGAAGAGTGGGGTAACAGAGAGGAGAGATTGGCAGTACAGAGGTGGTCGGAGTTGATCAGTGAGAGATTGGCAGTACAGAGGTTGTCGGAGGCGAGAGAGAGAAGAGTGGGGTAACAGAGCGGAGAGATTGGCAGTACAGAGGTGGTCGGAGGCGATCAGTGAGAGATTGGCAGTACAGAGGTTGTCGGAGGCGAGAGAGAAGAGTGGGGTAACAGGAGAGTTTGGCAGTACAGAGGTGGTCGGAGGTGAGAGAGAAGAGTGGGGTAAGAGAGAGGAGAGATTGGCAGTACAGAGGTGGTCGGAGGCGGTCAATCTCTCCTCTCTCTTACCCCACTCTTCTCTCTCTGGCAGTACGGAGGTGGTCGGAGGCGAGAGAGAGAGAAGTGTGGGGTAACAGGAGCGATTGGCAGTACAGAGGTGGTCGGAGGCGAGCAGAGAGAGAAGAGTGGGGTAAGAGAGAGGAGACATTGGCAGTACAGAGGTGGTCGAAGGCGACCAAGAGAGATTGGCAGTACAGAGATGGTCGGAGGCGCGAGAGAGAGAAGAGTGGGGTAACAGAGAGGAGAGATTGGCACTACAGAGGTGGTCGGAGGCAGTCAGAGAAGAGTGGGGTAACAGAGAGGAGAGATTGGCAGTACAGAGGTGGTCGGAGGCGAGAGAGAGAGAATAGTGGGGTAACAGAGAGGAGAGATTGGCAGTACAGAGGTGGTCGGAGGCGAGAGAGAGAGAAGTGTGGGGTAACAGAGAGGAGTGATTGGCAGTACAGAGGTGGTCGGAGGCGAGAGAGAGGTGGTCGGAGGTGAGAGAGAGAGAAGAGTGGGGTAACAGAGAGGACAGATTGGCAGTACAGAGGTGGTCGGAGGCGAGAGAGAGAGAAGAGTGGGGTAACAGAGAGGAGAGATTGGCAGTGAAGAGATGGTCGGAGGCGATCACTCTCTCCTCTCTGTTACTCCACTCTTCTCTCTCTGGCAGTACAGAGGTGGTCGGAGGCGATCAGTGAGAGATTGGCAGTACAGAGGTTGTCGGAGGCTAGAGAGAAGAGTGGGGTAACAGGAGAGATTGGCAGTACAGAGGTGGTCGGAGGCGAGAGAGAGAGAAGAGTGGGGTAAGAGAAAGGAGAGATTGGCAGTACAGAGGTGGTCGGAGGCGGTCAATCTCTCCTCTCTCTTACCCCACTCTTCTCTCTCTGGCAGTACAGAGGTGGTCGGAGGCGAGAGAGAGAGAAGTGTGGGGTAACAGGAGCGATTGGCAGTACAGAGGTGGTCGGAGGCGGTCAATCTCTCCTCCCTCTTACCCCACTCTTCTCTCTCTGGCAGTACAGAGGTGGTCGGAGGCGAGAGAGAGAGAAGTGTGGGGTAACAGGAGCGATTGGCAGTACAGAGGTGGTCGAAGGCGATCAGAGAGAGATTGGCAGCACAGAGATGGTCGGAGGCGAGAGAGAGAGAGGAGTGGGGTAATAGGAGAGATTGGCAGTACAGAGGTGGTCGAAGGCAGTCAGAGAAGAGTGGGGTAACAGAGGAGAGATTGGCAGTACAGAGGTGGTCGGAGGCGAGAGAGAGAGAAGTGTGGGGTAACAGAGAGGAGTGATTGGCAGTACAGAGGTGGTCGGAGGCGAGAGAGAGAGAAGAGTGGGGTAAGAGAGAGGAGAGATTGGCAGTATAGAGGTGGTCGGAGTTGATCAGTGAGAGATTGGCAGTACAGAGGTTGTCGGAGGCGAGAGAGAGAAGAGTGGGGTAACAGAGCGGAGAGATTGGCAGTACAGAGGTGGTCGGAGGCGATCAGTGAGAGATTGGCAGTACAGAGGTTGTCGGAGGCGAGAGAGAAGAGTGGGGTAACAGGAGAGTTTGGCAGTACAGAGGTGGTCGGAGGTGAGAGAGAAGAGTGGGGTAAGAGAGAGGAGAGATTGGCAGTACAGAGGTGGTCGGAGGCGGTCAATCTCTCCTCTCTCTTACCCCACTCTTCTCTCTCTGGCAGTACGGAGGTGGTCGGAGGCGAGAGAGAGAGAAGTGTGGGGTAACAGGAGCGATTGGCAGTACAGAGGTGGTCGGAGGCGAGCAGAGAGAGAAGAGTGGGGTAAGAGAGAGGAGACATTGGCAGTACAGAGGTGGTCGAAGGCGACCAAGAGAGATTGGCAGTACAGAGATGGTCGGAGGCGCGAGAGAGAGAAGAGTGGGGTAACAGAGAGGAGAGATTGGCACTACAGAGGTGGTCGGAGGCAGTCAGAGAAGAGTGGGGTAACAGAGAGGAGAGATTGGCAGTACAGAGGTGGTCGGAGGCGAGAGAGAGAGAATAGTGGGGTAACAGAGAGGAGAGATTGGCAGTACAGAGGTGGTCGGAGGCGAGAGAGAGAGAAGAGTGGGGTAACAGAGAGGAGAGATTGGCACTACAGAGGTGGTCGGAGGCAGTCAGAGAAGAGTGGGGTAACAGAGAGGAGAGATTGGCAGTACACAGATGGTCGGAGGCGAGAGAGAGAGAAGAGGGGGTAAGAGAGAGGAGAGATTGGTAGTACAGAGATGGTCGGAGGCGAGAGAGAGAGAAGAGTGGGGTAACAGAGAGGAGAGATTGGCAGTACAGAGATGGTCGGAGGCGATCAGAGAAAGAAGAGTGGGTTAACAGAGAAGAGAGATTGGCAGTAAAGAAGTGGTCGGAGGCGAGAGAGAGAGAAGAGTGGGGTAACAGAGAGGAGAGATTGGCAGTACAGAGATAGTCGGAGGCGAGAGAGAGAGAAGAGTGGGGTAAGAGAGAGGAGAGATTGGCAGTGAAGAGACGGTCGGAGGCAATCACTCTCTCCTCTCTGTTACCCCACTCTTCTCTCTCTGGCAGTACAGAGATGGTCGGAGGCGAGAGAGAGAGAAGAGGGGGGCAAGAGAGAGACTGGCAGTACAGAGATAGTAGGAGGCGATCAGAGAGAGAAGAGTGGGGTAACACAGAGGAGAGATTGGCAGTACAGAGATAGTTGGAGGCGATCAGAGAGCAATTGGCAGTACAGAGGGGGTCGGAGGCGAGCAGAGAGAGAAGAGTGGGGTAAGAGAGAGGAGAGATTGGCAGTACAGAGGTGGTCGGAGGCGAGAGAGAGAGAAGAGTGAGGTAAGGGAGAGGGGAGATTGGCAGTACAGAGGTGGTCGGAGGCGGTCAATCTCTCCTCTCTCTTACCCCACTCTTCTCTCTCTGGCAGTACGGAGGTGGTCGGAGGCGAGAGAGAGAGAAGTGTGGGGTAACAGGAGCGATTGGCAGTACAGAGGTGGTCGGAGGCGAGCAGAGAGAGAAGAGTGGGATAAGAGAGAGGAGACATTGGCAGTACAGAGGTGGTCGAAGGCGATCAGAGAGAGATTGGCAGTACAGAGATGGTCAGAGGCGAGAGAGAGGTGGTCGGAGGCGAGAGAGAGAGAAGAGTGGGGTAACAGAGAGGAGACATTGGCAGTACAGAGATGGTCGGAGGCGATCAGAGAAAGAAGAGTGGGGTAACAGAGAGGAGAGATTGGCAGTACAGAGGTGGTCGGAGGCGATCAATCTCTCCTCTCTCTTATCCCACTCTTCTCTCCACTGGCAGTATAGTGGTGGTCGGAGGCGAGAGAGAGAGAAGTGTGGGGTAACAGGAGCGATTGGCAGTACAGAGGTGGTCGGAGGTGAGAGAAGTGTGGGGTAACAGAGAGGAGCGATTGGCAGTACAGAGGTGGTCGGAGGCGAGAAAGAGAGTGGGGTAACAGAGAGGAGAGATTGGCAGTACAGAGGTGGTCGGAGGTGATCAGAGAGAGAAGAGGGGGGTAAGAGAGAGGCGAGATTTGCAGTACACAGGTGGTCGGAGGCGAGAGAGAGAGAGGTGTGGGGTAACAGGAGCAATTGGCAGTACAGAGGTGGTCGGAGGCGAACAGAGAGAGAAGAGGTGGGTAAGAGAGAGGCGAGATTGGCAGTACACAGGTGGTCGGAGACAAGAGTGAGAGAAGAGTGGGGTAACAGAGAGGAGAGATTGGCAGTATAGAGGTGGTCGGAGGTGATCAGAGAGAGAAGAGGGGGGTAAGAGAGAGGCGAGATTGGCAGTACACAGGTGGTCGGAGGTGAGAGAGAGAGAAGAGTGGGGTAACAGAGAGGAGAGATTGGCAGTACAGAGATGGTCGGAGGAAGAGAGAGAGAGAAGAGGGGGTAAGAGAGAGGAGAGATTGGCAGTAAAGAAGTGGTCGGAGGCGAGAGAGAGAGAAGAGTGGGGTAACAGAGAGGAGAGATTGGCAGTACAGAGGTGGTCGGAGGCGAGAGAGAGAGAAGAGTGGGGTAACAGAGAGGAGCGATTGGCAGTACAGAGGTGGTCGGAGGCGAGAGAGAGAGAAGAGTGGGGTAATAGAGAGGAGAGATTGGCAGTACAGAGGTGGTCGGAGGCGGTCAATCTCTCCTCCCTCTTACCCCACTCTTCTCTCTCTGGCAGTACAGAGGTGGTCGGAGGCGAGAGAGAGAGAAGTGTGGGGTAACAGGAGCGATTGGCAGTACAGAGGTGGTCGAAGGCGATCAGAGAGAGATTGGCAGTACAGAGGTGGTCGAAGGCGATCAGAGAGAGATTGGCAGTACAGAGATGGTCGGAGGCGAGAGAGAGAGAAGAGTGGGGTAACAGAGGAGAGATTGGCAGTACAGAGGTGGTCGGAGGCAGTCAGAGAAGAGTGGGGTAACAGAGAGGAGAGATTGGCAGTACAGAGGTGGTCTGAGGCGAGAGAGAAGTGTGGGGTAACAGAGAGGAGTGATTGGCAGTACAGAGGTGGTCGGAGGCGAGAGAGAGAGAAGAGTGGGGTAACAGAGAGGAGAGATTGGCAGTACAGAGGTGGTCGGAGGCGAGAGAGAGAGAAGAGTGGGGTAACAGAGAGGAGAGATTGGCAGTGAAGAGATGGTCGGAGGCGATCACTCTCTCCTCTCTGTTACTCCACTCTTCTCTCTCTGGCAGTACAGAGGTGGTCGGAGGCGATCAGTGAGAGATTGGCAGTACAGAGGTTGTCGGAGGCGAGAGAGAAGAGTGGGGTAACAGGAGAGATTGGCAGTACAGAGGTGGTCGGAGGCGAGAGAGAGAGAAGAGTGGGGTAAGAGAAAGGAGAGATTGGCAGTACAGAGGTGGTCGGAGGCGGTCAATCTCTCCTCTCTCTTACCCCACTCTTCTCTCTCTGGCAGTACAGAGGTGGTCGGAGGCGAGAGAGAGAGAAGTGTGGGGTAACAGGAGCGATTGGCAGTACAGAGGTGGTCGGAGGCGGTCAATCTCTCCTCCCTCTTACCCCACTCTTCTCTCTCTGGCAGTACAGAGGTGGTCGGAGGCGAGAGAGAGAGAAGTGTGGGGTAACAGGAGCGATTGGCAGTACAGAGGTGGTCGAAGGCGATCAGAGAGAGATTGGCAGTACAGAGATGGTCGGAGGCGAGAGAGAGAGAGGAGTGGGGTAATAGGAGAGATTGGCAGTACAGAGGTGGTCGAAGGCAGTCAGAGAAGAGTGGGGTAACAGAGGAGAGATTGGCAGTACAGAGGTGGTCGGAGGCGAGAGAGAGAGAAGTGTGGGGTAACAGAGAGGAGTGATTGGCAGTACAGAGGTGGTCGGAGGCGAGAGAGAGAGAAGAGTGGGGTAACAGAGAGGAGAGATTGGCAGTACAGAGGTGGTCGGAGTTGATCAGTGAGAGATTGGCAGTACAGAGGTTGTCGGAGGCGAGAGAGAGAAGAGTGGGGTAACAGAGCGGAGAGATTGGCAGTACAGAGGTTGTCGGAGGCGAGAGAGAAGAGTGGGGTAACAGGAGAGTTTGGCAGTACAGAGGTGGTCGGAGGTGAGAGAGAAGAGTGGGGTAAGAGAGAGGAGAGATTGGCAGTACAGAGGTGGTCGGAGGCGGTCAATCTCTCCTCTCTCTTACCCCACTCTTCTCTCTCTGGCAGTACGGAGGTGGTCGGAGGCGAGAGAGAGAGAAGTGTGGGGTAACAGGAGCGATTGGCAGTACAGAGGTGGTCGGAGGCGAGCAGAGAGAGAAGAGTGGGGTAAGAGAGAGGAGACATTGGCAGTACAGAGGTGGTCGAAGGCGACCAAGAGAGATTGGCAGTACAGAGATGGTCGGAGGCGCGAGAGAGAGAAGAGTGGGGTAACAGAGAGGAGAGATTGGCACTACAGAGGTGGTCGGAGGCAGTCAGAGAAGAGTGGGGTAACAGAGAGGAGAGATTGGCAGTACAGAGGTGGTCGGAGGCGAGAGAGAGAGAATAGTGGGGTAACAGAGAGGAGAGATTGGCAGTACAGAGGTGGTCGGAGGCGAGAGAGAGAGAAGAGTGGGGTAACAGAGAGGAGAGATTGGCAGTACAGAGATAGTCGGATGCGAGAGACAGAGAAGAGTGGGGTAACAGAGAGGAGAGATTGGCAGTGAAGAGATGGTCGGAGGCGATCACTCTCTCCTCTCTGTTACCCCACCTTTCTCTCTCTGGCAGTACAGAGGTGGTCGGAGGCGATCAGAGAGAGATTGGCAGTACAGAGGTTGTCGGAGGCGAGAGAAGTGTGGGGTAACAGAGAGGAGCGATTGGCAGTACAGAGGTGGTCGGAGGCGAGAGAGAGAGAGTGGGGTAACAGAGAGGAGAGATTGGCAGTACAGAGGTGGTCGGAGGCGAGAGAGAGCGAAGTGTGGGGTAACAGAGAGGAGCGATTGGCAGTACAGAGGTGGTCGGAGGCGAGAGAGAGAGAGTGGGGTAACAGAGAGGAGAGATTGGCAGTACAGAGATGGTCGGAGGCGATCAGAGAAAGAAGAGTGGGTTAACAGAGAAGAGAGATTGGCAGTAAAGAAGTGGTCGGAGGCGAGAGAGAGAGAAGAGTGGGGTAACAGAGAGGAGAGATTGGCAGTGAAGAGACGGTCGGAGGCGATCACTCTCTCCTCTCTGTTACCCCACTCTTCTCTCTCTGGCAGTACAGAGGTGGTCGGAGGTGATCAGAGAGAGATTGGCAGTACAGAGGTTGTCGGAGGCGAGAGAGAAGAGTGGGGTAACAGGAGAGATTGGCAGTAAAGAGGTGGTCGGAGGCGAGAGAGAGAGAAGTGTGGGGTAACAGAGAGGAGCGATTGGCAGTACAGAGGTGGTCGGAGGCGAGAGAGAAGTGTGGGGTAACAGGAGCGATTGGCAGTACAGAGGTGGTCGGAGGCGAGCAGAGAGAGAAGAGTGGGGTAAGAGAGAGGAGACATTGACAGTACAGAGGTGGTCGGAGGCGAGCAGAGAGAGAAGAGTGGGGTAAGAGAGAGGAGACATTGACAGTACAGAGGTGGTCGGAGGTGAGAGAGAGAGAAGAGTGGGGTAACAGAGAGGAGAGATTGGCAGTGCAGAGATGGTCGGAGGCGGTCGGAGGGGATCAGAGAGAGAAGAGTGGGGTGAGAGAGGAAAGATTGACAGTACAGAGATGGTCAGAGGTGGTCAGAGGCTATCAGAGAGAGAAGAGTGGGGTAACAGAGAGGAGATATTAGCAGTACAGAGATGGTCGGAGGCGAGAGAGAGAGAAGAGTGGGGCAAGAGGCAGGTCAAATAATAGAGAGGGTAGGAGATCAGATAGATGAGAGAAAAATGAAAGGAAGAGATAGATGTCCGAGAAGGAAATCAGGGTTCGGGGACAAGAAATTAGAAAAGAACAAAGCAGAGAGTGAGGTCAAAGAAGAACAAGTTCAGAGGGAGAAACAAGTGACAAGAATGAAATCAGAGACAGAAGACAGCGAGCTGAGAGAGTAAATGAGTTCTGAGGAGGAAAGAGGGGAGAGGAAGAAGAGTGGGTGCACAGAAAGTAGGAAGACAGAGAGTGTGAGATGGATCAGGGAGCGAAGAGGAGTGTAGAGGGTATGGGAGAATTGAGAGAGAGCTGGAGATGGGAGTGTGGGAGAGAAGAGATAAGGGATCAGAGGGAGAGTAGAGAGCGCTCAGAGGGAAGATTGATGAGGAACAGAGTTCAGAGAGAGGGAGTAGAAAGGGAGTGAAAGAAATGATTGAGAGGGAAGGGAGAGCAGACAGGAGGAGGAGAGAGGGGAGTAAGGAATGGGAGGGAGAAGAATGCTTTCAGAGAGAGGGGAAGAGAGAGAGGAGCTGAAGGTCAAGAGAGGTTAGAGTTCTCAGGGAAGAGGCCAATTTTGAATGGAAGAGAGGAGATGATACAAACAGAACATGCAAATCAAAAATAGAAGAGACTGAAATGAGATTAGAGAGAAGTGCGTAAGATTAGAGATAAAAAAGAATGGAGGAGGTCAGAGTGCGGGAGAGATCAGAGAGAGAATAGAGGGAAATTAGAGAAGGGAGCACAAAGAGAGAAGACATAGACTCAGGGAAACCAAAGAGAGAAGAGTTTGAGCTGCGGGAGATCAGAGAGGGCGATGAGCAGAGAAAAGGAGAAGATCGGGAGATTAGCCGGGCAGAAGATAGATGTCAGAGAGGGATGACAAAGAAGAGAGTTAAGCAAGAAAAGAACGTTCAGGGAAACGAGAGAGAAGAGGGGGAGATCAAAGGTAGAGCTCAGAGAGCAGGAGAAGAGATATATGGAGAGGTCACAGAGAGGGGAGAGAGTTCAGACAGAAAGAAGACAGAGTGATGATAGGAGAGGAGAGAAGCAGACGAGAAATCAGGGAGATGAGAGAGGTCTCAGAGAAGCATTAGTTCAGAGAGGGAAGGAGATCAGATAGAGGAGAGAAAGGAAAAACGGAAAATAGATTTCAGAGAGAAGGAAGGGAGAACAGTGGGCAGAGAGGAGAGATATATTGAGAGAGGCCACAGAGAGAGTTCAGAATGAAGAGAGTGACACAGAGAATTCAGAGAGGGAGAGAGAAGTGGGGGGAATGGAATCAGACAGGGTGAGTGGGAGCTGAGAGAGCAGGATCAAAGTGGAAATAAGTTCTGAGAAGGGGAGAGGAAGAAGAGTGGGGGGCGGTGCGAAAGTAGCAGAGGTCAGAAAGATGAGAAAAATCAGAAAGCAGGGGAACAGGGAAGAGAGAAGAGCGTGAGCTCGATCAAGGAGTGGAGAGGGAGAGATGAGAGAGGGATCAGAGAAGAGAGTTCATGACGAAAGAACAAGGGAGCTCAGAGAGGAGGGAATGAGAGGGAGATTGGGATAAGAGGAAGGAGAGGGAGCTCAGGGGGGGTAAGAAATGAAAGACAACATGCAATTCAGAGAGAGATCAGGGAGTTCAGAGAAGAGAGTGAAAGAGGTTGGAGATAAAAGTGGAGAGAGCGAGAGAAGATATATGGAGGGGAAAAGTTCACAGAAGGAGAGAGAATAGAGTGACATCAGAGAGAGAAGAGACAGTTCAGAGAGAGAAGTGAGAAGAATTGAATCAGGGAGGAAGAGGGGAGATGTGTGAGAAGAGACAGGGCAGAGAGAGGACAGAGAAAAATGAGTTCTGAGAAAAAGAAGAGTGGGGGGAGAGATATGAGGGAGGTCAGAGTGAGTGAATTGAGAGAGAGTTGGAGTTCAGAGTGAGGGAGAGTAAAGAGAGCCATCAGAGGAGATGAGTGAGGAGAGAATTCAGAGACCATAGAGGGAAGTGAAATTCAGCTCAGAGAAACAGAGTGCGGGAAATCAAAGAAATGAAAGGCAGAAGATAGAGTTCAGAGGGTTGAGAGAAGAGTGGGCTAAGGGAAGGAGTAGGGAGCTCAGAGAGGAGAAGAAATGTGGCAGATCAGAGGGAGTTGAGAGGGGAGAGAAATGAGGGAAGATAGAGATGAAGATTTCAGAGACGGTGTGAAAGAGGGAGGGAGTAGATATTGAGATTAGAGAGAAGAGAGGGCTGAGATGTTGATGCTATAGAGGAGAAAGCGTTCACAGAGAAGAGATATATCGAGGGAGATCAGAGCGGGGAGAAATGTGAGGCCAATTAGAGTTCATGGAAAGGAGAGAGAAGAGGGAACTCAGAAAGAAGAGAATGTGGCATTACTGAGATGACAAAAGGAAGGAAGGGAGTAAGAAATTAGAGGAGATTTCGATCGGAGAGTAGGAGAAGGAAGGGTATATAGTGGGAGGGGCTATATTGACAGCGGTCTCCCAGAGAGGTGAGGGAGGAGTTCACAGGGCTGAGTGAGAAAGCAGTGATCAGAGAGAGAAAGATGAGGGGGAGAGCAGGGAGGTGTGTGAGAAGACAGGGCAGAGCGGGAAGGGTAGAGAGAAATGTGTTCTGAGAGAGAGGGGAGGCGGTAATCTGAGCGAGAAGCAGAGAGCAGAAGAGAGAGGAGAGGATAGAGGGCAATTGGAGAAGGGATTTCAAAGAGAGGCCAGATCAAAGGAAGTGGCAAGAGAAGAGTGAGTTCAGGGGGAGATGAACAGAGAGAGGATGGGGAGATGGGAGAGAATAGAGGAAAGTTGGAAAGAGAAAGGAAAGGCCGAAGATCGACAGGAGAAAACAACGTAGAGAGAGGAAAGCGGGACAGAGAGAAATAAGAGCCGGAGGAGAGAGTTCCGAAAGCGGGCGGGTGAGGGGAGAGAAAGATGAGGCCAAGCAGAGAGAAGACAGGAGGTGTGGGATAAGAGTGAATTCATGGAGGGAGAGAGATGAGAGAGGAGAATGAAATCAGAGGGAGGAGATGGGGAAGAGACGATCAAAGAGAAGAGAAGGGGAAGGTGGGGTAGAGGAAAGGGAGATGAGAGAACTGTGAGGAGAGAAGGGGGAAAGGGGAGCTAAGAGAACAGAGGCCGCTCACCTGCAGCGAGTGGGTTTCCTCGTCTCCGCAGCGTAGATGTCAGATTTGGGGGTGGCATTTATTTCAAAGAGGCTGAGCCCCCACATTAGCACATTTGCTTGCTTACCTGTCTTTTGTCTCTGAACCTCTTGGGCAGAAAGAGTGGGATGTTAAAGGTGTTTTCTTTGTTTTGTTTTTTACCTTTACTCATATTTTTTATACCCACAGTTCCCTCCCACCCCCAAACCCATTTTTTAGAATATATTTTTATTGATGTCAGAGAGGAAGGGTGAGGGAGGGAGAGATAGAAACATCAGTGATGAGAATCATTGATCAACTGCTCCTGCACGCCCCCGCACTGGGGAACGAGCCCACAACCCAGGCTCGTTCCCCAGTGCGCCCTGACCGGGAATCCAACCATGATCTGGTTCATAGGTCTATGCTCAACCACTGAGCCACACCAGCGGGGCCCCCTCCACCTGTTGATACACTTTCTTGGGCACTCCCCCCTGATCCTGTGCCCCCCCCCCCCCCCCCCCGTGGCCTCCTTTGGTCTAACAGCGAGCTGTCCTCCAGCCCCCTGACGTGGCATTAGCCAGGAGCCTGCAGGGGGCGACAGGGAGCTGGAGGACAGGTCCACCCCCGTCCACCCGCACTGAGCACCCGACGACAAGCAGGCGTGTTCCCTTCGGGTTGCAGCCGTGGGAGGCGTGTGGGCTCCTTACCTGTGGGTCTGCAGCGTCTTGGCAGGGGGGGAGGGTCATTCATGTCTCCCTCGCAGTGCCCTGTGTGTGTGTGTCCCACACTCCCCCTCCCCACACTCACACACACGCACTGCCTGGCGCACAGTAGGTGCTCAGTGATCACATGGTGGATGTGGGTGTGCGGCCCGTGGTGTGACAGCAGAGGCTGCCTTGGGGACAAATCGGAAGCAGTGTCGTGTTGGAGGAAGGCTAGCAGAGCTGTGCCCGAGTGGAATACGCAAACCACTTCAATGACTGGGCTCGGAAACAGGCTGGGTGCGCGCTTGGTGCTAGAAAACGTGGCCAGGCAGCGGCCATGGCCGTGGACACGCGTCGTTGCTAAGATCGTGCCTTTGGCAGCCTGCTGGTCTCCCCCTCTCCTTTCTAATCGCCCTAGAGCCGTGGTCGGCAAACTGCGGCTCGCGAGCCACATGCGGCTCTTTGGCCCCTTGAGTGTGGCTCTTCCACAAAATACCACGGCCTGGGCGAGTCTATTTTGAAGAAGTGGCGTTAGAAGAAGTTTAAGTTTAAAAAATTGGGCTCTCCAAAGAAATTTCAATCGTTGTACTGTTGCTATTTGGCTCTGTGGACTCATGAGTTTGCCGACCACTGGCCTAGAGGTTATGGGACCACCATTCCTGGAGAGTGTGGGTTACAGCGTTCAACCACTAAACTAAGTTTTCCTCACAGACTCCTAAGAAGACTTCCCAGAAACGGCCCAGCTCTCCGAAAGTGACGCCCCGAAGGCCCCCTCGGGCCCCCCGCACGCCGCAGACTCCCCTGTGCTCCCCCGAGAGGCTGCAGAAGCCCTGTGCCGCCCGGACACCCGCCAGACAGGGGCTCTTCCAGTCCCCGAAGGCCTCCGCGCCCCACGGCCGCCACTCACCTTCTCCGCCCACAGCCTCGCCCCTCGGACGCCCCCTGCCCGAAGGCGGCGCCTCTCCCCGGGGAACCAGCCCGAGAACGCCCGGCGGCCAGCCCCTGGGGTTTCCGCAGAGCCCCCCCTGGCTGCCCTCAGTGGCTTCCAGTCCAGATGGCACCCCGGGTCCAGCAGCCTGGGGGGCTGCACCTCCGCCACAGAAACTCCAGCACCCCCACCACCTCGGAGCCTCGTGGGGCGAGGAGCCAGCACAGAGAGGGAGAGTGAAAGCTGTCAGAACCCCGACAAGATCAGGGGACACAGCCGTGCCAGCTTCCCCGCCTGCGTCTCCTCTCGCCTCCCCTGTGGGTGGCATTCCCGAGAGTCCCCCCAGGACAGCCTCTGCCGGGTCCCCTCACCCTGGACAACTGGACGGGAGAGAGCCCCCGAGAGCCTCCAGCCCTGCTCCCTCGGTGCCCCCCAGGACCTCAGGGCCAGCCAAGCCCGACTCCAGCCCCTGCCCTCCTCCTGAAGCGGGGTCGAGGCTGGGAAACACCTCCAGTCCCGAGAGGGGCTCCCTGGAGGGCCGGCCCCATCCCTGTGCCGCTCCTGCCGCCGGCACAGACACCAGGAGGCAGCGGCAGGTAGGGGGCCCCTCTCCGTCCTCCGAAGGGCACGGCGACCCTGGGCCTGGCTGCAGGAGCGGCCGGCACACGTCCTCCCCTGTGCTGACTGCAAGGGACACGGAGCCCCGCCCTGTCCTGGGCGAAGCCGAGGATGGGAACAGCCACATTGCTCCTGTGGGAGCCGGTGAGGGGGTCAGGCCGGTGGTTGCTGGGGAGCCGCCTTCTGACCCTGGGACTCCGTCCTCTGCGCCCGGCTCTCCTCAGACACCCCCCGGCGCCCTGCGCTGTGCGGCCCACGGAGGGCAGCGCCAGGCTGCGGCCCCTGCTCAGCTGTCAGAGGCCCCTGCCCACCCCCAGGCCTACGAGGTGGAGCTGGACGTGCAGGCGGGGGCGCTGCCCAAGCTTCGAACCAAGAAGGTGGACACCAGCCCGGGCTCCGAAGCCGAGCTGCTGAGAAGGGACCCAAGCGTCCCCCCGAGCCTGGGCGTGCCCAGGAGCAGCAAGTCCTCAAGACCCGACACCTACACATCCCCCCCCTGCCTCCGCCCCGCACACAGCAGCCCCGGCAAGAACGGCGGACAGACCTACATCTGTCAGTCCTGCACCCCCACCCGCTGCCCCTCGAGCACCCCCAGTCCCTTCCAGGCAGATGCTGGGGTTCCTTGGACACCATCTCCCAAGCACAGCGGAAAGACAACCCCGGACACAATCAAGGACTGGCCACGGAGGAAGCGGGCGGTGGACGGCAGCCTGGGCGCCCCTGCGGGCAGGGCCGACGCGGGCACAGACCTGGGTGCGGGCTGGTCGCTGCTGCGGCCAGAGGGCACGGAGCTGGGCCTGGAGCCCGGCCTCCACAAGACTCGCGTCCTGGGGGACTTTGAGCTCGAAGGGGTGTGTCAGCTGCCAGACCAGTCCCCTCCTGGAGCCGGAGAGGGGGTGCCTGGGTCCGAGGATGCCTCCTCCTGGAGGCCCTCAGGGTGGGGCTCCAGGAAGAGGCTGCTCTCCCCTGAGGACACCGAGTGTGAAGCCAAGAGAGCCTGTGACCAGCGGGGAGAGGACCCAGAGGCTCGGGGCGAGGCCGGGTCTCCCGGGCCGGGCCTGCAGCAGCTTCCGTCCGCAGGCGAGGACGAGCCGTGGGTGTCGGGTGAGTGGTGACCGCGCTGGGCCTGGCTGGGGCTGCCGGGCACCTCGGGCCGTGCTGACCACCTGCCCTTGTTTTAGGTTCCACGCCCCCTCCTGGCCGTGCCGTGCGCAGCTGCCTCTCTGCCCGCGGGCTCCAGGCCCTGACGCAGTCCCCTCTGCTGTTCCACGGGAAGACGCCCGCCTCGCAGGGCACGGACGCCCCGGGTAAGTCGTGGGGGGGCCCACACTCGCACCAACATGCGGCCGGCCTCCTGGGGGTGCCCTGGGTTAGTGCAGGGCTGCGGGCAGCTGTGTTTTGCGGGAGGCTAGGGACAGTGACGTGCGTGGTGCCCACCCAGGGAACCCCACAGTCCTACCAAGTACTTGAGGTTCCTGAAAGCGGTGGCAGGCGTGGGCGCACAGCGCAGTCCCCGGAGGCTGAGCCGTGTCCGCACGTCCCGTGACAGGACCGCCCGCAGCCTCGGCAAAGCACTGAGCCTGTGCTGCACGTTAGACGGTTCCTCCGTGATGGTCAGGGAGCAGGAGGGGCCGTCCGTGGTCCCTCCCTCACGGCCACGACAGAGCTTACAACACCCCGCAGCACAGGGCAGCAGGGACTCCGTGGGCGACGCCCCGAGGGGGAGGCTGCGCCCTCAGCTGCCCATCTGCCTGGCTCTAGATGAGGATTTGGATGTGTTTCCCGCCACGGAGGACTCTCCATTCAGCCGAGCCTTTTCCAGGACCCGCCCCGTCAGCAGGACGTACTCACGGAAGAAGCTGATCAGCTAGAAGGGGGACCCGGCAGGGCCTCTAACCAGACACTACAGAGCCTGGCCGGGCCCCTCTCCCTGGGCGCCGGGAATGCTGTCTGCAGGGGAGCAAGTTCCACGGGAGCCTGTGAGCACAGAGGAGCTGGGGGCTGGGTCCCAGCCTCCACCACCCAGGCCCTGGGCTGGCCCTGAGGCTGCCTGGGGCCCTGTACGACCAAGAACCCATTCCAGCCCCCCATCTCCCCCCACCCCGCGACCCCGGCCTCCCTTGTGAAGGGGGAGGAAGGACCCCAGGACAGGCCGGGCGCGGGGCTTCCCTTCCCTCTGACAATAAAGTTACCTCTGTACTCGGCGTGCACGGCTGTGGGTGTTCTCGCCGGCGCCGCACTGACCTGCCTGAGCTTCGTGGGCAGCCACGCCGGGGTCTGCCCCCAGCCAGACCCCGCACGGGCCTCGCACCAGTGGGGAGACCACAGCGTCGCGTCTCGGCCGCTTCCGAGCTGCTGGGTCCCCAGGTCTGATTCCTATGCTGTCCGTCACACTCCGAGTGAAAACCCTGTTTCTCAAGAGGTGACTCATTTATTATAAAATGGTTTCCCAAAATTCTACAAAACCTTCCCCAATTTCCCCAGGTCCGTGTGCCCATCTAGGCACAGGCTGTCCTGTGGCCCGGAAGGTCCCGAGCCGGCCAGGGGTGGCCGTGGGCACCGCACTTGGAGGGAGTGGGGGGATCCGCTTTAGAGGAACCGAGGCCAGTTCACACGCTGGTTGTCATGGTGAGGCAGGACCCCTTCACGGCGGACGCACAGGGCACAGTACCTGTCAGGCCCGGGCCCCCAACAGGGCCGCCGCCCGACTACAGCGGGTTCCTCCGCACGTCGATCATGCCCGGGCTGGCCCTCCGCAGCTCCCGCCGGGGCCTGGCCAGGGGCCCGAGGTTCCAGGGCGGCCCCGCCTCCCCCCCAGGCAGGCCTCGCCCCAGGGGGGGCTCCGCGGCCTCCGGGGCGCCCTGCTCCTCACCGCACAGGCTGGAGCGCTTCCACGTCAGCGGGAGCGGGGCGTGCACCAGGTCCCGCGCCTCCTCCCGGGCTCGGGGGGCGCCCTCCGCGAGGGGGGGCTGCCAGAGCTCCTCTTCGTTTCCCGGCGGCTGGCGGCTCTCCGGGCACAGGGCCTTCTCCCCGCCTGCCACGGACCGACACCCTGGTCAGAGGGGGCGGCTGCCCCTCCTCAGCCCCAGCTCCCGCTCCCAGGAGAGCCGCAGGGAATGACCCGGAGAGCTGGCGTTAGTGTGACCTTTCCCCAAAGCGGCGGCGGCCCCCCCCTACCCCCCCCCCCCCCCCCCGTGAGCAAGGCCCGGCGCTTACCCCGGCTCAGCCTCTGCCTCAGCTCCTGGTTCGCCCACACGTGGCGGCCCAGCTCCCGCTCCAGGGCCTGGATCCTGCCCTCGTACTGCCGCCTGCTGTCGGCCAGCCCCTCGCCGAGGTGGTCTGGGGGGACAGAGAGGAGGGTGGCGGGTGCAGCCGGGGAACCGGGGTGCAGGGCGCGGGGCTGGGAGCGCGGCCGCACCTCGGCTCTGCTGCAGGAGCAGCTGCACGTTCTGCTCGTGCTCCTTCTGCTGCAGCGTCAGCTGGCGGTCGGTCTCCAGGCGCTGCCGCT
Organism: Cnephaeus nilssonii; assembly: GCF_951640355.1. Taxonomy (NCBI): domain Eukaryota; kingdom Metazoa; phylum Chordata; class Mammalia; order Chiroptera; family Vespertilionidae; genus Cnephaeus; species Cnephaeus nilssonii. The sequence goes on along the minus strand of NC_137095.1, from coordinate 8,220,914 downwards.
CCAGCGCCGCCTCCAGCCAGAACACCAGCCGCTGCTGCTCCTCCAGCTGCATCTCCAGCTCCGAGAAGGCCACCTGCTGCTGGTGCTGCTCCTCGCGCAGCGTCACCACCTGCGGAGGCTGCGCTCAGGCTGCGGCTCGGGCTCAGGCGCCCTCGCCCGGGGCAGTGCCCACCGCCCCACCGGGTGTCACTGAGAAACCACGGCCCAGACGCCTCCTCACAGCGCTCCAGGCCGTGATTCCCAAGTCAGGAGTGTGATTCGCCATCCCCACCTCCAACTTTAGGGCTTCGTGGGGGCCAGGATTTCGGTCTCGACAGGGACGTGTGAGCTGCTGCCCCTACTGTGTGACCAAGCACCCGGGCAGCGAACTCATCCGCTGAGAACCAGTGAGGGGCACAGGCCACCCTGAAGGTGCCAATCAGACGGGAGGGGAGGGGGAGGGGGAGGTGGAGGAGACAGTCAGTCTGGCTAATAGAATAGGCGAGAGAGACAGACAGACAGACAGACAGACTGAGGCTGCGGGGCTGGCGCGGACCCACCTTGTCGAAGTACTTGCAGAGGAGGGCCCTGGTCTCGGAGGACGAGAGGTAGCTGAGCTTGGCCATGAGGTTCATCTCGCACTGCGACAGCAGCGAGGCCGAGGCCCGCAGCACCCGCTGCCGGGAGGTGATGGCCTCGTTCTTGTACTCGATGGCCGCGTCCAGGGCCTCGATGGCCTCGTCCAGCTGGAACAGCGTCCGCTCCTCCTGTGGGGACGTGGCATGCACGGGTGGGGGGTGACCTCCGGGGACGTGGCATGCACGGGTGGGGGGTTCCCCATTTCCTGAACGACTAAGTCCTAGTACACAGCCACAACTGACCCCTAAGTGTCCCCTTGTCCTGGGCTGTCACAGCCAGACACCCCTGGGGTATGGGGGAGGCTGGGGTTCTGCCTCTGGGGGGGGCTCTGCACTCAGGGAGCTGGGAGTACCCTACACTGAGGGAGGCCTGGCGGGACCCCTCGGTCCCGACACTCATGCCCACAGGGGAGCTGAGGTTGGGGGGCTGAGATTGGGGGAGCTGAGCTGTGGGGCGGCTCAGTGCACGCAGGATGCAGAGTCCGGTCCAGCTGGAGGGAACGAGGGTGGCAGCCCCGGCCCGTGTCCCCGACCAGGGCTAGAGCAGGGGCCCGTCCAGCACGCGCTCCAGCCCGCCTTACCGGGGCGGCCCGTGCCCCACGGCAGCGCTGCGGGCCCGCGGGCGTACCTCGGGCGAGAGCAGGCTGCCCTGCCGCAGCTTGCCGTCGATCTCCAGGCGCTGCTTCAGCAGCGAGTCCTTCTCCTGGCGCAGGGCGTCGATCTCCCCGCGGATCTGCTGCTGGCTCTGGGCACTGCCCTGGCGCAGCTGCCCGCTCTTCTCCGACAGCTCCCTCTCCAGGTGCTCCAGCCGGCTGGACACGCGCACGATGTCCTCGGTCAGGGCCTGGGCGGCACCGCGGCATTAGGGGAGGGGCCGGGCCGCCTCGGGGTGATGGCCGCCTGTCCGATGCTAAGCAGGCCTGTGGGTCCTGCAGAGGCTGGGCCGGGCGGGGGGGGGGGGGGGGAGGGGGGCTGGGGGGGGCAGAGATGGCCGGGAGGGTGCGGAGGAGCGGAGGACGAGGGTCTCCTGAAGGGGACACATGGGCCGAGGCAGGGCAGGGTGTAGGGTGGCCCATCACAGGTGACTTGAGTTTGTGATGGGAATTATGGGAAATTCGGGGCCAAACCCCAAAAGCCTTTCTGGGAGCCGAAGCGGGAGGAAGTGAGGGCTCGAAGGACCACAGGAGACTCGGATAAGCCAGCAGCACCCTGGGCCCTGCACTGGGAGTGCCGTCCGACACCCCTCAAATACCCACGGCAACGTGACGCTGGCCCAGAAACACCCCACCCACCGGGAACAAGGAAGCCCCGAGCCAGGTGGGGTAGGGCTCGGCCTCCTTGGGCCCCTCCCCACCCCCCTACCTGCTCCCCCTGCCCGCGCAGTCCCCGAGCCGGGGTCACAAAGGGGGAACAGACCGTGGGGAGGACACCTGGAGCGGTTGCACCCGCCCAGCAGAACCTGCGGGACCCACAGGCTTCTGCAGCCCAGCAGGGCGGCCCCCACCTGCCCGGACTCGGGGCGGCCCCCACCTGGCTGGACCGCAGGCGCTTGCTCTCCAGCCCCGTCTTCTCCTGCACCAGCGCCTCCTTCTTGGCCAGGATGGCCTCCCGCTTGCGCAGCTCCTCGCCCAGCTCCTCCAGCGCCCGCCGCTGCTGCAGGACCTTCTCCATCTCCTGGTCCAGCCACTTCTTCTGCTCCTCGATCTTCTGAGGGGCGGGGGGGGGGGGGGGAAGGGGGGGCGGCGCTCAGTGCTGCGCCGGCTGTGCGGGCAGCCCCCGGGTGCGGCTGTGGGTGCCCGGTGCCCACCTGCTGCTGCTCCAGGGTGAACACCGAGCCGCTGCTGCCGCTGCGCCGCTTCCTCTGGAACGCCGCGATCTCCTCCGTCTTGATGCGCAGGATCTTCTGCTGCTGCTCGTGCTTCAGCTCCAGCTCCTGGGGAGGCGCAAGGGGGTGCGCTGGGGAGAGGCACGGGGGCTCCCAGGGGAGGAGCTCAGGGGGGTGCGCTGGGGAGAGGCACGGGGGCTCCCAGGGGAGGAGCTCAGGGGGGTGCGCTGGGGAGAGGCACGGGGGCTCCCAGGGGAGGAGCTCAGGGGGGCGAACAGGTGGGGCGCGCAGGGGAGAGGGGCTGGGGAGAGGCACGGGGGCTCCCAGGGGAGGAGCTCAGGGGGGCGCACAGGTGGGGCGCGCAGGGGAGAGGCTCAGGGCCAGAGCCTAGGTGTGCCTGCCTCTCCCGACACAGCCCTGCAGCGCCCCCAGCCTCACACCCCCGGTCCCATCTTGCTGGGGGACCAGCGCACAGAAGCCAACACTGACGGGGCTCCTACAAGATGAGGTGCCCGCCGCCCTACAGGGCGCGTGACCCTGGCCTGGACTTTCCTCTAACTCCCCTTTCACAGGGAAAAACCCTCAGGGGAGGGCCGCGTGGCTGAGTGGCGGGACCGGCGCCCCGCCCAGAGCCCGACCTTGACCCCAGAGCCCGACCTTGACCCGGTGCTGCCGCTTGCTCATCTCCGTCTCCAGGCGCCGCTTCTGCTCCGTCTCCTCGCGCAGCCGCCGCTGCAGCTGGCCCTGCTGCTGCCGCATGAGCTGCACGTTCCGCTCCAGCTCCCGCAGCCGCTTCTCGCTCTGGGCCGACAGCGACGCCAGCCGCTCGGTCGCCTGCTTCTTCTCCCTCAGCACCTGGGACCACACAGCCTCGTGTGGGCCCAGCTCAGCAAGGGGGGCAGGACCCACGGAGAGGAACAGGCGGAGGGACAGACAGACGGGAAAGCAGGAAGATGGGCCTAGAGGTGTGGCTCAGTGAGAGAGCATCGGCCTGCGGACTAAAGGGTCCCGGGTTCGATTCTGTGGGCTTGACCCCCCAGTTGGGGGCGTGCAGGAGGCAGCCGATCAATTAATCTCTCTCATCACTGATGTTCATCTCTCTCTCTCCTTTCCTCCCTGAAATAAGTAAATTTTTTTTTAAACAGGAGCTCAGTAAAATAAAATCAGAAAGACGGATGTTAATACGTACGAGGCCTAGGTGCGCTGTGCATGCTAAATGACTCCAACAATCCCATCGAAGAGGGTGATCGTTGTGAGCCCCGTTAACAGATTAGGAAACGGAGGCACAGAGAGGTTAGGAAACTTGGCCAAGGGCACACAGCTAGTAAATGGCAGAGATGGCATTCAAGCCCGAACAGTCGCTCCCCGAGCCCGTGCCCTTGACCCCTCGACTGCATTGTGTCCTGGACGCCCGACGGAGCAAAGAAGGAATGGACCGTGGATGGACAGCTGCATGGATGGAGGGTCGGCAGGGTGGATGGACAGAAAGGTGGATGGGAGGGATCACGGGAAGATAAACACCAGGATGCAGGAATCGATTAAAGGGAACAGAAACAGGGAAAGATGAAGGGGTAAATGGATGGTTAGTCACATCAGCAGATAAGCGTGGATTAGAACAAGCATGTCAAACTTGTGGCCCGGGGGCCGAGGGGAGCCCACAATGAGTATTTTTGTGACCCGGCCAATATAACAGTATTAAGAAATGATTTAGCCCTGACCGGTTTGGCTCAGTGGATAGAGCGTCAGCCTGCGGACTGAAGGGTCCCAGGTTCGATTCCGGTCAAGGGCATGTACCTTGGTTGCGGGCACGTCCCCAGTGGGGGGTGTGCAGGAGGCAGCTGATCAATGTTTCTTCATCGATGTTTCTAACTCTCTATCCCTCTCCCTTCCTCTCTGTAAAAAATCAATAAAATATATTTTTTAAAAAAGAAAGAAATGATTTAATAACAATTTCGTAATTTAATTTTCACAATATCCTGTTATACATAATTTTTAATAACGAACTACCCTAATGATCGGTGACTATCACCGTGCTGCATTCATTTCCCTTACGCGCCTTATGCGCAGGCGCACCATTTCTCTCCACTAACACCAGCAGCGAATGTTTTAGCAGCCGATCGCCACATCATTAGCCTTGGACTGACTTGTTTGGTGTGCGCAACAGGAAATATTTCGCTTTCAGAGAACAAGAAAAATAGGTTTATTTGCGTTACGCTTATTCATTTGTGCAGTTATTCAGTGTCTGGTGAGTTAATGTTCAAGAAAAACATTAATTTTTATTAAAATGTTCTATTATTTTGTTAACGACTCATTTATCTCAGCCCTTTGCATTCAGCATGTCTCTATCGAAAGAAACCTACGTTTCTATGAAAATGGAAGCTTTTGTCGTTTTGCCGCCACACACACACCTTGTTTATTGGGCCCGTGGGAGCCTGTGAGTTTGACAGGCTTGGAGCAGAGGGACGCGGGCTGAGGGGGAGACAGAGGGAAGATGGGAGACAGAGGAAAGGGAATGGGAGCTGGAAGGACAGACAGAAGGATGAGGGCGGGAGGCTGCGTGAGGAGGGTCCATGTTCTTCCCACACCCACCGCTCCCCCTCCCCGTGGAGGGGGGGCCGTCCGCGGGACCCGGCTCCCGGCTCTGCGGCCCCCACACAGCACCCGCCTCGGCCTGGGAGGCCGGCAGGGCGTGGGCACCGCAGCCCAGGCCCCGCGCGAGGCCTGAGCACCCACCGCTGCCACCCGGGCCGCACGGACCTGCGCCTGGCTCTGCGCGGCCGCCACCCGCCGGCGGAACTCCTGCAGCCGCGACCGCTCGCCCGCGTCCTGGGGCTCCGAGCCCTCCAGCTCCCGCAGCTGCCGCTGCCCTTCGCTCAGCTCGGCCCGCACCCGCTCGGCCTCCTGCTCCAGCTCCCGGATGCGCTGGCTGTGCTGGCGGTTCAGGGCCTGGGCTGCCTTCCCTGGGGAACGGGGGGGGGGGGGGGGGGGGGGGGGGGGTCAGCACGGGCCACCCGTCCCCGCACGGCCTATCCGCTGGGTCCCCTGGGAGACTTGGACACCCCGAGGTTTGCCCAGCCTTTGTTCCACCAAAACCACGATTTACTCAGGATTTAGCTTTACACTGACTCACTTTTTTAAAAATATATATTTTTATTGATTTCAGAGAGGAAGGAAGAGGGAGAGAGAGATAGAAACATCAACGGTGAGAGAATCATGGACCAGCTGCCTCCCACTCACCCCCTACTGGGGATCAAGCCTGAAACCCGGGCACGTACCCCGACCGGAATCGAACCATGACCTCCTGGTTCCTAGGTCGACGCTCAACCACTGAACCACACCGGCCGGGCTCGACTCACTTTTTAAATTAGCCTCATCCATAACAGCGACTCAGGGAAATTGTGGATGAGCTAGCATTTTTGGTGAAAACAGGCTAAAATAAATACACATCCGAGCCTGCTCATAATGAAGCCTCTAAAGCTAACTTCATCGGCAGGGAGTGTGGAGGACAGAAGGGCAGGGAAGGTGACACCACAAGGAAGCAATCACATCCCCAGGATATTGGGGTTTGCAACACCCCACAGCGCAGCTGAGCAGGCAAGAGACAGTGAACGTCAGAGGCGCGGCCAGCGAAGGTGACGGCGGCGGGGGGGGGGGGGGGGGGGGGCACGCCTGGAGCCTGAGTCCAGCTGACCGTGTGCTTGTGCCCTGGGCACCAAGGCCACGGCTTTGCAAGATGTGCTAACGGCACTCGGGTTGGGGGAAAAAATGTCCCCCAAAACGCTGAAAGGTGTGGCCTGAGAGGACATGCCTGGGATTGGCCTCACAGTATTTCGGGGGATGACATCAGCACTGCGGCCGAGTGAGAAGACTCCAGGGTTTCTCCCTGAAGTTTATTTTGTAAAATAAATTTTTACTGATTTCAGAGCAGAAGGGCGAGGGTGTGAGAGATAGAATCATCAATGATGAGAATCATTGATCAGCTGCCTTCTGCACGCCCCCCACTGGGGATCGAGCCCGGAACCAGGGCGTGTGCCCTGCCCGGGAATTGAACCGTGACCTCCTGGTTCCTAGGTCAATGCTCAACCACTGAGCCACACCTGCTGGGCTCGCCCTTAAATCGACCAGTTGGACAACTATAACTCAACGAAGGACCCTTTGTTCAACACACGAGCGTGCATGAAACACCCCCGCGCTGGGACGTCTGGAGGTGGGCGTGTGGGAGCCAGCAGTGGGGGCGGGAAGGCCACAGCCCAGGTGGGCACCCCCCGCAGCTCCCCGGAGCAGGGAGCGGGGAGACACCGGGCTGCGCCCTCACACTACGGCCTGGAACAGAAGTGGGGCAGAGCAATGTTCCCCAGAGAAAAGGCATCGCCCTTCCCGCCTCCCATCGCAAGGGAAAGGAAAAAAAACACACAAAAAAACATGCCTCCTTACGCCCCAAAGCACACCACAGATACCCGGCAATCCCTAAGCCCCAGTCACAAAAACCCCAATGGCGTTTTTCAAAGAAACAGAACAAAAAATCTGCAAATTCATATGGAACCACACGAGACCTGGAATAGCCAAAGAAACCCTGGGAAAGAGAAGAAAATGAGCCTGGTAGGCGTGGCTCAGTGGTTGAGCGCCGACCTAGGAACCGGGAGGTTACGGTTCGATTCCCGGTCAGGGCACATGCCCGGGTTGGGGGCTCAATCCCCAGTGGAGGGCGTGCAGGAGGCAGTTGATCAAGGATTCTCTCTCCTCATTGATGTTTCTATCCCCCTTCCCTTTTCCCTCCCTCTCTGAAATCAATAAATCCTATATAAAAAGGCTAATACGCAAATTGTCCCCTCAACCAGGAGTTCAACCAGGGGGCAGGGCCAGCCAGTCAACCTCCCCCTTGCCCTCCCCAGGGCTGGCCCGGCCCGATTGGCCCCGCTTGGGACAGGCCAGCCGGACCCCGCCTGTGCACGAATTCGTGCACCGGGCCTCTAGTATGAATAGAAAACAACACACAAACAAACAAAAATAACCAATGGATGCACAAAGCTTCCGGAAAACAAAGGGTAAAATGGGCACAGGAAGTCCTCATACATCGCTAATCACTCCAAACGTAAATGAACAATTCACCAATAAAGAGGCAGAGAGGAGGAGACTGGATCAAAAAACAAAACCCAGCGATACGCTGCCTACAAGAGACGCCTCTCAGCGGCGAAGACGAAGGGAGACCCGATGGAAAGGGTGGGAAATGACTCCCTGAGCCAGGGGTGGGGAACGTCGGCCCGCGGGACGGATAAGGCCCCGGAAACCATTTGGCCTGGCCCTGCCCGGGCGTTAGGGGCGAGTTAGTTAAATGTTTGACCCAGGAGAGCAGGCTAATGCTAGTTTTTAAGCTGATGACTCTGTACCGCCCACAAGCGATGTTATAAATGGCCCTCGGGCCCCGGGTCCGGGCGAGGCCGCGGGCCCCTGGATCCGGGTGAGCCCTGGGCCCCGGGTCCGGGCGAGGCCGCGGGCCCCTGGATCCGGGTGAGCCCTGGGCCCCGGGTCCGGGCGAGGCCGCGGGCCCCTGGATCCGGGTGAGCCCTGGGCCCCGGGTCCGGGCGAGGCCGCGGGCCCCTGGATCCGGGTGAGCCCTGGGCCCCGGGTCCGGGCGAGGCCGCGGGCCCCTGGATCCGGGTGAGCCTGGGCCCCGGGTCCGGGCGAGGCCGCGGGCCCCTGGATCCGGGTGAGCCTGGCCCCGGGTCCAGGTGAGGCCGCGGGCCCCTGGATCCGGGTGAAGCAGTGCCCCTGGGTCCAGCCGAGACCAAACCAGAGGGAGTTGGACCTGCATTACCACCATTTGTCCACCATCCAGAGCTGAGGGGTCAGTGCCGACATGTACTCATAGGGAACCGGTGGACATTGATATTGGGTCTCAAAAGAACTGTTGGTCCAGAAAGAAACTCACTACAGACTGATTCATTTGCCTGTCAGCATAACTATTATTGCTCGTCGCACATTCAATTCTTATAAGTATATCTATAGTGACACGGGACATTCTCAAGGACAGGCCATATGCTGGGTCACAAACTAGCCTCCACAAATTCAAGAAGATGGAAATGACACCTCGAGCCCTGGCGGGTTTGGCTCAGTGGATAGAGCGTCGGCCTGCAGACTGAAGGGTCCCAGGTTCAATTCTGGTTGAGGGCACATGTCCGGGTTGTGGGCTTGATCCCCAGTAGGGGGGGTGCAGGAGGCAGCCGATCAATGGTTCTCTCTCATCACTGACACAGAGCAGATTAGCATGGGCCCTGTGCAAGGGTGACACGCAAATCCGTGAAGTGTTCTGTATTTTAGAATGAACGTCATTGAAATGCCCATTCTACCCAAAGCAACCTACAGATTCAACTCGGCCACCATTAAATACCAACGGCATATTTCACAGACCTAGAGCAAATCTTACAAACACTTCTATGGAATCAAAAGGACCCCGGATAGCTACAGCAATCCTGAGAAAGAAGAACAAAGTTGGAGCCAAAACCGGTTTGGCTCAGTGGATAGAGCGTCGGCCTGCGGACTGAAGGGTCCCGGGTTCGATTCCGGTCAAGGGCATGTACCTTGGTTGCGGGCACATCCCCAGTAGGGGGTGTACAGGAGGCAGCTGATCGATGTTTCTCTCTCATCGATGTTTCTAACTCTCTGTCCCTCTCCCTTCCTCTCTGTAAAAAAATCAATAAAATATATTTAAAAAAAAGAACAAAGTTGGAGGGAGCACAATACCGGATACCAAACTATAGGACAAAGCCGTTATAATGAAAACAGCCTGGCACTGGCACAAGAACAGGCATGTAGATCGATGGGACAGAACAGAGACCCCAGAGACCGACCCACACCAATAGGGTCAATGAATATGTGACAAAGGAGGCAAGAGCATACGACGGAGTCAAGACACTCTCTTCAATGAATGATGCTGGGAAAACTGGACAGACACACGCAGAAAAATGCAACTACACCACCAAGTACACCAAACGCAAGAAAAACTCACAATGGGCCCAGTCCCCTCAGCCCCCCAGCCGCCCAGGGCCGCCCAAGGCTCAGGTAACCAGGGCCGGCCCGAGGCTTGTGCTGCCGGCAGTGGCAGCAGCAGAGGTGTGATGGAGCGTCACCTTCCCCTGATCGCCGGGTCGCCTCCCGCCCCTGAGGGCTCCCCGACTGTGAGAGGGGGCAGGCTGGGCTGAGGGACCCCCCTCCAGTGCATGAATTTTCATGCATCGGGCCTCTAGTAATACAATAATTAATAAAGAGTAGGTTTATGAATAATACAATAAGTAAATAAATAATAATACAAAAATAAACTGTGTTTAAAAAAGAAAAGAAAAACTCAACAATGGATAAAAGAGGTAAATATAAGTCATGAAACCATAAATATCCTAGAATAAAACCTAAGCAGTAAAATCTCAGGCAATGGAGCAGTGTTTTCACCAGTACCTCGCCCAGGGCAAGAGAAACAAAGGAAAAGATAAACAACTGGGACTACCTCACACTAAAACGCTTCGGCACAGCCGACGAAACGTCAACAAAATGACAAGGAAACCCACTGCCCGAAAGAGCATGTTCGCCGATGAGACCTCTGCTGGGGCGGGGGGGGGGGGGGGGGGGGGGGGGGGAGTTTGAAAATATACACAGAACTCATACAACTCAACACCAGGAGGACAACCCAGTTAGAACGGGCAAAGGAGCCCTGGCTGGTGTGGCTCAGTGGATAGAGCGTCAGCCTGGGGACTGAAGGGTCCTGGGTTTGATTCTGGTCAAGGGCACATGCCGGGTTGCTGGCTGGGTCCCTGGTAGGGGGCGTGCAGGAGGCAGCCAATCAATGATTCTCTCTCATCATTGTTGTTTCTATCTCTCTCTCTCCCTCTCCCTACCTCTCTGAAATCAATAAAAACATATATATATATTTTTAAATACATTTTATTGATTTCTTACAGAGAGGAAAGGAGAGGGATAGAGAGTTAGAAACATCGATGAGAGAGAAACATCGATCAGCTGCCTCCTGCACACCCCCTACTGGGGATGTGCCCCCAACCAAGGTACATGCCCTTGACCAGAATCGAACCTGGGACCCTTCAGTCCGCAGGCCGATGCTCTATCCACTGAGCCAAACCAGTCAGGGCTAAAAATATATTTTTAAAAAATTCAGTCCTAGCTGGTTTGGCTCAGTGGATAGAGCATCAGCCTGCAGACTGAAGGGTCCCGAGTTTGATTCTGGTCAAGGGCACATGCCCGGGTTGCTGGCTCGGTCCCTGGTAGGGGGCGTGCAGGAGGCAGCCGATCCATGATTCTCTCTCATCAGTGATGCTTCTATCTCTCTCCCCCTCTCCCTTCCTCTCTGAAATCAATAAAAATATATTTTTAAAAAATTCAGTCCTAGCTGGTTTGGCTCAGTGGATAGAGCATCAGCCTGCGGACTGAAGGGTCCCAGGTTCGATTCCGGTCCAGGGCACATGCCTGGGTTGCAAGCTCGATCCCCAGTAGGGGGTGTGCAGGAGGCAGCCGATCAATGATTCTCTCACATCAGTGATGTTTCTCTCGCTCTCTCTCCCTCTCCCTTCCTCTCTGAAATCAATAAAAATATATTTTTAAGAAAGTCAACTGGTCACCACCTAAAGTCACGGCCTACCCTGTCGCACACATCACCAGACATAGCGCGATTTGGGGACGCTGTGCCCTCCCCGCGACCAAGAGCTGTGCGCCCACCCCGCGCAGCGCCGGGCACACGGCGGGCACCTGATAAATAACAACAGGCTACGCGTCCTGGGAACCAGAATCGGCACTTTGCCCGAAGCAGCTCATCCCGTCCTCAGAGCACACCGAGAAGCAGGCACACCTGCTGTGCCCGCTTCACGAAGGAGAGAACGGCGGCACAGAGAGGTCACCCCACTGGCTCAAGGTCACACAGCCGGGAGAGGCTGAGCTGGGCCTCACCCGCCTGCGCCCCCACTCACCCGTGCGGACCAGCTCGCCGATGAGCTCCTCCTTCATGCGGATGTTGATGGCCAGCTCCCGGATCTTCTGCTGGGCCTGGGCCAGCCGCCACTCGGAGGCCGAGACCGCGGGGGCCTGGCAGCGCCGGGCCTGGGCCTTGTTCCCCTGGACCCCTGTACAGGCCCGCTGTCAAGGCTGCGGCCCCACGGACAGGGGGGAGGCAGGGGGTGGAGGGGAGGTGGGGGGTGGAGGGGAGGCAGGGGGTGGAGGGGAGGCAGGGGGTGGAGGAGAGGCAGGGGGTGGAGGAGAGGCAGGGGGTGGAGGGGAGGCAGGGGGTGGAGGGGAGGCAGGGGGTGGAGGGGAGGCAGGGGGTGGAGGGGAGGCAGGGGGTGGAGGGGAGGCAGGGGGTGGAGGAGAGGCAGGGGGTGGAGGAGAGGCAGGGGGTGGAGGGGAGGCAGGGGGTGGAGGGGAGGCAGGGGGTGGAGGGGAGGCAGGGGGTGGAGGGGAGGCAGGGGGTGGAGGGGAGGCAGGGGGTGGAGGAGAGGCAGGGGGTGGAGGAGAGGCAGGGGGCGGAGGGGAGGCAGGGGGTGGAGGGGAGGCAGGGGGTGGAGGAGAGGCAGGGGGTGGAGGGGAGGCAGGGGGTGGAGGGGAGGCAGGGGGTGGAGGGGAGGCAGGGGGTGGAGGAGAGGCAGGGGGTGGAGGAGAGGCAGGGGGCGGAGGGGAGGCAGGGGGTGGAGGGGAGGCAGGGGGTGGAGGAGAGGCAGGGGGTGGAGGGGAGGCAGGGGGTGGAGGAGAGGCAGGGGGTGGAGGGGAGGCAGGGGGTGGAGGGGAGGCAGGGGGTGGAGGAGAGGCAGGGGGCGGAGGGGAGGCAGAGGGTGGAGGGGAGAGGCAGGGGGTGGAGGAGAGGCAGGGGGTGGAGGGGAGGCAGGGGGTGGAGGGGAGGCAGGGGGTGGAGGGGAGGCAGGGGGTGGAGGAGAGGCAGGGGGTGGAGGAGAGGCAGGGGGTGGAGGGGAGGCAGGGGGTGGAGGAGAGGCAGGGGGTGGAGGGGAGGCAGGGGGTGGAGGGGAGGCAGGGGGTGGAGGAGAGGCAGGGGGCGGAGGGGAGGCAGAGGGTGGAGGGGAGAGGCAGGGGGTGGAGGAGAGGCAGGGGGTGGAGGGGAGGCAGGGGGCGGAGGGGAGGCAGGGGGTGGAGGAGAGGCAGGGGGTGGAGGGGAGGCAGGGGGCGGAGGGGAGGCAGGGGGTGGAGGAGAGGCAGGGGGTGGAGGGGAGGCAGGGGGCGGAGGGGAGGCAGAGGGTGGAGGGGAGAGGCAGGGGGCGGAGGGGAGAGGCAGGGGGTGGAGGAGAGGCAGGGGGTGGAGGAGAGGCAGAGGGTGGAGGGGAGAGGCAGGGGTGGAGGAGAGGCAGGGGTGGAGGAGAGGCAGGGGGTGGAGGGGAGGCAGGGGGTGGAGGAGAGGCAGGGGGTGGAGGAGAGGCAGGGGGTGGAGGGGAGGCAGGGGGTGGAGGAGAGGCAGGGGGTGGAGGGGAGGCAGAGGGTGGAGGGGAGAGGCAGGGGTGGAGGAGAGGCAGGGGTGGAGGAGAGGCAGGGGGTGGAGGGGAGGCAGGGGGTGGAGGAGAGGCAGGGGGTGGAGGAGAGGCAGAGGGTGGAGGGGAGAGGCAGGGGTGGAGGAGAGGCAGGGGTGGAGGGGAGGCAGGGGGTGGAGGGGAGGCGGGGGGTGGAGGAGAGGTGGGGGGGGTGGAGGGGAGGCAGGGGGTGGAGGGGAGGCAGAGGGTGGAGGGGAGAGGCAGGGGTGGAGGAGAGGCAGGGGGTGGAGGGGAGGCGGGGGGTGGAGGGGAGATGGGGGGGTGGAGGGGGGACACAGGGGGTGGAGGGGAGAGGCAGAGGGTGGAGGAGGTGGGATGCTTGCCAGGCAGCCAGGGAGGAGTGTGGGCTGTCCAGGGCGGCCAGTCAGGACCGTGGCGGGGGGAGGGGTCGGGGTCCTCTCTGCGTCCCCCGAGCTCACCTCTGGGCTCCAGGACGGCTGCACCCAGCTCCTCGAGGCGAAGCTCTGGGCCCTTCCTGCTCGGGGGGCTCCCTGGGCCGGCCTCCACCCTCTGGTTGCACTTCCTGATCCCGCTTCTGGGGGGGCAGAGCAGATGCCTGTACCCCTCCCCAGCCCCAGCCGCCCCCCCCCACCCGGCCACCGCCCAGGCCCCCGTCAGGAAGACAGGTCACAGCCTTCCACCCCGTCATCGCTGGAACCTGTGCGCCCAGCAGATCCCGGGGCCAGGGGCCAAGCTTAGGGGTGCAGGGGAGGGGGGGCACCCAGGACCCCCTGGAGGCTGCGAACCAGGCCTTTCCCACCAGCAAGCGCTCGGCTCCGAGCCCACAGCTTCCGTCTGCTCCCCCCAACACCCAGGGCTGGCAGGGGCGACGCAGGTGAGGGCACCCCAGACCACAGCTCCTCCCCCCTGGGCCCCGAGCCGGGCCTCACCTGCGCTGGGGCAGGGTCCTCCGGGCCGGCTCGTCCCCCTCCCCCTCCTCCTCGTCCTCGTCCTCGTCCTCTTCCTCTCCTGATGCAGCTGAAGGGCCACTGTCCAGCGCCTCTTCCTCTTCCACCAGCTCGGCTCCCGCCTCCCTGCCATCGGGCACCTGCCAGGGCACCGGGGTTTCAGGCCAGGGAGCCTCCCGGGCGCCCTCTAGGGGCCACTCCCGGCACCAAGTCTGTGCACCCGCCTACGCCCCGCCCTGCGTGCCCACCCCCATCTCTGCCTCCAGCCCTCCTCACCTCCAAGCCCCAGCTCAGCGAGGCCTGGGGGAGGCCTTTCCCCACTCATCAGAGCGGGGGCCGCCCCTGCATTTCCCCCTCCCCTGCTCCCAAAGCACCCGGAAACGCTCAGTCACGTCACCACCTGCCACTTCTCTCTGGCACACGGTCACCTGCACCCGTCTCGTCTTGCAAAGCTCGCCCGGCCCGAGTGGAGGCTGCGTGACAGACCTCTCTGCCAACCCGTCCCCCCGCGCCCCCTCTCCCCGGGCCCTCAGGGCTGCAAGGCTGAGAGGACCCCGAACTTTCGGGCAGATGCAGGCGCAACCTGTGTCCACAAGGCCCCGCGTGACAGAACCAGAAGCGGAGACCGGGGTCAGGGACAAGGAAACTTGCCAAGAGAGGGGGCGGGCGGCCTCACAGGGGATGAGCTCCCTGTCCCTGGAGGTGTGCACGCTGCCCATCCAGTGCTGGAAGCCAGCACCCCCTCTGCAGCCTGCGAGCAGCCCCCAGGGACACTGGAGATTCCCGGTAGCACCGCCCGCCCCCCAACCCCCATGGCTCTGTGTTTGAGCGTCAACCTATGAACCGAAAGGTCCCAGTTTGATTCCCAGTCAAGGGCACGTGCCCATGTTGCGAGCTCCATCCCCAGCAGGGGGCGTGCAGGAGGCAGCCGATCCATGATTCTCATCATTGATGTTGCTCTCTCTCTCCCTCTCCCTTCCTCTCTGAAATCAATCAATCCATATGCATATTGTTTCATAGCAGCACCCCTCTGAGAGGGCCCAGTCACCCAATCCTGGCCTTCCTGTAGGGACACGTGAAGGGGCTCCCACAGCTGGTCCCAGGAAAGCCGGGGTGAGGGGCACGCCGTGCAGCACCGCCCAGTCCAACAGGCCCAGCGGGCGCCCGGCCTCCCCACCTCCTCACCTCTCCCCAGTTCTCCGGGCCAACTCCGTCTCCAGGAAGGCACGCGGGGGGCACCATGCCCAGCGCGTGGGAGTGGGCACCCGCCAGGGGGGCTGTGTGAGGCCGGGGCACCAAGGACCCCGGAGGCAGGCCCTGCAGGAGCCCCGGGCCCCCCCAGCCCGGCCGCACCAGCTCCAGCCGCAGCCGCAGCTCCGCCATCTCCTCCTGCTGCTCCCGCAGCCGGTCGCTCTGCAAGACAAGGTCCAGGTGCAGCGTGGGGACGCGGGTGGGGCTGTGCGACCGGGAGACACATACATACACATACACACATACATACACACACACACACATACACACACACTCTGCACTAGTTCAGGCCCAAGCTCTCTCCCCACCCTGCCTGTCCTCCACGCCCTTGCCCATCACCGCCACCAGAGGGCGCCAGGAGCAATGCTGACCCGCTACCTGGTGGCCAGTGCCCCATCCTGCGCCCCCACCTGCCATCCCACCTGCCACCCACACTCAAGACCATCCTGCACACCCGCCCGCACTGCTCCTCGCCCGCACACTTCCGCTCCTTTGTGCCTGCCCCCATCTCCGCCCGCCGCCAGAACCCACCCACCCCGGCTGCTTTCCTCCCATCTGGGGAAACCACTCCCTTGCACCCCCTCCCAGGAAGTGGGGCCCTACCTGCAGCTTGTACTGCTCCATGGCGTCCTCCAGGGCGGCCAGGAAGTCTCGGTTCTCCTCCTCCAGGCGGGCCACCTGGCTCTGCAGGGCCAGCAGCGCCCCCTCATCGTCCTGAGGGGCGGGGAGCCGGGCTTCAGGGCCAGGGGCTGGCAGGACGAGCCTGTCTGTCCCTGGGACCCAGGGTGCTCCATCTACCCCGCCAGGGTTCCCCCCACCCAGCGCTGCTCTGTTCCCATGGGGTTCCCATGGGGTTCCCCCAGCGCTACTCTGCTCCCCCGGGGTTCCCCCAGCGCTACTCTGCTCCAAGCCCTGCCTGCATCCCCTCTGCAAGCCATTTGGGCCACCTCTTGTAATAATCAATCCTTTTTAAATGAACGGTAAGAACATCGCCACTATTATTACAACTTCCTGCGCGTTCCCCAGCCTGCTGGGCCCTGGTTACACCCTCAGCCCTTACATCACCCCTAGGAGGTAATGCCAATGTCGCCCCTACTTTACAGATGGGGAGCCCGAGGCCCAGGGGGAGACCTGATGGAACGTGGCCCTGGTCCCCAGCAGACGCGCCTTTGAATGGAATGGCAGGGACACGGCTGTCTGTCTGTCTGTCTGAAAACCTTCTCCTGCCCCTTCCCGCCCCTCCCCAGGCCACACCCAGCCCTCGGCCACCTTTCTGCCGCCGGGTCCCGGCGCGGCCTGCTCCTCGGCGGCGGCGGAGGCGCTCTCGATGCCGCTGTCGGGCCCGGAGGCGGAGCTCAGGGCGCTGCGCTCGCCCTCGACGGCGCACAGCCAGTCGCGCACCTTGCGGGCCGCGGCGCAGGGCAGCCCGGGCTCGGCCTGCAGTTCCCGCAGGAGGCTGTAGGCGGCGTCGGTGCGGGCCCGGTAGCGCGCGCACTCGGCGCCCAGGCGGGCTGCGGCCCCGGCGGGGGCGGCCGGGGCGGCTGGGGGGCCCGGGCCGCGCCGGCCCCGGTGGATGATGCGCGTCTCCGAGCGGTGCCGCGGGGGACACCGCGCCCCGGCCGCGTCCTCGGGCGCCCGCTCCGGCTCGGGCCGCCAGTTGACGGTGGGGCGGTTGCAGATGTTCTGGGCGCGGCTGGCGTAGTTGAGGGTGTTGAGGGTCTCGTCGAAGTCGGAGGACGAGGGGCTGACGCAGGCGATCATCACCGTCTTGGCGTTCCCGCCCAGCGAGTCTTTGAGGATCCTGGGGGCGCCGGGACCGGGGTCCCAAGCCCCTATCAGACCTGAGGCTCGGACTGCAGGGCTGCGCGCGCCCCCGCAGCCAAAGGGGGGACCCGTCCCCTGCTAGCCTTCCCCCCCCGCGCGGCCACCGGGGGGCGCTCCCCCGGGCTCACCGGGTGATCTTGGAGTCCCGGTAGGGGATGTGGCTGCCGCGCCGCTGCGGGTCGCCCAGCGCGCTGATGACGTTGCCCAGGGCCAGCAGGCTGCTGTTGATCTGGATGCTCTCCTTGAGGCGCTCGCCGGTGCTGCCCGTCTTCAGCACCCGCTCGGAGCCCGCCAGGTCCACGAAGTGGAACTTGGACACGAGCAGCGGCGCCGCGGCGGCGGGGCGGGGCGGGCGGCCGGGGGCGCGCCCCCGCTGCTCCAGGGTCGCGGTGAAGACCGTGTGCGAGCGGCTGGACAGGCGGTTGAGGTGCGTGGCGCCCGTGTGCCGCGCCGCGTGGCCCATCTCCAGGACGCTCAGCACCTCGTCCAGGCCCTCCACGGCCACCTCCTTCACCCCGCACAGCACTGCGGGGCGCACGGGGGCCGTGAGCGCGGAGCAGGGGCGCCCCGACCCAGGGACCCCTCCTCCCATGCCGGGGCTCCTGCCCATCCCGATTGGGGCGGGGGGGGGGGGTGGCTCCAGCTGCCCCCATGCCCACCTCAAAGCAAACTATCCAGAGCGAGGGTTTCCGGTTAGGGGGAGCCCCCCCCCAAGCCAGGCGCCCCCTCCCAGCCGGGGACTCGGCCTCTCCTCACCCACGTTCCCACGCTCGTCCTCGCGGAGCTGGATGTCGCGGCTGGCGGTGCCCACCTCCAGCAGGTCCCGGAACTCCTCCTTGTACACCTCCAGGTAGGACACGTGCACCAGGCAGTCCAGCAGGTCGTTCTCGTCGATGAGCTTGAAGGCCTCGGCCATGACCCGCGGGATGATGCCCTGCCGGTCCTCGTGGAGGGAGGCTGGGGAGACATGCGGGGTCTCCTGCCACGGGCCGCCAGCTGGGGATCCAAGGCCCCCATGCCCCCCTCCAGCATCTGGAGGATGGGGCTCCAGGTGGAGAAGGCGGCAGCAGGAGCCAGGCCGTGGGCCAGGGTGGTCAGGCAGAACCCTAATATTTCAGAGTTGGCAGCCACCTCTCAGGGGTGAGCCAATCCCTTTCATGATATAAGCACCCCACCCCCCCACACACACACTACATTCCTGCCAGGTCACCAGACACCCTTAATTACCCCCTGGGACAGGGAGCTCATTACCACAGTTACCTAAAGTACCTCCTACATTTATCCCAAAGGAATAAGAGGGTGTTCAGAGCAGCATTCATCTTCATAACTTCAAAAAAAAAAAAAAAAAAAAAGGCAAACATCCAAAGCATCCATCTCAAGATCCACCGGGGATCTGGTTAAATAAATTATTACCTTATAGTCACAATGGAATGCCAGGCAGCCATGAAAAAAAATCAGGTTGGAAATACTTAATGATGTAAAGACCTGTTCATGATATTAGTTACAAAAATAAAACAGGATATCAAAGATTGGGTATAAGGTAATGCCATTTTCCATATATATATATATATATATATATATATATATATATTTATATTTATATTTATATTTATATTTATATTTATATTTATATATTGATTTCAGAGAGGAAGGGGGAGGGATAGAGAGATAGAAACATCAATGATGAGAAACAGTCATTGATTGGCTGCCTCCTGCACGCCCCCCATGGGGATCAAGCCCACAACCCAGGCGTGTGCCCTTGACTGGAATCAAACCTGGGACCCTTCAGTCCGAAGGCTGATGCTCTATCCACTGAGCCAAACCAGCTAGGGCCATTTTCTTTAAAAGTATAGTCAATTCCGAAGAGAAAAAAAAACTGGAACCCTAACAGGATGGGTGATTTCTGAAAGGCAGTTTTATTTTTGAGTGTTTTTCTGAATTTTTCTAATTTTTTTATGACAAACATATACTTATATAACCCAAGAGAAAACATTTGTACTACCTAAAATGGGGCAGTTCCTGCCCTGGCTGGTTTGGCTCAAGGGATAGAGCGCCAGCCTGTGGACTGAAGGGTCCCAGGTTTGATTCTGGTCAAGGGCACGTGCCTTGGTGTAGGCTCGATCCCCAGTCGGGGGCGTGCAGGAGGCAGCTGGTCAATAATTCTCTCTCCTCATCGATGTTTCTCTCTCTCTTTCCCTCTCCCTTCCTCTCTGAAATCAATTAAAAAATAGATTTAAAATGGGGCAGTTCGCCCTGGCTGATCTGGCTCAGTGGATGAAGCGTCGACCTGGGGACTAAAGGGTCCCAGGTTCGATTCCGGTCAAGGACACGTGGCCGGGTTGCGGGCTCGATCCCCAGCATGGGGCGTGCAGAAGGCAGCCGATCAGTGATTCTCTCTCATCACTGATGTTTCTCTCTCTCCCTCTCCCTTCCTCTCTGAAATCAATAAACATATTTTTAAAATAAATAAATAAAATGGGGCAGTTCCCCTCATTGGCCCGAAGTGTCTCTCCCCAAATCTGCTCTAGCGCCTCCTGGAACCAGCCGGGGGTGGCAGCCGGAGTGTGTCTCTTCCAGGACCGTCCCCACCCCGACCACCCCGACCGGCACATGGACTCCTCACCCTCACCAGCCAGACGGACAGACAGACAGACATCCTGCAGAGACAAGCCAGCTCCCCGTGCCGGCCCAGAACCAGGCGGCCTGGCCCCATCTCTAGGGAGCTGAGAAGGCCACTCACCTCCCAGGCCCATCGCCCCGCCCTGCCCGGCCCAGCCCCCCACACGACTGGCCCCACCCTGGGCTGCAGACCTGCTCGGGCCGGGCCATTGCTCTCCCTCCCCGGGCCCCGCCTTCCACAGGGAGCGGCAGCAAGAGCCACTGAGCGCCCCGCCCCCCCTACCAGATCTTGCCCGGCCGGTGTGGCTCAGTGGTTGAGCATCAACCTATGAACCAGGAGGTCACGGTTCAAATCCCAGTCAGGGCACAAATCCCGGGCAGGCCACTCACCCACACTGGCCTCCCCCATGGTGTAGGTCTTCCCGGAGCCCGTCTGGCCGTAGGCGAACACGGTGGCATTGAAGCCCTCGAAGAAGGCCTCCAGCAGGGGCTGCACGCAGGCCTGGTACACGGCCTCCTGCCCGGCCGCCTCGTCCAGCACCGCGTGGAAGCCGAAGCTGCGGTCCCGGCCCAGCGTGACCCGGCCGCGCCCCGGCTCCACCCGCAGGCAGCTCCGGTGCCCGTGCAGCAGCTCCTTGGGCAGCAGCGGGCGGACTCGCAGGGCCACCCGCACCGGGGCCGCCTCGGCGTCCCGCAGCCTCTGGGCCTCCAGCCCCATGGCGAGGGCGGGCTGCTCCGGGGGGCCCTGTGGAGAGGAAGAGGCATCCCCATCAGCCCCTGTGCCCCGGGGGCTGGGCTCCCCCTGCAGCGGGCCTGAGCCAGATCCTGCAGCTCCTGACCTTGGAGGGCTGGAGGGGAGGGAGGTCAGAGTTCAGAGCATCCTCTGTGCCCCGGCCTGGGGCCCAAATGCTGCGAGGGCCACAACGCAGTCCTACTCGGCGGCACGGCCCGGCTCTCGTCTCTGCAAATAAGGCCCCACTCCGCCACTGCCCCAAGGGCTGTGTCCCAGCGGCCCCTCCCCCGCCCCCCTCCTACCACACACACACACACACACACACACACACAACACACACGCAGCATGCACACACACAGCACGCACACACACAGCACGCGCACACGCACGCACACACATGCATGCACACACATGCACAATGCACACACATGCACAAAACACGCGCAGGCGCACACAGGACACATACACGCATGCACACACACGACACACGCAGGCACACACACGCGCACACACACATTACACACGCATGCTGAGATTTCCAGTCTCTGCTTTGTCACATCACACCCGCTACCCCACCTTCTTCAAAAGAGTCAACAGATCTTTCCCGGCCGGTGTGGGTCAGTGGTTGAGCATCAACCTATGAACCAGGAGGTCACGGTTCAAATCCCAGTCAGGGCACATGCCCAGGTTGCAGGCTTGACCCCTGGTGGGGGTCATGCGGAGGCAGCCGATCAATGATTCTCTCTCATTATTGATGTTTCTAACTCTCTCCCTCTCCCTTCATCTCTGAAATCAATAATATATATATATATATATATATATATAGATAGATATATAGATATATATATATCTGTTGACTTTTGTGTGTGTGTGTGTGTGTGTGTGTATATATATATATATATATATATATATATATATAAAAGTCAACAGATTCATTCCAAGACCCCCCCACCCCGAGGATGGTACCAAACACACACACACACACACACACACACACACTCTCTCTCTCTCTCTCTCTCTATATATATATATATATATATATATATATATATGCTGTTTTTCCCTATACATACATATGATAAAGTGTAATTTATAAATTAAGCACAGTAAGAGATTAGCAACAACACCTAACAATGAAATAAGAATGACAGCCCTGGTTGGTTTGGCTCGGTGGATAGGGCGTCGGCCTGCAGACTGAAGGGTCCCGGATTTGATTCCGGTCAAGGGCACATGTCCGGATTGCGGGCTCAGTCCCCATTTCAGGACATACAGGAGGCAGCCGATCAATGATTCTCTCTCATCATGGATGTTTCTCTCTCTCCCTCTCCCTTCCTCTCTGACATCAATAAAAATATATTTTAAAAAAGAAATAAACAATTATAACAATAAAAGTTGTGTGAATGTAGCCACTCGTTCGTTTCGGGGGGGCCCTGGCTGAAGTCCTCGCATAAGTTCAATGCTTTATGGCGTGTTTTCTGTCCGTGTCTCCCACATTTAATGCCTTTTCCATCGTAACCAACTCATCACACACAAGGGCCATAACTTTTGCAGTTTGAGGCGTGACAGCAAATTTCTTTTTCCTTCACAATTGGATCTTACTGCAGATCTTCCAAGCAATGTATTCAAAAACGTTTTCCCTGTCCTGATTAAGTAGATAATCCCCCTGTTCACTTAACGGAAGCACTTCCCTCCGGCTTCTCTCTGGCAGAACCGAATGGCCAGCATTACTGCTGCTCCTGCACCTCGGGCCTTTGCTCAGTAAAGCAGGGAGACCTGAACGCAGCCTGAGCCTGGCTATGCGGGGAGCGCCTGCCACGTGCGGGCAATTGGCCACGTTACTGCGCTTCACAGGTGTTGCTTGCTTTTACATTTAAATTTCAATTTTTTTGTTGTTAATCCTCCCCCGAATATGTTTTTCCTTTGATTTTTAGAAAAGGTGAAAGGGAGGGGGGAAAGACAGAAAGAAACATCGATGTGAGAGAAATACATCGATTGGTTGCCTTCTGCACAAGGCCCGACCAGGGTCCGGGCCAGGGTCCGGCCCATGCTCTATCCACTGAGGCACAGGTGCTGCATTTTTTTTAAATTTATTTTTTATTGATGTCAGAGCAAAGGGTGAGGGAGAGACACATCAATGATGAGAGACAATCATGGACCAGCTGCCTCCTGCACACACACACACACACACACACACACACACACACACCTGGGGATCGAGCCCACAACCCAGGTATGTCCCTTGACTGGAACTGAACCCGGGACATTTCAGTCCACAGGCAGACGCTCTACCCATTGAGCCAAACCAGCCAGCGCATTTTTAAAAAATATATATTTTATTGCCCTCGCTGGTTTGGCTCAGTGGATAGAGCGTCGGCCTGCGGACTGAAGGGTCCCCGGGGTTCGATTCTGGTCAAGGGCACATGCCTGGGTTTCGGGCTCGATCCCCAGTGGGGGGCGTGCAGGAGACAGCCGATCCATGATTCTCTCTCATCACTGATATTTCTATCTCCCTCTCCCTTCCTCTTTGAAATCAATAAAAAAATATATTAACAAAACAAAAATGCAAACGCCACCTTAAACTCCCAGCTTACAGCGGCCCCAATAGAGGCTCCCCGTGGTCCTCCTTGAGATTCTAACCTTCACAGGAAAAAAAAACTTCACAGGCCCTTCCTACTTGGACTACCGGCAGGTACCCCACCTGCCCTCACCTTTCTCTGCCCCCAGCATGCTCAGGGCTGCCCCACTGCCTCCTCCACCACAGCCTCCCAGCACAGACCCCAGCCACCCCGCACCTCCCAGGCTGGGACCCCTGTCCCCTACCTGCTGCCCAACAGTGATGCATAACATTTACCCAAGGAACGCCCCCATCTCCCTCCTCGCTCACCACAGTCCCTCCCCCACCCCCAGCCCCACCCCCGCCTGGCCCCGACTCACTTTATTGATCACAGGTTTACCTCCTTTATTGGGCTTTGCTTTCGTGCACTTCACAGGTGTTGCTTTTTTTTTTTTTTTTTACAAACTGAAGGCAAGACCTTCCACCAGCCAAGATCACAGCGGCTTCCCTGCAGGCGCTGCTCCGTGGCTATGATGCTGGGGGAGGGGGGGAACCTGCAACCATGGTACCTGCCCTTGACCGGAATCGAACCCGGGGCCCTTCAGGTTCGCAGGCTGGTGTTCTGTCCCCTGAGCCACACCGGCCAGGGCTTATCTGGGTGTTCTGCACAGGGTCGCGCTGTGCAGCCCGTGGCCCAGGCTGTGCACACCCATCCAGGTGCGTGGGGCACCCCGCGAGGTGGGCGCGCCTATAGTT
Organism: Cnephaeus nilssonii; assembly: GCF_951640355.1. Taxonomy (NCBI): domain Eukaryota; kingdom Metazoa; phylum Chordata; class Mammalia; order Chiroptera; family Vespertilionidae; genus Cnephaeus; species Cnephaeus nilssonii. The sequence goes on along the minus strand of NC_137095.1, from coordinate 8,197,301 downwards.
CACTTCTCCCGGCGCCGGGAACGGATTTTGTTCCCGAAACCATTCCGTCCCCGCGGGGTGCCCGGCGCTGGGGACACAGCGGTACCCGTCCCGCTCGCCCTGAACTTTTCCAGCCCCTTGCGGTCCCGCTTCTCCGCGCCCCAAAGGCTCCCAGAACCGCGCACAGGAGCGGGCCGGAGCGCGCAGGGGGTCGGGCGCCGGAGGCCGGGAAAGTTCGGGAAAGTGGTCACCTCTGCAGACGCCAGGCCCGGGCTGTCAGCCTCCGGCCCCGGCCTTCAGGAAGGGGGGCCGCGCGCCCCGGTAAGAGCCCCCAGGAGGCTGGTGAGCCAGGATGGGTGCCCCAGGGTGGCGGCTCCCAGGGCGCCCCGCCGGCCTGCGCAGGGGGCAAGCGCGCCTCCCGCCCGCCCCGCCCTCGCCTTGCACCCCCCCCCCGGCCCCCACTCACCTGCAGGGGTGCAGCCCCTGCCCCGCAGCCAGCCTCCGAGCCCTAAGGCCGCGCGCGCTGATGCCGTCACCACGACCCCCGCCCCCTGAATAAGCCCGCCTTCGCCCCCGCAACCCCGCCCGCCCGCCCGGGCTCGTGGGGGCTGAAGCACGAGCGGGGCGGCGCCGCCGAGTCTGTCCGCAGGCGAGACGGGGGCGGGGCGAAGGCGCGAGGGGCGGGCAGTGGGCGGGGCGATATCACGAGGGGTGGGTAGTGGGCGGGGCCTAGAGGGGCGGGGCCACGCCTGAGGGCGGGCCCACGTGTCCCTGGTACCCAGACGCCGCCTGGGGGTCGCAGGCCCTGCGCCCTGATCCCAGCACAGACTCATCGCATTCTGGGGACCCAGCGACCCGCGAAGCCGGCCTGGTTCTCGGAGGCGGAGCAGCCCAGGGATAAGCTCACCCTATAGATATACACACACGTGTGCACAGCCATGCTGTGTGAGGACATTTATTGCGGTACTGTCTGCAGTAGCAAAAAAACGGCAACAACCTCAAAGCCCTTCGTTAGGGAACGAGTTACATCAATGACACGAGGCACTTACTATGTGGCTATTGAAAGGAGCCAGGGCGACTTCCGATGTCTAAGGTGAACCGTGAGGTGAGAAGAGGGGGTACAGCATCCCACGGCTGGGGGACGCGTGGGAAGGACACACACACGTGCCCGCACACGCACAGCGGGCAGCTGGACAGATACAGGAGGCTGGCACCGAGGCTGTCTTTGTGAGGGGGAACCCGGGACCTCAAGGCGGGGAGACACGCACCCTCTTGCTGTGTTTGAATTTTAAATTGTATGTACGCACTTCAGATATTAACATTTTCAAAACTAGAACTTGGGATGCTCTACTCGTGCAGACTTTGTACGTGAAGGGTCACCGCCGTGGTCCCCATACGCCAGGGTGCCAGCAGTCCAAAGGGGACCGGCAGGGTGAATGAATGCGCATGTGCAGGCCAGGCGGGAAGGACGCAAAAGGGGTGTGTTTTGAGCCAGAAGGTGGCGCTACGAGCACGGCTATGACCCAGTGTGACGCTGGTATTTCATACACACACGAGAGCTTGTACGCCTGATCGTTGTTCCTTCAAAGTAGCCGACCGGGAAGCTCACACGCAGGGATCTCTGGGCGTAAAACCGTGCCCAGGACTCCCGCCGGTTGGAGCTGCGGGGTCGCGGCATGTAACTCATTGGTGGCGAATATCTGCCTCCAGAGGATGCATCTGAATCTTGGGAGCAGTCTAATGTCATTGGCTGCAAGTTGGCTTAAAGAGTGAGCCATCAAGTGAGGCAATTCATCTTTTAGCAAGAAAACAAGACAGGCCCGAGCCGGTGCGCTCCGTGGACAGAGCGCCGGCCTGCGGACCAAAGGGTCCCAGGTTCCATTCCGGTCAAGGGCACTTACTTTGGCTGCAGGCTCCTCCCTGGCCCCAGCCCTCATCAGGGCACGAGCAGGAGGCAACCGACCCATGTGTTTCTCTCACATCGATGTTTCTCTCTGTCTTTCCCTCTCTCTTCCACTCTCTCTAAAGATCTATGGAAAAATATCCTCAGGTGGGGAATAACAAAACAAAAGAGACAGAATCAAAGCAGGTTGCTGCTCTGATTTTTCTTAAAAATTGGCTGCAGACTAAGCCCCAAAAGGATTCTCAAAAGATCGGGTGCGGGGCTCGGGTGCCCAGGGGCTACTCTGGACGCGGAGGTTCTTACTCGCCGGCGACGCGGGCTCCCCGGTGCGGCGCCGGCGGCGGCGGGCGGGCCGGGCGCTCAGCTCTTCTTGCGCAGCTGGTTGTACTGCGCGCGGCCCAGGATGGGCTCCATGTGGCTGGGCCGGAAGAAGCTGTCGCTGACCCTGCGCGCCTTCTCGCGGGGCACGGCCGGGAACGTGGAGCTCAGCGCCGTGGGCAGGTCCCCTCTGTCCTCCAGGCCCGGCCCCCGGGCGCTGCGCAGGCTGCCCCGGTGCTGCGCCGGGCGCTGTGGGGGCTCCGGGCAGGTGGGCGCCGCCGATGCCCTGCGCTTCAACTCCTCGATTTCCCGGAATTCGCTCTCGGGCTCCATCAGTGACAACCTGGGGAGCTGAGACCAGGCAGCAGCCTCAGGGCCCGGTTTGGTGTCGGTTCGGTCTCGCCTTGAGGCTCTGGCCCACCCCCGAGGCCCCGCCTCCCAGGAGCAGCCAGCAGCAGGGCACAGGCTGGGGTGGGACAGGGCCTGTGGCGCAGGGGGATGGGGTGCGCTGCACCAAGGCAACGCAGACCCTCCTGCAGTTTCTAGACCCGGTGCCTCCTCCAGGGCCTCTCAGTGGGAGGCCAGTGGCTCTCCTGACCCACCCTGGGGCCCACACACCGCCCCAGCCAAGGTCAGCGGTCCCTGCCTGGTTCTGATCGTGGTTCCAGTGACTGAGTGACCCCAGGTCCTGCAGGTGGGTGCTGAGGGGTGAGGGCCAGGCCACGGGGACCCCCATTCTGACCGGGAGGAGGGGGGTGGGGGAAGGTCTCAGGCCCGGGCACCAGGTCTCTCTCTTCCTGGGGCTGGGAGGGGCCACAGTAGGTCAGCCTGTTGCCCAGGCCCCGGGGTCAGGAGGGTCAGCGGGTATGACTCACCGGCACATAGTGCACCACCGTGTCCACCACGTTGTCCGTCACCCCCTTCAGGGCGTCTGACAGCGACATGGCCCTGCTCTTGGTCTTGGTCGAGGCGACAGCGGGGGCCGATGTGAGGTGCAGCATCCTCCCTGCCGTGCCCAGCACCGCGGCGGGCGCCCACAGCACGGCCGAGATGGTGCCCTGGACGGCCTTCTGCAGGGTGTACACTGCGCTGCCCAGGAGGCCCTGTGGGCGCGGCAGGGCTGCTGCCTGGGGACCAGAGCAAGGTCAGGGCCTCCTGCAGCATCCCTGGCCCCTCCCCTCCCCCCCACCCCAGGCCTAGAGCGGAAAGAACATGGACCCCTGGCTCTGCTGCTGTGTGGCCTCGGGCAGGTCACTTGCCCTCTCTGAACCTGTCTTCATCTGCGACTAGGCTGTTGACTATGCTACGGGCTGTCGAGGGGTCCGCTGCGAGAAGGGCATGGAGGTCCTGGCGGCTGGGCCTCTGCTTCTCACCCCTCTGGGCTGTGCGCCCCTCGGCTCCCTCTCACCTCGCTGAGCTGCTCCTCGGCCTCCGAGTTCGAGTCCTCCTCCTTCTCCTTCTCCTTGGCCTCGTCCCCCTCGCTGTCTGTCTGGTCATCGTGGTCCGCCTCGCGGGCGGCGGCGGCGGCGGCGGCCAGGTTGTGCAGCCAGGGCACCCGCACCTCGCTCTGCCGCCGGATCACCACCTGCGAGGCCGCTGACGCTCCCCACTGGGCCAGGCTGCTCTGCGGGCGCCAAGGCGGGGGGGGGGGGGGGGGGCTCTGGCATCACAGCCCCGGCAGCCAACGTGCCTCCCCCACTCCCCCGGGTCAGGGAGGGGAGGTCACAGGGCCTAGCCCCCCATTGAGTGGCAAGTGACATAGAGGGCACACGCCTGTGTAACCAGCGAAGGTCCCAGGGGGCTCCCGTGCCCCCCACCCAGTCAGCGCCCCGAGGGTGACCTTCTGACCTCTCACCAGGCACTGGTTCTGCCTATTTCTGAACGCCACCTAAATGGACTCCTACTGAGTGTGTTTTCGGGAAAAGCTTCTTTTGTTCAGCACTATGTTGTGAGGTTTACCCATGCTTGCAAATGGCCCTCCTTTTTCACTCCCGTGTAATATTCCACCGTGGAAATGGACCACATTTGCCCATTCTACTGGTGACGGCCATTTGAGCTGTTCTCAGTTCTCGGCCAAGGGGACAGCTGAGAGGAACATTTCTGACCTGTCGCTTGGGGGACATCAGCTCTCATTCTGCTGGCGGGATTGCCAGGTCACCGGGGAGGTGTGTGTTTAACTCTAGTAAGTGGTTGCAGATCTTTAAAGAGTGACAACATCAAGTGGGCCAGTGTCCCATGGGAGGAGACCAGCAGGCCCCACTGGTAAATGCCCTCCCCCCCACACTGACCATGCCTTCCTACTGGAGCTGCAGAACCCAGCGCACAGTAGGTTCTCAGCTTGAATGAATGGGCCAGGTCTGGCGATGCTTTCAAAAGGATCACCCAAATGATGGCTGAAATGTGTTTGCTGACCTTGATGCTTTAATATTGTCTTTATTTCCTTTTCGGCCTTAGTTTCTTACTAAAGTTCTGTATGAAAATATCCAGCCCAGCCAAGCCCAGCCAGTGTGGCTCAGTGGTTGAGCATTGACCTAGGAACCAGGAGGACATAGTTCGATTCCCAGTCAGGGCACATGCCTGGGTTGTGGGCTCGATCCCCAGTAGGGGGCGTGCAGGAGGCAGCCAATCCATGATTCTCATCATTGATGTTTCTCTCTCTCTCTCGCCCTCTCCCTTCCTCTCTGAAAGCAATAAAAATATGTTTTCTAAAAACCCAGCCCATCTCTGCTGAAATAGAGAGATGGGGGGAGAGAGAAGCTGCCCCTCCCTGGCCTAGGAAAGGCGGCTCTACCTCTGGTGCTGGGGGGACAAATCGGAAGCCTCCAGAGGGGAATCAGAGACCTGGGAGCAGGCGGGACACGGCCCCGCTGGAGCTTCCCCTACAGGATGGGTGGTGCCTCGTTTATATACAGGTGACATGCCCTAGTGCCTGGACAGCAGCTGGGTGTGTGTGTGGGGGGGTGTCTCTGCTCCCTCACAGGTGGGAGGGCCCACAGCGAGAGGCCCAATTAGGGAAATGAAGGGGGATGGGACCCCGTGGGAGAATGGGTGGTGGGGCAGACCACCTAGCCAGGCACCGCCCTCAGCCTGCGTCCTGGCCTTTCCTCTTGTCCTTAGACAGAAAGTCCCAGCCCAGGCTGTGGGGAGCGGGGGGCGGGGGGGCGGTCAGAGCTCAGGGCACACACTCACCAGGGGTGCCACCCCGGGGATCCACATGGCCAGGGCGTGGCCCTGCTTCAGCACCTGCTTTGTGGTCTGGAAGGTGTGCTGAGAGAGGGTGTTGGCCAGGTTCCCCACCCTGCTCAGGAGGCTGCGATCGGCCTTGGGGGGCTTCTGGGCCTGCTGGCGTCCCGGCGCGGGGGCTGGGGAGGAGTTGCGGGGAGAGAAGGGAGCGCGGGTCAGAGGTGCAGGGAAAGCTGGGCTGGGTCAGGGTTAGGGCTGCAGCTGCTGTCCCAGCTCCACAGGCTCATGGTGACCTGGGCCCCCACTTTCCCCTGCTTGCCAATGGGAGACCAGCGAGGATGGGCGCATCGGAAACCCCGCGGGGCCTCCCCTGCTCCGGGGCAGGGGCTGGATGAGTCCTTGCCCACTTTGCTCATTTCCAGGGGCCACCTCACTCCCCAGGGAGGGACTGGCAGCCCGTGGGCAGATACCTGACTCGTCCTTGGCTGGCGGGATGAGGAACTCGACCACCTTCTCCATGCCACCCACGGCCAGGTCGGCGCCTCCAGAGGCCAGCCGGCCCACTCGGGTCTTGGCGGCATACTCCGCAGTGTCCTTGGCCACCCCCAAGGCGAGCTCACAGCTGGCCAGGGCGGCCCCCAGGACCTTGTCCGATGTGCTGGAGATGGGCACGCTGATGCTGTTGCGGGCGCTGCGGAGGCGGGTGGAGATGGTGCCCTTCAGCTCAGAGGCGATCTGGGGGAGCGGGGAGGAGGGTCAGGTACGTGCAAGGCCCAGGGGAGCCCGAGTGGCGTGGCTCAGTGGTGGAGCATCGACCTAGGAACCAGGAGGTCAGGGTTCGGTTCCTGGTCAGGGCACATGCCCGGGTTGCAGGCTCGATCCCCAGCAGGGGGCATGCAGGAGGCAGCCGATCCATGATTCTCATCATTGATGATCCTCTCTCTCCTTTCCTCTCTGAAATCAATAAAAAAATATTTTTAAAAAATTAAAAAAGCCGAAACCGGTTTGGCTCAGTGGATAGAGCGCCGGCCTGCGGACTGAAAGGTCCCAGGTTAGATTCCGGTCAAGGGCATGTACATTGGTTGCGGGCACATCCCCGGTGGGGGGTGTGCAGGAGGCGGCTGGTTGATGTTTCTCTCTCATCGATGTTTCTAGCTCTCTGTCCCTCTCCCTTCCTCTCTGTAAAGAATCAATAAAATATATTTTTTTAAAAAATTAAAAAAAATAAAAATAAAGGCCCAGGGGCCTGGCACCAATATCTGGGCCCTGGATTAAGCAGGGCTTAAGAGGGAAAGGGCTCGAACCCTCCCGTGCCAACTGCCCCGATCACCAGGCTTCTTTGCACTGGTTCTGCCTACTGAGACCCTAACCCCCCTGGGGTGCCCCAGGGCCGCTGTCCTGATGCCCTGTGCACACAGATGTCTGTCCTTCAAAACGCCCCTGTCTGCTCTGACCTCCCTCAGAGCACTGCGCACAGCCCGGCTGCATCTGCAGGGATTTATGGATGTGGCTGAGCTTCCTGCACGTTCTGCAATAAAAAAACGGGTCTCGCCCTCGCCCAGGCGGCTCAGTGGATAGAGCGTCAGCCTGTGGACCGAAGGGTCCCGGGTTCGATTCCGGTCAAGGGCCTGTACCTCGGTTGCAGGCTCCTCCCCGGCCCAGGCCCTGGTCAGGGCGTGTGCAGGAGGCAACCAATCGATGTGTTTCTCTCACATCGATGTTCCTCTCTGTCTTTTCTTCTCTCTTCCACTCTCCCTAAAAATCAATGGGAAAATAGCCTCGGGTGAGGATTAAAAAAAAAAAAAAGAAAAAGAAAAAAAGAATGTGTCTCAAAAAAAAAAAAAAAAAAAAAGAATGTGTCTCTCCCATTAGCCAGGGACGTCCTTTGTGACAAGATGTTGCCCTTCATCTGGAAAAAAAGAACACAGCAGAGCACAGGCCTGGGAGCCAAACAGACCCGCTCTCAGGGCCGGCGGGAAGTCACCAGTTTTCTCATCTGTAAAATGGGGACAGCCACCCCATCCCCAGGACTGACAGGAGGGTGACATGAGACAGCTCTAGAAATCACGCATGGCGGCCCTGACCCGGGGGCAGCGGGGGGGGGGGGGGGGGGGGTCAGTAACTGTCTGTGGGATGGGTGGATGGCTGGTCAGTGAGATAGATGGGCCAGGTCAGAGACTGACTCCCCCAAAGCACCTGACACGGGCGTTACCATAACAAATACCCAGCAACTATGTATCCAGGGGCGGCGCCTCCTCAGCCCGGGGCCCACACAGGGTTGGATCTGGAGCAACCGTCGCCAACCTTTCAGACCTCACAGACCACTGATGTGGAGGACATGGGCCTGCAATCCTGGGGTCTATGGGTGTGACCAGGATCTCAGGTGGCTGCGGACTCCACTTGGTCCAACGCAGGCCCCCGGGGGGTCTTGGGGGGGATGGGGGGTGTCGGATCAGGGGACCCACCCTGTACCTGCTGGTGCCAGAAAGCCTGCCTTCCTTTGGCTCCACGGGGACAGGAAGGAGCGCACCGCGTGGCCTGAGGGGCAGGCAGCCGCCACCAGCCTGGGAGGGCGCTCGCCATGGAAATGAACGACTCCCGGTCACGAGTCACGGCACCCAGGGCCTGCACCCCCCTCCCCCGAGAGAAGAGAGGGCTCACCTTTTCAGGGGGGTACTGGAGGGCCGGGATCTTTTCCTCCAGGTGGTCCAGGCCTCGGCAGGCCAGCTCATTGGCGGCTGTGACTGGAAGCAAAGGGCCGAGGTGGGGTGCGCCCTCCCCGCACCGTGACAACCTCGTGGCGGCCTCTGTGCCAAGCAAGGCGCCTGGAGCCCTCAGACCCCCCCCCAGCCCCCCATCCCTGCTCCCTCCGGAGCATCACGGAGCCCGAGGGCCTCTGCCCCCTCCAGCCCCCGTCTGCCATGGCCCCTGGAGACCGGTCAGCTCCTGCCCTCCGTGTGGGCACTGGAGTCAGGTGGGCCTGCACTCCGCATCCGCAGTGCGTGGCTCTGGGCAAGTCACAGCCCGCCTGGCCCCAGCTCCTCACTGTCATGTGGATTAGCGGGGCCTGCCTGGCAGGGTGGTGGGGAGAAAGCGAGGGAAACCGTGTGAATCAGCAGCTGAGACCGGCTGGAGCAGAGGTGGGAGAGGGGGGCAGCAGGGCCTGGGGGCCTTGGTGGGGCCAGGGGCAATCATGGAGATGGTTTGTTGTTGTTGTTGCTTTTTAATCCTCACCCAAGGATATTTTCCCATTGATCTTTTAGGGAGAATGGAAGAGAGGGAAAGACAGAGAAACATCGATGCGAGAGAAACACATGGATTGGTTGCCTCCTGCATGCGCCCTGACCGGAATCGAACCCGGGACCCTTCGGTCCGCAGGCCGATGCTCTATCCGCTGAGCCACACCGGCCAGGGCTGGAGATGGGTTTTATTTGTACCCTTTCGTAGGCTCTTCCGCCAGGTATCTTATTTTTCTTTACAAAACTTTTCGTAGAGAGCCCAGGTGATGTGACCGCCTTCTGACTGGGCAAAATGAGACCAAGGGATTATCTGAGGAGCGTGTAGGGGGGAGGAGGCCGGGGCCTGGGGCCTCCTCACCCCTGTGCTCTCCTGCTTGCTGTGCAGACTCCTCAGACCCTGTGATTCTCTAATCAGGATGGTGGAAAGTTCTAGGCTTCCTGGTATTGCTGGGGTTTCCCTCAACCCCCACCCCCACCCCAACCCCCGCTCAGGGCTGGGCCTGGGAGGCAGGTTTCCATGGGGGCAGGACACTGATCAGGGGCAGGTCTGGGAAGGCGCAGGGAGGGGTGCCCTGCCCCTCCAGGGCCCTGGCCGGCAGCTCTCTGCTGCCCCCACGTGTCATGAGCTGGTACCACCAGCGGCTGACCCTGAGGGCTTCCCTGGCCCCCGCTCTCCACAGCCCTGGCAGGCCAGCCTGGTGCCCGCCACCCCTGCCTCTGTGCCGGGCTCTGCCGGTTCCTGTGGCTGCATCTGGAGGTGAAGTGGGTGTCTGACCTGCCACGGGGCCCACTCCCACCGCCGCCCACAGCTCTGCCCACGCCTCCTGCCAATTGCTTGGCCCATCACTGTGATCCTAGGAAAAGGCCAGCTGGGCATCTATGGACAAGAAGAGCAGTATCTATACCCAGCTCTGCATCTCCATAGCTCTGTCATCCATGTCTACAGGTGAGAAGGCTCTGCAGTGAGTCAGACACACATATAAGCAGCCAGAGCAGCCAGCTGGGAGACGATCAGACAGACGGACGGGCGGACACACAGACTGGCAGGCGGGCGGGCAGGGAGCACGCGTGAGGAGGCGGGCGGCCCACGTGCCACGGGGACTCACACTGGGTGGACAGCCTGCGGACCACGGGCTCCATGCTCCAGGCGGCCAGGCTGCTGGCGCCCTGCACGCCCTTCTCGTAGGCGTTGCACACCGAGGCCACCAGCGGGTGGGCCTCCTTGGTGCTGGTGTAGGTCTTCTGGACGCACTCGCAGGTGCCGCTCACCACGGGCAGCTGCAGCACCCGCTGCAGCACGTTCTCCTGCTCCTGGCGTGGGAGGAAGACAGGCCAAGGCGTGGGAGTCATCCTACCTCCCTCTCCTGCCCCCGGACCCCCCTAAGGCGGCCCCCGGGCCACAGAGCCCACGGGTGAGGCCGGCCTGGGTCCGGTGACCTAGCAGGAAGCCAGGTCTCAGTGGCCTCTGCACCGCCCACAGGGAAACAGGCCACAGCCCAGGCCCCCAGGCTCCAGCCCACCCACTGACACCGTCGGGCGCAGAGCTTCTGTCCATCTCAGCTTGGGGGCTTTATCTAAACACTAGAGGCCCGGTGCACGAAATTCGTGCACTCAGCAGGGGGTGAGAGGTCCCTCAGCCCGGCCTGCACCCTCTCGCAGTCTGGGAGCCCTTGGGGGCAGTCGGATATCCTTAGCGCTGCCGTGGAGGCGGGGAGAGGCTCCTGCCACTGCCGTTGCGCTCGCCAGCCATGCGCCGGCTCAGGGCTTTTGGCTGAGCCAAGCTCACCAGGGGCAGCTCCTGTGTTGCGCATCTGCCCCCTGGTGAGCATCATAGCAACTGGTCGTTCCGCCGTTTGGTCGGTTTGCATATTAGCCTTTTATTTGATAGGATTTCTCACCCTCGCTGGTTTGGCTCAGTGGATAGAGCAGACTGAAGGGTCCCGGGTTCGATTCCCGGTCAAGGGCACATGCCCAGATTACAGGCTCGATCCCCAGTGTGGGGCGTGCAGGAGGCAGCCGATCCATGATTCTCTCTCATCATTGATGTTTCTATCTCTCTCTCTCCCTCTCCTTTCCTCTCTGAAATAAATAAACATGTTTTTTTAAAAAAGGAAAAGAAGAAAGGTCCCCAGCTCTGACTCGCGTTGAATTTGCCACCGGTACATGGTTCTGCGGGGGAGGCGAGCCCCCAGCCGTGTCCGCGGGGAGGAGGCTGAGCTAGAGACCCGCCAAGGAGGTGTGTGTGTCCCCTAGACCCAGGCTACAGCATCTGAGCCTCCTGTCTTGCAGATGAGCTTGAAATCTGAACCAGAAAAACATTATGACTGTAAACAGCGAACATCTTCTTTAATGCTTTGGACAGAGTCCTTAGGGGGTCTTTTAGGCCAGTGGTCGGCAAACTCATTCGTCCACAGAGCCAAATATCAACAGGACAACGATTGAGATTTCTTTGGAGAGCCACATTTTTTAAACTTAAACTTCTTCTAACGCCACTTCTTCAAAATAGACTCGCCCAGGCCGTGGTATTTTGTGGAAGAGCCACACTCAAGGGGCCAAAGAGCCGCCTGTGGCTTGCGAGCCACAGTTTGCCGACCACGGTTTTAGGCAAAGCCAAGGAAGAGAGAGGTCCTGGGGGGAAAATACCACCCCCGCCCCCCACATTAGGATGGCTTCAGTGTGCACCTGTCCAGCTTGAGCCTCTGTGTGCTCTGCGATCAACACAGAACTGAACACGGCGATCCCCAGGGCAAAGGGTAATCCAAGCTAACTTAGGACAAGGTGAGTTTTGTGTGGCTTCATCATTTTTTTGTTTCAATATTTTTTAAAAATATATTTGTATTGATTTCAGAGAGGAAGGGAGAGGGAGAGAGAGATAGAAACATCAATGATGAGTAACTATCAATCATTGATCGGCTGCCTCCTGCATGTCCCACACTGGGGATCGAGTCCGCAACCCGGGCATGTGCCCTGACCGGGAATCAATCCGTAACCCACCCAGCCCCCAGGGCTCATAGGTCGGCGCTCAGTCACTGAGCCATGCTGGGTGGGCAGTTTCACTATTTGAACTGTGTGTAAATCAGAGTGGCTTGGCCAGGAGGTTCCCAGGTACATCCAAACATGTCAAACCATCCCAAATCATGTGGAAACCAGCTGGACACAGCCCTGGGCACGCGCCCCTCCCCTGTGCCCTGTGTGACAGCGGGGCGCCCCGGTCACAGACCACGGCAGGAACAACGCCTGGTTACACAGCGCAGCGGCCCCTACTGCAGGGACCTCCACCTGGGCGGACAGAGCGTGGGCCTCCGTGCCGGGGTTTAGAATACAGTAGTTCTGTCCGGCCGGTGTGGCTCAGTGGTTGAGCATCAGCCTATGAACCAGGAGGTCACGGTTCGATTCCCGTCCAAGGGCCCATGCGGGATCCCCAGTGTGGGGCGTGCAGGAGGCAGCCCATCCATGATTCTCTCTCATCACTGATGTTTCTATGTCTCTCTCCCTCTCCCTTCCTCTCTGAAATCAATTAAAATATTAAAAAAACAAAAGAAAGAATACAGCAGGTCCCTTCTCCTCTCCCTCCCAGCCGACATTTCTGTCCTTTTTCTCCAAAGTCCTTCGTTTTGAATGAGCATCTCCTCTACCCCCCGCACCACCCCCCCATCCTCTAACAGTCCTCTGCAGAATGAAGCCAGGGCAAGAAGAACTAAGACCTAACAGTCATTGAACGCCAATGTCCGCGGACCACTGGTGGTCTGTGAGGTCCGAAAGGTTGGTGACCGCTGCTCTAGACGCATCTTGCTCCACGTCCCCCTCGCCTCCCCTCGCAGCTCCTTCCTCGGCCCGGGGTCCACCCCACCGCATGCACCCAGGATACTTACAGGGCAGTCTCCGTCCATCAAGGTGGGGCTCTTGTTCACGGCCATCGTAGCTCTTCACGCTGCAAAGCAGATGGCCCCGGTGCGTCAGCAAACCCTCAGCTGCAGACGCACAGGGTCAGTCCCTCCCTCTCGGGCCTCCAGCTGGGCCCAGGCTGCCTGGGAGCCGGGGTGCCCTGAACAGGAGGCACTAGGCTGGAGGGCGGATGACACAGACAAGCAGCCACTCCTGGGGGTCCCACCGGGATGAGGTGCCCACAGCCTGCTTGTCGAGACTGGTGTTTCTGCCTGGCTATGGTGGCTCAGTGGATTGAGTGTCGTCCCATGGACCAAGAGGTCCCGGGTTCGATTCCCAGTCAGGGCACATGCCCAGGTTGCAGGCTCGATCCGCAGGAGGGGGCTTGCAGGAGGCAGCCAATCCATGAGTCTCTTTCATTATTGATGTTTCTATCTCTCTCTCCCTCTTCCTTCCTCTCTAAAATCAATAAAAAATATATATATATATTTTTTAAAATATATTTTATTGATTTTTTACAGAGAGGAAGAGAGAGGGATAGAGAGTTAGAAACATCGATGATAGAGAAACATCAATCAGCTGCCTCTTGCACACCTCCTACTGGGGATGTGCCCGCAACCAAGGTACATGCCCTTAACCGGAATCGAACCTGGGACCTTTCAGTCCGCAGGCCGACGCTCTATCCACTGAGCCAAACCGGTTTCGGCAAAAATATATTTTTTAAAAAAAAAGAAAAAGATTGGTGTTTCTTACAAGGATGCGGGATAAGAAGTAAAAAAAATGAAGGTCACTTTAAGAGTTAAGAGGTTCTGCCCTGGCCAAGTGACTCGGTTGGTTGGGCATCACCCCATACATCCAAAGATTGCTGGTTCGATTCCTGGTCAGGGCACATGCCCGGGTTGCGGGCTCGATCCCCAGGAGGGGTGTGCAGGAGGCAGCCGATCGATGTTTCCCTCTCTCCCTCTAACATTAACAAAAACATATTTCTTAACAAAGGGAAAGTCTTGCACTCATTCTTTTTAAGAAGGCCTATCTGCCAGTCCTCCCCTCTGTACTCAGCCAGGCGAGAAAGTAGTCCCTCTTAAAACCAGCTACTTTCGACCGCGTCCTGGAAAAGCTAGCGGCCCCAGACTATCGAATCTACGCTCTTGGTCATTCACCCGGCAAATTCCCGGGAGACCCCGACCCTCCGCTTCTTACCCTGGACTCTCAGAGACCCACCAGGTAAGGCAGGTAAGGCAGGTATCCCGGGACCCCCACACTCACTCCGGCTGACTCCTCCTCTGTCCCAGAGCCCAGGCTGCAGTGTCTCCTCCGACAGAAACAATCCCGGTCGCTCCGAGGAGTCTTGGGCAATACCGCTGACACCTCCCAGCTAGAGGAGGGCAGAGACGAGAAAGCTTAGTCAGTCCGTTGCCATGGTTACTTGACCCCCGGGTCCCCCCCCCCCCGGGGAATACCCTAACTTCTGTACGATGTAGCCAACTAGGAGGGAGGTAGATGGCGGAGCTGCAGGGGACCCAGGCTCAGGGCAGTCATTATTCCAGAGCTTTCCATCAGTTCCGTAACAGGTTTCTGGCCCCCAGTTCTCAAAATCCGGTTTTTCCAGAAGGAAGGTGTGGGGGGTACGTGTCATTAAACGTGGGAGCTCTGAGATTCTATAACCTTTTGCTCCTCTTCCACAGAGGGTCCTGCAGGGCTGTTTTCAACTCATTTTCCAACCCCTTATTATTACTATCAGAGGGAATGTCTTTAAAAATTTGTATTGATTTCAGAGTGGAAGGGAGAGGATGAGAGAGATAGAAACAAAAATGATGAGAATCATGGATGGGCTGCCTCCTGCACATCCCCCACTGGGGATCGAGTCCGCAACCTGGGCATGAGCCCTTGACTGGAATCAAACCTGGAACCCTTCAGTCCGCAGGCCGACGCTCTACCCACTGAGCCAAACCAGCTAGGGCTCTCGGTGAGATAGGGAACCCAAGCTGGGGTGGACTCCCTGACAGTCCAGCCTTTGCAGGAGCAGCTTCAACCTCTGTCCATTCCTACATTTCAAGGAAATTTCTTTCTTTTTTAAAAATATATTTTATTGATTTTTTACAGAGAGGAAGGGAGAGGAATAGAGAGTTAGAAACATGGATGAGAGAGAAACATCGATCAGCTGCCTCCTGCACACCCCCTACTGGGGATGTGCCCGCAACCAAGGTATGTGCCCTTGACCGGAACCGAACCTGGGACCTTTCAGTCCGCAGACCGATGCTCTATCCACTGAGCCAAACCGGTTTCAGCTCAAGGATATTTCTTGAACTCCACCTGCTCTAAGATGCCACCACAACATGCCGAAAGAGAGCCACCTGGATTCGCCCATGATTCTGTCACTGATCAGCAACCAAGAACTATGGCCTCGCACCCCTGCCTTAGCCACGGGTCAGGCTGAGCCCGAGGCCCGGTTCCTGGCTGCAAATGATGCAGGGCTCTGGGGGGAGCTACGGTGTTCAGGCTGAGGAGGGCCTCTTAATGAAGACGGACGGGAGCAGGACAACAATGACTTCCCTGCTGTTGGTGGAACTGGATCTACTGCTGACTCTAGGTTGTGTGCTGTGGGCAGTGGAGAAGGAGGCGGAGGGTGGGGCCCGGCCTTCGTGGCTCAGGGAGCATCAACCTATGAACCAGGAGGTCACAGGTTTGTTTCCCTGTCATGGCACATGCCTGGGTTCCATCCCCAGTGAGGGGCGCGCAGGAGGCAGCCAATCGATGATTCTCTCTCATCATTGATGTTTCTCTCTCTCCCACCCTCTCTGAAATCAATAAAAATATTTAAAAAAAAGAGAGAGAGAGGCAGAGGGTGGGGGAAAACTGAGCTCTATGATAGGTCCTTATTATCCAGTCTGTACCTGTGAGACAATAAAGCAGGAACTGGGAGGTAAAGAAAGGGAGAGTCCAATGGGGAGTCGTATCTGATACGTTCACTACTTATCTGATACGTTCACTACTTATGGGTCCGACCCAGACTTCAAGAACGAAATGGATAAGGGGGGGGGCGGGGGGGAGAGGGGGAGTGTCTAAGGCATGCCCTCTGCCCTCGGGCGGGCTCAGGACGCATAGCCAGGGGCTGTGTCTGGAGAGCAAGCCGGCCAAAGGGCAGCTCAGCCCTCGGAGGAGTGGCTGTGGGCCAGAGGGAGGAGAGGGCGCTGGGCCCGCAGCGCTGCTGACATGGCTGGTGCTCTGGCCGAGCTGCTGGGGAGCCAGGATGTGGGGGAGAGGTGAGCGGGGTGAAAGGGCCAGGGGAGTCCCCTGGGAAGGGTCCGCGTTCCGGCAGCAGCTTCAAGGACACGGTTACCTTCCTCCCCCACCTCTGTCCGCCGGCCCCCCCCATGCCCACCACACACACCACCACACAGGCACAGGGACCTTGCCATCTGTGCACAGCGGGTCCCAGACTAGGCAAGGCACTCAGACGCTCATCCCTGGATGCATTTCTCGGGCAGTGGGTTCAGCGGGGAAGGTGCTGGCTTGTACATCTGTTAGGCGTGTCTTGCTTTTTGAATCACTCCTGCATGTGGAGGCTCGGCGGTGGGGGTGTTAGTTAAAAAGGTGCACAGGGAGGGAGTACCAGGGCACACACATTCTAGTTTTTCACAAATTCTAGAAGAGGCGCACCCCCCAGACTCCCCACCACCTACTCTAACTTGGCGAGGACAAAAGTACCACCATGAGCCCGGCTGGCGTGGCTCAGTGGTTGAGCACTGACCTATGAACTAGGAGGTCACGGTTCGATTCCCAGTCAGGGCACATGCCTGGGTTGGGGGCTCGATCCCCAGTGAGGGGCATTTCTCTCTCATCATTGATATTTCTTTTTTTTTTTTAATAGACTTTATTGATTTTTTACAGAGAGAAAGGGAGAGGGATAGTTAGAAACATCGATGGGAGAGAAACATCGATCAGCTGCCTCCTGCACACCCCCTACTGGGGATGTGCCCGAAACCAAGGTACATGTCCTTGACCGGAATCGAACCTGGGACCTTTCAGTCCGCAGGCTGACGCTCTATCCACTGAGCCAAATCGATTTCGGCGATCATTGATATTTCTTTCTATCTCCCTTTCCCTTCCTCTCTGAAATCAATAAAAAAAAATATTTGAAAAAGGAAAAAAAAAAGTACCAGCACGATACCACTGTAACGTGCCTCCAAGAGAAGCAAAACCCCACCTTCGGGCCGACAGAGGACCTCGCCTGGGTAGCAGCTGGATGAGAGCATCGTAGAGCCTCTAGCGACCCAGGTGTTCACGTCTAAGTCCCTCTTCATCCTCCTCCTCAGCGGGGGTTCCAGGCCAGAGCTCACGCCGCCCTGTGCAGACTCTGCTGAAGGTCATCTCGGGTCGCCTTCCTTGAAAAGCCTTCGCCATGCCCACAAAACACTCACAGATACAGAGTCAATTTTGTCTAGAAATTTAATTAGACATATTTAATCTATTACAGTAAAGGATCTGGACAAAGTATCAGGAGTTGTTTAAACATTTTATGTGCCCTGATCTAGCAGCTTTCATGTCTCTTAAAATTCCCAGAAGGTTTCTTCTCAAATCCTGAGTCTTGATCGCTTTAAAAATAAAGAGCCAAGGACTCGAGCCGACTTTCTAAGAAGCTCAATCACACGTTTGGGAAGCTCAGCTCTGTGGTCACACAAGGACCCGACACCCAGGATGGGAACACGAGTGAAGTGGCCTCTGCTCAACACTGAACATCTCCTTCCCTAATGCCTACGCTCCTTCCACCTCCCAACCCCCCCCCACACACACACAGAGTGTGACTGATCACAGAAAACTGCAACCCTCTGACATTCAGAGTATTTGTGACACTTAATTGCATAAATTTATGTGGAAATGCCCAAACTGTCATATGGCTTTAAATAAAACAATCTTGCTGACAAGTCTAAATATACAGGGAGCCCCCCCGCAAAATGTATATACACACTAACGGCTCAATTTTGAAAATAAGATGAATTTTAATAAACACGGCCTTTGTAATTATTCCAAGTGTGTGTATACATTTTTTTGGGGGGGGGGCACCCTATAATTTTAATTTTTGTAGAAAATAGAAACCACTGACCAACACAGATTCTCAGAAAGGCTTCTTGCACCGAATTCCGAGTCTCCCACTCGCCTCCACCAGACGGCAGTGAGCTATCACGGAGGCGGGGCAATGAATGATGCTGAGTCCCGGCTCCGGCTCTTGCACTCAGGACTGAGTGACCTTGGACTGGCAGTCAGAGGAATGAGGTTCTGGCCTTGGCTTTCTTTAAACCCCGTGTCCTCCTCTGTCACGGCTACCCCATGGCGACCTTCCACGTTCTTTTTGCCTCGAGTTCTTTCTAAGTGCTTGGTCACTGCACTACCTCGGACACAACTGATACCTTGGAGGTGCCCGATGCCTTTCTGATCCCACTTCCGGACAGAAGGACAGGAGTGCAGTGATGTCAGGGGGAGCGATTCCCGAGGCTGTAAGCCCAGCTCCCACCATCCCGCCTGGGCTCTGTGGGGGAAGGGGTCTCTGTTGGGTCTGAGGGCTGTAAGTCAGACCAGCCGTAGGTGAACAAAAGCAGTGAGGCAGCACAGCCCAAACACTGCTGTGTGTTAGCGTTCACTTATTAGTTTGGACCTTTAGAAGTTTGTTTTCTTTCCATGTTTATTCATTCAGCGAACACTAAGCTCCCACTATGTGCAGAAGAGAGGCTCAATGAATGTTAGACGGAGGGAAAATACTCAGAAATTCAGAAGTAATCGCAGCACTCCAAACAACATGTAAATCTTCATGCTCTCCCTCCTCCATCCTTGGCCCGACCTCTGCTCACGCACCAGGGCCCTGAATGCTCATGGGAACAAGTCGTTAAGCACAGACTGACCCAAGCCTGGTCCGTGCCCCACGCAAATGTCCATCCCCCCAGGAGGTGCGCGTCGTCAGCCTGGAGCCGCCTCAGTGGATCTTCAGCTTCAGGTGAGGCCAGGCCACTGTGATGATACCAGCCACCGAGGACACGAGCCCCCCAAGTCCAATGATGCCGGGGTTGGACTTATAGATGCCCAACTGGTCCAGAGGGTTCAGGATGTCACAGAGGTTCTTCACCGTGTCCAGGAGCAAGGGAGGGTGCTGTCGCAGCGATCGGAACAGGAGCAGGAGAAAGGACTGGAGCCATTCTGTTTCCTCATCGGCCACGCTGTGCCCCAGAGGATCCTGGGAGAGCGACTTGTCCCTCTTGGCCTTGTCCTGTGCAGCCCGTTCCATCTGCAGGGAGATTTCGTACAGATCCCTGAGCAGGCTCAGCAGGAGGGAATAGTAGTAGTAGCGTGCGGCCCACATTCGCCATTTCTCTTTGTTAATGCCGGAGGCGAGCCCTACGCTCCTCGCCCAGAGGACGGTGTCACAGATGAAGTAGACCACACGGTTCAGGTTGGCGAGTGTCAGGCAGAAGCGGGGCACCAGGTCCGTGGCGTGAATGCTCTGCTGAGTGGCCTGCACAGCGTGGACCACGTTGCCCAGCCTGAACCCTGCAAGAACCCACGGCAGCAAACGGTTATTTAACTGTGCGACAGGAAGGCAGGGCCCCGCACCAGGGAGAGGCCAGCGCCGGTCCTTGGCCACTGTCACTGAGGCTCTGTCCTTGCTCAGGAAAGGAGAAAGACTACACTTCACAGCAGGTCTCGGACACCTAACATGATCCCAGCCCTGGCCGGTTTGGCTCAGTGGATAGAGCATCGGCCTGCAGACCAAAGGGTTCCGAGTTCGATTCCGGTCAAGGGCATGTACCTCGGTTGTAGGCTCCTCCCCGGCCCGGGCCCTGGTCGGGGCTCATGCAGGAGGCAACCAATCGATGTGTTTCTCTCTGTCTTTCCCTCTCCCTTCTACTCTCCCTAAAAATCAATGGAAAAATATCCTCGGGTGAAGATTAACACAGATAGATAGATAGATAGATAGATAGATAGATAGATAGATAAAATAACCCGGGAAGGGACAGGCGGTGGCTCTTTGACTTCCCTGCCTCCGTTGCAGTGAATGCTCAGCACTGCCTTACAACACCGGGCACTCGAGGTCAGGCACGAGTGTGCACTGTCCATCTGCCCGGGACCAGCTTACACTTCTTTTTTTTTTTTAAATATATATTTATTTATTTTTTACAGAGAGGGATAGAGAGCTAGGAACATCGACGAGAGAGAAAAATCCATCAGCTGCCTCCTGCACATCCTACACTAGGAATTGAGCCCACAACCAAGGTACGTGCCCTGGACCAGAATCGAACCTGGGACCCTTCAGTCTGCAGGCCGACGCTCTATCCACTGAGCCAAACCGGTCAGGGCAGCTTACACTTCTTTACAAGGAAGGCTCTATGGTAACGTGAACTCCAGATGCAGCATCCTTGTGGAGAGTCTGATGCCCTTCATTTTATTTCCTTTCCACGCAAAAGATTGCTTTGAAAACAACACCATTATCAATTTGCCATTTCTCTGGCCCAACCCCCTTTGGCTCCTACTGTCAAGACAAAGTAAATAACTGGCTCAGTGGTTGAGTGTTGACCTATGCACCAGGAGGTCACAGTTCAGGGCATATGTCCGAGTTGCTGGCTTGATCCCCAGTAGGGGGCGTGCAGGAGGCAGCTGATCAATGATTCTCTTTCATCATTAATGTTTCTATCTCTCCTTCTCCTTTCCTCTCTGAATAAAAATATATTTTTTTAAAAAAAGAATTAAAAAAAAAAAAAGAAGTGGAAATGGTAGGATTTAGTGTATAGGACAACTAGTAATATTGCCATATATGACTCCGAGTGAATTAAATCAACCACTGCAAGACATGCCTTTATCTGAGCCTGTAATTCCATTAGTCAGAGATTTATCAATCAAATATTTATGCATGAGTCAAATACTCAGTATGTGTTACTGTTCTAAACACTATGGAGGGTAACCAAAGAAGTACTTTCCTTAAAGAACTGTATCTTAGACTCAGCAAATGCTCGGAAGTAGCTTCCCCGAGGAAACTTATAATCTCAGAAGAATGTTTGGTATTATCTTATCAAAGGGAACGCAGGACACAGAACTCAACGGATAATCCTGGGTTCCATTCGGCCTCTGGCACTAATGACTGAGTGACCTTGGGCAAGTCCTTTCTGGACTTCAGAGACAGGTGACCTGCAAAGGGCCTCTGAGCGCCACCATTCTGAAGAACCTGAGAACGTCCATCTTGCTCTTCCAAAGCCATCCAGAAAAGCTCACCCTGCCCTGCCCTTCCCGCTTGACAACATTAAGTCTTCTCTTGTCAAACCAGTTTTCTCACGGATCCTCCAACACAACTGTTTGCTCTTAAGAGTCTGAGTCTTCCCTGGAGGAAACCACCCCCAAGACGCTCTCTTTCCTCCTCTTGCTAGCCACGCCTCCAGCCCACCGCCTCAGAACGCCTTCCTTGTCCTCCACCAACGTATCTGGCACTAAATCTAATAGCGTTATTATACACCATGTGCTCTCAGATCTCCCACAAAGCTCGGCACTATGCCTCCAGGTCTGTGCTCACAAATAATTGCACAACATCTGATTTCCACATTTCCTCTAGGTCCCTGCTCACCTGCTGTAGCAACTCCTGGCTCTCCTCAGACAACTAGGAGTCGGGCACAGGACTGTTACTGGAAGGACAGGTTTCCCACTATGCCTTATTGGTCAAGTGAACTAAGTGAGCGTAAAACACTTGACTTCCCTTTGTGCCTTTAACGTGAAACCATGCCACCATTGGTCTAAGAAAATGTATCCGCCCCTAGCTGGTTTGGCTCAGTGGACAGAGCGTCGGCCTGTGGACTGGAGGGTCCCAGGTTCGATTCCAGTCAAGGACACATGCCCAGGTTGTGGGCTCGATTCTCAGTAGGAGGCGGGAAGGAGGCAGCCGATCAATGATTGTCTCTCATCATTGATGTTTCTATCTCTCTCTCCCTCTTCCTTCCTCTCTGAAATCAATATGTGTGTGTGTGTGTGTGTGTGTATAAAACGACTCTGTCCATTTCCTCTAGCAATCCCTCAGAGAAGAAGAGAGGCAGGGGCCCAGGATACAGCTATTCTGTTCTTCCAGAGAATACAAGGGCTCCCAGGAGGCCGGAGCTCATGTCGGGGACTGCCCAAACATGTGGTCATTCTAAGAACCAAAGGTGAACCAGCCCTAGCTGGTTTGATTCAGTGGATAGAGCGTTGGCCTGCGGACTGATGGGTTCTGGGTTCGATTCCGGTCAAGAGCACATGCCCGGGTTGTGGGCTCGATCCCCCTCGCCAGTAGGGGGTGTGCAGGAGGCAGGTTCTCTCTCATCATTGATGTGTTTGTGTGTCTCTCTCTCCCTCTCTCTCTCCCCCTCTCCCTTCCTCTCTGAAATCAATAAAAATATATCTGAAAAATAAATAAATAAAGGTGAGCTAACATGGTGTGTGTGCCACGGGTTGTGACTGACCGGAAAGATGTGGAGCAGCACCCACTGGGAGCACTGCAGGTGTTTGTGAATGGTCTGAGGCAGCAAAACAGTCCCCTTGTGGGGCCTGTCATTCCATGAGGGCAGACTGACTGGCTGGCTTCATCAGCGAACCTGACTAGAAAGGAATGTTCTAGAAAGTGTTGTGTGAATTACAGAGCCCGAGGATCCAAACCAGGGCCCACTGGCCCTTGGGAAACAGGGTACTTACATTTGCGGCCAGTGCTCACACTAGACTCCAGTTTCTTGAGCTTCATTACCACCTTCTCTTTGTCAGCTTTAGGCTCTAACAAATACCTAAGCAACATGCATGTGTACTGAGTGGCTCTGAAACGGAAAAATAAAAATAAAAATAAAAATGAGGAGGAGGATTGACAAACCAAATGAAACTGGATCCATGAAGTAAGGGAAGGAGGAACATGTCTGGCTAGAGGCAAAGCTTCCAAGACAATTTCTCACGCAAGCAGCTCTCCCAAGAGCAGGATTCTGCAACAGGCACTGCACGGGGCCAAAGGGGAGGACGCACGATGGAAATGCAACTCAAAGGTGATGCAGGAGATCTCGCGATGACACAGAGAGCAGCCCCTCCGAGGGCCTTTTGCTGGCACGGCGGTAAACTGCACAGAAGCCTCCCTCATGCTAAGTCTGCAAAGACCCACCATCGTTATTTTCTCAAGTGCAGAATGGTTCTGCAGATTTCTAAAGGGAACTTTTTGCCACAGAGTTAACCAAGCACTTATGTGGCAGGAGTGGCTCAAACTAGAAGCCAATGAAAAGTCCACAGTGTGACTATCGTTTGATTTTTTTTTTTATGACGAGCAAATACACACCCATACATATCTAAGTTTAGATATGTCTTTCCAAACTAATTAGTATTGTATATAAAATACAGCCAGACCCCTGTTTAAGAATACCAAACGTTCAATGAAGTGATTATTGTCATGCCTACAAATAACAAAGCCTTACTAACAGAAATAAAGCACATGAGCAATTTTATGCCCCATAATGGAACATCCAAATGCCCTTGGCAGTCTATTTATACAGTACATGCCTGTTTCCCGCTGTCCTGTAACTGTATTTGAATCCCTTTGTGCTACAAATATTACACTACCTCTGGTCTAATAATTAAATCCATATGAGACAAATTAACCAGAGAAAATAATCAAATTTAACTGCATGTGTTCCCATGGGAACCCCACGTACATGAGGGGTTCAGACACAGAAAGGGAAACTGAGGTATCCGACATTCTGAGCTAAGGATGAGGTAAGGCGCCTTGGAGCTTGAGGGAAGGAAGGTCATTCGAAGGACAATAAGATGCACAGGTGTTCAATAATTAGAAGTTTGCTTTGCCCTACAGATATGTCATAAAAAGTTATTTCTGGTGACAACTCTTATTATGGGCAAGGCCCCTAATTTATGAATTCTTCTAGGTAGTTAAGGGGGTGGGGCAGAAATTTTTCTTGAGCCTGAGGGGGTCTCGGTTGCCTTTAGCTCAAAATAATCCACTATCACAGAGGAACATCTTGGGGTGACTCATTCTGAACCCCTACACTCTCAATTATAATGTAACACGTTGCCCTAGGCAGTTTGGCTCAGTGGATAGAGTGTCAGCCTGTGGACTGAAGGGTCCCGGGTTTGATACTGGCCAGGGCTCATGCCCAGGTTGCCGGCTTAATCCCCAGTAGAGGGTGTGCAGCAGGCAGCCGATCAATGATTCTCTCATTATTGATGTCTCTCCCTCTCCTTTCCTCTCTGGAATCAATAAAAATATATTTTAAAAATAAAAAGAAGATGTAGCACGTTTTCCAAAGTGATGAAATATAAAATAACCTCACACTCACACACACATACATACACACACACACACACACACACACACACGCCCCTTAGTATGCTTCATGGCTAGAGGGCTCAAGCTGTTCACATTCTCAGATTTGGTCAAGTAACAGGAATGCGTCCAAAAACAAGGCATTCTTTTATGAACGCCAGTTTGTTCTTAGAAGCTGGAGTTGACCAAGAGGATTGGGAAATGAATAGGAGAGATTTCAGACCTTGCTGAGTAAGTATATCCTAAGCGATTATTTCATTAGCCAGCCTCACTGATGACCCTCTGGGGGGTACAGTCTCAGCCCGCTGACTGCAGGCTTCCATCTGCACGAAGCTTGTACACAATGCAACCATTCTTCAAATCTCCCCAATTCATGAGGAAGGTGGTTTGGCGTGGTGGGTAGAGAGGTGGGCACTGGAGTCAACTGTGAAAGTTGCAATCTCTCAGCTCTGCCGCTTAAACCTGCTTGTTTCTCCCTCTGGGAAACCGGGATGGTTAGAGCAGCCGGCTCCTGGGGCTGTGATGGGGGTCCATGAGCCGTGACCCATTCTGGACAATAAGTCTCCTTACCGGGGCCATGCTCACTGGCCTGCTGGTGTCAGTACTTTACCCCCGAAAGAGAGGAAAAGCTGTTCAATCAAACTGCAGCCGTAACTAGTTTTTGTTTTCTTTTAAAATAAATGCACAAGAATCAAAAGAATTCCTAAAAGTACATCAGGAGCTGCCGGACCCGCGTGGCTCAGTGGTTGAGCTGGGACCTATGAACCTGGAGGTCACGGTTCGATTCCCGGTCAAGGGCACATGCCCGGGTTGTGGGCTCGATCCCGGTGTGGGTCATGCAGGAGGCAGCCGCTCCATGATTCCCTCTCATCATTGATGTTTCTCTCTCTCTCCCCCTCTCCCTTCCTCCCTGAAATCAATGAAAATAAATAAGTAAATAAAATAAAAACACCAGGAGCTCATTGAATGCTCCAGGCAGCACAGCGTGCGCCTCCGAGGGGCGGGGAGTCCCTTCCAGGCTCGGGCGCCGCGATCGGTTCCCAGTTCCCAGGACGGTCCGCCGCGGCGGACGGGACCGCACGGAAGGCGGAGGAGGTAACTCAGGTTCCCGTCTCCCCAGGTGCCTTCGTGCGCGGTGTGAGGCCACCCCAAGGGCTCGGCTCCCTGGCCACAAAAGTCACCCCAACGTTTCTTTAAAAACCAATGCTCGCGGCAGGCGGGGCGGAGAACCGTGTCCCCAGGCTGGGAGAAGGGGGCGCGCCGACCGGCGTGACAGGCGCGGGCTCGCGGCCCCGCCCCGCCGGGTTCGGGGTGACAGGCTGGACCCCAGCCCCCCCCTACCCCCCCCCCCCCGAGCCGGCGGCCTGCCCTCCTTCCCGGGGTGCGGGTCGGCGGAGAGGGCGGAGGGGGCGGAGGCGGCCGGCACCTGCCTCACCTGAAGAGCCGGTCGCGGCCCTGGGTCTGGTTGGTGAAGCGGGTGAAGGCCTCCATGGCGCCGGCCACCGGCCACCGGGAGCCTGACCCGGCCGCGAGTCCTCAGGGCGCCCCGGGTCCCGCGGGAGGTCGGCCTCGGACGCCGGAGGGGCAGAGTCTCTCCGCCAGCGGGGCGGGCAGGCGGGGCGGGCGTCGCGAAGCGCGACTTCTCGGGCTTCCGGTCGGGACCGGAAGTTGTGGTTACTAAGGCGACGCCAAGCCGCCGGCCAGGTGAGTGAAACCCCCGCTTCCGCTCTGCGGTGCGAGCGCTTCCCACGTGCCCTTGGGCTCCCTCCACGTCCCGGATCTCCTCGAGGGGCTCCAAGGGGTCCGTCTCCTGGTCTCAGGCAATTCCCGGGCCCCCAGGAACCCCAGGTAGGATCCGAATGGAGGTTCCCCTGAGCTTCCGCTTGGGGACTGCAAGGCTCAACATTCCCAGACCTGTGCCTGGGTGTCCCTGGAGCCACACCAGCTCCAGCTCTGCGGGAGCACAGGGTTGGAGCAGAGATAAGCCGATTGGAGGAGAGTATCCCTAGCAGGAGGGCCGGGTCCAGTGGGAGAATTTTCTGTTAGGATTACTGAATGACGATTGCTACTTGAGGAAATCCTTAAATGGTTACCACCAACAAAGTGGGGGCAAAAATAGATTACAATGAACGGTCCTCCTGTGGGGCTTGAAGACATGGAACCCCATCCATTCCGTAGCAATTTTTAAATTTTTGATTGATTGATTGATTGATCTTAGAGAAAGAGAAGGAGGGAGAGAGAAACATGGACCTGTTGTTCCACCCATATATGCATTTACTGGTTGACTCCTGTATGTGCGCTGATCAGGGATCAAACCCACAACCTTGGAGTATCTGGATGACGCTCTAACGGTTAGTCTAACCAACTGTGCTACCTGGCCAGGGCCACAGCAGCAATTTTATAAAATGCCTGCCCCCCCTATAATTACAAGTTAAGGTCGCCTATTTTTTAAATTTTTAGTCCCTTGTTCAGACCTACCCCTAACACTTGCAGGCCCTGGGGGTAGCAGTACAAATAGAGACCCACATACCATACATTTAAATATTTAAAAGTTTTAAATCAAAGTAACACATTGTTAAATATGTTCTATTCTCTTCTACCTTGACAAATATCTATATACACTGAGTGGCCAGATTATTATGATCTCTGAACGCATAATAATCTGGCCACTCAGTGTGTATCCTATATAATAAAAGGCTAATATGCAAATTGTCCCCTCGACCAGGAGTTCGACCAGCAGGCAGGCCGACCAACCGCCCATGTCCCCTCCCCCTGGCCAGACCCTACCCATGCACGAATTCATGCACCGGGGCTCTAATGTGTGTGTGTGTGTGTATACACACACACACACACACACACATACACACACACACCCCGAGTGGCCAGATTATTATGCGTTCAGTGTACATAAAAGCCTAAGCGACCGAACGCCCAAATGACCAGTTTTCCGGTCGCTATGATGTGCACTGACCACCAGGGGGCAGATGCTCAACACACAGGATTGGGGTCCCTCCTGTCTTGATCGGACCTGTGGGGATCGGGCCGAAACCAACTCTCCGACATCCCCCGAGGGGTCCCGGGTTGCGAGAGGGCACAGGCCAGGCCGAGTGACTCCTCTGGGGCACGAATCCGTGCACCGGGCCTCTAGTACTTTCATAATGATCAAGAAGTCATCTCACGTTCAGAATTCTTGGGCTCTTTGGAATACCTGGAAACACAGCCAGAATATTGTACTCCGGGGAGAGCCGGCCCCAGTCCCTTCCCACCACTTCTCTTCCCGTTTCTGGCTCCCACCCACATCACCGAGAGGGGCCTTGCGTACCGTGTGTGGATACTCCAAGCCACATCCAAGTCCTGCCCATACCCCTTCGATCAGCCATGCCTTGGTTGGTCGCCTTTCAGGTCTAGGGGTGCACACATTAGCAGCTGGGGGAGAAAAGCCAGGAAGAGACTCTTGCAGGTACCATTTGGGCAGTAAATTTCAGGGGTATAGGTGCCCTGAACATGGTCTAGACTCCAGAAGGAGGCATCTGGACTTTGGGGTGGTGTATCCCCTTGGCCCCACAAATTTACTCCTCCTTGCACAGACAAGTGCCTGGAAGAGCCAGAAGTATTCAAGTTCATATCCCAGGGCAGGGCATTCCTGCAAGAAAAAGAGAATTTGCAGAATGCTGGCCAGGTACCCACCACTTAAGCTCTGGGCCTCAGGTATTAGGTTACTGAGGGACACAATAGCTAAGCACAACACAAGTTGGACAGCAGCTATTGGAAGTGCTTGGAATGCCTCTGGTCGGAGGGGAGGGGAGGAAAGGTAAAAGTCAGGGCTCAGTATCCAGCTGGCTGGAGCACGGCCATTTGCAGAGATGGAAGAACCAGGAGAAGACATGAGTGGAGGGGTTGGGGGGAGGGTATGGAGAAGGTGAATTCTCTTTGGGATAGAAAGACAGCCTGTCCTTTATCAGGTGAAGAAAGGCAACACGGTTTCCAGATGCCTGTTTCCACCCTAGCACACCTCATCTTTGGCTGGCCCGTCCTGCTGATGTCCTTACTAACGTGAAGAGCGTATCTGAGTAATGTGATAACCATCCCGTAAAAGCATGGAAAGTGCCAGCCTCTAGAATAAATAGTCCCCATGGACTGTTGTGCTTGTGCTAGAGATGATATACTGTTTGAACTTCACCATTTATTTTTAAATATATATATATATTTGAAAATGTATTTTTATTTATTTTAGAGAGGGACAGAGAGATAGAAACATCAGTGATGAGAGAATCATTGATCGGCTGCCTCCTGCACGCCCCCCACTGGGAATCAAGCCCACAACCTAGGCATGTGCCCTTGACCGGAATCAAACCTGGGACCCTTCAGTCTGCAGGCTGACACTCTATCCACTGAGCCAAACCAGCTAGGGGTGAATATATTTTTATTGATTTCAGAGGGGAAGGAAGAGGGAGAGACATATCAATGATGAGAGAGAATCATGGATCGGCTGCCTCCTGCACGCCCCCCACTGGGGATCGAGCCCACAACCCGGGCATGTGCTCTTGCCCCACATGCCCGGAATCGAACCTGGGACCCTTCAGTCCGCAGGCAGATGCTCTATCCCCTGAGCTAACCCGGCTAGGTCTGAACTTCCCTATTTTTCTCTGATGTCTTTATTTCCTTCCTTCGTCAGCTCCTCAGTTTCAGAGCCGTTCCCGGCGCCGCCTTCTGTGATGTCATCCCCCGACGGGAGCCGCGCCCAGAAGATGCGGCTGCCTTTGTTTACACAGAAGGGGCAGCTGGAGGTGCCCACCCCGTCGGAGAAGGACTGGTCCAAGGATGACGAGGAGGGCTACGTCTTCAAGGACCCACACCAGGGGCTGGATTCCCTGCCGCAGCCGTACCGAATGATCAACAAGCTGGTGAACCTGCTGTTCGACCGGGCGTGGGAAATTATTGAGGAGAGGGACTCGCTGAGGGAAGTGGAGCTCAGCCGGATCCGGCCGACCCTCTACCCTCCAGTTTTGGAAAGCAAGGTACGGAGACGCTGACCAGGGTCCCTGTTTCTCGGCTGAGTTGTTAGTAAATGAAAACACGGCCCGGCTGGGGTGGCTCAGTGGTTGAGCGTTGACCTAGGAACCAGGAGGTCTCGGTTTGATTCCCGGTCAGGGCACATGCCCGGGTTGTGGGCTTGATCCCCGGTGTGGGGCGTGCAGGAGGCAGCCGATGCCTGATTCTCTCTCTCTCTCCCCGTCTCTATATCCTATATAATAAAGAGCTGATATGCTAATTAGACCAAACAGCAGAACGACCATCCGAACGACCTCCAGGACAAAGCCAGGGCTGCGAGGGCCTACCCTTTGCACAAATTTCGTGCACTGGGCCTCTAGTAAATAATAAATGAAAACACCTCATCCAGGGAAGGATTTCCTACCAGGAACCTTCATTCAATAAGACAGCTGCATTTTTTTTAAAGATTCTAGGCATGCTGGTGTTGCCTGGAATGGATTTGGTCCTTGTCTGTGGAAATGGGTATGCTGGCTAATCGAGGATGACACCGAAGGTCTTTTATGTTCAGCCACTGTTACTTTGATATCTTTCTTTTTTTTTTTTAATTATATTTTATTTTTTACAGAGAGGAAGGGAGAGGGGTAGAGAGTTAGAAACATTGATGAGAGAGAAACATCCATCAGCTGCCTCCTGCACACTCCCTACTGGGGATGTGCCCGCAACCAAGGTACATGCCCTTGACTGGAATCGAACCTGGAACCCTTGAGTCTGCAGGCCGACGCTCTAGCCACTGAGCCAAACAGGTTAGGGCTCCACAGTGTTTTTTTTTATTTTGTTTTAAAATAGATTTTTATTGATTTCAGAGAGGAAGGAAGAAGGAGAGATAGAAACATCAATGATGAGAGAGAATCGTTGATCGGCTGCCTCCTACACACCCCAAACTGGGGATCGAGCCCGCTACCCGGGCATGTGCCCTGGCTGGGAATCGAACTGTGACCTCTTGGTTCATAGGTCGACGCTCAAACCACTGAGCCACACCGATTGGGCCACAATGTCATAGATGAATGTGGTACAGGGGATGTGACCACGCTTAGTGTAGTGACTAAATGTTTACTCTCCACTTCCTTGTTTTCTCTGGTCCCGCTCCCCTAAAAGTGGAATGCTATGACTTCCTTTTATTTCCCTTTTTTTTTTGTTTTGTTAATCGTCACCCAAAGATATTTTTTCTATTGATTTTTAGGGGAGAGTGGAAGAGAGAGGGAAAGACAGAGAGAAACATCCATGTGAGAGAAACACATCGATTGGTTGCCTCCTGCCCTAGCCCCGACCAGGGCCTGGGCCAGGGAGGATCCTGTAACTGAGGTACGTGCCCTTGACCGGAATCGGACCCTTTGGTCTGCAGGCCGATGCTCTATCCATTGAGCCACACCGGCTAGGGCGGCTGTGACTTCTTGATACGTGGGCAAAATATGGAAATGAGCCCTGTGTTTGGGGATGATGTTATATCCAGGAAGGGCCTACATCCCTCTTTGAAATGTCAACTTACGTTGCTTGCAGAAAGTG
The DNA here is from genome assembly GCF_951640355.1 of Cnephaeus nilssonii. Taxonomy (NCBI): domain Eukaryota; kingdom Metazoa; phylum Chordata; class Mammalia; order Chiroptera; family Vespertilionidae; genus Cnephaeus; species Cnephaeus nilssonii. The sequence continues at coordinate 8,166,925 of NC_137095.1, read as the reverse complement.
ACAGCTGAAAAATCATTCTTTTTTTTTTTTCTTTCTCTTTGTTCTTTGTTTTCCCAGCTCAGCAAAAGGCCAAGATGCATAGCGGTTTCCCAAGACTATGTGTTTATTGCAGGAGCCAAAGGCTTCTCCATCTATAATCTGCACGATGCTAGACAAATCTATGTTTACGAGAAATTTAAGGTTGAGGTCATGTCCATCTGGGCCACAGATTTGGGGAACGAAACGCTTATGGCTCCTGTGGATGAAACGGGTACTTGTTCTTCATCTTCCTTTAGCCTCATTTATGTGCACCTGTAGACCAAGCATGTCAAACTCAAAGGCTAACACGGGCCCAATAAACAAGGTTTAAATTTATGTGGGCCACAAAAAAACAAAAGCTTCCATTCTCATAGAAACGTAGGTTTATTTAGAAAAGTATCGTATTAAAAAAAAGCACAGGAGCCACGATAAAATTCATGTTTTCTTCCTAACACTTGGCATCTCCTCTCTGCTACTATCTTTCCTACTTTGGAGGAAATCTTGTTCGCAGTGATTATGTTCAAAACTGACCCACGGTGAATGTCAGTAATTCTGGATCTGACAGGAGACTTATTTCCTTTCATAATCCTATGTAATAAAAGCCTAATATGCAAATCGACCAAATGGCAGAATGACCGGTGGAACGACCAGTTGCTATGATGCACACTGACCACCAGGGGGAAGATGCTCAACGCAGGAGCTTCCCCCAGCCCGCAGGCCCCAGGCCAGCCAAGGCAGGTGCCAGCGGGGGGGCCCCCAATCGCCCTGCTGTCAGCCCACAGATCAGCCCTGATCGCCGGCCAGGCCTAGGGAACCTACCCGTGCATGGATTTCGTGCACCAGGCCTCTAGTTGTACCGGAAAATAACTACTCACACTGTTTTGTTGGCTGGGCCGCAAAAATATTCGTTGTGGGCCGCCTGTGGCCCGTGGGCCGCGAGTTTGACATGCTTACCGTAGACCATTGTTCATTTCCTTCCCAGGGGTGGGCGGGGCCAGACATTGGCAAGTTCTCCCTGGTCATGTACGGTGTGCCAGGCACTCTCCCAACATTTCACATACTGGCCCTTTAACCCTCAGCACAGCCCTAGGAGGTAAGTATACTTTTCAGAGGAGGCAACCGAGGAGGCGCGGAGGTTAAATAACTTACTGAGGTGACACAGGAAGTAAAAGGCGCTGGCGGGATTCGAACCAGGCAGGAGGCCCCAGAGTCCACACCCCGTGGGCACTCAGCAATCCTGCCGCTCACAGAAACCAGGGCTGGCTTTCCCCTTCAGCCCGAGGACGAGCCAGGCCCTGACGGGGACTACGGTATAGAGAGCTGTAGACGGGGTCCTGGGGCCCCGTCTCTGCAGGATGGCCGGGCCTGATGGACAGGTCAGGAAGGGCGCACGGTAGGAGTCTGCAGAAGCCGGACAAGAAGCAGAGGGACGAGAAAGGACCATTGTGTCCACTGAGGGGAGAAATGATGGCCTGGACCAGGGCAGGGGCTGTTCACGTGGTAAGGAAAACTGCCCTGTGGTTACATAAGAAGCTAACACTAGGGGAAGTGAGGTGAGGGACATCAGAGAATTCTTGGTTCTATTTTTGCAAGTTTTCTTGAAATCTAATATTAGTTCAAAATAAAAAGCTTTAAAAAAAAGGAAGCCCTGGCCGGTTTGGCTCAGTGGCTAGAGCGTCGGCCTGTGGACCGAAGGGCCCCGGGTTCGATTCCGGTCAAGGGCAGGAACCTCGGTTGCAGGCTCCTCCCCGGCCCAGGCCCTGGTCAGGGCTCATGCAGGAGGCAAGCCATTGACGTGTTTCTCTCACATCGATGTTTCTCTCTGTCTTTCCTTCTCCCTTCCACTCTCTCTAAGAATCAATGGCAAATATCCTCGGTTGAGGATTTAAAAAAAAAAAGGAAGATGTGATGGGGAAACTTGGTGAGTGATGGAGTATGTGTATGGGGCAGGGAGGTCAGTCAGTGAGGGGGAGGGAAGAAAAGGACTCTCTTCCGCCTTAGATCACGGCTCGATGCTGAGGCCGCCGTTAGAGAACAGGGCTGCAGGGGGCGGTGCGTTCCATCTGCACGTGCCCAGCTTTGGTCTGACCACGCTGTATCTGGTCTGGTTCACGAGTGTGTGACCCTCAGTGTGAGAAGCCTGAGGGCAGGGGCTGCCTGGCTCGTGCCCAGCAACGTCCCTGGTCGGAGAGCAGGTACCCCAGGGCTGTGTGCTGGGCTCACTTAGACCTCCACCCTCTGGGCTGGCTGCCTTTGCGAGGTCTGTGTTACAGGTGGAGGGGTGGTTTCTGAGTGTCTGGGGGGCACCTTAAGAAAGAGGCGAGCCCTAACCGGTTTGGCTCCGTGGATAGAGTGTCGACCTGCGGACTGAAGGGTCCCAGGTTCGATTCCGGTCAAGGGCACGTACCTTGGTTGCGGGCACATCCCCAGTGGGGGGTGTGCAGGAGGCAGCTGATCGATGTTTCTCTCTCATCGATGTTTCTAACTCTCTGTCCCTCTCCCTTCCTCTCTGTAAAAAAGTCAATAAAATATATTTTTTTAAAAAGAAAGAGGCGAGAAGTCATGGGGGATGTGGATCCTCTACTGGAGGGAGCCCGCAGGTTACACAATAATTGGAATGACACAGATTTCTTATGAAATCAACAAAATCAACTGCCTGAGGAGCTTGTTGGGGCTTGACAGGTGAGGCACATAGAAGAGTGAGATATGACCTTTCCCTCAAAGAACCTATGACCTCGCTAGAGGAATAAAACACAAGCCTGGCCGGTGTGGCTCAGTGGTTGAGCATTGACCTATGAACCAGGAGGTCACGGTTCCATTCCCGGTCGGGGCACAGGCCCGGGTTGCAGGCTCGATCCCCAGTGTGGGGCCTGCAGAAGGCAACTGATCAATGATTCTCTCTCACCATTGCTGTTTCTATCTCTCCCTCTCCCTTCCTCTCTGAAATCAGTAAAAATATATTCAAAACAAAACAAAACAAAAACACACCCAAGGACACAGGTGGATACCACGTGAGGCAGTATGGGATGATGACTAACACGGGGGACAGGAGTCAAGGAGAGGGGGCCGGTGTGGCCAGAGGGCCCATGGAGGCCCCTAGGAGAAGAGGGTGGGGCTGGGGTGGGCGGGTGCCGGGCGGCGGAAGGCAGGGAGACCCAGGTCCTCACAGCGGTGGAGGGCGGGTAGGAGGCCCCAGCGTGCACGAGCTGCCGATGCCACTCTCAGAAAGTTCGAGAGAAAGTTCCAGGTCTCTTCGGGCTCACTCGTCCGTCTTACACGCTCACCCATTTTTCCCTTTCAGGTGTCGTCAGACTGTTTTATCTCTGTAAGGACGGTCTTTTCTTCATCAAAACCATCAATGAGGTGGTAAGTTCCTAGGACTGGGCTTCACACTGTAGCAAATCAAGTTCACTTTTAAGATGGAGGTGAGGCCCTGGCCAAGTAGCTCAGTGGGTTAGCCCCGTGGTCGGCAAACTGCGGCTCGCAAGCCACATGCGGCTCTTTGGCCCCTTGAGCGTGGCTCTTCCACAAAATACCACGGCCTGGGTGAGTCTATTTTGAAGAAGTGGCGTTAGAAGAAGTTTAAGTTTAAAAAATGTGGCTCTCCAAAGAAATTTCAATCGTTGTCCTGTTGATATTTGGCTCTGTGGACTCATGAGTTTGCCAACCACTGGGTTAGAGCGTCGGGCAATACACCAAAGTTGAGGGTGCGGTCCCCCCGCCACCCCCTACCCCGGTCAGGGCACCTACAAGGATCAACCAAAGAATGCATACATAAGTGGGACAAAAGCGATGTTGCGTTCTCCTTTCCTCTCCAAGGTATCCAAGGAGCTGGATACCTTGGACTTACTTACCACATGGTTGAGAGAAGAGAATTACGAAGGAACTCCGGTCCAGGTTGAGCACCAGCCCAACATATCTGATAACTCCTTCCGAGTCCCTAAAATTTCCCGACCGCCTCACATCCTGTTCCCTGGCCCATGCTGTTCCCTGTGCTTGGAGGACTCTCCCTGCCTCCCTCCCCACTGTGCGTGCCCCTTAAATGTCTCCCGTGCCTCCAGGCCAGCTCAAACGGCTTCTCTGACATATCTCCCTCCTCTGTGCCACCACCAGACAGACAGAATTTCCTTCACATTTCTCCCCCCTCATCCTCACTTGTTTACACGATGTACGCTCCCCGAGGGCAGGGGTGCATCCCTGGTTCCCACACACCACCCGCACGTGGCTGTAGGTTCTCAGAATGTGGGCTCTTTTTATTTTCTACATGAATGAATCCCAAAAAGAGACAGTATTGCTCAGGGCAGATTTCTAATTGCAGTTTATCTTGTAAAAAAATGTTACCGATGGGCCCCAGGACAAAGAAAGAATCCTATGTGATAAAAGCCCAATATGCTAAGTGTCCAGTCACCCGTTCAACCAATCAAAGCGTAATATGCTAATGATATACTAAGGCCGCTCAACTGCTCGCTGTGACGTACACTGACCACCAGGGGGCAGACAGTCGACCGGTCAACCAGTCGCTATGATGTGCACTGACCACCAGGGGGAAGAAGCTTGCTGCTGGGGTCCAGCCGATCAGGACTGAGCGAGACGGGGCCAGACACGCCCAATAAAAATATATTTTAAAAAAAAGAAAATAAAGAATCCACAGACAGACTGGGAAACATATCTGAGATACAGAGTTGAGCCGATCGCTCATCAATCGCATTCCTAGGCTTTGACCCAAGAGAAATAAAAACACGTGTCCGCAGAAAGGCATCTCTCCGTGCCCCACGCTTCGAAGGGTTTCTGTGAACGCGGGTGGGAACACGCTCACCCCCCACAGGCACCCTCTGTCAGCGGGCGGCCTCGCTCCAGCAGCCTCTCTCTCCGTTTCAGGACGACACCAGCAAGCAAACCGTCTGTGTGAGGATGGACATCTCTCACGGAGGGGACTTCGCAGCCTTCCTCATACAAGGCAAGACCAACCGGGGCCGTGAAGGAAGTCCAGATGTGCAGTCTCTTCTGGATAATCACCTTTCCCCTCGAGGAATGACAGAAAAAATGCAGGGACAGGGCAGAGTCCTCTTAGACCCTTCACTCAGCTTCCCCCGTAACCTGTCAAACTTAAGCCAATAACATGGGTATAATACTATTTTTTAAAGGTAATATTCTTTTGTAACATTGAATTGATTTTCCTTTTTTTTTAAATATATTTTTTAATTGATTTCAGAGAGGAAGGGAGAGGGAGGGAAATAGAAACATCAATGATGAGAGAGAGTCATTGACTGGCTGCCTCCTGCGTGCTCCCTACTAGGGATTGAGGCCGAAACCCGGGCACGTGTCCTTGACTGGAATTGAACCTGGGACCCTTCAGTCTGCGGGCCGAAGCTCTATCCACTGAGCCAAACCAGCTAGGGCTATAATACTATTTTTTTTAAATATTTTTTTATTGATTTCAGAGAGGAAAGGAGAGAGAGAGAGAGATAGAAACATCAATGATGAGAGAGAATCATTGATTGGCTGCCTCCTGCATGCCCTCCACTGGGGATCAAGCCTGCAACTTGGGCATGTGCCCTGATCGGGAATCGAACCATGACCTCCTGGTTCATAGGTAGATGCTCAACCACGGAGCCATACCGGCCAGGCAGTATAATACTGTTAACTACATATTCCCTCCCCCCGCACCTCCCCCCCAATTTCACCAGTTTTCCCACTAATCTATTTTTTTTGCTCTGAGGTTCAAGCAGGATACCACATTGCATCTAGTCTCCTGTCTCCGTGGTCTACTCCTGACTGACAGTGTCTTGGTCTTCCTTGTTTTTCGTGACCTTGACATTTCTGAAGAGCACCAGTGAGATGTTTTGTGCAACGTCCCTCAATTTCATGGTCTGAATGTTTCCCGTGGTTCCCCTGGGGTTAAGGATTTGGGGGAAGATACGCAGAGGTGAAGGGCTTTTTTCACTGCCTCATACCAGGGCGTGTGTGACAGCAACGTGACTCTCTGCTGCTCATGTTAACCTTGACATTTAGTTAAAGTGGCATCTGCCAGGCTCCCCCCCCCTCCCCCCCGGGTTGAGCCACTGTGCTGCCCTGTCCAAACTCTGTTAGAAGCGGGTTACCAAGTCCAGACCACACTGAAGGGATCGGCTGCCCCCTGCACGCCCCCTACTGGGGATCGAGCCCACAACCTGGGCAAGTGCCCTGCCCGGAATCGAACCGTGACCTCCTGGTTCATAGGTTGACGCTCAACCTCTGAGCCACACGCAGGGCTGGGTCTCTACTGATATTCTTGCCTGGGTCTCTCCCATGTCAAGTGCTTGAGGAAGATGTGTATTTATAACGGTTTATGCATCAAAGGAGACCTTGATTCTGCAGCCGTTTCCTAGGGCGGCCCAAACAGTGCCACACTGGATGGCTTAAAGCAACAGATCACTATTTTCTCCCAGGAATGGAGAACAGAATGCTGAAGTCAAGGTGACCAGATGATCACCTTTTTGTTTGTTTTTTTGTTAATCCTCACCTGAGGATATCTTTCCATTAATTTTTTTATCTAGAGTGGAAGGGAGGAGAGACAGAAACATTGATGTGGGACAGACACATTGATTGGGTGCCTCCCGTATGCACCCTGACCAAGATCAGGGATGGAGCCTGCAACCGAGGTACGTGCCCTCGACCGGAATCGAACCCGGGACACCTTCAGTCCGCAGGCCTTCGCTCTATTCACTGAGCCAAACTGGCCAGGGCGACGAGCACTTTTCTAAGGAAACCGTTAGCCAGGATCCCATCCCACGAGAAAGCAGCCCCTCCCCAGATGGGCAGGTAGTCGGTACAGAAGCTGAGCACATTTCTGTGACAAGACAAAGTCCCACCACCCCCACAGGTTGTCACCTGCCCCAACATTGGTCAGAAGGATTCTCTTGAGGTGTCGCTCCCAATTCTAGCCCCCTCTCGGCCTAGCCCTGTCCGTTGCTGGTTCCATACGAGCCACCTCCCCCCCCCGCCGTCCCCCCAAGAGAGGAATCGCTGAGACACGATGTCAGTGGGGCTTACCATGTGCAAGCTGGAACACCTGGGGATGGGCCCAGCAGAGCCTGGTTGGAAACTCTTAGGGCTCACCCTTGCTGGTGTGCTCAGTGGTTAGAGCGTCGGCCTGTGGACGGAAGGGTCAGGGTTTGATTCCAGTCAAGGGCACATGCCCGGGTTGTGGGCTCGATCCCCAGTGTGGGGTGTGCAGGAGGCAGCCGATCCATGATTCTCTCTCATCATTGATGTTTCTCTCTCTCCCTCCCTCTCCCTTCCTCTCTGAAACCAATCAATCAACCAATAGAAGAAGCTGCTGGGGTGGTGCAGGCGCGGTGGCTTCGGGGGAGCGGCCCAGCTCTCCAGAGCGTGAGGACCCTGCTGTTCGGGGGTGTCTGCCGGGCTCCGTGTCAGGGGTTCTGAGGAGACAGGCCGTCCTCAGAGGACACGCGGCGCCTGCCTGCGGTTGCTCAACAAACAGCCCCTGGCTTTCCCAACGCAGGGGCTGGAGACACTTGGCTGGACGTGTACAAGTTGCCCAAGGAGTCTTGGACCAAGGAGGTGGAGCACCCCCAGCTGGCTGTGAACCCCAAGAAAAAAACCAAACAGCCCCAGATGGTAGGGAGCCTGCTTTGAACCGCTGCGTTTCTCCCTCCCCGGGCCCGACTTCCGGCATGACCCTCCGTGGAGTGTGGCGATGAATGGGGGCTGGGAGGGGGGCCAGGCACCCTGGCCATGTCTCCCAAACCGATTCGCTCTGGTTAAAACCAGACTGAACGGGCAGAGTGGCTGCGGGAGCAGGACTCTCAGTCCCTCCCGGGCCTGGGAGTCGCCTCTCCCCCAGGACTCCCCAGCATTTCTCGAGGGGGGGGGGGGCTTTCCTTCTGCCTCCCAGGCAACTCCTCTTCCCTTCGGGGCTGATGTAACCCTTTCATGCCTCGCACTCCCCTCGATTTCCCGGACTCTGGTATAAACAGCTTGTTTGTTCTCAGTATACAGAAATGCAGGTGTTTTTAAAAAAATGTATTTGTATTGATTTCAGAGAGGAAAGGAGAGGGAGAGAGACATCCATGATGAGAGAGAATCATTGATCGGCTGCCTCCTACACGCCCCACTCTGTGGATCCAGCCTGCAACCCCGGGCATGTGTCCTGACCGGGAATCGAACCATGACCTCCTGGTTCAGAGGTCGATGCTCAACCACTGAGCCACGCCGGCCAGGTATGGGTTTAAATCTACCAGTTTGCGCCCTTACTGGTTTGGCTCAGTGGATACAGCGTCGGCCTGAGGACTGAAGGGTCCCAGGCTCGATTCCAGTCAAGGGCATGTACCTTGTTTGCGGGCACATCCCCAGTAGGAGGTGTGCAGGAGGCAGCTGACTGATGTTTCTAACTCTCTATCCCTCTCTGTAAAAAATAAAATATATTAAAAATAAATAAATAAAGCTACCACTTTGCTATTTACTCTCTATTGTTCTGATTTTCTTCCTCTTGCCTCTTTGCCTGCCATCTTGGAATTATTCTGTTTTGTTTTGTTTTTTTCTCCTTTGTGGTCTTATTAGCTGTGCCTTTCCTTATTGTAGGATGTAAGCATCTGTTACCTGGGAGAGGTTAAGTTGAGTCTTCCAGTCCAGATAATGAAGATCAAGCCACCCAAACCAATTACAGGTCAGTCTGATTCAACTAATACTCTCCTTTGGCCATTGAGTCCGCTTTTTTTTTTTTTTTCTTTTGTTGCCTTTTCCCACCGTCCCCACCTTTTCTATTTATTGGCAGCAATATCTAAATTACAAGTACAGTTCTGAAGAGAAAATGTTCTTTAAGTGATAAACTCTGGGACCTAAAGACAAATGTTATAAATGTTACGGGGATACAGTTAACTAACAGAATGGGAGACCAGGAAAGAGAGAGGTCTCTCCTGGTAGGAATTCATTAAAAAAAATTTTTTTTAAAGGTGTTTTTTTTTTACATTGGTTTGTTTGAATCAGAATCCAAATATATTAATTGAGTTGTCATGTCTTTTATTTTTCTGTTTGTTTTTTAAATATATTTTTATTGATTTTAGAGAGGAAGGGAGAGGGAGAGAGATATAAACATCAATGATGAGAGAGAATCATTGATTGGCTGCCTCCTGCACGCCCCCTACTGGGGATGGACCCTGTAACCTGGGCATGTGCCCTTGGCCGGAATCGAATCTGGGACCCTTCCGTCCACAGGCCGACGCTCTAGCCACTGAGCCACACCGGCTAGTGCTGGAGTTCATTCATTGCTACACCCCGTGTTCGTTCACTCATCAGTACAGTCAGCAGTAGGTTCTGCCCATGGAAGCGAAACGATGTATAAGGAAACCAGTTAGAGCAGTGGTTGGCAAACTGCGGCTCTTTGGCCCCTTGAGTGTGGCTCTTCCACAAAATACCACGGCCTGGGCGAGTCTATTTTGAAGAAGTGGCGTTAGAAGAAGTTTAAGTTTAAAAAATGTGGCTCTCCAAAGAAATTTCAATCATTGTCCTGTTGATATTTGGCTCTGCTGACTAATGAGTTTGCCGACTCATTAGTCTGACGGCTTCTGGAACATTTCCCACCCAGGTTCCCCATTTAAAAGCCCCCTGGAAGTGTTTGCGAAGATAGAGGGCTGCTATGGGCTGGGCTCGGGCCAGAACCACATCATCAAGGACAGTCAGTGGGAGCAGCAGACCGCCATCTTCAATGCCACGTACAGGAAGTACCTGGATGGGGAGTGGGAGGAGGAGCCGCTCAGGTGAGCCCGCGCCGGCGCCCCGGACCCCCAGGGCTTCTCCCCAAGGGCCTGAATCCATCCGGGGCCTAAAAGCTTCTGGTTTGGGGCACCTTTCTGATCTGAGAACTCCAGCAGATCTTTTGAGAAGTCATATCTTTTTTTAATATATATACTGAGTGGCCAGATTATTATGATCTCTGAATGCATAATAATCTGGCCACTCAGTGTGTGTTTATATATGCGCATATATATATATATATATATATATATATATATATATATATATATGTATATATATATGGCCCGGTGCATGAATTCATGCATGGGTGGGGTCCGGCCAGGGAGGGGACATGGGCGGTTGGCCGGCCTGCCTGCTGGTCAAACTCCTGGTCAAGGGGACAATTTGCATATTAGCCTTTTATTATATAGGATATACACTGAGTGGCCAGATTATTATGCATTCAGAGACCATCATAACCTGGCCACTCAGTGTATATTTTTATTGATTTCAGAGAGAGAGGGAGCGGGAGAGATAGAAACATCAATGATGAGAGAGAATCATCCATTGATCGGCTGCCTCCTGCACGCCCCCTACTGGGGATCGAACCCACAACCCGGGCATGTGCCCTGACCGGGAATCGAACCGTGACCTCCTGGTTCATAGGTCGATGCTCAACCACTGAGCCACGCTGGCTGGGTGAGAAGTCATATCTTTTTGAGATTGTTTAACCAGGACAGAGGCTGAGAACATGGATTTCAAGAAGGAATAGATAGCTATGGAGATGACAAGCAGCTTTTTATATACTAGAGGCCCAGTGCATGATTGAATCATGCACGTGTAGGGTCCCCTACACGCTTTCGCTTTTCGTGGTGGACCTGGGTGCCTGTCCGCTGGTGCACCAGGCCTTTCAGAAGCCTCCGGCTCGGCTCGGCGGAGGCTTCTGAAAGGCCTGGTGCCGGAGCAGACAGGCACCCAGCTCCCACGCTTTTGATGGTCCGCGGCCGCTGAGGGGGGCTACCCTGCTGTTGAGAGGCGCAGGGGGCGGGACTCCCGCCCCCTGCGCCTCTCAACGGCTGCTGAGGGGGGCTGCCGCGGATACCTGGCTACCCTGCCGTTGAGAGGCGCAGCTGGGTGTCCACGGCAGGCCCCCTCAGCGGCCGCGGATCTGGCCGTTTAGAGGCACAGGGGGCGGGAGTCCTGCCCCCTGCGCCTCTCAACAGCAGGGTAGCCCCCCTCAGTGGCAGCGGATCCGTGCCTCTCAATGGCCGGATAGGCCACCCCGAGTCCTGCCCCCCAGCCTCCCGCCGCCCAATCGTGGGCGTAGCGGAGTGATGGTAATTTACATGTTACTCTATTATTAGATAGGATACCACATTAGGTGTGATACCAGCTCTTAGCATTTTGTCCTAGTTATCTAGACAACACGAAGATCCTAGATGTAGAACTGTAAGTCACTATGTTAACATCTGTCTCCATTTCCGGCGGGTCTTCCTAACTGTAGCGTAGTCATGAGTCACTGAGAAGGCACACCACTTTCCGACCCCGGTCAGCAGGCCCCCCACTCGCCCCATGTCCTGACGGTAAAAGCAGAGCCCCAGTCTTTGAAGTGTCTGCTGAGCTGGTTTCTGGAACTGGCAGGAACGTTCTTGCTTCCCAGGGAAGTGAATGCTCTCATCTTTTTAAAAATTATATACATATATTTTATAATTGATTTCAGAGAGGAAGGGAGAGGGAGGGAGAGATAGAAACATCAAGGATGACAAAGAATCACTGATCACCTGCCTCCTGCACGCTCCCTACTGAGGATCAAGCCCACAATCCCACATGTGCCCTGACCGGGAATCGAACCGTGACCTCCTGGTTCAGAGGTGGATGCTCACCCACTGGGCCACGCCGGCCGGGCATGAACGCTCTCACCTTGCCCTCACTGGGCCTTGAGTTTGCTCTGTCAGGACACAGCCCTAGGGCTAAGCCCCGAGGGCACCCAGCAGCACCCTGGGCCGGAATGAGTGAGGTCCGGGGGAGCGCTGCCTGGTGAGGCGTTTAGGAGCCTGCAGGCCAGCTGTTAAACCGCTGGTCACTGTCCCTCATGAGGCTGTTCACACCACAGAAAGCCACAGCCCTATAAACCAGGAATTGGGCTTAAGAAAAACAATAGCCAGTTTTTCAGCACAGCACCGGTTGTCTCGCCCCCAGGATGAGAGCGCATTCGTGCACACGGCCCCAGCCCGGGCCTGAAGGGGTCCTCCGGGGTCAGAGAGGGCGCTGCCCCGCCCCCCACCCTCACCAACTTCCACCGTCTGCACCCACCAGGACCCGCACACACAATGCCACGTGCCTCGGGGCTCTGGACCCCATTTCCGGTCCTGGTCCCGAGACTACCAGCCTTGCTCCCTGCCAAGGAGTCTGCCATGGCTCTGACGAGTCTCTCTCTCTCTCTCTCTCTCTCTCTCTCCCCCCCCCCCCCCTCTCTCCAGCATGGCCACCTTCCACTTCCTTTTCCCTAGCTGCCTAACGGTGATGCCAACAGAGGTGAAGAGCCCCCCAGGTAAGTGGCCGTGAGGGAGTGGCTGTCCTGGGCACGTGGCCAGTCACCTCGGGGCAATGCCTCAGAAAGCCCCCCCGGGGGGTCCCCACAGCACACCCTGCGTGGGGGGAGGGGACCAGGAGGAAGCCGGCGCCGGCTGTGGCTGCCTGCTCCGGGCTGGGCTGCGGCCCAGAGGCCCTGAGAACAGGGCTGGCACCGTCTTCCCGGAGTGACCTGCCTCAGGGGAGGGTGCCAGGCTGTTCTGGATACGAATTCACTTCGTACAGGATGTTATTTAAAAACTGACGGCCAGCCCAGCCCAGCCCGAGTGGCTCCGTGGTTGAGTGTCAACCTAGGAACCAAGAGGTCTCGGTTCCATTCCCAAGCAGGGCTCATGCCAGGGTTGCAGGCTCGATCCCCAGTGAGGGGTATGCAGGAGGCAGCCGATCCATGATTCTCTCTCATCAATGATGTTTCTCTCTCTCTCTCTCCCTCTCCCTTCCTCTCTGAAATCAATTAAAATATATTTTTAGAAATATAAGTAAAACACTGACAGCCGATGGACACGAATGACCTCGAAGCTGTGAAAGTAGCCAAGGGCAGCTGCGGCCACTGTCCCTCCCGGGACGGCGAGCGGGTCCAGGAGCAGCCCTCCTGCGTGCCCAGCCCCTGCTCTCCGGGACGCTCACCCTCGTGGTGGGTGCTGCCCATTGGAACAAGCCACTTTTTAAAAATTGTTTATTGGTTTCAGAGAGGAAGGGAGAGGGAGAGAGAGATAGGAACATCCTTGAGGAGAGAGAATCATGGATCGGCTGCCTCCTGCACGCCCCACACTGGGGATGGAGCCTGCAACCCGGACATGTGCCCTGACCGGGAATCGAACCGTGACCTCCTGGTTCCTAGGTCGACGCTCAACCACTGAGCCACACCAGCCCGGTGGAACAAACCATTTTTTATTTCAAACCGACTTCCTCTTGGGCAGAGGTCATCCACCCCGACCAAAGGCCACCCCGCTCCTCACTGACCCCCCTCCTCTCTTTCCCAGGGGTAGCCAGTGTCCTTGGCGTACACTGGACGGGACGGCACAACTTCTTCCTCTATTCCCTCAACCGCACCCTGAAGGACAAAGTTGGTACGTGGCTGCCTGGGCTCGGGGCCCCGGGAACATGTCCTGCTCCAGCTTCGCTGAGAGCACGCGGCTGGCACATAGTGTGGCTTCAGGGACTAGAGCTGGGCGGTGGTGTGGCCTGAGGCTCTGTCTCGGAACTGTCCTGCTTCTTTAAAAAAATTTTTTTTTTATTGATTTCAGAGAGGAAGGGAGGAGAGAGAGACAGAAACATCAGTGATGAGAGAGAATCATGGATCAGCTGCCTCCTGCACGCCCCACACTGGGGATGGAGCCCGCAACCCGGGCATGTGCCCTTGACCGGGAATCGAACCATGACCTCCTGGTTCATAGGTCGATGCTCAACCACTGAGCCACACCAGCCGGGCCTGTCCCGCTTCTTAAAGACAACAGGTCAACAGGGACAAAGCCCAGTCAGGTCCCCAGAGCCCCTGGGCAGCGAAGGTCAGAAGAAGGTGGCCTTGACCTCAGAGGGCCAGAGCCAGTCCCGGCCCAAGTGCCTGTGAACTGTGTAGCCTCAGGCCAGTCACCTGCCGCCCCAATCCCCCCGACTTCTCATCCGAACCCAGAGCCCATTAATCACCATCCTGCCTGCTGCTCACATGGGCTGTGAATAGCAAAACCCAGAGTTTCCGTATGTGACAGCTCTTTGGCATTGACAGCCCTTAGGAAATATATTTGTTGTTTTTTCACAAGTTCACGGGGACCGGTTACACGAGTAAGTTCACTCTGTGCTATTTCCTTGAGCGGGACACTTACGTTGCACTTTAGAGTTATACTTCCCCAGCACATTTCAGCATTCACATAGGCAGCCTGGCTTCTAACCTGGGCTTCGGTGCTGACTGCCTAGCCCAGTGGTCGGCAAACTGCGGCTCGCGAGCCACATGCGGCTCTTTGGCCCCTTGAGTTTTTAGCAAAGGCCAGCTTAGGAGTACCCTAATGAAGTTAATAACAATGTACCTACCTATATAGTTTAAGTTAAAAAAATTTGGCTCTCAAAAGAAATGTCAATCGTTGTCCTGTTGATATTTGGCTCTGTTGGCTCATGAGTTTGCCGACCACTGGCCTAGGTGACCTTGGGAAAATCAGCCCCTTCTGTGCCTCAGTCTTCTCATCTGTAAAATGGGAGCTATCGGGACCCACCTCCTAAGACCCTGCGGGAGTTCAATGGAGCGATGCATGAAAGTGCTCCCCACAGTGTCTGTGCTCCCTGATCGTGAGCTGCAGCCTCACAGGCGGGTGACATGTTCTGTCATCCTGAGCAAGGGGCTGGCGCTGCACGGACGGGGGAGGGAGGGGAATCCACACACGGGCAGGCCAGTCTGGTCTCAGGTGGTGCAGGGGGAGGGGATGGCAGGTGTGAGGCCTGGGGGGGCGGGCAGCCCGGTGAGCGTGTCCCTCCCGCTAGACCCCGAGGGCGTGTGGCCTTGTGCTGCGCCCATTGCTGCGTCTCAGCTCAGCGACTGCAGCTCCTACCTGGTGCTGGCCTGCGAGGACGGGGTGCTCACGCTGTGGGACCTGGCTGAAGGTGAGCCCCACCCCTGCCCGGCCCCCCGGATGTATCTCCGGGGACCGAGACTCCAGGAGCCCTGAATTCCTGCTGTTCTTCAAGGCCCCTCGGATGTCATTCAACAGACATCACTGAACACAACGTGTGCGGACACTTCCCCACGTGGCATCCGGGTGCCTGCTCTGTGCCCCGCCCTGTGCCCGGTCCCAGAAGTCCGACCAGCACCGCGTGCCTTAGCCCTCCGCCCCGCCCCCACGCTCTCAGAACAAGCCAGTCTTCCTTCCTGCTCTCCCAGCCCCCACTGACAGCAGGCACCTCCTTGGGGGTGAGGCTGAGAGACCTGGACAGCGATCGGCTCGAGACCCGCAGCCACTGTGGGTGGGCGGAACGATCACCGTTTCCCAGTCCCTTCCAACAGCTTGTTTCCATCTTCCTGGAGATTGAGAAGTCCTTCTAAGGGGTACTTAGAAGGGGCCCCCTGAAGGGGGCGCTCATTGCTGGATTTTTGTCCTCATGTCCCTCAGGTCCTTGCTGGCTGCAGTCCCGCACCAGGGCTGCATCCCTTTGTCCCCCTTTTTTATTTTTTTAAGTATTTTTTAAATATATATTTTATTGATTTTTTACAGATTGGAAGGGAGAGGGACAGAGTGTTAGAAACATCGATGAGAGAGAAACATCGACCAGCTGCCTCCTGCACACCTCCTACTGGGGACGTGCCCGCAACTAAGGTACATGCCCTTGACCGGAATCGAACCCGGGACCCTTCAGTCCGCAGGCTGACCCTCTATCCACTGAGCCAAACCGGTTAGGGCTGTCCCGCTTTCTTAAAATATATTTTTATTGATTTCAGAGAGGAAGGGAGAGGGAGAGAGAGAGAGAGAAACATCAATGATGAGAGAGAATCACTGATCAGCTGCCTCCTGCACTGGGGATTGAGCCCATAACCCGGGCCTGTGCCCTGACTGGGAATCGAACCGTGACCTCCTGGTTCCTCGGTCGACACTCAACCACTGAGCCACGCCGGCCGGCCTTTTGTCTCCTTTCCGACCTGCACGCCTGGCTTCTCTCTCCAGGACTGCCTCTTGGGGTCATCGCTCTTCCTGAGGGGTGTTCCTGCCAAAGCATTCACTTCCTGAAATACTTCTTAGTCCACGACGGGCGGAACGTGTATCCCGAGGGTCCGGTGAAGTCCCAGATGAGCTGTGTGGTGCTGTGCACGGACACGTCCCTCCACCTGGTGACCGCCACGGGGACCCAAGGCCCCACCGTCAGCGTGCTGGTGGAGAGGTCGGTGGCTCTGAGGGGAAGGCGGGGGAATGATCGGCCCGGGATGGTAGCGAAACAGCGACCACCGCCCAGGCCGGAGCCCACTGGCCCCCCAGTCACCCCTCTCTCCCGATGAGCTTCTCAACATCACGTCTTCCGCATGTGGGTGTGTGTGCAACACGGTCCAGCAAAATGGATGATGGCACACACAACCCCGTTCACCTCCCACATGGCCAAGAAGAGGGTCATTTCTGCCGAAATAGCCTTTTATCTGTTTCCCCACGGGCCCCTCTCTCTTTTTTATCTTTTAAAATATATTTTTTATTGATTTCAGAGAGGAAGGGAGAGGGAGGGAGAGAAACATCAATGATGAGAGAGAATCACCCACTGGCTGCCTCCTGCACGCCCCCCACTGGGGATCGAGCCCACAACTTGGGCATGTGCCCTGACCGGGAATCGAACCGTGACCTCCTGGTTCATAGGTCAATGCTCAACCACGGAGCCACGCCAGCTGGGTGGGCGAGGGAGTCCACCTTTTGATGGGAGTTGGTGTCAAACATCACGGCCAATTTTTTTTTTTTTCAATCCACCACATCCTTTTCCTAAATTCCTCCCGTTGCTTTCCTTTAAGAATTAACCACACCCGTGGGCGTGTCCCCACGCAGCCTCTAGCTGTGCACAAGGACGGGGCATGTAAATGGCGCCACAGTCTATGCATCCTCCCACTTACATTTTAATACTATTTATTCTATAACTGGCTCTGCAACCTTGTTCATGAGAGTGCCCTGGGGGCCGCCCTCAGCTGCAGGTCTCGCCGCGCTGCGTTCCTGTGCACACACCAGTTCTTTTTAAATATATTTTATTGATTTTTACAGAGAGGAAGGGAGAGGAATAGAGAGTTAGAAACATTGATCAGCTGCCTCCTGCACACTCCCTACCGGGGATGTGCCCGCAACCAAGGTACAGGCCCTTGACCGGAATCGAACCTGGGACCCTCGAGTCCGCAGGCCGATGCTCTATCCACTGAGCAAACTGGTCAGGGCCACACACCAGTTCTTACGCGTTCTCCCACCAACGGAGACTTGCGTTGCTCCCAGTTCCTGCTGCTGTGAAGAGTCCCCAGCATCTCTCTCGATGCTTATATACAAGTTTATTCAGGATGGACGCCTGGGAGAGGAGAGGATGAGTGTCTGTCCGTCCTGGTGCCCACAGGCCTGTCAAGCACCCGGAGGAGGCTCTCTGCGCCGTGGCCCCCGTCCCGGCCTTGCCTGGCATGGTAGGTTCCCCGTGCCTCTCACGCCTCCTCCTCTCTGCCGAGGCCATCGGTGCCGGAGCCCGCAGCTCAGTGGGGATGGCAGACGAGTCACCAGGCAGCTGCTCTAGGACGTGGGCAAGGCCGCTGCCCGGAGCAGGGTCTGAGGCCGCGTGCCCCGGCACACGTCGGTTCTGTTGCCCTGTTTCCTGCCCTGCTCCCGTGCCCCACGCTGGGGCGAGGGCCCCGTAGAGAATCCCGCACCCATCCCGCTGCCCCAGGTGCTGACCTTCGCCAGGAACAGCTCCGTGCGCCTGCTGGACGTGGCCCGGCTTCACGTCGTCTGTGCCTTTGCGCCCCCCGAGCCTTACCACCTGGCGATGCCCTGGAAGCCAGTGTTCGCCGTGTCTTTGCATCACCCGTTTTTCCTGCTCCGAGGTAGGGAGGGAGGACCACGAGGGCGCGCTGCCCAGACCGGGGGCCTGCTGACGGCTTCCCTGACTTCCTGTCCCTTCCCGAAGCCGAGGGCGACCCCATCCAGTCTGCTCCCCACTATTTTTTAAAAATATATAATTTTATTGATTTCAGAGAGGAAGGGAGAGGGAGAGAGATACATCAATGCCGAGAGAAAATCATCCATCGGCTGCCTCCTGCACGCCCCCTACTGGGGATGGAGCCAGCAATCCGGGCATGTGCCCTGACCGGGAATCGAACCGTGACTTCCTGGTTCATAGGTCGATGCTCAACCACTGAGCCACGCTGGCCGGGCTGCTCCCCACTCTTTGTCCCCCACCCCCCACCACAGCCCCAGAGTCCTCACCAGACACTCAGAAGAGACGCCAGGCAGGCCTCTCTGGACCCCTGTTCCTCCAGACCAAGTGGGCCTCCATCTCAGCCGTGATGACCCGGCCCCACGTGGGCCACAGAGACCCCAGAGAAGGTGATGCTGACACAAACACGCACCCTCGTCTCCTCTCAGGAGACCATCCAGATGGGGACAGTGACACCCCGAGTTCCGTCTTCTACTTCGATTTCGACTCCTGCTCCCTCCTGGAGAACGTCTCGAAGAGCTGCTTCATTCCCCAAGCGGACTTGAATGACTTGAACGCCGCGGGCTTCCCCCAGGCGCTGCCCCTGGAGAGGAGATGTGAGAATGTCCTCCAGAAGAGGTAGGGTCCCCGGCTCTCCACCCCTGCCCCGGGCCTGGCCTGGGCGGGAACAGTGGAGTTGGTTTGAGGGTCAGACCCCTCTGGCATTTGAATCCTCCCCTCGCACTCCGATTCCCGCTGCGATTGGTAGAAGAGGAGGAATGATCTCAGGCTGATGGGGAGGGAGGGCCTCCAGTTCGTGCGTTCTTCCTGTTAAGACAGGTTTTCCTTTTGCGTGCTCTCTCTCTCTCTCTCTCTCTCAAATATATTTTTACTGATTTCAGAGAGGACGGGAGAAGGAGAGAGAGATAGAAACATCAGTGATGAGAGAGAATCACTGGTCGTCTGCCTCCTGCATGCCCCCTACTGGGGATCGAGCCCACAACCCAGGCCTGTGCCCTGACCGGGAATGGAACCATGACTTCCTGGTTCATAGGTCGATGCTCAACCACTGAGCCACACCGGCCGGGCTCCTTGTGCTTCCTTAACTTTTGAAGGCACATCTGGGTTATCAGACACAGTCGGGGCTGGCCAATGAGGGCCTGCGGACCAAATCCAGCCCACGGCCGCCCAGGTGAAGGGAGCCTCCCCGGGACGGGGTCACGCTCAGCAGCCGAGTGGACAGTCCCCCCAGAGCCTGTAGGACCCGCAGAGCCCGCAGCCCGAGACCCCTTTCCTTCACCCACCGTCCGGATGTGCGAGCATCAGGCCTTCTGCCTCCGCCCGCCCCTGCCCGCCCCCCAGTCCCGCCCGGGTTCCTGTCGGCTGGGAAAGCCCAGGGAGGGCCTGGCCCACTGGAGAAGCAGGTGTCTCTTTCACCCCCCACACCCATCTCTGGGGGCTGCACGTGCTTGTCGAGATTTCCTGCCGGGGTCTGACGGCACATTTTGGTGGAAGGGTCATCGCTGGAACCCTGGGTTCTCGGGCCAGACCAGCCACGGCACGTCGGGGACTTGGGCAGGTCCCCTCCCTTCCAGGTACGCGAGGTCCTCCTGCCGCCTGAGCCCTGAGTCTGTGACCCTCCTCTCCCCACAACGTCCGCTTGCCCCTCTCTCTACTTACTGTTTCCTCAAGCGGGTGAAGGAGGTTGGCTAAGAGACGCAGGTTTGAATCTGACTCCATCCCTTACTAACTGTGAGACCTGGGGTGGGTTCCTCAACCTCACAGAGCCTCTGTGCCCTCATTCACTCAAAAAAATGGTTACTGAGCACCTACGATGTGCTAGGCGGTGTTCTGGATGTTGCAATGATGCCTGAGCTTCAGGCTTTGGCTCAGTGGATAGAGCGTCGGCCTGCGGACTGAAGGGTCCCGGGTTCGATTCTGGTCAAGGGCACATGCCTGGGTTGTGAGCTCGATCCCTAGTAGGAAGTGTGCAGGAGGCAGCTGATCGATGTTTCTCTCTCATCGATGTTTCTAACTCTCTATCCCTCTCCTTTCCTCTCTGTAAAAAATCAATAAAACATATTTAAAAAGTAATAATAAATAAGTCGTTTAAAAAATATACATGCAGAGTGCTAGGCACAGGGCGGTCGCTCAATAAGTGATAGATACAAGCTCTTGATGATGATGGTTCTCTGCATTAACCCAAGCTCATGCCAGGGGAAAGTCTACACATCACCACCAGGGGGCGCCGCGGCACCTCCTCCCTGAATGCCGCTCCTCCCTGAGCTGTGGTGGGTGGCTAGGGGCCACATCAGCGGGGCACTGGGGGCCAGGGGCACGGCTTGGGGCTAACGGAGCAGTGGGAGCTTAGGGGAGTGCTCCCGGGTCCAGGGACCCAGCAGGAGCTGGGCGGGGTGCACTGTGTGGTTGTGGCACCCCTGCTGGAAGGAACCTTTCCTTGGACCTAATTAATCTTGGTGTCCCAGTCACACCCATTTTCCGATCTGGTCCCAGCAATAAAGTGGGTAACACTATGATTGAAAGAAGGCTTTCCTGTTCTATTTGCTCCGAGTTAGATACCTGGGGCTTTCGCACCCTGTTTTATCACAATTTTCAAACACACAGCAGCTTTGGAAACAGTTTCCGCGAACACCCACATACTCACAACCTCGGTCTGTCGTTGACACGTTACCCTCACCGTTAATCACACATATCCATGTGCCTCTATTTAATCCCGTCTTATTTTTTTCTATTTATAGCCGGTGTCTGGAAGTTTCCATTGGCCCTAAAACTAGGTGAAACTTGAAGGCAATGGGTTTGTGAGGCAACAGAGTCAAAGTTTCGGGCCTGGAATAGTCTGTCCAAACGGCTTTTACCAAATCCGCCCTGGGGCTTTCGCAAGCAGCAGTGTGGAACGAAGCCCGCCTTCGGGGCTCGGAGAGGGGGCCAGCGCTGCCGAGGGTGCCAACCCCCTCCCGCTCCGCCCCCGGCCTGGCCTCTGCCCCATCCGGCCGGGCCTCAGGGGCACCGTTCCCATCTGCTTCCCCTCCCAGTCTGTCCCAGTGTCTGCCATCTCCGACTGGGCCAAACATCTGACCACAGAAATTTCCGGACGCCGGGAAGCAGACAGAAACAGTCTGTCCCTCTCCCTTTAATCCCCGTGGGATACAGAACACGGGCCAAGCACGGTCCAGGTTCCACCCGCCCATCTTTCTGCCTTAAGTGGGCTTCTGGGTGACCCAACGGACCCGGAGCCCACAGGGCACGGGGCTCCCTTGGCGAGGGACTGGGCATGCCCTGTGTGGCCACGGGGTGACGTTTCCCTTGAGGCTGGAGGAGGAGGGGAAGGGATGGTGTGCGACCCCCTCTGTTACTATCCTTGGGGAGGAAAGGGTGGGCTCAGCCTAGCTTTCCTTGGCCTTCCTTGAGAAACAAGGGGTGACTCCCTGGAAAATTACCTATAGACACACAGGCCCCCCCCACCCTGACCCCCCAACGCGCAGCCAGGCAAGCTCCTGGAAATCAAAGGCTTTGCAAGGGACCGCAGGCGTCCTGTGCACTTGAAATGAACGTGAACATGCACTCATTTGTTATTAAAACCAAACAAAACACTAAAGCCCTAGCCGGTTTGGTTCAATGGATAGAGCCTTGGCCTGAGGACTGAAGGGTCCCCAGTTCGATTCCCGGTCAGGCCACATGCCCAGGTTGCAGGCTCCATCCCCAGTGTGAGGCCTGCAGGAGGCAGCCGATCAGTGATTCTCTCTCATCACTGGTGTTTCTATCTCTCTCACCCTCTCCTTTCCTCTCTGACATCAATACAAATATATTTTAAAAAACTAAAAACCAAACAAAAACCACCCCCCCCTCACTTTTCGTAAACCCCCCCTCAAACCCGTCATCTCCGGGAGCACCCCGGGCGGCGGCCCCTTCCTCCTCTCGCGCGTGACCTCTGTGGCGCTCAGACGCCTCCTGTCACAGTGCTCTCTCACTCTGTCACCCCTGCCCCCTGGGGACAGGGACGTGCTGTGTGGCCACTCTGGCCTGCCACTGGCCGGTGCTCCAGAAACGCTTACGAAACGGCCTGTTGGCATCCCGGGGTGTGCAATGCGGGTCCGCGCTCGCAGACCTCCGTGCCGGAGTTCGCTGTGCCGCCCGTCACTTTCCGCCTCACGCTGTGCAGTGTCGCCCGCATTCCCCCAAAGGTGTGTCGGGCTGCCCGGCCGGCGTGGCTCCGTGGCTGAGCATCGACCTATGACCCAGGAGGTCACGGTTCGATTCCCGGTCAGGGCACATGCCCGGGTTGCAGGCTCGATCTCCAGTGTGGGGCGTGCAGGAGGCAGCAGATCAATGCTTCTCTCTCATCGCTGATGTTTCTACCTCTCTCCTCCCTTCCTCTCTGAAATCAATAAAAAAATATATTTTTTAAAAGGTGTTTCAGGTGCCCGCTGTGCACCAGGCCGAGTCCTGAGGGCACAGAAATGAAGCAGCTTTTGGAGCGTGCCTGATACTGGCACAGGCTGGTCAAGGCCCGCCCCGGGGACCTGGGCCGGGCTGGGGCCGCGGCACCAAGCACGCACCAAGCACGCCCTCCTCATCTCCATCCCCAGGTTCCAGAAGCTGGAGAACAAGGTGAAGGAGCAGGAGCACTGGACCCGGCTGCGGAGGTACTCGCTGCTTCTGCAGAGAGAGAACGTCCGGAAGTGAGGGGCCACCGCCCGGCCCCCGGGGGAGGTGTCGGCGGCGGGCGGGCTGGCTTCGCCCAGGAGGCCCCGAGGTGGAGAGACGCGGCGACAAGGGGCTGCGGCTCAGTGGGCCCCAGGGGCCTGCACTTGCAGTCCGGGCCCCCCGCAGAGCCAGCAGGGGGAGCGGGACTATTTTGGGGGGTTTCGATCACTATGCCGATGGTCAGAGCCCGCAGGCAGACAGCTGTGTCACCCAAATAAACAGCGATATTGTTTCCAGGTTCCAGAGTGGTGTGTGTGGGGGGGTACAGTCCCACCCAAGCCGGGCCCAGGCCTTGTGAGGGTCCCGGCCCGACAGGCCCAGGACAGCCACTCTGCTGAATGAGCAAGACACCCAGCCCGCCCCAGCTGCTTGTGGCCCCTTTTCCTCCACCCGCTTCTCTTCCCACTAACGTCAGGGAACCGCCTTGGAGAGTGACAGGCAGAGGTGCCAGGCGAGGTGGCAGGCAGGAACCGTGCCATGCTGCTGCCCCTTGCCTGCTGGCCCAGGACCCGGGAGGCACAGGAGAGGGGCAAAGGGGCACCTTTCTCTTCTCTAAGAAACTGGCTGGGGGGTGCCCGCCGCTCAAGGGCTACGCCCGCCTCTCTGAGGACACCGTGTGGTGCCTTTGAGAACTGCAGGGGTTCAGGAGTCCCAGTCTCCATGATAATCTGCCCACAGACTGCAAGCAGGTTGGTTTTTTAAAAAATATATATTTCTATGTCTCTCTTCCAGAGAGGAAGAGAGACATAGAAACATCAATGATGAGAGGGAATCATCGATCAGCTGCCTCCTGCACGCCCCCTACTGGGATCGAGCCCACAACCTGGGCATGTTGCCTTGATCAGAATCGAACCTGGGACCAGTCAGTCCACAGGCTGACTCTATCCACTGAGCAAAACCGGCTATAGCAAGCAGGGTTTTAAAAACATATATATGTTCTTGCCCTAACTGGTTTGGCTCAGTGATGGAGCGTCGGCCTGCGGACTGAAGGGTCCCAGGTTTGATTCAGGTCAAGGGCATGTACCTTGGTTGCGGGCACATCCCCAGTAGGGGGTGTGCAGGAGGCAGCTGATCGACGTTTCTCTCTCATCGATGTTTCTAACTCTCTATCCCTCTCCCTTCCTCTCTATAAAAAAATCAATGAAATATATTTAAAATACATACTGAGTGGCCAGATTATTATGATCTCTGAACACATAATCATCTGGCCACTCAGTGTATGTGTATCTCAAATGGGTACCAAAAGTATTCCAGACTTTTGCTGGAGATCAACCACCTATTTGCCCTGATAGCTTTCTATCAGCCAGTGCAAAGGGGAAAACTGATCAGGTGCACGATTTATAGCATCTTTGATATCAAATAAATGAGGTACTCAAGAGAAGTATATGTTCTTATTGATTTTGAGAGGGAGAGGGAAAAGGGGAGAGAGAGAGAGAGAGAGAGAGAGAGAGAGAAACATCAATATGAGAGAAACATCCATCGGTTGCCTCCTGCACGCACCCTGACCAGGGATCGATCTGAAACTTGTGCCCTGACGAGGAATTGAACCGGTGACCTCTCGGTGCACGGGATGGTGCCCACCCCACTGTACCACACCGGCCAGGGCGTGACAGCAACTTCTTATGTGTCCCCTCCTCCTTCCTCCCCGGGGTCACACACTTGCTCCTTGCTGGTGGGACACCTCCCCACGATACTGGCACTGACTAGCTGGATGCACCCCTTCCTCTGCACCCCGACCAGGTTCCTGGTGTGACCCTGGTATGTCCTTGAGTATGATCCATCGGCTTAGCTGCCCCTCCTTACAACACCGGCCCACCCAGCCAGCGTGGCGCAGTGGTTGAGCGTCGACCTATGAACCAGGAGGTCACTCAGTCAGGGCACATGCCCGGATTGCAGGCTCAGACCCCAATGTGGGAGCCGATCAGTGGTTCTCTCTCATCATTGATGTTTCTATCTCTCTCCCTCTCTGAAATCAATAAAGATATATTTTATTTTATTTTTATTTTTTTATATTTTATTGATTTTTTACGGAGAGGAAGGGAGAGGGATAGAGAGCTAGAAACATCGATGAGAGAGAAACATCGATCAGCTGCCTCCTGCACACTCCCCATTGGGGATGTGCCTGCAACCAAGGTACATGCCCTTGACCGGAACCGAACCTGGGACCCTTCAGTCCGCAGGCCGACGCTCTATCCACTGAGCCAAACCGGTTTCGGCTAAAAATATATTTTAAAAAAAACAGCAACACTGGCCCATCCAGCACCAGCATCTACACGGCACAGCTGTCCCAGGGGAAACCTGGGGTCAACACACAGAAGCACGTTTCCTGCCCACGTGCACGAGGAGCTTTGTTTTACACCCGAGACGCACACACGCCTGCCTGCCAGGGCTGTGCCAAAGACTGGATTTGTCACCTCCCTCCCATCCTCCTCCCCACCCCAAACACCACGTACTAGTTTTGTGAAAAACTCTGTAACCTTCCTCATCCTGATCTGTGAAATAGCGCACCTCACCTGCCTCCCCCCGGCTCTGAGGCTAAAAGGACTTGAAATTAGACGGTGGCTTTCATGTCCAACGCACAGCACCTGGCTTCTCCGCCATGTGAGTTCGAACCTGTGAGGCTGCGCACGCGCTGTGACGAGGTGACCAGAGTCAGCAGGCTGGCCGGGCGGCGCCCTGTGCTGATGCTGTCGCACTCGCTCTCACCATCCAGACCAGGGCACCCTGCCCAGGGCCCCGGGCGAGGGGAGGTGGGCCGCCAGCCAGCTCTCTGTCCCTGAGACAGGCTGGCGCCCGGCTGTCACAGAGGCAGCGCACCTGTGAATAAGCACAGGCCCTGGAGTCACATCCGGGGCCCAATCCCAAGGCCACCACTGAACATCTGTATCAACATGGTATCAGCCTCTTCCTTACTGTACTTTTTTTTAAGGCTATTTATTTATTTTGATATATATTTTTTATTGATTTCAGAGAGGAAGGGAGAAGGAAAGAGATAGAAACATCAATGATGAGAGAGAATCACTGATCAGCTGCCTCCTGCATGTCCCCACACCGGGGACCAAGCCCACAACCCAGGCATGTGCCCCCGACTGGAATTGAACCCAGGACCCTTCAGTCCGCAGGCCAGCGCTCTATCCACTGAGCCACACTGGCTAGGGCAGTGGTGGGCAAGCTCATTAGTCAACAGAGCCAAATATCAACAGTACAACGATTGAAATTTCTTTGGAGAGCCACATTTTTTAAACTTAAACTCTATAGGTAGGTACATTGTTATTAACTTAATTAGGGTCCTCCTAAGCTGGCCTTTGCTAAAAACTCAAGGGGCCAAAGAGCCGCATGTGGCTCTCGAGCCACAGTTTGCCGACCAGGGGGCTAGGGCTTCCTTACTGCACCTTGCCACCCTTAACATGGCCCCTCACCGATTAGCCGAGAAATGAGAGCATGCGACAACGGCTCCCCTACCTGTGCGCGGACGACCGTCCTGTCCCTCTGAACTGGCATCAGGGCTTCCGCCGGTTCGGTGCGGCTGGCCCAGGAAGGGGTGGAGACGACAAGCGGTGGGAGGCGATCCGTCTCATCTCCTGCCCTCCGTCTAATTAGCAGAGCCCTGTTAATGAAAGCCACACTCAGGCGCTAATAAACGGCGGGAGGCCCCCAGCTCTGCGAGGCGGCAGCCGAGGCCCTCGGCGGGGGAGGGGCCGGCCAACAAGCCCCACTTATCTGTGAAAAGACTTGCTAATAACTTTAATTCCCCCTCCTACGCCGCGGGGCCTTTGCCATGCAAATAGACTTTCTAAACCGGGTAGGGATCCTGGAGAAAACGTCCCGTCCGCCCAGCTTAGGGTCCTGGGAGGGGAGAGTGATTGAGGGGTGGAGGTGAGGGAAAGTGGGTCTCACCCCCACGGCAGGGCCTCTGCTTTGGGATCCCACTCTCTGAAGACACCCCCTGAAATGCAGGACAGTGACCCCCACCCCACCATGAATGACTGCCCCTGGTGGCCTGAGCAAGAGCAAGACAAACCCATGGACATCAACAGGTAAATAAACTGTGGTCTATAAATAAAGTGGGATACTCCAGGGCAAAGAAATAAACCTAAAACTGCACGCTAAGTGAAAAAAGCCAGTCAGAAGAGGTCACACATCCTATGGCCCATTCCTATGAAATGTTCAGAACAGGCAACTCTATAGAATAGACAGGAAGCAGAGTAGTGGGCTGGGGCTGGGGTGCAGCAGAAGAGTGGGGAGTGACTGTTAAAGGAAACAGGATTTTGTTTTGATTGAATTTCTTGGGGTGGCACTGGCTAATAAAATTATACAGGTCTCAGAGTTTCCTGCTGGGGGGGGGGGTGTGATGAAATGTTCTAAAATTAGTGATGATAGCATGATAGCCCTAGCTGGTTTGGCTCAGTGGATAGAGCATCGGCCTGCGGACTGAAGGGTCCCGGGTTCGATTCCAGTCAAGGGCGCATGCCTGGGTTGCACGGGCTCGATCCCCAGTAGGGGGCGTGCAGGAAGCAGCTGATCAATGATTCTCTCTCATCATTGATGTTTCTCTCTCTTCCTCTACCTAATCAATAAAAATACATTTTTTTAAAAAATTAGTGGTGATGGCTGCATAACTCCCTGAATATAAGAAAATCATTCGAATATACTTTAAGGGGTGGACTTTTTATGGTATGCAAATTACATCTCATTAAAGATCTTATGAAAAGCAAATACCAAGTCCTGTGTTTCAAAGAAGGTTGTGGGGGTGCAGGGGAGAAGTAGGTATCCACAGAGGGCTGAGGGACCCTTGGACAGACGCTTTGTCCCTTGTCCACCTCACCTGCCAGGGCTGGCTGCTCACCGGACCCCCTGGCCCAAGCCAGGCTCCTGGCCTCAAGCCTCCCCTCCCCACACACCCCTTCCCTATTCTGAGTCCAGCCAACGTAGACAGGGGTGCGGCAGCTTGGCCTGGTGCTAGGTCAGGTGGGTGGACGTGAATGCAGTCAGATGGGCTTGGCATCTCACCGAGGCCTCTGGGAGGTCAAGGTTCCATAAACTCAGGATTGGCTCACCGTTATTTTATGTCCCTAAACCGCGCGGGAGTGAAGGAAGATGGGAAAATCCCAGAGTCCAGGCCAGGATGCCCCAGCACAAGGGGAACACAGGGCTCGGGACACGGGAAATGACCCCGCGGAGCCAGTGTCCCCAGAATGAATGCAGCTGACAAAATCCTACCGGCGCTGGAGGGTTGACCCCGAGTCTAGGCTTCTGCAAAATGGTTATTTGGGTATAAGATGTGTCAAGGACCCGATGCAGTAAGCATTCACTGATGGAGATGTATTTTCTAGAGATGCTTTGGTTTATTCCAGCCCCCCACCAGGTTCAAAGAAAAGATGGACAGACTCCATTCCCTGCCACTTTGCCATATGAAGCGCCTGCCGGTTCGAGGCTGACCCGCCCGAACGGGAGGTGCTGGGGGCAAGGAAGAAGGGGTCTGGGCCTACGTGCTCTGGGGGCTGAAGATTGCAAGAAACCCTCCCAACTCTCCTATGTGCTCTGGAGGAGAGGGTGGGAGCTTTGCATCCACGCAAAAAATAAAAATAAAAAAATTGCCAATTGACACCAGCACAGTTTATTCACAAATAAATAAATACGCCCTAAGCAGAGCCTCCCGCCTGCCTCAAAGCGTCCGTCCACTCTGCGGGTCCCATCGCGGCAGGGGCTGGGGAAGGTCGTCCGGGTGGGACAGGCTCTCACCCGCAGGCCTGCCCTGGCCAGCCTCGCCGCCGCCCTCCGCCGGGGGAGGGGGTCGGACAGGGAGCCCTTCGAAGGTGCGGAGGCCGCAAAGACCGCAGTGCTCACAGACCGGCCGCCAGCTGTCCGCCATCACGTCAACCACTCCGGCCGGGGGGCCACTCCAGGGGCGAGGGGGGCATCCAGGTCTCCAGCTGGGCCAGCACGTGGCCGGGAAAGAGCTGTGGGGGGAGAGGGAACAGCGTGACCCTCGGCGCTCCTGGGCTCCACTCTCAGAGGACCCTGTCCCTTGCGCGTCCCCTCCCTGCCCTCACCGCCCGAGCACCGGGCACCCCAGCTTGGAGACCCTGGAAAGCCAGCGGGGAGGCCAGGCTGCGCGTCTCCAACGCGGACACGACGGCGGCGGCAGGAGATACTAACCGGAGACGAGGGGCCCGGCGGCACCGCCAGCCCGTCGGGGCACGCTGCCTCCTCGTAGAGCACGGGCACGGGCACCACTGCGGCTCCGGGACAGGCGGGCGGGGACCCCCAAGGCCCTGCCGCGGGGGCGGCGGCGGAGCCCAAGCCGTGCGCGTGCGCGTGCGCGGGGCCGCCGTCGGGGCAGAGCGGGCAGCCCCGAGGGGGCGTCTCGTCGTCGCTGCTCCGGGGGCGCGGGCGCCGGCGCCGCAGGCTGTCCTCGCTGAGGCCCAGCACGGCCGACAGGTGGCCGATGTAGCGGATGGCCAGGCGCAGCGTCTCGATCTTGGTGAGGCTCTGGCCGGCGGGCGCCACGGACGGCGGCAGGAAGCGGCGCAGCTCGTGCAGCGCGCGGGCGAGCGTGCGCATGCGCAGCTTCTCGCGCTCGCTGGCGCTCTGCCGCTGCCCGCCGCCCAGGCGGCCGCTGCGGGCGCCGCTCCTGCCCGCACGAGGGCCGCGGCGCCGGGGGCTGGGCGCGGGGCTGCCGGCCGGGGCGCTGCCCCAGGAGTTCGGGGACGAGGCGGGGGAGCAGCCGCGGCCCCGGTCGGAGGGCGCAGGAGGCTGAGCGGCGCCCCAGCCCGCGGGGAAGATCCAGGGCTCGGAGAGCGGCGGGCACCGGGGCTGGGCCATGGCGGCGGCGGCGGCGCGTCCCGGGACGGTGGGCCGGCGACCTTTTTATCCCCGGGGCGACCGCTCTATCCGGAGCCCGAGGTGTGAAGTGGCCCCTTCCAGGCCCCATCAGCACTTCAAAGCGGCTCGGGGCCTGGGGGGGGCGGGGCCTGAGCCTTTGAACCGACGGCGGGGCGAAGGTGCGGGCCGCTCGGCTGCACCAGGTTGGCCCCACCTGAGCCATCGCAGGCCGCCAGCCCCTGCCCCTCGGGCCTCCTGCCTGCGCCCGGCCCGGGGGTTGGGCCAGCTCAGCAGGTAAAAGGAAGCAGGCTCACAGACCTTGAAGTCCAGGACCCAGGTCTCGGGCTGTCTTCACCTGTTGGGGACCTTATGCAAATAAATGAATTTTCTTTTATTTTCTTTTTTAAATATATTTTATTGATTTTTTACAGAGAGGAAGGGAGAGGGACAGAGAGTTAGAAACATCGATGAGAGAGAAACATCGATCAGCTGCCTCCTGCACACCCCCCACTGGGGATGTGCCCGCAACCAAGGTACATGCCCTTGACCGGAATCGAACCTGGGACCCTTCAGTCCGCAGGCCGACGCTCTATCCACTGAGCCAAACCCGTTAGGGGTAAATGAATTTTCTTGCACCTTTGTTTCCAACTTGTATAATGGGACCCTAGGGGCCTGGGAGTGAGGCCCCGATTCCTGCTCGAGGTGAGGGGTACAGCAATCCATTCCTCCTCCAAGGCAGGCGGTCCTGGATGCCCCCTCCCTAGGTGGAGAGTTGGGGGAAGCACCACGAGGAAGCGGTCCCAGACGCCTCTCACAAGCTGGCTGCATCTGGTCAGGGTGCTGGACCATCTGGGCGGAGGGAGGGCTGAGCCTGCGGCCCTGCAGGACACCCTCAGCCTGGCAGCCTCGGGGGCTTGGCCTGTTGCCACCCCTGGCCTCCGGCTGGTGTGCTGTCACTCTGGGGCAGGTGGAACAAGCTTTGCCGTGGAAATGATGCAGAAAAGACATCTGACAAAATCCAACACCCCTTCACGATAAAACTTCTCAGCAAACTAGGCACAGAGGGGAACTTTCTAAACCGTCTAAAAGGCATCTACAGCCCTAGCCGGGTTTGCTCAGTGGATAGAGCATCGGCCTGCAGACCGAAGCATCCTGGGTTCAATTCGGGTCAAGGGCACATGCCCGGGTTGCAGGCTCGATCCCCAGTGGGATGCGTGCAGGAGGCAGCCGATCAATGATTCTCACCACTGATATTTCAATCTCTCCCTCTCTGAAATCTAAAAAAAACAAAAGGCATCTACAAAGAACATACGGTTGACATCACATTAAATAGGGAAAGACTGAAAGCTTTTCCCCTAATATTGAGAAAAGGGCGAGGATGTCAGCTCCTACCCACACCTAGTCAGCATCTTCCTGGAGGGTCTGGCTTGTGCAATAAGAAAAAACGAGCCCTAGCCGGTTTGGTTCAGTGGATAGAGCCTTGGCCTGCGCACTGAAGGGTCCCGGGTTCGATTCCGACCAAGGGCACATGCCCGGGTTACAGCTCGATCCCCAGTAGGGGGCGTGCAGGAGGCAGCTGATCAATGATTCTCTCTCATCATTGATGTTTCTATCTCTCCCTCTCCCTTCCTCTCTGAAATCAATAAAGAAATATATATTTTTTTTAAAAAAGAAAAAACGAAAGGCACGCAGATGGTCTCTATTTACAGACAACATGACTGTCACATAGGAAATCTCACAGAGGATTTTTCTATATTGCCTACCTGACCGTTCAGGTTGGCGCCAGCACCTGTCCCAACAGCTACTTCATGCATGATGCCCTCCAGCTGGACTGGGGCTTCACGTCTTTGAGAGAAGATCTACTGTTTCGCATCCTCCACGGCTTCCAGACTCAGGGGACCGGAGGGTGAGCTGGTAGGAAAGAAAGGAAAGCAGCTTGGTACCGTCTCCCCTGGCATCTCAGCCCACCGCTGCCCTCCCCTTGTCTTTATCTTCTAGGCCCGTGGTCGGCAAACAGCGGCTCGTGAGCCACATGCGGCTCTTTGGCCCCTTGAGTGTGGCTCTTCCACAAAATACCACGGCCTGGGCGAGTCTATTTTGAAGAAGCGGCGTTAGAAGAAGGTTAAGTTTAAAAAATTTGACTCTCCAAAGAAATTTCAATCGTTGTACTGTTGCTATTTGGCTCTGTTGACTAGTGAGTTTGCCGACCACTGTTCTATGCAGTGACCTCCGCTAACACCTGTAACCCACCCTGGCAGTCTGTCTCAGAATGCTTATGCCCAGTCACAGCCAGGAGAGGCAGTGCCACCCTGCCTGGGTGCACAGGGCAGGACCCACATACTCCCAAGGAGAGCCTGGCCCCCTCAGCCTGCAGCCGTCAGCAGGAGCTGCCCTTCCTGGGCCTGGGCTGATGGATGCCTTCTGGGGCCTCCAGATTCAAGCCAAGAACCTGGTATTGGAGCCCAGAGACTGGGCCCCCCTTTGACCCGACTAGACGGGAGGGAACATGTGGTTGGGCCCTGGCAGAGGGTGCTGTGCACAGCACGGGAGGGGCGCGGGGTACAGGCTGAGAGGCAGGAGGGTGGGGGGGTCTCAGAGGGCCTGGGCCCTTGTGGCCAGCCTTCTGAATATAAAAAATGCCTCCAGCCAAAACCGGTTTGGCTCAGTGGATAGAGCGTCGGCCTGCGGACTGAAGGGTCCCGGGTTCGATTCCGGTCAAGGGCATGCACCTTGGTTGCGGGCACATCCCCAGTGGGAGGTGTGCAGGAGGCAGCTGATCGATGTTTCTCTCTCATCGATGTTTCTAACTCTCTATCCCTCTCCCTTCCTCTCTGTAAAAAATCAATAAAATATATATTTTTAAAAATGCCTCCAATCCCCATATGGTTGTGATCGCCACTGGTTTGTTGGCAAAGACGCTCCGAAGTGAATTTGTATTTCATTAAGTACAAAATCAATTGTCCATACTTGGACAAGACTGTGCTGAGAACACAGGTCCGGCTCCTGAGGGATCTCAGATCAGGGACCTAATACCTGACATTCACCGAGAGCTCACACGGGAGCCGCCGAGAGAGCTGGAGCGGAGAGGGCACCACAGTGCTGTGAGACAAGCGGGTCTCTGTTGCAAAGAACCAGGGGTGCCCTAGCCAGTTTGGCTCAATGGACAGAGCGTCGGCCTGTGGACTGAAGGGTCCCTGGTTCGATTCCGGTCAAGGGCACATGCCCAGGTTTGGGGCTCGGTCCATAGTTGGGGTCGTGCAGGAGGCAGCCGATCCATGATTCTCTTTCATCATTGATGTTTCTAGGTCTCTCTCCCTCTCCCTTCCTCTCTGACATCAATAAAAAAATATTTTTAAAAAGTTTTAAGTTTCTCATGCTCTAAAATGGTTGTGACGCCTGGTCCTACTTTCCAAACCGATCTTCATTAATATATGCACACAGAAACATATATTCCCAGAAAACTCACACATGGTAACTTGTGGAAGTCTTATTCTGTTAGTAAATTAAAAATGTATACGTGATATTTTATCACCCTATAGGATATTGATCAGTTTTATGCAATCAATTGGTAAGTTCATTTCAGCATCCCTGATTTTGTGTGTGTATGTGCATGTGAATATATGTATATATGTGTGTATATAAGTACTTATAATATATAATATTCATATATCCTTCAAATTCTCATTTGGACATGTTTAAACACATTTCTGGATCTCTCATTAATAAAGCATTTAATATTATCTTTGAAAAAAAAGGTAGAATGATAATAATAATAATACAACCCAGGGGTGAGTGTGGAGACGAACAGCCCACCGAATGGCATGCAAGAGGCAGGGTGTTCAGCCCTAAATGCTAACAAACTGGAGATGCCACGTGGGAGTCCCTCCCTCTCCTGTAGCCCCTGGGGTCTCTGGGCCCAGACTGTGCAAAGCCTGTGGTCAGTCGGCCTGATGGAGCCCAGTGGGGGCAGAGGGGGGACCCCCAATCTGGAGCCTGGCCCTGCCGCCTCCTGCCAGCCAGCCCCCCTCTTCCCTTCCCCATGCCTGTCACCTTTGATCTCCTTATCGCCAGCCTCTCTGGTGGGTTCATTTGGGAGCTGCCCGAGTTAATGAGTTCTCCGGGCGGCCGGGCCCACACGCCCCCCCACTGGGGTGAGGACTTCACACCTCGGGGGCCTGTGTTTTGACAAGTGCCTGAGCCAGTGGCTCCTGCTCCCCTGCCCGAGCCTGCCTTCGCTCCCCAAAGTGTAAGGCTGGGAAATGAGGCCTGGGGGCAGCCCCACTGAGCAGAGGTGAGAGTTCAGTGGGGTGGGGGGCAGGACAGGGCAGCACCCCCGTAGGCCTCCGCCTTCCTGCTAGGAACCAGCCGGTCTCCGCAGGCAGGCCAAGCCGGGTCTTGGGTGCTGGCCCCCTCTCCCATCTCCCAGCACCAGGGCCCTCATTTCCCCGGCAGCCCCCTGACATACGAGTGCTAATCAAAGGTGCTATGTCAACATGCCCCTCCAGCCCCTCATTCCTGTCCGGCTGGAGCCGGAGCCCCAGGGGAAGGAAGCAGCTCTGGACCGCCAGCCTGCCTAGCGTCAGCAGGCGCGTCCCCTGGGAAGCTCTTAATTTGGGGGTCCCCTAATGCCAGGGATCCTCCAGCCTTATTGTTCATGAAGCCCCCTCCTTCTGACAGCCTAGGACAGTAGTCGGCAAACTCATTAGTCAACAGAGCCAAATATCAATTGAAATTTCTTCGGAGAGCCGAAAACCGACTTCTGCGCATAGGCCACGAAGTTTCAATCGCACTGTTCGTGCGCGCCCGCACGTGGTATTTCGTGGAAGAGCCACATTCAAGGGGCCAAAGAGCCGCATGTGGCTCGCGAGCCGCCGTTTGCCGACCACGGGCCTAGGACACCCTCTGGAGTGTGGACAACGTGGGTTGGGATCCCTCTCCTGCCATGTCCTATGTCCTACCCGTGGCGCTCACTGTCCGTCTGAGCCCCAGCTGCTGCTTCTGGGCCTGGGGTGTGTGGCGCCCACTGTGAAGATGTGGCGAGGATCGATCACACCCCACAGACGCGCTTCGTGCAGCACCCACATGCATGCTGAGACTGCCACTCGGGGCCTGGCAGTGCTGGGGCTCGGCTGGGTCCCAGCTCACAACCATGCTGTGACGCAGGGGTACGGGCTCGCCTGGCTGAGGAGGCGACGGAGTGGCGAGAGGCCGTCCCCTGTCACATGGCTGCAGAGCTGGGGTCCATCTGGCTCTGTCTGGGGCCACGGCCGGTGTTGCCCCGTGCCACCTCTGAGTCTGGGGGGCTCGATGGCTCCTTTCCTCCAGGAGGGCTGCCCTGTGAGTGAGGGTGCCGGGCGGGGGTGATGCCCTGAAAGCCCCCCGAAACCCCACTCCATGTCAAAGGGGCCTGTGGACAGGAAAAAGAGAGAGGTGTCCCGGCCCACCCTGGGCCTCCGCACCAGAGCCCCTGAGGATGGAGCCCGACAGTCCGGATCTGAAAAGTAAAGTCTCCCAGACTCCAGTGAGCCTCCCCCCAGTGCAGAGCGGGGAAGAGGCCCAGAGTGCCTGCCCCCCCCGCCCCCACCCATGGATCCAAAGCAGATGCATGAGGATGAGCTGAGGCTGGAGGGGGGCTGAGGCCACCTGGAGCCCAGGGCAGTCAGAGGACCCGGCACGAGGCTCCCAACTCCTCCTCCTCCTCCCTCCTTCCCCAGCAGCCTCCCAGCTCCAGCCCGAGGCTCCCAGGGAGCCCCTTTCCAACTGGGATCACCCCCTCTCCTCACACCTCTGGCTCCCGGAGCCACTGAGTTGGCAAGCCATATGGAATAGATTATTCTGGAACCACGATAATCTGATTATCCTGGCCATGGATCAGCTGGATATGCAGCCAGTGGAAGTCACAGGAGGCAGAGGGGTGATGAGGAGGGAGGGGGTGGGAAGAAAGGGGAGAGATTTGGCGGATTCCGGGGAGGGTTCAAGAGAAGTCCTGGGAGCTGGCTGAGAACAGGGCCAGCAGACCCTGCCTCTGCCCTTGGGGGGGGGGGGGGTGTCACATGCTGCTCCTTTGCTTCATCCGGGTACATGGAGGGGGGTCTGAGCTTTACAGTGAAAGGTGGGGAAACTGAGGCATAAAGTGGCCTCTGTTTCTCCGACTGTACAATGCAGCAGGGACTCCCGATGGCCTGCCCAGATGTCCTGGGAGCTCTGCACGTTTGGTGAGAAAGCGTCCGTCTCAGGCCACAGTGCTGACCGGGAGTCACGCACACAGCATACGCGGGGATAGGTGTACAGGATACAGCGTCCTTGCATTTCCAGCCACAGACAGCAGAGGGCGCTGCCCAGCCACCCGGGATCTTATGATCCGTAAAAGGCACACCTACCTCTGACCAGTCAAAGGCCTTTCTCCTGGAGCAGGGCCAGTGCTGGGTGGGAGTGGTGGGCGCGGGGAGCTAAGCAGAGGTGCCGGGCTGGCTTACGAAGTGGGTGCAGCTGGCTCAGCGCTGGCGTGATGGGCTCTGTGACCCCCGACAGGCCACTTGCCTTTTCTGGACCCGATTGCTCATCTGTCCATCTGTGTGCAGAGGCAGAGCAAGATGGAGCCTAGAGGGGAGCCGGGGGGGGGGGGGGGGGGGACTGGCTCAGGAGGGCTGCGGACAAGCAGGGCTCAGGCCCCTTCCCGCTTCCCCACACGCAGCCCTGGAACGAAGGTTGAAAGAGTCAGACCACAAGCTGACCGAAACTCCAGGCGGGACACCGTGGGCTCTGAGCCCTTGCCAGCTCCCCGGAGGGCATCTGCAGGCCCAGCTCAGCTGCCAACTTGGGGCACATCCAGCCCCAGCCCCCCCAGAAAGCACACGACGCAGCTCTCCCCAGGCAGGAGGTACAGGTTTCAGGCCCCGCTCACCCCGCCCCTGTCCTGGCTGACTGCTCACAGCAGTGAGGTGCCAGCCAGCGGCCAGTCCTGGCAGGAGGGGGAGGCCCGTACTCAGCGCCAGCCCAGGCCGCCGCAGGGCTAGACACCCCTGCCCGGGCTCCCACGCCAAGTCGCTGGGTGGCTCCGGCCTTCAGCCACTTCCAGGTCCTCCTTCCCAAGAGCAGGGGAAGGAGGGTCCCCCACCCCACCTCCCCAAAGGTACCTGACTTTAGACCCAACAAAAAGCAGAGTGGGGGCTCGCAGACTGAGCTGGAATGCCTGGGCAGGGTCTGGGGGGGGGGGGGGGGGAGACGGGTGCGGAGTCTGTGTGGCCTCCTTTGCCAGAGGCTGGGGGACAGGGATGTCCCTGGACTGAGTGGGGAACCTCTAGAGCAGTGATGGCGAACCTATGACACGCGTGTCAGCACTGACACGCGTAGCCATTTCTTTTTTTTTTTTTTAATATATTTTATTGATTTTTTACAGAGAGGAAGAGAGAGGGATAGAGAGTTAGAAACATCAATGAGAGAGAAACATCGATCAGCTGCCTCTTGCACACCCCCTACTGGGGATGTGCCCGCAACCAAGGTACATGCCCTTGACCGGAATCGAACCTGGGACCCTTGAGTCCGCAGGCCGACGCTCTATCCACTGAGCCAAACCGGTTTCGGCTACGCGTAGCCATTTCTGATGACACGCGGCCGCATGCCGAGGATGAAACATTTGCTGCTCCTGAGGGTGAAACATTTGCGACTAGAGTCTTGGAGTTAGTTTTTTCCTCCAAGTGACACACTACCCGAGTTATGCTCAGTTTTTTGGCGAAGTTTGACACACCAAGCTCAACAGGTTGCCCATCACTGCTCTAGAGGAAGTGCAAGAGCTTAAATGGATCATATAATGAATGGAGCAGGAGAAGGGTCTTACGTGATCAGTATTGATTACGGGCCCCCAACTGAGGATAGAATGAACTCAGTCCTCGGCTCTGGGGGGCCCCCCACCAGGAGAAGTCCCGGATGCAGCCCTGGGCCTGAGCCGAGGAAGTTTCTGCACCCTTGGAGGTCACGCCCCAGCCCAGGCCCTGGGCATGCGCGGTCAGCGTCTGGCACAGGCGGTCACACAGGTGTGTGGGCACGAGCTGCTGGCCGCCCATGACCAGGTCCCCACCTCTGGGGCCCCCTGGGGCCGGGATTCAGGACAGCCTTAGCGTACCCTTGCCCAGCGGTTCCCCTGATGGGAATTCATCCTGATTAGAAAAGATTAAAGGCACAAGTGTAGGCATACTGCTGAGTGACAGAACCAAGCTGCAGAAAAAACAAAAACAAAAAACAACGAAACATTCCATGAGGCACCACTGATATAAGCTAAAACATAAGAAAACGAGAATCTAAAAAATCCCTACATAGGAAATCATCGAATATGGAGCCTATGCATATTTTCGCCCTGCATTTTGTAAAGATCTACTGTGTAAAAGCACAGACTAAGGCCCCGGTTCTCACCAAATCCATAATAACGTACCCAGGCTTATTTGTGGGAGGGGAGGTCTGGGTTTGGGGTCGGGGGGAGGGTCAACGAAGACTTGAATCTTCACCTGTAATGTTTACATTTTTGACAAGGAGATTATATAGCTTAAAACTGCATGTTAATGTACAATTTTAAACTATTTGTAAAATTATAAGGCTATTTCTCTGTGGAAAACTGTATGGCATCTCAGTGTATACCAGAGAACTTGTTACCAAAATCTCGGTTTAGAAATACAGGTACTGCCCTAGCCGGTTTGGCTCAGTGGATAGAGCGTCGGCCTGTGGACTGAAGGGTCCCGGGTTCGATTCCGGTCAAGGGCACGTACCTCGGTTGCAGGCTCCTCCCTGGCCATGGGCCCTGGTCGGGGTACATGCAGGAGGCAAACAATCGATATGTTTCTCTCACATCGATGTTTCTCTCTGTCTTTCCCTCTCTCTTCCACTCTCTCTGAAAATCCATGAAAAAATATCCTCTGGTGAGGTTAAAAAAGAAAAAGAACTACATGTACGGATACAGAAAATGATCTTAATACATCAGTGAGGAAAAACTGGTCACAAAACAATGGGCTCTTTAGATACCCAAAGGGTCTAGAATAAGTATTTGTAAGGCAAACATTCATATCAGCATTATCAGTAATAACCAAAAGGTGGCAACAGCCCTAGCCGGTTTGGCTCAGTGAATAGAGTGTCAGCCTGCGGACCGACGGGTCCCAGGTTTGATTCCGGTCAAGGGCACATACCAGGGTTTCGGGCTCAGTCCCCAGTGGGGGGCGTGCAGGAGGCAGCCTATCAATGATTCTCTCTCATCATTGATGTTTCCATCTCTCTCCTTCTCCCGTCCTCTCTGAAATCAATAAAAATATATATTTTTTTAAAAAGGTGGAAACCACCCCAGTTTCCATTGACTGATGAATGGGTAAACAAACGTGGTATATCCATACAATGGAATATTATTCAGCCATGAAAAGGAATGAAGTCTGGACACATGCTACACCATGGATGAACCTTGAATACATTATGCTAAATGAAGTAAGCCAGACA
The DNA here is from genome assembly GCF_951640355.1 of Cnephaeus nilssonii. NCBI lineage: Eukaryota > Metazoa > Chordata > Mammalia > Chiroptera > Vespertilionidae > Cnephaeus > Cnephaeus nilssonii. The sequence goes on along the minus strand of NC_137095.1, from coordinate 8,127,934 downwards.
CCAAAAGACAAATACTGTATGATTCCACTTATAGGAAATACCTACATATTCAAATTCATAACGGAGGAAGCCCATTAGAGGTTACCAGAGGCGGGGGGAGGTGGGTAAGGGAGAGTTGTTTAATGGTGTACAGAGTTCCTACTTGAGGTTGATAAAATTTTGGAAATAGAAGTGGTGATGGTCGCACACATTGTGAGTGTAATTAATGCCATTGAATTGCACACTTAACCTTTTGCACTCGGATGTCGAGTGTGACTCGACACGGTTAGCATCGAGATTAAAATTACTCTTTGAATGTATCAATAATTTGAAATATAAAAAAATCCAAATAAATAAGTTTGTATGAAAAGAAACTCCAGTATTTTATTCTACTGCCGTGCTTTGTAAAATCTGGGGTATTTAAAAAATTAAATCCCGAGTAGAATAAAGGAATAGAGAAAAAAGCAAGCGAGTGCAAAGGGTTAAAATTATTAAGATGGCAAATTTTAATGTTCATATATATATATATATATGTATATGTATATATATATATACATATATATAAAAAATTATAAATGTGCCCTAGCCGGTGTGGCTCAGTGGATAGAGTGTTGGCCTGTGGACTGAAGGGTCCCAGGTTCGATTCCGGTCAAGAGCACATGCCTGGGTTGTGGGCTCAATCCCCAGCAGGGGGTGTGCAGGAGGCAGCCGCTCAATGATTCTCTCTCATCATTGCTGTTTCTCTCTCTCCCTCTCCCTTCCTCTCTGAAATCAATAAAGATATATTTAAGAAAATAAACAGGTGAATGTATTGTATGTGAATTACATCTCCATTAAGTTCTTTTTTTTTTAAATTAAACCTTTTTGGGGGACAATGGTTATCATATAGGTGTCAGGTGTGAGTTCCTATGTTACAAGATCTGTATATTGCTCGGTGTGTCCACCACCTTTATTTCTGATATAAAAAGTTATTTTCAGAAATAAAATATATAGCCGTAGCCCGTTTGGCTCAGTGGATAGAGCGTCGGCCTGGGGACTGAAGGGTCCCAGGTTCGATTCCAGTCAAGGGCATGTACCTTGGTTGCGGGCACATCCCCAGGAGGGGTGTGCAGGAGGCAGCTGATCGATGTTTCTCTCTCATCGATGTTTCTGACTCTCTATCCCTCTCCCTTCCTCTCTGTAAAAAATCAATAAAATATATTTAAATAATAATAATAATATAAAATAAAATATATATACAAAAGAATACCCACAACACATAAAAATCCCCAACACGCTCTCTCCCCATGCTCCATCTATATGCTCATGTATTTGTAGGGATGCTAGAAAAGGTTGGCATGCAGAGAGATGGACCAACATGCCATCGGGGTTCTCTCTGGGTGGATGAAACTGGGGGGCATTCAAAATTCCCTTCTTTTTGATTGTCTGTATCGTCTCGATTTTCTGTAACAGCATTCCTTGCTTTGGTAAAGGAAAGAAAAAGGGAAGGAGGGTGGAGGGGGACTTTGCAGAACCATCCGCCCCGCCCCCCACGCTTGCTTGCGTTCCAGCAAGAGTGGGCACCACTCATTCACCCCTTCGTCCCTCCCATGAGCTGCAGGACTTCAGACAGCCACTCCTGGCCAGCAGGGCGGCAGGCAGGATCTGTGGAGTGCCATGTGCTGAACACATGGTGTTAACCCTAATCATCTCAGCAAAGAAACCCATTTCACAGATGGTAAGACTGAGACTCAAGGGGATTGAGCCCAGGCAGGCTGGCTCTAGGCTTAAGCTGCCGCTACCAGGCCCAGGCACTCTGCAGGCCCGGGCACACCAGCCTCCTCAGCTCAGCTTTCTTGTTGGAGGAAGAGCAGGGGGTTTCCCTCCATGGCCTGCCTGTGGGTACCTGTGGCCCCCAGCAAACTCCCATCCCTGTGTTTATCCAGCCAACAGTGGCCACATCCTTTCCCCCCTTCCTTCACATTCTCTCCTTCCTCAGAATTTCTGTGGACTCATTGCCTCCCTGAGTCCAAACTCCTCATCCACCAGGAATCCCAGCTCCCATCTGCTCATCCACACCCGCTCCACCCGTCAGTCCCCATCCCCGTCCTGGGGCCCCAGCCCGCTTGGCATTGGCTGGGCCTTCCATTCCCAGACTTGGGCTCACACCCTTCCCCGCTGCCTGGAATGCCCCACCTCCACTTGGAGGAAAACCCACAATTTCAGGTCCCCCCTTTCCTTCTGCAACCCGCCCCGCTGACCAGCCAGGGAGCTCAGCTGTCGCCCACGGGCTCCCAGCACACCAGGCACCCCAGACTCAGAGCCCACTTGCTCCTCTTTCTCCTCCAGCTCTGAGCTCCCAGCGGGCAGCGACTCGCCCCCCCTGGAGCCCGGGCCCCGGGCCGGGTGGAGTTTCCCGGGGGGTGTGGTGCGCGGCCCTTTGGGGGCCAAATCCTGGCTCTGAGGACCTTAGGCAGATGATGGACCCCTCTGGGCCTGGTTCCATCTGAGAAAGGGGAGAACAGCGGGCGGAAGTCCTGGGTTTGCGCCCTGGATGGCTGTGTAGGCAGCGCGGGACACTTAGGTGACAGGGGGGCTAGGAAGAGCGGGTCAGGGGAGCTCCAGCTCCAGCAGCTGCTCTGTGACCTTGTCCTGGTGGCTGTCCGTCTCTGGGCCTCCCGGTGACACGGACGGTGCTCTGCCTGGCACGGCCTTGTCACTGGGCTTCCCTGGCTGTGCCCGGAGTCACGGCCCAGCACCAGGGCCGGGAGAAGCTGGATCTGGGCAGGCTGACTCAGAGTGTCCTCCCTCGCCATCCCGGACACATGGAATCTGCCTTTCCCCTGGGCCCCCCCTGAGTGGGGACCTGCATCCTCTCCCCCCATCCCCAGCCGTGCGCTCCAGGGATGCCGAGGGGCCTGCTGCCGGCTGTTTTGGAGGCCCCTGCACACCCTGGTTCCCAAGGCGACACCTTGTGCCCTGAGGGAGGCAGCCTTGTGTCAACAGGCGGAGCGGAGGTGTGAAGGCAGCCACCGTGGCCAGGGGGCCGGCGGGCTGGCCCTCGCTCTGGCTGGTAATGAGAATACCACCTGGCCCTGCAGCCCCGCATAGCCAGCCTCCCTCCTTCCCTCCCGCCTTCCCTCCCACGTTCCCACAGCCTGCCCGCCCCCAGGGCCTGAAGGGAAAGAAGACGGAGGGGGTAGGGGCCAGGTGGTAACCCGCCTCCAGCCTTGGACCTGTGTGCCCGTCGGGGAGAAAGAGCAGGTGCAGAACCAACGGGGAGGCCTGCGCTAAGCCACCTGACACAGCCCCGCCCCGCCCCCCCCCCCCCCCACAGCCCCCAACAGCACCAGAGCCCGACGCCCTTCTCATCTGACGGCGGGTCGGGGGCAAAGTCCTGGGAAGTGGATGGGGGATGACGGGATGAAGGCAACAGGGTCCTCACCTGCATAACAGGTGCCTTGACGTGGGCACTGCCGGCCTCACGCGCCCAGCCGGCTGGAGCCACGCAGACAAGCTCAGCCAGAGGTGGAGGGGGCTGCGGTTCCAGCCCCAGAGCAGGCCGCGCTGAGCCAGAGGCCGAGCCAGAGCTTGGGGCTCCGTGGAGAGCAGGCTGGGGGTGTTCCTGTGAGGCCCATGAAGCGCCCCTGGGGCTCCCTCACCGAGACTGCCCAGAGCCCAAGGCAGCATCCCCCATCCTCTCCAGATCCTTGGCTTCAGCTCTAAAAGGACCTCAGGCCTGACGGTGTGGCTCGGTGGTTGAGCATCAACCTATGAACCATTCCTGATCAGGGCACATGCCCGGGTTGCAGACTCAATCCCCAGTAGGGGGCGTGCAGGAGGCAGCCAATCCATGATTCTCTCTCATCCTTGATGTTTCTATCTCTCCCTCCCTCTTCCTTCCTCTCTGAAATCAATAAAAAAATATTTTTAAAAAACCACACAAATGTATTAAAAACAAACACAAAAACCCCTATTCTGCCCGTGACAAGACTGGGAATAGAGCTGGCACATCACTAGAGAACTTCCTCCAGAAAAAACATTCACCCGTTCATCTGTGGAGACAACGAAACTGACGAATCCACTACACTGACCTGTCATCCAGCCCACATGGCCCCCTTGTTCACAAGGGTACCCCAGGAGCGTCTTCATTACGTGGACAGGAATTGTGTCTGGCTGCTCAATGCACACACCCAAAATGACAACAACTTAAACAAGACGGTGGGGCCTGGTCGGCATGGCTCAGTGGTTGAGCATCGAGCTAGGAACCAGGAGGTCACGGTTCGATTCCCGGTCAGGGCACATGCCGGGGTTGTGGGCTTGATCCCCGGTGTGGGGCGTGCAGGAGGCAGCTGATCCATGATTCTCTCTCATCATTGATGTTTCTCTCTCTCTCTCTCCCTTCCTCTCTGAAATCAATTCAAAAACAACAACAAAAAACAAGATGGTGATTCATTTTCTCACACATTAAAGAAACTCACGGGCAGACAGTCCTGGGCTGGTGTGGCGCTTCCATGTTGTCACGGATGCCTCGGGCTCCTTTCTGCTCCAGCATCCTCAGTGTGCGACTTGCGTCCTTGAGATTGCCTCCGGGTCACAAAATGGTTGCTGGAGCTACAGCCATCACACCTATTTTCCAGAAAATGTAAGTGGTTGGAGCCACAGCAGGATCCTCCCTGCTTTAAAGCCCTTTCCTAGAAGCCTCCTTCAATACTTCCCCCACCATTTCACTGGCCATTCCATCTGCAAGACAGGCTGGGAACTGGAGGGGCTTTTTAAAAAATATATATATTTTTATTGATTTCAGAGAGGATGGGAGATGGGGGGAGAGAGACAGAAACATCAATGATGAGAGTGAATCATCGATCGGCTGCCCCCTGCACGCCCCACACTGGGGATGGAGCCTGCAACCCGGGCATGTGCCCTGACTGGGAATTGAATCTCGACCTCCTGGTTCATAGGTCGATGCTCAACCCCTGAGCCACTGTGGCCGGGTGGAACTGTAGGCTTTAGCTGGGCATGTAAGCCTCCACAATACAGACTCCTGTAGTTAAGGAAGAGAGAAGAGAGGCTGTAACACATGCTGTGTGGACAACTACAAGTCCCTGCCACTCTTGCGAACATTCTACTGGCCCTGTTCCCTAGGTCTAAGCACCATCTATCTCTTCAGCTGGTAAAGGGTCGAGCTGAAACTCCAAAACCCAGGAATGATTCCCCAGCCCAGCCTCCTAACCATTAAGCTATACTACCTCCCTATACGAAACAGAGGCCCAGTGGGAGGATGCAGTTGGTCTCCCCCTGGTGAGTGGGGCTGGCCGACAGGGCCCCTGGGCCGCAGAGCCTGGATCCCAGGTCGACCCACTGAAGAGCCACGGGCCACAGCAAGCCAGGCCTAAGGCCCCCACTTTCCAGAATTTATGCTCTGACATCCCACGGTCAGTCTAAGGCCCAGGCTCTGCGGCTAGCCCAGACCTAGAGGAAAAAGCACGCAGGCCGGCCGAAACCGGTTTGGCTCAGTGGACAGAGCGTCGGCCTGCGGACTGAAAGGTCCCCAGGTTCGATTCCGGTCAAGGGCATGTACCTTGGTTGCGGGCACATCCCCAGTGGGGGGTGTGCAGGAGGCAGCTGATCGATGTTTCTCTCTCATTGATGTTTCTAACTCTCTATCCCTCTCCCTTCCTCTCTGTAAAAAAATCAATAAAATATAATTTTTAAAAAAAAAGAAAAGAAAAAGCACGCAGGCCTCGGTGCTGGGTGGACTCCCATTATTCACCAAATCCTCTCACAGGAAATCACTCTGGATTGGCTCCAATGGGTGAGGTGAGGGTAGGATGGGCGAGGAAGGAATAATTCTGGGTGTTTATTTTTTAAAATATATTTTTATTGATTGCAGAGAGGAAGGGAGCAGGATAGAGACAGAAACATCAGTGATGAGAGAGAATCATGGAGCGGCTGCCTCCTGCACGCCCCACACTGGCAATCAAGCCCACAACCCGGGCAGGTACCCTGACCGGGAATCGAACCGTAATCTCCTGGTTCATAGGTCGGTGCTCAACCACTGAGCCATGCTGGCTGGGCAATACTGGGTGTTTAGAACCTTCCTGGAGGTCACAAGGGTACTTTACCACTCCAAATCCAGCTGGCTGTTGGGCCAAAACTGAAAACATTCCAGCGTTGTATCAATAAGAAACGATTTACTTGCGTTTGCCATCATTTCAACCTCCAAAGTGCAGGACGCCCTGGCAGGGTGGCTCAGTCGTTTGGAGTATCATCTCCTACACCAAGAGGTTTTGGGTTCAATTCCCAGTCAGGACACATACCCGGGTTTTGGGTTTGATCACCAGTCGTGGGTGCGGGAGGCAACCGATCAATGTTTCTCAATCAATCTCTCTCCCTTCTTCTCTGTAAAAATCAATAAGAACATATCCTCGGGCCGAAACTGGTTTGGCTCAGTGGATAGAGCGTCGGCCTGCGGACTGGAAGGTCCCAGGTTCGATTCCGGTCAAGGGCATGTACCTTGGTTGCGGGCACATCCCCGGTGGGGTGTGTGCAGGAGGCAGCTGATCGATGTTTCTCTCTCATCGACGTTTCTAGCTCTCTATCCCTCTCCCTTCCTCCCTGTAAAAATCAATAAAATATATTAAAAAAAAAAAGAAGAACATATCCTTGGGCAAAGATTAAAAAAAAAAAGAAGTGACTGAATGTTTTCTGAGTCTACTCTGCCCACAGGAAAAAGTGCTTTGGTATTTTTTTAACGTGGGTTTAAGCCCTTTTAAGTCATGAAATGTTGCATAACCAACTGCTTCTTTCCAAAGAAAGCATGTTTAAAATCAGGCATGGTTAACTGATTCCATCTTCTTTTTGTGTTACGGATCAAGTTCCCTCTCCTCATTCATAGCAGCTACAATAAACCAAACAACAGCTGCCCTGACCTATGTTATTCCAGGTCAGTTATTACTTCATCATCATGTTACAGTGGTTACATGAGCATCTTTTCTCCAACATATTTTAATTCTTTTTTTAAAATATATTTTTTATTGATTTTTTACAGAGAAGAAGGGAGAGGGATAGAGAATTAGAAACATCGATGAGAGAGAAACATCGATCAGCTGCCTCCTGCACACCTCCTACTGGGGATGTGCCCGCAACCAAGGTACATGCCCTTCACCGGAATCGAACCTGGGACCCTTCAGTCCGCAGGCCGACGCTCTATCCACTGAGCCAAGCCGGTTAGGGCTCCAACATATTTTAAAATAAGTTCTGAGGAGGCCCAACCGGCATGGCTCAGTGGTTGAGGGTCAACCTATGAACCAGGAGGTCATGGTTCCATTCCGGTCAAGGGCACAGGCCCCGGTTGTGGGCTCGATCCCCAGTAGGGAGCGTGCAGGAGGCAGCCAATCAATGATTCTCTCTCATCATTGATGTTTCCGTCTCTCTCTCTCCCTCTCCCTTCCTCTCTGAAATCAATAAAAATATATATAGATTTTAAAAATTATCTCCTACGATGGAAATGGATGAACACTGAAATCAACGATGACCAACTGCGAGTGAGCGACATCTGTCCGCACATGGAATGCTCTAATATACGCTGCTGAGTGAAAAAAGAACAAGTTACAGGCTGGCATGGGCAAAAGGGCCCTGGTACCGCCTTTATGCTGTGTGTGACTTCTAAGGACATACGTTGACTGATGTGAATGCAACCCTTTACCAATAGCTGTTCCCGTTTTGGGGGGGACGGGACGGGGGGTTACAGGGGCTCCAGCTTTCTCTCTCATGTTTCCATTTCTTTCTTTTTTAAAAAAATATATTTTATTGATTTTTTATAGAGAGGGAGAGTGAGTTAGAAACATTGATGAGAGAGAAACAACGATCAGCTGCCTCCTGCATACCCCCTACTGGGGATGTGCCCGCAACCAAGGTACATGCCCTTGACCGGAATTGAACCTGGGACCCTTCAGTCCACAGGCCGATGCTCTATCCACTGAGCCACACCGGTCAGGGCATGTTTCCATTTCTTACAAAGAGAATGTATTTATGGAATTGGTGTAACTAAAAGTTAATTTTTAAAAACAGCCACAAAATACTAAAAAGCCATTTACTTATTTTCTTTTAAAATGTATTTTTATTGATTTCAGAGAGGAAGAGAGAGAGAAAGAAACATCAGTGATGAGAGAATCATTGATCGGCTGCCTCCTGTACATCCCCACTGGGGATCGAGCCCACAACCCGGGCATGTGCCCTTGACCGGAATTGAACCCGGGACCCTTCAGTCCACAGACCAATGCTCTATCCACTGAGCCAAACCGGCTAGGGAAAGCCATTTACTTCTTCAGGCTGGTATGGGTTAATCTACTCCTGACTCCAGGGGGGCACCTTGGGAAGTCCCACTGCCAGGCCTGTGCTTATGCTGTTCCCACATCCAGAATGCCCTCTCTCTGCCTCTCTCCCTCCCCTAGAACCAGGCATGGGTCAAGGCCCAGCTGTGACCTCTCACCTCTGTAACCAGAGCGCTAGTCTCTGGCCCTGATGAGGCCCTTAGCCTCCAAGTCTGCCCCTTTAAAAAAGATCACAAAGGTCGCCCGGCCGGCGTGGCTCAGTGGTTGAACATCAACCTATTAACCAGGAGGTCATGGTTCAATTCTAGGCCAGGGCACATGCCTGGGTTGCGGTCTCCATCCCCAGTGTGGGGCGTGCAGGAGGCAGATGATCAATGATTCTCTCATCATTGATGTTTCTATCTCTCTCCCTCTCCCTTCCTCTCTAAATTCAATAAAAGTATCTGTTTTTTAAAAATCACAAAAGACATTGACACCTCCTTTAAACTGTAACTATTGCTGAGGGGTGAGAGGTTTTCCTTTATAAACTTTACTATGTTCAAGTTTATATTATGAGACTGTAACAGTCCTGTGAGTAGATATATAATTATTATTCCTTGTTTTATAGAGCAGAAGGCTCAGACTTGTTAAGGGCTTTGCCCAAGGGCACACAGCTAGTTAATGGAGGGCCTACTAATTATATAATAGCCTCTCCCACAAAACTAAAATCTCATGAGGGGCCCTAGCTGGTCTTGCTCAGTGGATAGAACATCAGCCTGTGGACTGAAAGGGTCCCGGGTTCAATTCCGGTCAAGGGCACATGTCAGGGTTACCGACTCGATCCCCAGTGGGGGACGTGCAGGAGGCAGCCAATCAATGATCCCCTCATCACTGATGTTTCTATCTCTCTCCCTCTCTGAAATCAATAAAAACATATTTAAAAAACTAAAAAATAAACTCTCATGAGGGCAGAGAACATGCCCAGCTTGCTCACCCTGGCGTGCCTGACATTTACCAGCTGCTAGATAAACATGAATTAAGTGAATAATGCCCACGAGCATCCTGAAATGTAAGTACCTTCTTTATGAAACGATAGCACCACACACTGAGCCCCAGTGCCAAGTGCACACTAAATGGCTCTGTGGATGGTTCCCCCGAGGCCCGGCAACCATCCCGGCTGGTGTGTGGCGTCATTGCTGAGAACGAGGAAACTTGAGCCTCAGAGGAGCGAAGTCATTTGTCCAAAGTCACACAGCAAATAGAGAGGGTCTGGCCGGGCAGGTCTGGGAGGCCCTCTGCACCCCATTCATTCTCCTTCTCCAGGCTCCTCTCTTGTTTTTCTTTATTTTATTTTTTTTTTTTTATTAAGGTATTATATGTGTACATATCTTACCATTGTGTGTACATATCTTACCATTGTCTTGTTTTTCTTTTCTTTTTTAAATTGATTTCAAAGAGGAAGGGAGAGAGAGGGGGAGAGAGAGAGAGAGAAACATCAAGGATGAGAGCGAATCATTGATCGGCTGCCTCCTGCACGCCCCTCACCAGGGACCAAGCCTGCAACCCGGCCACGCGCCCTTGACCAGAATCGAACCCGGGACGACGCTCTATATCCACTGAGCCAAAATGGCTAGGGCTCCCCTGTTGTTTTTCTGGACCAGAAATGAGCTGTGGGCAGTGAGAGGCCTTTCTCGGTGTCACTCAGCAAACCAGCAAGTGCAGGCTCCCAGGAACCCAGGAAATGTCCACCTGCACGCCCCCTCCCCCTACACCCCCCCCCCCCCATCACTGCTGGCAGGTCCCTCGGGCCTTGTCCTGGGCACCCTTGTAGGCACTGGGAGCAAGTTACTGGGCACAGCGCGCTCCCCACCTGGGACTGGTGATGAGAGAGGCGCAGGGGTCCCTGAGTCCCTTGAGAGGCAGCTTGGGCGCAGGGAGACAGAGGCGATGGCACTGCCCACGGCTGCTGCCGGGCTCCTGGGCACTCACCCTGCGCAGCGGAGTGGACGGGGCGGGCGGGAGGGAGCCCGGTGAGCAGCTTCGCAGCTCCATCCAGATGCGAATTGTCCCTCCCACACTTCCCGGGCTGCAGGGGCCTCCATTAGAGCCCCCCAAGGAGTCAGAATCCACACCTCCGCAAATGGGCCCGCTTTCCCAGGCCCCCCCGCCCCTGCCCAGACCTTCCCTGGGCCTCTGTGGGTTTTGACACCTCGCTGCAACCTGGCGGGAGGCCACCTCGCACCTTCGGTCCGGATAAAAAGCTCAGGCCCCCGAGGTGGCCGGCCAAAGCCTCGCGGAGCCCGCGGCCCCGGCCATGGCCCAGTCCCCGCCTCTGCAGACCCTCGACCCCTGGAGCTTACCCCAGGGCTGGGGTTGGGCCGGGCACCCGGACTCCACGTCCCCTGCCTCCTCCTCCTCGGACTCGTCGGGCTCGTGCCCCTGCGACGGCGCCCGCGGCCCCTCGCAGCCCGCGCCCCCGGCCCGCGGCGCGCGAACCCCGCAGGCCGCCCCGACGGCGCCCGGACGCGCGCGCCCCGCCCCGGCCGGCGGGCAGCGGCAGAGCGCCAGCGAGCGCGAGAAGCTGCGCATGCGCACGCTCGCCCGCGCGCTGCACGAGCTGCGCCGCTTCCTGCCGCCGTCCGTGGCGCCCGCCGGCCAGAGCCTCACCAAGATCGAGACGCTGCGCCTGGCCATCCGCTACATCGGCCACCTGTCGGCCGTGCTGGGCCTCAGCGAGGACAGCCTGCGGCGCCGGCGCCCGCGCCCCCGGAGCAGCGACGACGAGACGCCCCCTCGGGGCTGCCCGCTCTGCCCCGACGGCGGCCCCGCGCAGGCGCAGACGCCGACGCCAGCGCGCGGCCAGATCCTGGGCTCCGCCGCCCCCGCGGCGGGGTCTTGGGGGTCCCCGCCTGCCTGTCTAGGAGTCCCAGCAGCGCCCGAATGCTTGGGGAGCAGGATCCCCGACGTGGGTCCTTGGGTCTCACCCCCTTACTGCTCCGGGACGCCGTCGCTTCCGCAAGTGTCCCAGCGTAGGGCCCCCGATGCGGCCCTTTGGACGCCGCCCGAAGCCGGTTCCGGAACGCAGACACCCGGAGAGCCCGGGACCCCGGCGGTGCCCTGGGCGCCGCCCCCCGCCGCCCCGGAGCCCGCTGCAGTGTACCAGGTACCGTGCCCAGGCTGCAGTTGGAAATGGACGGGGTGGGTAGGCTCTGGTCTGCAATAGATCCCATACTTTGTAGGTCCCGATTATCCAATCCCACCCAGGTTAGGGGTGGAGAGAAGCTGAAGGGGAGATGGAGAGGGCGCCGACCCCTTGGGGAAAGAGATGGGGCCCTCGCAGTTTAGGCCACCAACACCTAGAAGTCCTCACACCCCGCGGCAGAGGGAGGAACCTTCAGACTGGCTCCTTCCACCCTGGCTTCTGCAGGTGGCAGGAGCCGTGTACCAAAGTGCTCCATTCAGAGCTGGGAGGACGACGGAAGCCCCGCAGCTCCAGGATGAGGGCCTTCCTGATCGATGGGCTTTGAACTGGTGACTTTCATGTTTCCTTCCAGCTTCATTCATTCATGAGGCCCATGAACCATGGTCCATACCATAGCATATTAATAACCAAAATGTATATTACTGTGCATGAATTGACTCATTCTGCCCTGCATCTAGCCCTATGAAGTAGGTATCATCATCCCAATTTACAGATGGGAAAACTGAGAGTAGAAGAGGTTATCTGTGTTCTTGGAGCTGGTGAATAGCAGAGCTGGGGTTTGAACCCTGGCAGCGTACCCGCAGAGCGGACACTCTTAACCGCTTTGCTTCCCTGCATTCTGGATGCCAGGGCTGTTTGGAAGCTGCCTGCCACGCTCGGAGGAGCATCCAGGTTCGAGGTCTCGGCCATAGTGGCCCACTAACCAGCTGCTCCTGTCTCTCTTGCAGGGTATCTGTGTGTCTCCGGAGTCCTATCTGTTGCCAGAAACCCCACCCCTCCTGCCCGGCCCAGCATGCCAGAGACTGCAGCCTCAGACCCAATGGGGATACTGGAGCCACAGTGCAGAGGTGCTGCCCAGCTCGGAGCACCAGGGACCAGGCCCCACCTTCCATTTCAGCGATGACAGCCCTCTCCAGAGCTCAGGCCTGCAGCTCAGTGGCTGCCCTGAACTTTGGCAAGAAGACTTGGAGGGGGGCCACCTGAGCATCTTCTATTAATGGCCTTGCCTGTCCCCTTTTCAGCTAGGAATCAAGCCTGTAGTGTGGGCGCCCTCATGGGCGAGGCCAGTGGTTTTCAAACTTTCCTTTAGCCAGGGATCCCTTTTCCAAGTGATGCCTTTCACGGAAGCAATGTTTGGTGGCCTCCCTGGCTGGCGTGGGGGCTGGGGCAGTGCCCTCTGCTCCTAGGCACCCCCCAAAATGATCAGTGCCCTGAAGACACAGCCTGAGCTGCAGAAACACGGGGGCTGCTTGACCACCAAGTTGGCAGGGCTGGGACTGATGGGATGGATTGGGGGAGTGGGGTGGGCTGAGGGCAGACCCTTATATACTTTGTGTTTAAAAAAACACAACACAGCCCTAGCCGGTGTGGCTCAGTGCATAGAGTGTCGAGCTGTGAACCAAAGGGTCCCGGGTTCGATTCCAGTCCAGGGCACGTACCTCGGTTTCAGGCTCCTCTCTGGCCCTGGTCAGTGCGCATGCAGAAGGCAGCCAATCTATATCGTTCTCTCCCATCAACATTCTGTCTTTCTCTCTCTCAAAAAATGTCAATGGAAAAACTATCCTCGGGTGAGGATTAAAATGTAAATAAATTTTTTTTAAAAAAACTGCTTTTGTTCTGTGATTTTATGGCCTCCGGGAAAGGGGAAATGTTCCCATCCCGCGGGGAACCAGTCATGCCCTCCCAATGGTGCTGTGGGCCCTCCCTTGCCAATCTGACCACGTTTATTGCGCACGGTCTCTATCTGGCCGGCTGTGCAAGGTGGCAGAGCGGGTTGCCACGTAGACCTGTTCACTTGCACCAGGCCAGCGCCCCCTTCATTCCTGCTGACCCGTAGGGCTCGCCCACAATGATGTGAAACTGTTTTCAAAGGATGCCTGTGAGTGGGCCCCAGGGACCAGGCTAGTGTATTAGTGGGGCTCAGGTTGCCCTAACACAGTGGTCGGCAAACTGCGGCTTGCGAGCCACATGCGGCTCTTTGGCCCCTTGAGTGTGGCTCTTCCACAAAATACCACGTGTGGGCGCGCACGTACAGTGCGATTGAAACTTCGTGGCCCATGCGCAGAAGTCGGTTTTCGGCTCTCAAAAGAAATTTCAATCGTTGTACTGTTGTTATTTGGCTCTGTTGACTAATGAGTTTGCCGACCACTGCCCTAACAGAATACCACAAATTGAGAAGCTGAACAACCAAAATTTGTTTTCTCACAGTTGTAGAGGCTGGAAGTCCAAGATCAAGGTGTCAGCAGGTTTGATTTCTTTGAGGCCTCCCTCCTTGGCTTGCAGACGGCCACCTTTTTCTCACTGTGTCCTCACATGGTCACCCCTTGGTCTGTGTGTCTGTCTGTGTCTGTCTTAATCTCTTCCTCTAAGGTCACCAGTCATAGGGGATTGGGGCCCACTCATCTGACCTCATTGTACCTTCATTACCTCTTTACAGGCTCTGTGAACCCCAAGCTGGGTGTGGATGTCAAGGCCCTGACTCCCCACGCAGCACTCTCTCCTTTCCAGGGAAACCCAAGGTCTTGGCTCCAGTCTCAGGGCATCTGCACCGAAGGCAGAACTGAACACCTGCCCGTCTCCTTCCTTTGGCTCCCACCCATCTGCGGTTCATCTTAAAGGGACAGACAGAGGTATCCCTGGCCCAGTCAGTCACCCATGGCCGCTCCCCACAGCTCTGAAGCCCTGCCAGGGCTGGCGGAGAGCCCAAGAGAGGCCTGGCCTTTACCAGCAGCAGCCAGAGCGGCGTGTCTTCTAGAACTTGGCAGCTCTACTTTCCCAGGCCCCCTCGAGAGGTGTTCCCCTAGCAGGTGCCAAGGCAGAGGCAAGAGGCCGCCACCACCCCGCTGGAGTTGCCCGAGAGGCGTCCTAGATGCTGCTGGAGTCGGGGAGCAGGGCCCAGGGGGATTGGGCTAATCCCACCCCTGCCCTCACCCTCTGGGAGGGAAGGCTCTTGGGAATAGCAGCCCCCTGCCCCCATCCGTCTGGCCCGTGGCTCCGTCCCAGGCATGCTGCCCTTGGCGGTACCTCGCTGCTAAGTGACTGGCAGGGGAGGAGAGGTGCCGATGCCAGTGCCCAGCCTGGGGTGACTGGTCTACCCGCACCTTCCCGGGATCCCGGTCACCATCTGTGCGGCTGGACGTTGGCTGCGTGCCTCACCTCGGCCTTTCACTGACCCCACAGTGTAGAGAAGGACGTGCCTCCCGGATGGTGGGGAGGTGGGAGGGGACACTGTACCCCAGCTGCTTCCTGTGGATCCTCAGATCCTGCCTTCCCTGGGGGCCTTGAGCCCTAGACAGACAGGGAGTGCGCAGTCTGGGTCCTAGGGGGCTCCCGCTCTGTGTGTGACCTTGAGCAAGGTTCTGCAGGCAGGTCTCGCTCTGTCCTTGCTGCAGCCCGGGAACCGGTTTCCTCCAGCTTTGTGAATGCCAGCGAAGTGAGCTGTCAGGAGGCCCTCGCCGAGCATGTGAGGTGTGGCTGTCGTAGACCCTGCCTCAACGTCACTCGCTCATGCAGGGGCAGGGGAACCGGTCTAGGGCCTCCTTCCAGCTCCACTGAGTTGTGCCTTAACCTCCCTGAGCCTCTTTCCTTATCAGCAAAACCTAGATAAAGACTGTGCCTATCTCCTCCTGGGACTGTTGGGAACCAAATGAGAGAATGCGCATAAGCGCCGAGCTCAGTGCCAGGCGCAGAGACTAGGATCCTGGCTGACTCTTCTCCCTGGAGGCCAGCTCTCCCCCAGGGACACGAGATGGCGGGGACTGACCCCTCCCCCAACAGGGCCCTGAGCTCTGGTCCCCAAAGGTCAAGTGCCAGCCGCTGCTGCTGGGCGCTGGCGACAGGAAGGGCTGGCCCAGAGGGGACCTGGTTAGTGGAGGGACCCCACCCCACCCCGGCTGGCCCCGCCCCACCCTTTGATGTGCAGGCACCAGTGGAGCACAGGGGAGCCTGTGAGGGGAGAGGGCCTTGAACCCAGAGACGGGGCTAGGACCATAATAACAGCGGCTTCTTCTTACCTGTCGGGCCCAGTGGTCAGTACACAGACTCCTTCCATCCACACACCAGCCCTAGAGTCAGTCTTCATTGCACAGACGGAACCCAAGTCCAGGGTTTTGGTCACTTGTCCAGGACACAGGGGCTGACATATCGGAAACCTCTGGCCTCTGGCCTCCCAGGCCCGGCAGCTGGAACCCTGCAGGCCTTCGGTCTGTGACTCCCTCTCCACCTCCCACCAGCCCCCCATGCTCAGCTGGGCCTTGTGGGGCTGAGGCCCCGGGGAGCTTCCCACCACCCAGCTCAGTGGTCCCCAATCTTCTTTGGCCACGCCCCACCTAAGCATCTCTAACATCCTGATGCCCACCCCCCCACCCCCGTGACATATAATTCTTATTATTCAAAAAGTGAGTTCCTATTCACGTGGAGGAAGCCTCAAAGGCCATGAACTTGGTCTAAACAAACTTCCAAAGAACATGGCATCCATGAAAGAGAAAGATAAAAGAACGAAAGGACACGCCGAAACCGGTTTGGCTCAGTGGATAGAGCGTCAGCCTGTGGACTGAAAGGTCCCAGGTTCGATTCCGGTCAAGGGCATGTACCTTGGTTGCGGGCACATCCCCGGTGGGGGGTGTGCAGGAGGCAGCTCATCAATGTTTCTCTCTCATTGACATTTCTAGCTCTCTATCCCTCTCCCTTCCTCCCTGTAAAAATCAATAAAATATATTTTTTAAAAAAAAGAACGAAAGGACAGTGGAAGGACTGAGGAAGAAATCACTAAGAAATTTACGGTTACTAATGACAATAATAATAATATGAAGTGATATGAAGAAATAGCAAATAAAGTTTCAAAACACAGAACAGAGAACTGAATTGCATACATGTGCCACAATATACATTTATAGACTGTATATGAGGCCCCTAGAACCAGAAGAAATGCACAAAATTCACTGTTAATAACTCATTCTCAAATGTCCCCCCTTAAACATCAAATTGCCCCCCTGTGGGCGTGTGCCCACGCTGGGAACCTCTGACCTAGCTCTATTGGCCAAGAAATTCCCAGCAAGCCCGATGTGGGCCTTGGAGCCCATAGGTCCCAGGCCTTGCCCTCAGTGTTGGCCCTGGCCACCAGCTCCCCAGGTGACAGGGTACCTGCCGTTTCCAGCATGCTACTCTTGATAACAAGGTTACGACTCGACATCACACCCGCCCCCCATGGACCCTGGGGAGGTGACCCTGGCAGGACCCGCTCTGGCCGGGCACCAGGCCCCGCTTCCCCCCCTCCCCCCCCCCCCCCCCCCCCGCCATGGAACGCTGTGCCTGGGCCTGCCCTCCGCTCCCCGGGGCTCCCCAGCACCCACAGTGCTCAGATGAAAGGAAAACGCAGCAGATTCTGCAGGACGGCCCAGCACCCCCTCCCCCACGCCCCCGAGCGTCCCAGACCCCACGGTGCTGCCCACACACCGCTCCCTCTAGCCCAGGCTCCCCGGCTGCCGTGCGGACCCCTCCTGTCCTGGTTCAGTCATGAGTCTGGAAGCTCATCTAGAAATCCTTTATCTATATTTTCTCTTAGAAAAAAAAATATACAGATCTGGTGTCCTGTGGAGTCCCCAGGTCCAGGGTCTTCATGGGAAGGGGAGAGGGCGCAGGCAGCTCCCCAAGGCCGGCCCAAGTCCACGTGGGGCTTTGCTGTCTGGCCCTGGAGCTGGGCTTCCCTGAGATCACCCCTGGGCTCTGGGCGACAGGAGCCAGGCCAGGCCTGGGGTGCGGTTGGCACGAGGGGCAGGGCAGGGGCTGGGAGGTGCTTGAACTGGCTCCACGGACAGAGGGGAGAGAACACGGGCTAGGACTTAGTCCCTGAGGGAGGACGTGGGGCCTCAGGGTACGGGAATGGGGGTCCTGCGGGGGGAGGCGGGGGAGCCGCGGGGTCAGATGCCTGTGGGCACCTCCCGTGTGGGCCAGGCGACTGCACAGACTGGGGACTATTGGCTGTTCTGTTTGAACCACGCATGCACCGCGTCCTTGTTCTCCTTCACCCACTTGATGTTGGCTTTGGTCTTCTCCAGGGCCTGCTCCAGAGCCCGCGTGGCTGAGCCGAAGCCCGTGTCCATGTTGTTCTTCTTGAACTGCTCCAACTGCCGGGGAAAAGGGAGCGAGTCTCAGCCCAGGCCGGTCTGCGGCTCTGAGCAGAGGGGCCCCATCCTGGCCCTCCCACCCCCCTGGGGCCAAGTCCTTATCGGGAGCAGAGCTAAGAAGTGACGGCCCCCCAGGGTTCAATCCGGCTCCCAGATGAGTTAGCCTGCAGCGCGTGCTTCTTGACGGCATGGACTCTCGGTTTTTAATTGAATTGCAGTCTCAATCCAATCAAGGCGGGAGAGAGTGGCAAATGAAACACACACCATGGCAACCGAGCAGCTGAATTGAAAAGGCGGCCATTTTCATAATACAAATGACCCAGTTGCTTCGACCAGTAAGTGGTTTGTTTGTTTGCTTTTTTTAAAAAAAAGATGTTACAGATTAAAAAATGCATTAGTACTGGACATTGTAACTAGGGCAATTAGACAAGAAAGGAAGAAGTAGAACGGCCTCTACTTGAAGATGACATGATCTGTACACAGAAAATCCTTAAACATCTACAAAAAGAAGTTATTTGAACGAAGGAGTCCAGCAAGGTTGCAGGATACAAGAGCAATGTGTTAAAATCAGTTGTATTTCTACATAGTAGCCATGAAAAATCTGAAAACAAAATTAAGAGAGCAGCTTCATTTTTAAAAAAGAAAAAGAAATCGGCCCCCTTGCCGAAACCGGTTTGGCTCAGTGGATAGAGCATCGGCCTGCGGACTGAAAGGTCCCGGGTTCGATTCCGGTCAAGGGCATGTGCATTGGTTGCGGGCACATCCCCGGTGGGGGGTGTGCAGGAGGCAGCTGGTCGATGTTTCTCTCTCATCGATGTTTCTAGCTCTCTGTCCCTCTCCCTTGCTCTCTGTAAAAAATCAATAAAATATATTTTAAAAAAAAGAAATCGGCCCCCTTGTACATGGCTGGCAGGGATGTAAATTGGTACAGTTACTTTGGAAAACATTTGGGCAGTCTAACAAAAAGTTAACCATAGAGTTACCAAATGACCCAGCAATTCCACTCCTCGGTGCATACCCAAGAAAAATGAAGACACATATGTTCACTCAAAAATTTGTACATGAATGTTCATAGCAGTGTTATTCAAAATAACCAAAAGGTAGAGACAACCCAAATGTTTTATCAGCCGCTCAATGGATTAGCGAAAGTGGCATAGCCAGACAACGGAATAGGATCAGCCATAACAAGGAGTGATTCATGCTACGCCATGGATGGACCTTGAGAACATTATGCTAAGCGAAAAGAAGCCAGACACAAAAGGTCACATGCTGTATGTGTCCATTGTATGAAATGTCCAAAGAGGCAAACCCAGAGAGACAGGAAATAGGTTAGTGATTGCCTGGGGCTGGAGACGGGAATGAGGAGCAAGGGCTAATGGGTGTGGGGTTCCTTTTAGGAGTAGTAAGAATGCTCTAGAATTAGGTGGTGGTGATGGTTGCGCAACTTCGTAAATATACTAAAAACCACTTAAAATGGTGAATTTTATGATATACGAGTTATGTCTCACATTTTTTTAATATCTCAATTTAAAAAAAGACAAAGCAACCTAATGCAATGAGTTCACTTTGGCTTCTAATTCAAACATATCAATGACAAAAACTTAGAAGATTTGAAAACGGCCTGGGTATAAGATGATCATTCATTTTCTTGGGTTTGCTAATAGCAGTGACATAATGTTTTTAAAATTCCTTTGTTTTAGATAGGACTAAAGTATTTAGAGGTGAAGTTACATAATATCAGTGATTTGCCTGAAAATTTATCCACCCCCACAAAGTATCGGGAAAATGTTCTTAAGTGTTCTAATTGAGTAATGGGTATATGAAGGTTCATGATTTTATCCTCTTTCCTTTTTGCCTGTACAGAAATTCCAAGAGAACTTTTTGGATTGAACTGGACAGCCCTGGCTAGTTTGGCTCAGTGGGTAGATCGTTGGCCTGCGGACTGAAGGGTCCCAGGTTCGATTCCGGTCAAGGGCACATGCCTGGGTTGTGGGCTCCATCCCCAGTAGGGGACGTGCGGGAGGCAGCTGATCAATGATGCTCTCTCATCATTGATATTTCTATCTCTCCTTTCCTCTATGAAATCAATAAAAATATTTTTGAAAAAAAGAAAGAAAAAGAAAAAATCTGGACACCCAGCTTCCCCTCTCAATGAGGGAGGCCTGGCTACAAGGAACCCACGCTCCCTGGGCCCACCCTCGGAGGGAGCTGACTGGCGGCTGCCCCCTTAGACCCGGGATGGTCCCCGGGGGTCCCAGGGCTGCTTACCTGCTGCAGCTCGTGCTCAGTAGAGAATCGTCGCGTCACGGCCTGGATGAGGTTGGAGAAGGAGAAGGAGCCGCCACCGTAACTGCAGGTCAGGGAGAGAGATGAACCGTGAGGAGGGCAGGAACTAGCACTCAGTGACGGACAGGCGACACTGCATCCGCACAGCTGCCCTGTGATTGGTCCATCTTGTAGATGAGACGCAAGGGCGCACTCAAGGGGACCTGAACACGGGTCTCACGACACTCCAGACATCACTCCCACCAGCCAGACTTTCTCTTCCCTCCAAGTGGGAAAAGGGACGACCCATCCCTCATCTGCTCTTTCGATGCCTGCCCCCACTCCTGTGCAGGGCTCACCCCTCTCTCCCAGCCCTGCTGTGTTCTGTGCACACATTCTGCACCCCTGCCGTGCTCGCAGCCAACTCACTCATTGAAGAGCTTCTTCCAGTTGATCTGGACGAAGTCCCAGGCCAGGGTTTTCCCGATGACGTTGCCGGCGATGCTGCTGATGGTGGAGGTGGCGTCCTGCTTCCGGATGAGCTCGGGGTTCAGGGTGTAGTTCAGGTACCTGTGAGGGCAGGATCTGCGTTAGTGATCACGACCAAGGGCTGCAGTCAGATGATTCTACAGACAGCCAGGCTGGCACAGGAGCCTGCCCTCCCCCGACAGCTGTCCTCCATCCTTGGCCATCCCCTCGGCATGCCAAGGGCTATAAGACCCCTTGGTCCTGCCTCCCTCTTGTAGCTGGGACACTGAGGCGCCTGTGCAGGATCACTGGCTAGGCCAGGTGTCATGCCTGACATGACCTGGTATTTGACAGCTATCTGACAGGGAATGAAGGAACAAGAGCTGCGAGCCCTGTTCCATGCAGGGTGGCCACTCCTGACTTTGACTGAGGCTGGTCCTGCTTTACTGGGCTCTAGGAGATGAGGCACACAATGGGAGCCAGGGGCGTGGGGGTTGGCCTGCACATCCAGAAGGACTGAGGTCCAGCTGTGCCACAGCCCTTCACAGAGAGGGAAACTGAGTCACTGTCAAGGAAAGGCTGAGAGGCTATAGCAGTTAAAAGCACAGGACAGCCGAAACCGGTTTGGCTCAGTGGATAGAGCGTCGGCCTGCGGACTCAAGGGTCCCAGGTTCGATTCCGGTCAAGGGCATGTACCTTGGTTGCGGGCACATCCCCAGTGGGGGGTGTGCAGGAGGCAGCTGATCGATGTTTCTCTCTCATCGATGTTTCTAACTCTCTATCCCTCTCTCTTCCTCTCTGTAAAAAATCAATAATATATATATAATTTTTAAAAAGCACAGGACATGAGCCCTAGCTGGTTTGGCTCAGTGGATAGAGCATCGGCCTGTGGACTGAAGGGTCCCGGGTTCGATTCTGGTTAAGGGCACATGTCGGGGTTGCGGGCTCGATTCCCAGTAGGGGGCTTGCAGGAGGTAGCCGATCAGTGATTCTCTCTCATCACTGATGTTTCTATCTCTCTCTTCTTCTCCCTTCCTTTCAGAAATCAATAATAAATAAATAAAAATACAAGAATTAAATACTTAAATAAAAAAGCACAGGACATAAGCCCAAACTTGGGCTTGATTCTTGACTCTATCCTTCCTTAAAGCTTCTTGACCTTAGGCAAGTTTTCCGAGCCTCAGTGTCCCCATCCGTAAAATGGGAACATCCTGCCCCCTGTGCAGTATGGTGAGTGTGCAGGCCCCTGTGCGGCCGGTTCTTCCTCTTCCACCCGGGATCCCGGTGGGGAAGGGAGCTCGCCCGCCGTGCCCGCAGGCCCTCACCTGTTCAGGATCCAGACCTCCTTGCTGCAGGCCAGGGCTGCGCGGAGCTTGTCGGCTTCGTTTACCAGGGTGGCTTTTTGGAACTGGTCCCAGGCGAAGTCCCACTCCTCCTCGCCGCCCTGGGCGATGGCGTTGCAGTAGATGGTGGACCGCAGGTTGGGGTGGATCCTGGCGTGGGGGGTGGGGGTCGGGGGGAGGCGGTCAGCAGCGGAGCAGCAGCGGGGAAGGTGGGATCAGGTTCTGATGAAGACAGGGCTAAGGGCTTGAGGGACGGATGAGGCTCGGGGGGGCGCAGGGGACACTCACGGGTTGTTATTGGGGTCAGCCATCCACTTGGAGAAAAGGTCGGACACCAGCTTCTTGCATTCCTGGACCCCACTGGAGCAGGCTGTGCTGATGGCATTGACCTCGTTGTACCTGCCCCGGGGACACTTGGTCAGACTGGCCAGGGCTCCCCAGCTGACACACGGCTCCAGGAGGGGCGGCCAGGCCGGGGCGCTAAGGACCCCCGCCATGTCCTCTGGGTCCCCCTCTGCTTTATGCCTGGGGACCCATAGGGGCCGGCCCCAGCTTCCCCATCTAGGATCTCAATGACCAGGTCGGTGAGGGGACCTCGGAGTTTCAGTTTGGTCCTTTGTGCAAAGAGGCCAGATGGGCCACCGGCCCCTCAGAGATGGCCGGGCCCCTGCTGGTGGGGGAGTGGAGAAGTCCGGGGGACACTGCCTGGGCGTTGCTCTGGACTCCCCGGGTCAGGGTGGCTGGGGGCCCCCATGACCTCCAGACCCAGAAGAGGTCACACTCACTGGTCCATCAGGTTTTCGGGGCGATTCGTCCAGTTACCGGTGAGGTTTCCAAAATAATAGAAGAGGGGCGTGACCTGCTTCTTCAGGTATTTCTGAGGAAAAGAGAACAGGAGCAGCTTCAAAGGCTAGACTCCAGCCGGGCCTGCCGAGGGCCCCGAGGGGCCTTGTGTGGGTGGGCAGGATAGGGTTGGGTCCCCTCGCGCCCCCCCGCCGCCTGATTGTAAATGTTCTGTGTTTATTGTGGGGAATTTGGGAAACAGAAAACCATGCAGAAAATACAAACCACCCGGAGCTCACCAAAACGACAATTTCCCAACTGATGTGTGCACTTTGCCCTTTCCTACCGAGCGAATCGACAAACCTGCGCCCTGCACCTGGTACCTGGCCTTGCGCCTAAGCCCCACCCCGTGGAATTTATTTTATTTGTTTTTTAAATCCTCACCCGAGGATATTTTCCCATTGATTTTTTAGAGGGAGTGGAAGAGAGAGGGAAAGCCAGAGAGAAATATCGATGTGACTGAAACACATCGATTGGTTGCCTCCTGCACGTGCCCCAACCAGGGCCTTAGCCAGGGGTGGGGGTGGGGAGGGAGCCTGCAACCCAGGCATGTGCCCTTGATCGGAATCGAACCCGGGGCCCTTTGGTCTGCAGGCCGATGCTGTAGTCACTGAGCCAAACCAGTTAGGGCCCCATCCATCCCATGTTATTAAAGTCCTTCGCGGGCTCTGTTTTTGTTTTCATATACATACATTATTTTAATTGATTTCAGAGAGGAAGGGAAAGGGGGAGAGACCTAGAAACTGGGGATCAAGCCCGCAACCCGGGCATGTGCCCTTGACCAGAATCGAACCCGGGACCCCTCAGTCCGCAGGCCAATGTTCTATCCACTGAGCCAAACCGGCTAGGGCCCTTCACAGACTCTGGCTCAACAGGGTCGATTGTCACGTGTGCCAACCAGAAGACACAGCCAAACGTAAAGGAATAAACCCCAAGGACAAAGAGAGTGGGCGAGGCAAGAGCAGGGGGCGAGGCATCCACACCACTGAGGAGCAGGAAGGCGGGAGGAGGCGGACAGGCTTGGCAGAGTGACCTGCCTGTGGAGGGATGGAGGGGGGGGGGGCGGGGGGGCGGGGACAGAAGCAAGGGACCTCGGAGGCAGGCTCGGCATGAGAGGGGTAGGTCTGTGGGGGACAAAGGGAGGCGGGGGCTGTAGAAGGGCGATGGAGGCCAGGGCAGCAGAAGGAGGAATTACTCCCCTGGGCCCCCCTCCCTCCCTGGGCAGACCCCCCTTCCCCACCACCGGTGAGGCTTATCAGAGGGGCTCAGAACTGGGAGGTCACGTGGGAGAGTGGCCGGCCTGCAGAGGGGAGCAGAGGTGAATGGAGCATACGTGCTGCATGGAGGTGTCCCCACTCGCCTTCCCCACTCTAACCCACCAGCCTCACAAAACAGAGGATCCCGCTCTGAAGACTGAACGGTCTCAAGGCAACACCCCCATGAGGAGTCACTCGGCCCCCCAGTCACCCCACAGGGAGACCTACAGGCGACAAGCCCCACCACTCTACGGGGCTTCTAATCACTTTTTTAAAAAATATATTTTTTATTGATTTTTTACAGAGAGGAAGGGAGAGGGATAGAGAGCTAGAAACATCGATGAGAGAGAAACATCCATCAGCTGCCTCCCACACACTCCCTACTGGGGATGTGCCCGCAACCAAGGTACATGCCCCTGACCGGAATCGAACCCGGGACCCTTGAATCCAAAGGCCGACGCTCTGTCCACAGAGCCAAACCGATCAGGGCTCTAATCACTTTTTATTTGCCTCCTCCTCAAATCCCAAGTGGCAGCTCAGCCTCCAACTCAAAAGAGACAAAAGCCACAGGAGACACAGAGGAAACCAGTCAACAGAGGAAGAAAAGGAAGTTTCGGGAAAGCCTGTGATGACCGCCCTTGGCCCGGACGGAGGCCCGGACGCTGAGCCAGGAACAGCGCTGGGAAGTTTACAGACAGGAGCGGGGAAATGAACACAGCCCGTGGAGGAGAGTGGGTGGGCAGGTCCCGGCGGGCAGGACAGAAAGCCAACACGCTGCCCAACACAAGAGGGGAGACGCCAGGTCCAGTCCGCCAGGAAAAAAAAGGAGAGGAAGAAAGTTGGAAGGAGCGACACAAAAATGTGCAGAGCGGAAGGCTGAGAAGGGCCCGCCAGGATTGAAGGAAGATCCCACAGCTTCCAGAAGGGGAAACTGGCCACGTTCAAAGAACCGGAAAAGAGACAGGCTCGCCCTAGGCCAGTGGTCGGCAAACTCATTAGTCAACAGAGCCAAATATCAACAGGACAACGATTGAAATTTCTTTTGAGAGCCGAAAACCGACTTCTGCGCATGGGCCACGAAGTTTCAATCGCACTGTACGTGCGCGCCCGCACGTGGTATTTTGTGGAAGAGCCACATTCAAGAGGCCAAAGAGCCGCATGTGGCTCACGAGCCGCAGTTTGCCGACCACTGCCCTAGCCGGTGTGGCTCGGTGGATAGAGTCGGCCTGCAGACTGAAGGGTCCCGGTTTCGATTCTGGTCAAGGGCACGTGCCCAGGTTGCGGGCTCGATCCCCAGTGCAGGGCATGCAGGAGGCAGCCGATCCATGATTCTCTCTCATCATGGATGTTTCTAGCTCCCTCTCCCTCTCCCTTCCTCTCTGAAATCAATAAAAAATTATTTTAAAAAAGACATAAACTCTGGGTTTCTCAACAGAGACTAGACATGAGTGCAGCAAGCCCTGAGAGGTTTTCGAGGAATAATTTCCAAGGTGGGAACTTCTAAACCCAGGTGAGCTCACGCCGGTGTGAAGGTGGAATAAAGGCATTTCAGACAATCAACCCTGGGACGTCCACCTCTCACAAACCCTTTCTCAAAAGTCCTGGAAGGCCCTGGCCGGTTTGGCTCAGTGGATAGAGCGTCGGCCTGGGGACTGAAGGGTCCCGGGTTCGATTCTGGTCAAGGGCATGTACCTTGGTTGCGGGCACATCCCCAGTAGGGGGTGTGCAGGAGGCAGCTGATCAATGTTTCTCTCTCATCGATGTTTCTAACTCTCTATCTCTCTGTAAAAAATCAATAAAATATATTTAAAAAAATAAACTCCTGGAAGATGAGACAGAAAACTTGAGGAAGAACCCAAGGACTCTGAGTCCAGGAGAGCGACCTAGCCTATGAGCCGAGGGGGGTTGAAGAAAGCAGGGGTGTCTGGGCAAAGATGGGGGAGCAATGCTGCTGTATTATCTGATACATTTGCATAAGACGGACAAAGAAGGAAATAGAAGCATAGCATTCTGTGCGGCTCAGCCAGGCTGCGTAAATAACGGCAACAAAGTCAATGCCACACACCGAGGTGACCCAATATTGTGACAGCCGCATCAGGAAGATGAGGTGACGCCAAGGTAATTACAACCTCATTCACCATAATACCTCACGTCATAGCAAGTTCATGTGAAAAATGTTTAATCAAAAAATGACCTCTTCAAGTATGAGCCAGTGGCTCCATAGTGTTCCGCCAAATGGATATGCTACTTAACCAACCCAGCTTTGAGAAGTGTTTTGGGGCCGGGCCGGCGTGGCTCAATGGCTGAGCATCAACCTAGGAACCAGGAGGTCACGGTTCGATTCCCAGTCAGGGCACGTGCCCCGCCAGCCTGGCCCTCCCTCCGTACCTGCATGGAGCCGTAGACCTCGGAGCCGTCAAACATGAGCTTGAAGTAGCTCAGGCTGCTCAGGGCGGCCTGCCAGGGCAGGTATTCTGTCTCGTTGATCAGGAAGAGGGTGTTGTCCAGCGCCAGGGTGATGGGGACATGGCGGGCACTGGGGGGTCAAACAGAGGGGCTCAACTTAGCACCCCCAGCTACTCCTCTCTGGGAACCCCAGCCGCCTCCTGGAGCCTGAGGTCCCAGAGCCCCAACTGCACCAGCTCCAGTGTTCACTGGGGTGGGGAATGTGGGTGCTGGGCGATTCCACAAACAAGGCCAGCCAGGCCCTGCCCTCCCCCATTGCCAGTCACAATCTCTTGCTTATTATCCCCATTGTAAAGATGAGGCTCTAGCCAGTTTGGCTCAGTGGATAGAGCGTCGGCCCTGGGACTGAAGGGTCCCGGGTTCGATTCTGGTCAAGGCACGTAGCTCGGTTGCAGATTTGATCCCCAGCCTTATCGGGGCACGTGCGGGAGGCAACCAATCGATGTGTCTCTCTCACATCCATGTTTCTCTCAATCTCTCACTCTCCCTTCCACTCCCTCCAAAAATCAATGGATGCCTAGCTGGTTTGGCTCAGTGGATAGAGCGTTGGCCTGCGGACTAAAGGGTCCTGGGTTCAATTCCAGTCAAGGGCACCTGCCCAGGTTGTGGGCTCGATCCCCAGTGTGGGGGCGTGCAGGAGGCAGCCGATCAATGATTCCCTCTCATCATTGATGTTTCTTTCTCTCTCTTCCTCCTCTCTGAAATCAATAAAAAAATATTTTTAAAAAACCAATGGAAAAGTATCCTCGAGTGAGGATTAACAACAACAAAAAAAGAAGACAAGCCTGCTGCTCACATTGGGGGGTGGGGGGGACCCTTCACACCTGCAGGTCAGACTCAGGGTTTCTCACTATGGAAACGCACTTGCTCACGGCACAGAGCCTGTGTGGGCCCGAGGAGGGAGGCGACACTCACCTGGCCAGGTCAAAGGCGTCATGGATGACTTGCGCCCGATTGAGGATCGGGATGACCTAGAAGGAGCAACAGAGGCTGTGACCTCAGGCCGTGACCTCGGGCTGGGCCTGGGGCAGGGGCCCAGGTCGGGGTGGCAGACACCCACCGACAGGTTACTCTGCAGCTGAGCCTGAATCTTCCTCCAGTTGTCCAGGTCGTAGTTCACCTGGTAATAGCCCGTCACGTTGACATTGAGCAGGACCCACTCGTTGGTGGTTTTGAACTCATTGTGAACTGTGGGGAGAGAGACCGGAGCTGGGGCGGGGTGGCTCAGAACACCAGAGGCTGACCCTTGACCTCCTCCCTCCAGGCCTCAGCCAAGAGCAGCCTGGTGCGGCTGCCGGGCAACAGCTGGCCACCAGCCTCTGGGGCAAAGCCGAGGAGAGGGGAGGGGGAGGGGCGGTGGCAGGCTGCCCGGCCGATCTCGCTACCTCTGGCGGGCTGGTGACTTCGGACAGACCACATGCCATGCCTGAACCTCAGTGCCTGCCTGCCGCCCAGAGCTCCAGGTGCCCGGGCCAGTGCCAGCTACCTGGGTACCTCTACCCTCACACCTCCAGTCCACTCAGACTGCCCGTCTCTTCAGTGGGGTTTAGCGCCCCCTCCTCCCTGCTCTCCCTTCTAGCCTTTCTCCTGGCAGCCAGAGGGGACCCTTTCACACCCGCAGGTCAGACCCAATCATTTGCCAACTTCCCAGCTGCCCCAGCTCCTCCCGGCCCAAGTCTCTCCTGCCTCCATGCCTTGCACTTGCTCTTTCCTCTGCCTGAAACGCTTTTCTTTTTTAAAAATATATTTTTACTGCTTTCAGAGAGGAAGGGAGAGGGAGAGACAGAAACATCAATGATGAGAGATAATCATCGATCGGCTGCCTCCTGCACACCCCCTACTGGGGGTCGAGCCCGCAACCTGGGCATGTGCCCTTGGCCGGAATCAAACCCGGGACCCTTCAGTCTGCAGGCTGACGCTCAATCCACTGAGCCAAACCAGCTGGGGCCTGAAATGCTTTCCTATGACACCAATTAATCCAGCTAACTGCTACTTTTCCTCTAAGACTCAGGACACCTCCTCCGGGAAGTCTTCTCTGACATCTCTCCGTGAAGTTGAATCTCCCTTAATCCCAGCTCCTGGCCCCTGTGCCCAAGTAGCCCAGAGGCCAGACACGCCTCTGTGAAAGCACTCAGCGCAGCTCTAAACGTTTTCATTGCTTGTCTTCCTTCCATTCATCGGCAGCCTTGGCCTAGGGCAGAAGATGACTTGGCTTGACCTTGGCTTCCTCAGTGCCTGGTGCTGGTCTAACATTTCATGGGGATTGTCTCCTTTAATGCTCACACAATCCCGCGGGGGTAGCTACTGAACAGCCCCATTTTATAGGTGAAGAAATGGAGACCAGACAGGGATGGTAGCTTGCTCGGGGTCACAAAGCTGGGCAGCAACAGCAGAGTAGAGATTAGAACCAAAGGCAGGCAGGCCTGGCCGGCGTGGCTCAGGGGTTGAGCGTCCACCTATGAACCAGGAGGTCACGGTTGGATTCCTGGTCAGGGCACATGCCCGGGTTGCAGCTCGATCTCCAGTAGGGGGCGTGCAGGAGGCAGCTGATCCGTGATTCTCTCTCATCATTAATGCTTCTATCTCTCTCTCCCTCTCCCTTCCTCCCTGAAATCAATAAAAATATATTAAATAATTTTTTACAAAAGAACCAAGGAGCCCTAACCGGTGTGGCTCAGTGGATAGAGCGTCGGCCTGCGGACTCAAGGGTCCCGGGTTCGATTCCGGTCAAGGGCATGTACCTTGGTTGCGGGCACATCCCGGGTGGGGGGTGTGCAGGAGGCAGCTGATCGATGTTTCTCTCTCATCGATGTTTCTAACCTTTTGCACTCGGATGTCTAGTGTGACTCGACATGGTTAGCATTGGTAGCAAAGGGTTAGCGAGTGCAAAGGGCTAACTCACTATCCCTCTCCCTTCCTCTCTGTAAAAATCAATAAAATATATTTAAAAAAAAAAAAGAACCAAAGAAGGCAGCTCCATTTGGGGAGTGAAGTGAGGAAGGAAGCTCTGGCCGAGGTGGTGGGAACCCCAGCACGTGGGCCAGGAGCTGGGAGGGGGGAGCGGGGGCGGGGCTTCTGTCTACAGGGGCAGGCCTGCATTACTCATGGAGGCTCCCTCCAGCCAGGTGTCTTTCTGCAGGTTGCCATTTTTCAGAGACGAGATGTGAACAATCCACTGGTAGCTGCAACAAGAGACCCGAAGGGGGGGGGGCGGTGAGAGACGGCAGGCCGTGGCCACCACCAGAGCAGCCCTGCGCAGGCTCCCACTGTCTGCCCGACTCTCTGGCACCACGCGCCCCCCCCCCCCCCCCCCCGCCTCCTGGCCCTGGTGAGGCCCCTGGGAACCCGCCTGGGGGGTGGGGGGCCGTCTGCTCACCCGAAGTCTGAGGGGCGGGTGACATTGGAGTCGCGGTCAAGGAGGAAGTGCTTCTGAGAGACGTTCCCTGTCTTGGTGTCCAAGGTGATGACAGGGAAGCCCATCTGCAGGATCCAGCGGTCCATGATGGTTTTCACATCCTGAGGCAGTGTGACGGCCGTCTGCTGGTCCACGGCCTGGAAGGGGACACACAGGGGAGGGAGCCGTCAGAGCGAGGGCGCGAGCCGTGGACAGACACCCCGATGGGGGCCTGGGGCCGGGCGGAAGGTGGTTGCTGCTGTACTCATTGGCCTTTTCTCTCTCTTTCCATGCATATGTATTGTTTTCATAATAACAGCAAAATGCCAACCATGCCTGTGAATAACTGAGAAAATAAAAATGACAACAGAGCCCTGGCTGGTTTGGCTCAGTGGATAGAGCATCAGCCTGCGGACTGAAGGGTCCCGGGTTCGATTCCGGCCAAGGGCACATGCCTGCGTTGCGGGCTCGATCCCCAGTAGGGGGCATGCGGGAGGCAGCCGATCAATGATTCTCTCTCATCATTGATATTTCAATCTCTCTCCCCCTCTCCTTCCTCTCTAAAGTCAATAAAATATATTTAAAAAATAAAAATAAAAATAAAATAAATAAAAATGACAACAGGGCAAAGAAGGTGGGCAGAAGAGTGTGCCGGAGGGTATAGGCTGAGAAGGGGGAGGCTCCGGGGGCTGCAGAAAGAGGGGGCTCAGGAAAGAGGGAACCGAAGGGAGGGATGGAGTTGGCGGGGCACCTGGCATGGAGGAGGGCTCCCCTTTGCAGGAGGTGTGGGAAACTGAGGCAAGGCAAGGAAGCCAGTGGAAGTGGAGGGGAGGGACTGAGTCGGTGAGGGAGGCGGGGAGGGAGGGGGCAGGTTCCTGGCAGATGGAACCTGGGCTGGAGCTTGGCCAAGAGGCCCCTGGAGCCCAGCTGTGACTGTGACAAAGCCCTGGTCCCCTCTCCCTGGCCAGACTAGCCTTAGAGCCAGGGCACCTGGGGGCTGGAGGGGTCATTTGGGGTGAGGAGGGCCCCAGGGAAGGGGTGGGGCCGCTGGGGGGGAGAGGGAGGGGTGGGGATGAAGGAGAGAGGGCAGACTCCAGCCGAGGAGAAGCAGGGAGGGGCGGCGGAGGGTGGTCAGAGGGTCTGCCCCACAGACAGGGGCTGCTCGGGGTGGGTCTGAGTTGACAGGAATGCCAGGTGGGGCCGGATGGGAAGGTCCCAGCTGTGCTGAGGGTGCGGGGTGCAAAGTCGTGCTGGGGAGGGGCCGGGAGGGCACAGAGCAGCCAGGGCTGCTGGGCAGGCTCCAAAGTTCCCGGTAGAGGCGGGCTCAGGCCTGGGAACCGGGAGGCCCGTGTCCTGAGCACTCAGAGGGCTGGATTCCTGGGCTCCCATCACGGAGCTCGCTTCGGGGTGCGGCAGGCCGCCTGGTCTGCGGGGTCTTGGCCCACGGTTCTCACACCCCCTCCTTCAAGGGGCCATCGCAGCACCCACTTTCCCGATCACCCACCGAGGCTCCAGATGACCTGCCCGGGCTGGTGAGCCGTGAGCCGGCACATTCCTTTACACAGGTGCCCCCCTCCCCCCTGGGACATCTAGCATCTCAGGACCCCAACAGGATGGCTCGGGGGGGGGGGGGGGGGGGCGGGGCTGTTACCCACCTTCTGCAGGCTGTCCCACAGGTCCAGGTAGGTGGTGCTGTTGTAGGAGTAGGTCTGGAGGTAGGACTGTGGAAAGAGGTGAGGGCTAAGCTGGGGCCCCAGGCCCCACCACTCCGCCAGGGGGAAGGCCCCCCACCCCCACCCACCAAGGGCTGGCCCAGCGCACTCACCGCCAGGCCCTTCTTGAACAGGTCCTCCGTCAGGAAGCTGGAGAGCATCCTGAGCACAGAGGCTCCCTGGGGAGGGGGAGGGGTGCTCAGAAAGCTGTGCCCAGCCAGCAGGACCCTGCGACCCCCACCCGGCCGGGACAGGTGCTCCCGGAGCCCCCCTCCCTCCCCATGCTCCCCCCCCCCCCCCCCCCCCCGCTGTCTCGGGACCAGCACGCATGCCCGGCAGCACCTTGCTGTAGGAGATGGAGTCGAACATCTCGCTGATCTGGGCCGGCGTGTTGACCTCCTGGGCTGGGGTGGACAGCGGGTGGGAGGAGGCCAGGGCGTCCACCGCCATCACCCGGTACAGCTCGTTCTGCACTATGATGTCTTTCTGCAAATCCCCGGCCGCCGTCAGGAGACTGTCCTGGGAGGGGTGACCCAGGCCTCCCCCCGCCCCACCCCCAGCCCCACCCCCAGGCCCCAGGCCCCAGGCCCCGGCACAGCGGGCTCACCAGGTTCCAGGAGGGCTCGGCGTGGTCAGCACCCAGGTACTCCACGTAGGAGGCGAAGCCCTCGTTCAGCCACAGGTCGTTCCACCAGGCCACCGTCACCAGGTTCCCAAACCACTGTGGGGGCGGGGCGGGGGTCAGCCCTGCAGCCCCCCATACCCCCCCCCTGAGCAACCCTCCAGGGGTGCCCCCCATGCCAGGGGGGTGACATCATCGTGACTCCCGCCTGCTAACCCTCCTCCCTTCCCGGCTGCCGAGGGGGGACCTGTGCCCCCGCCTCCTGGAGCGCCCCGCCCCCCACTTCCTTTCCCTGCACCCCGCAGGCTGCGCCGGCTACCTGGTGGGCCAGCTCGTGCGCAATCACGGTGACCACCCGCTCCTTGTTGCTGCTGGAGGAGGACTCTGGGTCGAAGAGCAGCGAGTTCTCTCGGTAGGTCACCAGCCCCCAGTTCTCCATGGCGCCCGCGTTGAAGTCGGGCAAGCCGATCTGGTCTGGGGAAGCCAGGAGGTTGGCAGGACGGCCGGCCTCTGGACATGGAGGCCCCCCCCACCCCGCCCCCGTGAGACCCCTCACTCACCGGATTTGTCCAGGGGGTACGGGGTGTTGTAATGTTGGGCAAAGAAGTTGAGGATGCGGCCTGTCACGTTCAGGGCATACAGGCCGTGGCCAGCCGCGGTTGCACTGGGGCGAGCCCAGATCCGGATCTGCAAAGAGGACGGAGGGGGGTCAGGGGCCCTCTTGGACCTGGCGCAGGTGGGCCGAGTCCAGGGCTTGGATGAGGTGAAGCCAGGAGGCCTGGTCAGCAGAAGCGCGGGCTGGGGGTCCCTGAGGGGCTTTGGGTCCTCGGGAGGATTCTTTGGGGGATGACAATGGCCATAACCGCCACGTCTGTCTGGCACCCATGGGTCGGGAGCTCCCTTCATGAGGAGGGACCCCCTTTTCAGACACAGAGACCGAGGGTCAGAGAACTCCCCAGAGCTGGGGTAAACGGGAAGATCCCTCAGGCAAGGCCAATCCGGGTGAGGACGGGCGGGCCCAGCTTCGTACCAGGACTTCTTGATTGGTCGACATGGTCTCTGTCATGTTCACATACGTGAACTCGCTGACGATGTAGGCCAGCAGGTAGGTGGACATGACCGGTGTGGTGTGGAACTCGGTGACGCTCCACGTGGGGTCTCCGTCAAGTGGGACGCTGGGACCTGGGCATGGAGCATTCAGGCAGGTGGGCGCGCGTCCTGTCTCCGGCCCTGCGCCCCCCGCCCCGGGGCGCCACTCCCGGGGGTGGGGGGGGGGGGGCGCTGTGTGGCCCCAGGACAGACCTGCTCACCTTTGGGCAGCATGTTGGACAGGGCCGTGAGGTTATGGGGGTGGATGAGGGTGATGTTAAACCTGGCCTTCATGGCGGGCTCATCAAAGCACGGGAAGGATTTCCGGGCATCGGCAGACTGCATCTGGGTCGTGGCCAGCACCCTGCCCAAACCAGGTGTTAGCGGGTTGCCCGGGGAATGCGTGCGCCCGTCGGGGTGGGATAGCGGGGCTTGAGGGTGTTTCTGGGCGTGCAGGGGGAGGGGTGCCCGGAAAGCTGGTCTGGTCTAATCCCTGCCCTCCCCGCCTGTGCATCAGCCTCGGATAGGCCCGCCGACTCTGGGAGATCAGAGCTCCTTCCGGACTGAGGACAAAGTCCCCGCGGGCTCATCCCTATGCCAGCTGGGAGCCCACCTCTCTCTCCTCTGCCCTCAGTTTTCCTGTCCAAACCGGGGACACGTTCACCGCTCGTCCCTGACTCCCTACAGTGGGGTGGGGAGGCCTCCGGGAAAGGGTTTGTGGTAGCTGCTCCCCGGGAGCTCCCTGGGAAGGAAGGGCCCGGCGAGGGCTCCCGCGGGTTCAAAGGCCTCGAACCCACACCCTCCCCGGGCCCCGCGGCTCCAGCTCTGCCTCCGCGCCTGGATCTGCCCGCAGCACCGGGCAGGCCGCGGTCCAGCTTACTTTTTGTCGTTGCCGTCCATGTACTCGCTGCGGTAGAAGCCCGCCAGGTCGTCGGCCAGCTCGCCCTGGAACGTGCTGCTCATCTCGTACATGACGCCCGCCTCCAGCTGGCCCTTCAGGTGCACCACCAGGTACTCGGTGACCTCCACCAGCTCGGTCCTGTCGATTTCGGGGGCCTTGGAGCCCCCCAGGGCCTGCAGGGCCACCCTGTGCCCCTGGGTGTTGGTGTAGTTGAGCTTCTTGCTGTGGATGATGATGAGGTTGGTGGGCTCCTGGCACGTGAAGCGGACGGTGCTGGAGCCCGTGAAGATGTACAGGCCGTTCTGGGGTTGGAGGTAGGGCCTCAGCGTCACCCGGTAGGAGTCGGGTACCAGCGACCTGGGGAGGCGATACCGGTTCCACGGCTTGCTCTGGTCCAAGGTGGTGGTGGGCATGGTGGGGGGGGTGGTGGACATGGTGGGGTCCGCGGCCGAGCTCTCGGCATTCTTGTTCTTCTCCTGGGCATACACCACGGACAGGGCGATGATGGTGCAGGCGGCCGCCACGCCCAGGACGATGCCCAGGATGCCTAAGCCCTTGGAGATGTAGAAGCCCTTGGCCATGATGAGGGTGGGAGTTCGGGAGGCTCAGGACAGGCAGGGAACAGGGCACCCTGGGGCCAGGCTTATATCCCAGAGGGGAGGAGCCCCAGAGCCCGCAAACTGGGCAAAAATTAACCAGGGCTCAGACAGGCAAAGGTCGCTGGACTGGGCAGGGGCGAGCTCTGCCCAGGCTCCGGAGAGGAGGCCCAGGAACCGTGCACCTGCTGGAAGCAAACAGTATCCAGTTACAGGCTGCTGGCTGCCCGGAGCCGCACCCCCACCCCACCCCACCCCCCTCCTGAGGGGTAGCCGGTGCAGTGCTATCTGTGTGCAAGCTGAGATGGTGGGGACAGGAGAAGGGGGATCTGGGTGAGAGTGAGGAAGAACTTCCCAGGAACAAGAGGTGGGAGATGCAGAAAAGGGGAGAGTGGGTTTCTGAGTCAGGAATATACTGGGTCTCCCCTGCGGCCGGAGCTGGGGGGGTGCCCAGCCCCCCTGCATTCCTCTAGAGCAGGCTGGCTCCCAGGTGCCCCCCCTTTTCCTTTGTCCTCAATTATCAGCTCACTGAGTAGAATGAGATAAATTGTTTTGTCCTTTTTTCCCCTTGGGTTAATCCTCACCCGAGGATATTGTTCCGTTGCTTTTTAGGAAGAGTGGAAGAGACAGGGAGAGACAGAGGGATGTTGAGAAACACATCGATTGGTTGCCTCCTGCACGGGCCCTGGGCTGGGGAGGAGCCTGCAACCCCGGTGTGTGCCCTTGACTGGAATCGAACCCGGGACCCTTGGGTCCTCAGGCGGACACTCTATCCACTGAGCCACACCAGCTAGGGCTGTCTTGCCTTTTTTAAGACAGGAGGCTTAATCTCTCTCTTTTTTTTAAAAAAAATATATTTTATTAATTTTGTACAGAGAGGAAGGGAGAGAGAGTTAGAAACATCGATGAGAGAGAAGCATCGATCAGCTGCCTCCTGCACACCCCCTACTGGGGATGTGCCCGCAACCAAGGTACATGCCCTTGACCGGAATCGAACCTGGGACCCTTGAGTCCGCAGGCCGACGTTCTATCCACTGAGCCAAACCCGTTAGGGCTGAGGCTTAATCTCTTGACCAGCCATGACCCTGGGTGGGTAGCTTTCTCTTTCTGAGACCTCTTTCCTCATGACAGTCTTTTTTTTTTTTTTTTTTTTTTTAATATATTTTATTGATTTTTTTACAGAGAGGAAGGGAGAGGGATAGAGAGCCAGAAACATCGATGGGAGAGAAACATCGATCAGCTGCCTCCTGCACAGCCCCCACTGGGGATGTGCCTGCAAGCAAGGTACATGCCCTTGACCGGAATCGAACCCGGGACCCTTCCGTCCACAGGCTGACGCTCTAACCACTGAGCCACACCGGTTTCGGCCTCATGACAGTCTTTCCCTCCCTTGTTCACGAACAGATTTAATGAGAAAAGATAGAAACACCACAGAGCGGAACCTAAAAGTCACCTCCCCGCCCCCGTTTCTTACCCAGGGCTTGGCCACGGCCTCTTTTGCTATCCTTGGCAGGAATGAGAATAGCACTCATCCTTCTCAATAAAAAGGCAGAACTGCCCCAGCCGGTTTGGCTCAGAGGAAACTGATGCCCAGTCTTACCCTTCCCATCCACCAGCCTAGATCCTCAAGCCCTGACACCGCCTGCCCCTCACCCCCACGTCCAGCACCCCCCGCCCCCCATCTCACCACTCCTGGGTCAAAGCCACTCTCATGGTTTATGTGGACACTGCTGTGCCCTCACCCACTCCCCACATCCCACTTCCACTCAGCCCCCCTCAAACCTCTTCACCAAACAAACTGGATCGTTATTTTCTACTGAAACGGGCAGGATACAATGTTCCCCCAAAACTGCTCCATCGAGCCAAGCCCACCAGAACTATGGCAGCCGTCAATAGGCAGCTATAAAACAATGGTCCAGAGACGACTGAGACATCTTTTAAGTGTGTTTTTCTGACCTAAAGCCAAGCCATCGCCCAGCTGGGTGTGGCTCAGCGGTTGAATGTCAACCCTGGAACCAAGAGGTCACTGATTTGATTCCCGGTCAGGGCCTATGCCCAGGTTGTGGGCTCGATCCTGAGTAGGGGGTGTGCAGGAAGCAGCCGAATTCGTGCACCAGGCCACCAGTGTGCGTGTGTGTGTGCGTGTGTGTGTGTGTGTATACACACACTATATATATATATGTTGTTTTGCCCTTTTTTTAAAAAGCCAAGCCATCAATCACTTAGGGACCAATTCAATATCTGGTTGGGAAAGTCCCTTCCCACATCCCATAGTAAGTGTTGCACAATCACAGAACGCTTTACTTCGCTGACATATACCCAGATCTGCGTTCCAAAAAAGAAAAAGCCTGCTAACTCACTCCTTGTTAACCCCACAACTTCCATGTTCCTAAGCCATAGAAACCCCTCGGCCCCACATTTGGGGCACAGAACTTGGGACCCTATCTCGGTGTTCCCGCCCTCTGCAGAGCCTCAATAAATCTGCCTTCGCTTTTATCAGTGTCCCTGGTTCAACTTCTTTTATATCAGGAGACAAGAATCCAAACTTGTTGGTAACACTGCTTAAAACCTTCCTTTTGGTCTTGGAATCTAAACCAGATCTAAAGGGACCCAAATTCGAGTGCTCTCAGCCTGCCCACGGCACAGCCTCATTCTCACCCCACTCCCTCCTGCCTTGGTTCTCCAGCCTCTCTGGACTTCACCCAGCTCCCTCACCACAGGGCCTTTGCACATGCTGTTTCCTCTGCCTGGGTCATCTTCTCTCCCTTCTTACCCTGGTTCATTCCTATTCACCCTTCCAGTCTTTCTCAGAGAAGATGCCTGACCTCCCTGGCCAGGTCAAGCTCCTATTAGCTCCATTAGCACCACACACCTCTTCTTCGAAGCCCTGTATCTCAGCGAGTTTTCGATGTGATCTGTGTGGTTGATGACTCCAGCCCTGCCCATTTCCCCAATGGACTGGAGGCCCCAAGAGAGCGGGGGCCGGGGGCGGGGGGGGGGGGCGCTGGTTGCTTCTGTTTACCAACACTTGGCACATACGAAGGAGTAAATGAGGGAGTCCATTCAAGGGGTCTCACCTTCTTTTCTTTTTTTTTTTTTTTTTTTGTATTTTATTGATTTTTTACAGAGAGGAAGAGAGAGGGATAGAGAGTTAGAAACATCGATGAGAGAGAAACATCGATCAGCTGCCTCTTGCACACCCCCTACTGAGGATGTGCCCGCAACCAAGGTACATGCCCTTGACCGGAATCGAACCTGGGACCCTTGAGTCCACAGGCCGACGCTCTATCCACTGAGCCAAACCGGTTTCGGCAGGGGTCTCACCTTCTTGAAGCCTTTCTAGCCCATCTCCGCTCCTGTCCCTGCCCCCACGCTTGCCCTGGGAGAACGGCCTCCCCCTTCCAGCCCACTTCCACTCACAGCAAGCAGGCAGGACTCACGTCGGGGCCAGATGCCCCTCAGGACTCCCGTTTGTCTGCTCCGTCAGCTCACCAGCTCCTGGAGGACCTCATTCACCTGCCCCGCCCTCCCCCCCCCCCAAGCCTGCACGAAGGCCTGGTCAGTGACTACATGTGTGAGCCGACGCAGAGACGAGTTCATTCCCGCACAACTGCCAGAGTGAATGGCCGCCACCGCATCTGGCCAGCAGAGGCCAGGGGCTGAGGGCTGGGTCTGCGGGGGAATCCTGGGTGCCCATCCCTCAGAGGGAGGGTGCTCCAAGCCCTCAGCAGTTCCCTGTTTCGCTGGAGACCTGTCCCCCAGGGCCCTGGTCTGGGCGGTGTGGACTTCCCCCTGCAGTAACTGGCAGCCACCCCCTCAGGCCTGGGTTGATTTCCAAGAAATCAACCGAGTGGGAAGCCAAGTGCCCAGGGCAGGGTTGCAACTTGGGCCCGGTGACACCCCAGGGTGACGTAGCGTGTGCTCCCGGTTCCCGCCATCGGGGTAGCATCTGCCAAGGAAGGCCTTGCGTGTGGTACCCCTGGAGGCTGGCCCCCGGGACCCGTGCCGCCCCCCTGAATTGCGCCTCACCGCGCCCCTGACTGGGCCTGCAGCCCCCTCCCACCCCTGGAGGGAAAGACCCACCAAGCCAAATCCTGCTGGCCTAATCCCTTCTCCAAACAAAGAAAGAGGCCCAGCCTGGCCCACCGTCGGCTTTTCCTGTTTGCTTTGGACCTGGCCCACGGGCCCAGCTGGCTGGGATCTGCACTCCCTGGGAAAGAGCCTCTGGCCTTCAAAGTGGGCGCAGCAGGCAGCCCACTGACCTGTCAGGGGAGGTCCCTGCTCTGGGCACCAGGCCGGCCCAGCTGGGGGCGCCGAGAGGGACATGTCCCCCAGCCCCACTGCTGTGATACCACGCGGGGGCCATCTCCACATCCCACCAGACACACCTTGGCCGGAGTTCTTCGTCTCCCGCTCCAGCCCGCTCTCCGGCTCCTCGCTGCCCGCAGAAGGAAACCTCCACTCTGGCTTGAGCCTCAAGACCGTCTGTGAACTTGACCCTCTGGCCTCTACCTCCAGTGCCCACCGTGGCTCCAGCTGCCGGCATTCCCCCAAACCCTCTGGGCCTTTTCGTGTCTCTGTGCCTTTCTTTGCTCTTCCTGTTCCCACTGCCAGGGATGTCTTTTCTCTCCCTCCCGTCAGAGCCCGACTTACTCATCCTTCAAAACCCGGCTCAGATGTCACTGCCTTCTCCCGTAAGGCAGCCCCTTTGTACTTCCCTGGCCTGATTCCTTCCCTGATCACCGCTCTTACGAAAAGGCCGTCTGCATGTTCAAACCTAGACCTAGGCACCTCGGGGGAAGGCTCGGTGGCTGTACACCCCTCCACGCCTAGCGCAGGTCATGAGGCCAATGCGTGTCGGCTGAATGAATGACAGCAGCTACCATCCCTGCCGTGGCTTACAGCTCCGGTGTGATCCAGCCCCCAGGATCCTCTGGTCTCATCCCTCTCCCCCTGCCACCCTCTCTCCTCCGCCCCACTGTCTTCTGGTTTATCAAGCCCGCCAGGCTCCCCCTGCCCCATCCGCCACCCGTGGCCCCACATGAACTGCTCTTTGGCCTGGAGAGCTCCTGTCGTTGCTGCACACACCACCTTCTCGTCCTGGAGGCTCACTTCAGCGCTGCTGCCCCAGGACAGCCCCCCGAGAACCCCCAAGACTGAGCGCCATGAGAATAGTTCCCCCCACCCCCAGTAAACAAGCACCTAGTACACACCGGTGGGCAACACGTAAGTACACAGCGCCTAGTACACACCGGTGGGCATCATGTAAGTACACAGCGCCTAGTACACACCGGTGGGCATCACGTAAGTACACAAGCGCCTAGTACACACCGCTGGGCATCACATAAGTACACAAGCGCCTAGTACACACCGCTGGGCATCACATAAGTACACAAGCGCCTAGTACACACCGGTGGGCAACATGTAAGTACACAAGCGCCTAGTATACACCGGTGGGCATCACATAAGTACACAAGCGCCTAGTACACACCAGTGAGCATCTCATATGTACACAAGCACCTAGTACACACCGGTGGGCATCACATAAGTACACAAGCACCTAGTACACATCGGTGGGCAACACGTAAGTACACACCGGTGGGCATCACATAAGTACACAAGCGCCTAGTACACACCGGTGGGCATCACATAAGTACACAAGCGCCTAGTACACACCGGTGGGCATCACATAAGTACACAAGCGCCTAGTACACACCGGTGGGCATCACATAAGTACACAAGCGCCTAGTACACACCAGTGAGCATCTCATATGTACACAAGCACCTAGTACACATCGGTGGGCAACACATAAGTACACACCGGTGGGCATCACATAAGTACACAAGCGCCTAGTACACACCGGTGGGCATCACATAAGTACACAAGCGCCTAGTACACACCAGTGAGCATCTCATATGTACACAAGCACCTAGTACACATCGGTGGGCAACACGTAAGTACACACCGGTGGGCATCACATAAGTACACAAGCGCCTAGTATACACCAGTGGGCATCACATAAGTACACACGCCTAGTACACACCGGTGGGCATCACATAAGTACACAAGCACCTAGTACACACCGGTGGGCATCACATAAGTACACAAGCGCCCAGTACACACCGGTGGGCATCACATAAGTACACAAGCGCCCAGTACACACCGGTGGGCAACACATAAGTACACAAGCACCTAGTACACACCGGTGGGCATCACATAAGTACACAAGCGCCTAGTACACACCGGTGGGCATCACATAAGTACACAAGCGCCTAGTACACACCGGTGGGCATCACATAAGTACACAAGCGCCTAGTACACACCGGTGGGCAACACGTAAGTACACACCGGTGGGCATCACATAAGTATACAAGCGCCTAGTATACACCGGTGGGCATCACATAAGTACACAAGCGCCTAGTACACACCAGTGGGCATCACATAAGTACACAGCGCCTAGTACACACCGGTGGGCAACACATACTTATGCAGCAGATGCATCAATGAGAGAGATGGTGGTTAAAGATGGAATTCAGCGTCATTCAACCCCTTGATCCTGGGGACAGGTGTTCCCTCCATCCCCACTCTCCCTGGGGTCCCAGATTGTGCACACAAACTACCTTCCTGCGCTCTGCCATATCTGTGAGCCTCCTGCACATGACTCAACATTTTCCTGTAATCAATTCATGACTTCCCCTCCTTCTGAACAAGAATGGCCATGAAATAATGGTTGCACGTGTTAACGTTGCATTTTTTCCGTTACACGTTTCAGCTCTTGACTCCTGACTTAGAACCATTCATCTGGGTCGCGCCTACAATCATCTCGCGTGGCCACACCCACTTAGGGAATCACTGCTCCATCCTGCGTGGTGCCGGGGTGGCGGCACCTGCATTGTCTGTGGCGTGGAGCCCCTCCACAGGGGAACAAGAGGTGCGTTCCTTTTACAGCTCATCTCCGGACTCGGGAGAAACCAAGTGCCTCCGGCCCCATCTCAACCCAAGCGGCTTTCCCACGGGCCCACATATTTCTGCCCTGCCTCAGTTTGGGTCCAGAGAACAAAAGTTACTCCAAATTTAAAATATAGCCCTAGCCGGTTTGGCTCAGTGGATGGAGCATCGGCCTGTGGACTTGGGGGGTCCCGGGTTTGATTCCGGTCGGGGGCATGTACCTTGGTTGCAGGCACATCCCCGGTGGGGGGTGTGCAGGAGGCAGCTGATGGATGTTTCTATCTCATCGATGTTTCTAACTCTCTATCCCTCTCCCTTCCTCTCTGTAAAAAAATCAATAAACTATTAAAAAAATAAAATAAAATATATACATTAAGGCTGACAATGATCACGTAATAGAATATTTAAGGCAGAGTCACACGTGTAGAAGGCATCACCTGAAGGGGAGAAGTCTCAGAGGTGGGGAGACGGGTTGCCTTCTGAAAATGCTAGGAGTCTGGAGGGGTTACGGCGGGAGGACCAGCAATCAGCAAACTACTGTGAGCTGCAGGCTCCCTCACTGGCCACTCCGCCCCCCTCCCCACTCCATCCTGTCCGCTGCAGGGCTAGGGGAGCTGGGAGCAAGGGGACACCCTGAAGCCCACCTGTCAGTGAGTGGGGGGCAGAGACTAGGCTGGGGCCCCAGCTCAGGGTCCGCTCTGGCCTCTGACCTTCTCCAGGCTTCTGCGGCCTCCATCCCAGCTGCAAGAGCCTGGGCCCGGGCCAGCCCCCAGGGTGCTTCCGCTGGGAGCCTCGGACATTGTCCTCCTGTGAGAACCTCAGAAGGCCCCCTGCTGGGAGGTCAGCTCTGGTCTCAGCCTCTAAGACCCAATGCAGGGCCCTCAGGAGGGAAGGCACAGAGGGGCCTCGTGGGATTGGGGTGGGGGTGGGGGGGCGAAGTGCACCAGCCATGGAGGAGCCATCCTGGGCTGCAGATCCTGCCTGGCAACTCCCATCTGTTTAACTGAGCACCTACTATATAGACGCCCTACTGAGACAATCGCCACCATTTGGCGGCTGGAGAAACCAAGGCACAAAGCGGTTAAGTGTCTTGCCCAAGGACCACAGCTGGTTAGTAGGCTTAACTACACATGCTTCCTAAGCATCTTCCCATACCCCCTGCCCTCCCCTCTGCACCCCATGTTCTACTGTGCAGGGCCCATGAGGGCTGGAGACCACAGGAAGGGGACACACACCAGGCAGGGCGATAACCCTGGAGACACATCCCCACTTCCTCTTGGCCACGCCTTACTCCACCCCACCACGGCTCCACCTAG
Organism: Cnephaeus nilssonii; assembly: GCF_951640355.1. Lineage (NCBI taxonomy): Eukaryota > Metazoa > Chordata > Mammalia > Chiroptera > Vespertilionidae > Cnephaeus > Cnephaeus nilssonii. The sequence goes on along the minus strand of NC_137095.1, from coordinate 8,085,114 downwards.
AAAAACGGATGCCCCGAGGGCCCATCGGGTGTAACTCCCCTTTCACAGGCGAACACACTGAGGCCACAGAGATCCAGGTCCTTAGACACTCGCCACAATCAGACCCGGGGTGTGACTGGGACCAGGGCTCTGACCACCCGAGGGCCCTGCCTGGCGGGTGTGGTCCCTGGGGGGCTGGGATGGTGGGAGGAGGGGATTCAGGCCACAAAACCCCGATCAGGGCTCACCTGGGCCCCTGCCTGCTGCCCTGCTAGGGGCTTGGGGTGCAGGGTAAGAACCCCACTGGCCCCATTTGGAGGGCCCCTCCCCAAAGGCGGGGATAGTGGGTACCTTGACGTCACCCCAGGGAGCGCCCCGCAATCCGGGAGCCTCCTTTTGCATCGGGAAACCCCCATCCTGATGGGATGGCTGCAAGGGGAGAGGGGACCGGGATGGGATTATAAAGTGGCTGCTTAAGGACACACGTGTGCTTCCCTCTTGCCCCCGGGGCCAGGGAAGGGCATTCCAGTTTAGACAGAGGCCACATTTCAAAGGTCCCCGAAGAGGCCCCGGGCCATCTCCTCTGGCAGCGGCCCAGCCCCCAGGATTTTCTTTCCTCTCCCTCCCGCTGAGCGCACCCCCAGGGAGAGCCCAGCTCGGTGCCAGTCACCTTTCGTCCCACCAATCCCATCACCCAGCCGCAGAGCCAGCGGGGCGCAGTCCGCCTCCCAGCCTGGTCTCCCCACCTCTCCTCCCCCGCCGGAAGCTCCAGCAGCCCCCTCCCCGGCCTGGGTAGGGGGGACCTCTCCGGGGGAGGGGGTCCCCTGCCCCAGGAGGGCCAAGAAGAGGGAGCAGCAGAACCTTGGCCAAAGGAATTCTTGGCTTCTCAGGGTGCCCGCCAGAGAAGGGGGCGTGGGCAGCAGACGTGGGGCTCCCTGCACGCGTTGGCGTCGGGGGGGCCCCACTCACTACTGCTGAGGCTCCCCGCCGGCCCCTGCCCCGCCACCCGCTCACTTGCCTAGGCCACCGGAGCCGAGCCGCTCCGGGAGGATGAGCGGACCAGCCACCCGCAAGAGCCACACCACGACCCGACTCCTCCTTTCCCAGGCTTTTTAAAGGGAAGTAACCTGACCCCACCGCTACCCCTCCCGGATTAACCCTTTCGGGCCGCCGCCCACACACGCGCCCGGACTCGCCTGCCTGCTGCTCCCAGACGGCCAGCCTCGCCGGGACCCCGAATGGCTCTTTGGTTCCTGGTCTCCTGCTTCCCCCCCACCAACTCCAATAGCGAGTCCTCCTGTGGCCAGAGCCCAGGGCCCCGCCCCTCCACATCTGGACAGCATCTGCTCCTGGGGGTGGGGCACAGAGCCCAGCCCTTCTTCCAGCTGGGGTGGGGGAAGCCCCACTCATTCAGGAAAAGAAACCGCACATCCCAGCCACCCCACAGGTGGGGGTTCCACATAACTAAATCTTGCCGGGGACGTTAATTTAGCTTTTATAACTCTTGCGGGGCGGGGGGGGGGGGGGGAGGGGGGCTCATCAGAAAGAAGGCAGCGAGAGCAGGAAGCTGGACCTACCAATAAAGTGACCGGAGCCAGGGGGCTTGCCTCTCACCCCATCTGCTTCCAGGGGTTGTGCGGGCAGGGACTGGGCCTCCTCTTCTCCGCGCATCTTTATACTGGGCAGTCCCAGACGGTATCAGTGCTCACTTCCTGTGGTTGCTGTAACAAATGAACACCAGCTCAAAACAGCGCCCACTTCTTATCTTACAGTTCTGTAAGTCAAGGCCAACAGGGGCCTCACCCCCCCCCCCCCCCCCCCCCGCTTCTGGAGCCCACATTCCTTGGCTTGTGGCCCCTACCGTTTTCAAAGCCAGCAAGCGGCAAGTCCAGCCTTTCTGGCTATTTGGGGGACTAGCTATGGTTATGGGAAATAGTAATCAAGCTATATTATATCAAGAAATATTATTGGGGCCCTGACCAGTTTGGCTCAGTGGATAGAGCGTCAGCCTGTGAACTCAAGGGTCCCAGGTTCCATTCCGGTCAGGGGCATGTACCTTGGTTGTGGGCACATACCCAGTAGGGAGTGTGCAGGAGGCAGCTGATCAGTGTTTCTAACTATCACTCTCCCTTCCTCCCTGTAAAAAATCAATAAAATGTATTTAAAAAAAAAAAGAAATATTATTGGGGACTATGGTTATGGGAAATATTAATCAAGCTATATTATATCAAGAAATATTGGGGACTATGGTTATGGGAAATATTAATCAAGCTATATTATATCAAGAAATATTATTGGGGACTAGCTATGGTTATGGGAAATATTTCTGGCTATATTGGGGACTAGCTATGGTTATGGGAAATATTTCTGGCTATATTGGTGTGGATGGAAGGGGCCACACGCTGACCTGACAAGCTCAGGGGAGGCCTGCATGGCAGTTCTGCAAACTCAGAGACCTAAAGTCACCACAAAGGATGGTCTGAAATTAAACTTGAACTAAAAGCAGTGATGGTGGGTAGTTACATCCTAGGCCGGTATCTTCACTGACAAGGTCAACCTTTACCTAACTGAGCCTATCTGTTATCTGTCTTTTTGCATCTATAATAACATACCTTTTGAAATGTCTGGGTAACTTGTAACCTCCCTTTTTCTGGACCCCTTGGGGCACAGCCTAATGTGCTGGGCGCCAGGACAGAAACCACAAATTCCTTCATTGTTATGTTCATTGTTCCTGCACCCACCTGAGTATGTGTCCATCATTTTACTTTTTACCCAATCCCAGGGGTTTCCCTGCTTTGCTTTCTCCCGCCTCTCTAGTTTATATGTATAAATACAGATGTAACCCACCAACCTCAGGGGCATTTCCTCAATTCGTTGAGGTTCTGCTTCCGGCCATGTCGACAGTTTGGCTCAAATAAACTCACAAAAATTCTTTACAGGTTTCAATGGCTTTTTTACGTTAATATTGGGGACTAGCTGCAGTTACGGGGGATGTTAATCAAGCTCTGTTAACCACGAGTGCCTCGTGTTGGTTAAAGAAAGGACAGGCTGACCTGGCTGGGGGTTGTAAGCCCCCAGGACCTGGGAGTCAACCTTGAACCTGGGAGTCAACCCTGGAACCATTCTCATTCAAGAACTGCCTATCATCATGGAAAGGTGAACAATCTTGTTGCTCAAACAATGGAGTCCCACCCCAGCCTCCTAATTCCCCATGTAATCCTTGTCCCACCCTATATACGCAGCGGCTTACAGGGGCCTGCAGAGCAGACCTGCTTTCCCATGCTGCCGGCAGGATTGGAATAAACACTCACATATAATTCAACCCTGTCTCTGCTTCATTGGCTCACGGAGTGACAGGCAGCCCGGACCCACTGATTGTCCAGTTACATGATCACATCACTCTGACACTAACTTTTCTCCTTTGAGGATCCTGGTGATTACATTGCCTCCACTTGGATAATCCAAGATAATCTCTCAACTTTCAGGTCTGCAGATAGCAATTTTTAATTAAAAAAAAAGGTATTTTTTTAAAATTGATTTCTGAGAGGAAGGGAGAGGGAGAGATAGAAACATCAATGATGAGAGAGAATCATTGATCGGCTGCCTCCTGCACGCTCCCCACTGGGGATGGAGCCCACAACCCGGGCATGTGCCCTTGACCAGAATCGAATCCGGGACCCTTCAGTATGCAAGCCAATGCTCTAGCCACTGAGCCAAACCAGCTAGGGCTGCAGATGCAATTTTAATTCCACCCCCAACTTTGCAAACTCCCTTTTGCCAAACAAAGCGTAATATACAGGGATGGGGCAAAAGTAGGCTTACAGCTGTGAGTATGCAAAACAGAGTTTCTTCTTGTATTATTATTTACTAGTGGCCTGGTGCACGAAATTTGTGCACGGGGGGGGGGGGTGTCCCTCAGCCCAGCCTGCACCCTCTCCAATCTGGGACCCCTCGGGGGATGTCCGACTGCTGGTTTAGGCCCAATCCCTTGGGGCAGTCGGACATCCCTCTCATAATTCGGGACCGCTGGCTCCTAACCGCTTACCTGCCTGCCTGCCTGATTGCCCCTAACCACTCTGCCTGCTGGCCTGGTCACCCCCAACTGCCCCCAAGCCAGCCTGCTTGCCCCCAACTGCCCCCCCCCGCCAGCCTGCTTGCCCCCAACTGCCCCCCCACCACCCTGCTCTTTCCCAACTGCCCCCCCCCCCGCCAGCCTGATCACCCCCAACTGCCCCCTCCTGCTGGCCTGAATGTCCCCAACTGCCCCCCACTGCTGGCCTGAATGTCCCCAACTGCCCCCTCACCAGCCTGCTCGCCCCCAACTTCCCCCCTGCCAGTCTGATCACCCCCTGCCCCTGCCCCCGCCAGCCTGCTCACCCCCAACTGCCCTCCCCTCCTGGCTTGATCGCCCCTAACCGCCTCTGCCTTGGCCTCCCCACCATGGCTTTGTCTGGAAGGATGTCCAGAAGGTCTCCTAGAAGCTCTCCTGGTCTAATTAGCATATTACCCTTTTATTAGTATAGATTATTGTATTGTTTTTCCATATGAACAGCTGTAAACCTACTTTCTCCCCACCCTGTATATAATGACTCTAAGGACACATAAGAAACTGACAGGACTGGTGTTTTTCCCACAGGGAAACTGGGCAGCTAGAGAACAGGGTGGGAAACAGATTCTTTAATGTATCCTTTCATTCTTTTTTTATCATATATATACTAGAGGCCTGACGCATGAAATTCGTGCAAGGGGTTCGGCCCTCGCAGCCCCGGCTGCGTCAGCCAGCCCTCACAGCCTCAGCTTCGTCCAGAAGGTCATCCGGACCATCTGCTGTTTGGCCTAATTAGCATATTAGCTCTTTATTATATAGGATTTTTATTGATTTCAGAGAGGAAAGGAGAGGGAGAGGGAGAGAAAAATATCAATGATGAGAATTATTGATTGGCTGCCTCCTGCACGCCCCACATTGGGGATCGAGCCCACAACCTGGGCATGTGCCCTTGACCAGAATCGAACCCGGAACCCTTCAGTCTGCAGGCCGATGCTCTATCCACTGAGCCAAACCAGCTAGGGCTCTTTTATTCTTTTGAATGTGAATACCCTGCCTATTCAAAATATAAATACACTTAAAAGTGGAAGACAGAAATATCGGAGGATTAACACATTTTATGATATAAAAATGTAAAACCTTTTATGTTTATGGATGAAATTATTTGGTGCCTAGGGTTTGCTTTGAAATAATCCAGATGAAATAGGGAAGTTGGGGCTGGCTGCTCAATTCAGCATGATTTAAAAATGGGGTAGCCTCAGTGGATAGAGCCTGCGGACTGAAGGGTCCCAGGTTCAATTCCCAGTCAGGGCACATGCCCAGGTTGGGGGCTCAGTCCACAGTGGGGGGCGTGCAGGAGGCAGCCAATCAATGATTCTCTCTCATCATTGATGTTTCTATCTCTCTCTCCCTCTCCCTTCCTCTCTGAAATAAATAAAAGTATTAAAAAAATAAATTAAATAAATAAAATAGGGGAACATCAGAAACAACCTTATGGCTCAGTAATTGAAAACTGGTTAAATAGATTATGGTCCTGCACGTGAAAAAGTACTATATCACCACTTAGGACATAATAAACCATGTTTTTACAAGTACCAGAAGAATCTGCTTTGTTTAATTAATAACCGTGGAGCAGGAAGACCTCTCTAAGTATCACACAACACCAGAAGCCACAATAAGCAAGGCTGAGAAATCTGACTACACAAAAGCAAACATCTCTGCATCGCAAAACCCACCCCCAGCAACGTCAAAAGGAAAACTTCCTACTGGGCCAGTGCCTTATCTCGTTCGCTGCTGGAGCTCAGAGGTGGGCAGTGTGAATTCATTATACTGTTCTTACTTCTGAGTATGTCTTCAAATTGCTGTAACAAGGAGTTAAAAATAACTTAAGTATCTACAAAGCTTCTCCATGGCAAAAGACAACTATCACACTGGACTAGAATATTTGCAACCCATAAAACAAAGGATTGATACCAATAATGTTCAGAAAGGTCCTATAAGGAGATTTAAAAATAAATCAGGCCGAAACCGGTTTGGCTCAGTGGATAGAGCGTCGGCCTGCGGACTGAAGGGTCCCAGGTTCGATTCTGGTCAAGGGCACATGCTCGGGTTGTGGGCTTGATCCCCACTAGAAGGTGTGCAGGAAGCAGCCAATCAATGATTCTCTCTCATCATTGACGTTTCTATCTCTCTCTCCCTTCCTCTCTAAAGTCAATAAAAATACATTAAAAAAATAAAAATAAATCAAGATGCCACAGTTGAAAACTGAGCAAAGGATTAGATTTTAAAAACCCACAGAAGCCCTAGCTGGTTTGGCTCAGTGGATAGAGAGTTGGCCTGTGGATCAAAGGGTCCCGGGTTCGATTCCGGTCAAGGGCACATGCCTAGGGTGCAGGCTCCTCCCCAGCCTGGGCCCTGGTTGGGGCTCATGCAGGAGGCAACCAATGAATGTGTTTCGCTCACACTGATGTTTCTCTCTGTCGTTCCCTCTCTCTAAAAATCAATGGAATAATATTCTTGGGTGAGGATTAAAAATAAATAAGTAAGTAAATAAATAAATAAATAAATGAAAGGTCACATTTCAAGTCTCCTCAGAGGATGATAAATAATCCTATCTAAAAAAAAAACCAAAAAACTCACCAAACAGGAAATTTTTTAAAAGGCCAGTCAACACATGACAATATGTTCAACCTTAATCATATTCAGGTGTGGACAAAAAAAAAGGCCACATGCTAACCTGACTAGCTCAGTCTTGCAAACTTAAGAGACCTCAAGTCACCACAAAGGACGATCTGAAGTTAAAACTTTAACTAAAAGCAGTGATGGCTAGTAGTCATGTCCTAGGCCTGTATCTTCCCTGAAAAGATCAATCTTTACCTTAACTGAGCCTATTGCCTTTTTGCATCTACAATAACATATTATAGAAATGTCAAGGTTACTTGTAACTTCTCTCCCCCCCCCCACACGCCCGGGGCACAACCAAATGAAGAAATACCACAAATTCCTTCACTGTTATTGTTATCATGTTAATTGTTGATGTTAATGATCCTACACCCACCCAAGTAAAAGAAGTATGTGTCTATCATTTTACTTTTTATCCAATTCCAGATATCCACCCCCTAGCTTTCTCCCACCTCCCTAATCTATCACCAATGGATTTCGTGTAATCCACTTACATCTTCTCCTCCTTTGATTATAATGTATATATAATAAAAGCCTAATATGCTAAGTGTCCGACCATCCGTTCTACTGTTTGACCAGTCTCTATGATGTGCACTGACCACCAGGGGGCAGACGATCTGACCAGTAGGTTAAGTTGCTGCTGGGGTCTGGCTGATCAGGACTGAGCAAGAGGGGTTAGACACACCCTGGAGCCCTCCCAAGGTCCCTCCCTGGCCCTGATTTTGCACCGGTGGGGTCCCTCAGCCTGGCCTGCACCCTCTCACAATCCGGGACCCCTCAGGAGATGTTGGAGAGCCAGTTTCAGCCCGATCCCCGCTGGCCAGCCCAAGGGACCCTACTGGTGCACAAATCTGTGCACCAAGCCTCTAGTAATGTATAAAAAAAACGTGAAAAACCACAATTTTCCGGAGCATTATCCCAGATAGGTTGGAGACTTTGCTTCCCGGCAATTGTGGACAGTTTGGCTCAAATAAACTCCCCCAAATTCTTTACAGGTTTGAATGTTTTTACGTTAACACAGGGAACACAACCTGGAAACGATGAGATGTCCGTTCTGGCCCATGCTACTGGCCAAGGTTTAGATGACTGATAACAGCAAGAGTTGGCCAGGGTGTGGGCAACCAGCATGACCAGTTCATGGAACACTGGAGAACTGCTCTGACCCCTTGAGAAAGCCAAATGGCAAAACCCATTACAAATTTAAACGCATTAGCCCAGCCAGTGTGGCTCCAGGAGGTTACGCTTCGATTCCCGATTCCCAGTCAGGGCACATGCCTGGGTTTCAAGCTCGATCCCCAGTGGGGGACGTGCAGGAGGCAGCCAATCCGTGATTCTCTCTCATTGATGTCTGTATCCCTCTCTCTCCCTTCCTCTCTATAATCAATAAAAAATATATATACAGCCCTGGCCGGTTTGGCTCAGTGGATAGAGCGTTGGCCTGCAGACTGAAGGGTCCCAGGTTCGATTCTGGTCAAGGGCATGTACCTTGGTTGCGGGCACATCCCCAGTAGGAGGTGTGCAGGAAGCAGCTGATCTATGTTTCTCTCTCATTGATGTTTCTAACTCTCTATCCTTCTCCCTTCCTCTCTGTAAAAAAGTCAATAATACACACACACACACACACACACACACACACACACAAAATTATAAAAAATTCAAATGCATATACCCTTTGACCCAGGGACCCTGCTTTGGGGGGAATTTACCCTAAACCCAAGGGAACCAAACCAGAACTTAAAGGCCCACAGGAAAAACTGTAGTTAGAATGAGTTAATTCTGTACACATTGCCTTGAAATGGTGTCCACAGTCCATTTTCTAAGTTTAAAAGCAAGTGCCGAAGTAATACTTTGACTACGGTCCCATCTTCACAGGCACTCAGGGTGCTTGTACACTTGTGTGGTGTCAAGAGTGTTGGGATAAGGGTGGGAACACGTGCTGAGTGGTGAACCTAGCCGGCCTCAGTGAGTCCACTTGATGCAGGGGTGAGGGAGGACGGGTAGAGGGACCAGAATAGACAAAGGCAGGGAGAGACCACTTTTTGTCCACATGCACCTGGGTATTCCTTGAATTGCTAGAACATACACTGAGTGGCCAGATTATTATGATCTCTGAACGCATAATAATCTGGCCACTCAGTGTATAGCCCAGTGATGGCGAACCTATGACACGCGTGTCAGCACTGACACGCGTAGCCATTTCTGATGACACGCGGCCGCTGAGGCGGCCGCATGCCGAGGATGAAACATTTGCTGCTCCTGAGGATGAAACATTTGCGAAATAAAGTTTTTTCCTCAAAGTGACACACTACCCGAGTTATGCTCAGTTTTTTGGCGAAGTTTGACAAACCAAGCTCAAAAGGTTGCCCATCACTGGTATAGCCTATAGAATAAAAGGCTAACATGCAAATTGTCCCCTCGACCAGGAGTTTGACCAGCAGGCAGACTGGCCAACCGCCCATGTCCCCTCCCCCTGACCAGGCTGGCCGGACCCCACCCATGCATGAATTCATGCACCGGGCCTCTAATATATATATACACATACACACTGAGTGGCCAGATTATTATGCGTTCAGAGATCATCATAATCTGGCCACTCAGTGTATACTAGTTTTGCAGTAGCCACCACCACCACCAAAACCATTATAATACTATTTTAAAAAGGAGACCAGAGTCCAGCCGGCGTGGCTCAGAAGTTGAGCGTCAACCTATGAATCAGGAGGTTACAGTTTGATTCCTGGTCAGGGCACGTGCCCGGGTTGTGGGCTCGATCCCCAGTGGGGGCATGCAGGAGGCAGCTTATCAATGACTCTCTCTTATCACTGATGTTTCTCTCTCTCTACCTTCCTCTCTGAAATCAATAAAAAAAATATATATATATAATTTTTTTTAAAAAAAGAGAAAGAAAAGGAGACCAGAAAGCATCTGGGAAGGGGGAGATGGCAGGGACTCAGCCCTGCCTGTCCCATGTGGGGCCCCTTAGCCAGCGTGTCCTTCTCCATGCTTGAGGCTGCCGGACAGAGCCCTGCGGGGTAATGCTGGGTTTCAGGGTGGGGCAGGGGCCAGGTCCAGGCAGCCCCCCTTTGCATGCTGGAGTCCCTCGGTCGGGACAGGGGCACCCATCTCCAGGCCCTCTTCCCTGTCCCCAGGAGATCAGAGTGCACTCGCAGGCTCCCCCAGCCTTGAGGATCACGAGCACTCGCTGCCCCTCCCCTACACGCTTCCCTCTCCCTGGGCAGCGTGTCTGAGAACGGAGCACCTACTGCCGATGGGCCATTCAGCGGAGGCCAGCACAGCCCCTGCCCAGGAGTGCGAAGGGCTATGGTTATCCACTCACTCATTTGGTCGGTCGGTCAGTCAGTCAACAAGCATTTAAGGAGCACACCTTACCTGCAGGCCCCGGCGCTGCTGTGCATGAGGTGGTACCTGTCCTCACAGTCTCCCGGGGCATCAGAGCAGGAGTAAGTCTGTACGGTGTCCCTGTCCCTGTGCCCCAGCGCCTGGCACGGGTCTTGGCAACGTTTCGGGCGGACAATGAACCAAGCCCCACAGGACTGTCCTGACAGCGGGGAGGAGCGCCACTCTGAGCCTGGGAAGGGCAGGGGGGGAGTCAGCGCACACAGGGGACCCCTCGGGCTGAGTCTTGAGCCTGAAGGACAGGTGGAGAAAGGAGTCCCAGGTAGAGGGACCAGCATCCACAGTGGCAGGGGGTCAGGTACACGGAGGGGCGTCCGCCGGGGTGGGCGGGGCCTGGACACTGGGGCCTTGGATGTCCCGCCAAGGAGTTTAGGCTCCATGAATGTTGACAAAAGGGCACGGATGGACCTGCTTTTACAGTGAGCCTCCGGCAGTCTGGGGAGCCGCTGGGGGAGGGTCCGGAGGGGAGGCCGGAGGGGCAGGTGGCGGGGCAGGGCGCTGCAGAGGTCAGGGGCTCCCAGGCGGGGGTGAGTAGACATTTGGGAGGCCGGGAGGGGCGGCGGGAGGGGCGCTAAGCGGCTGCATGGGCTGGAGAGGACGGTGCTGGAGTGGACGGTGCTGGAGTCAGCGCTTCCTGGAGCCGAGATTTTTTATTTTTATTTCTTATTGCTGCTGTTTTCAAGACTTCAGTTTGGGTTCTAGTATGAGATTGATTAAAAACACATTTTTTGAAAAAAAAAAAAAAAAAAAGACAAAGAGCAGCTTTTAGAACAAGCCGTCTTGGCAAGGCAGGAAGTGGGACAGGGCCTGCGGATGTAAGTTGGCCCAGTGGGGGCCAGGGCAGTGGAGGGACAGAGGTCCCGGAGGCGGGGGGGGGGGGGGGGTGGTGGGTGGGGGAAGGGCGGGCCAGGAGTTGCAGCAGGAGCCCTGCGCCTTGGGGTGGGCTCCCTCCCGTGGGCTTCCTCCCAATGACCCCTCGAGTCCCCCACCCCTGTGCACTGACCGCTCACCCCGGGAGCCTCCTGCAGGCAGGCAGGGCAGGGTGCCCAGGAGGCCCGCTTTGCAGCCAGACAGGTGGCTTCCTGTCAGGGTCTGACCCTCAGAAGCTGGGCCCCCCGGAGTCTTCACCGTCCTCATCTGGAAAGTGGGGGCAGGTCCCCACGGGGCTGCGGTGGGAGTCTGGGAGAAGAGGTGTGGGCGGCTTACCAACCACGCCACCCGCATGGACGCTGTGTGCCAGTGTCTCTGGCCTCGGGGCACGCTCCTGTGCCCTCCGGCCGCTCCCTGGGGCACCAGTCTCTTTCCCTGGGAATCATCGCTGGCCTCCTCAGCCACCCCTCCCGCGTCCTTTCCCAGGGCCTTGCTTGTCCTGGGTCCCCCTCCCGGGCCCCCTCTCTCCCCCGCCCGGCCTCCCCTCTCCCACCCGAGAGCTCCAGTCCTCTGCCCGCCTCCCTCCCTCCGTCTTTCCCCCTCTGCACCTCCCTTCTGCCCACCCTGAAGCCCCCGACTCCTTGGCAAAGTCCCGCAAACCGGGGGGGGGGGGGGGGGGGGCTTAAAGCAACAGGAAGTTATCCTCTTGCCATTTGGGGCCAGAAGTCGGAGACAAGGTGCCAGCAGGGCCCTGCCCCCCCTGCAGGCTCTAGGGGAGGGTCCCGCGGGGGCTCTTCCGGCCCCTGGGGGCTCCGGGGGTCCTCGGCTTATGGTTGCATCACTCCAGGCTCTGCCTCTGTGGTCACAGGGCCACCTCCTCTGTGTCACTCAGAAGGACACCTGTCACTGGATTTAGGGCTCACCCGAATAATCCAAGGTGATCTCCTCCCTGGACCCATAACTTAGGTCCATCCAACACTCCTTTTTAAAACAAGCTCACGTTCACAGGTTCCGGTATTAGAACCCGGACATATGGCCCTCATACACCCAGCGGGGTGCCCCCAGCTTCCCCCCCCCCCCCCCCCAGCGGCCTCCACCCGCTCCCCGCTGGCTCAGCTTAGGCACACACCCGCCAGCAGCAGAGAGAACGTCGGAGACCTGCTTCAACCTGCCTGGGCTTCCTCCTCTCGCCCTGGCAGCCTGAGCCCTTTTGTAGAATAGAATTCCCTTTTGAAACCCCACACACTGGGCAGCCTGGCCCCTTCTCAGCCCAGAGGCTCCCCCCCCCCCCCCCCGCCACCCCCCATGACCAACAGATCCCCCGGCTACAGGCTCCTGGAATGTCTCCCCTTTGGAGCCCTCAGGAGGCTGGGGGCGTGCCCTGTCCAGCGGCCCCAGCTGTTTGGGGAACAGGCCCACCCGCCCTGGGAGTCGGAGGGTTCTCTCCCTGATACTCAGATTTGCACAAATCTTGGCCCCCAGGACAGGCTGTCCACAGAAGTGGGGCCATGAGCCTGGGGTCCCTGCACCCTCTCCTGGCTTCTGGGGGGCCTGGGGACAGAGGTTTCAGGAAAGGGTCCCCGTCAGGGTCTGACTCTGAGAAGCTGGGCCACTCGGAGTCTGGGCCAGCCCCGTGGGCTTTGGGGAGGAGGGTGTGGACAGAGGCTATTAGTGGTCAAGATTTGTATCCTGGCCGCGGCGATTATTAGCAAATGACTCCTCTGGGCCAGTAGCTTCTCTGAATCACACTTGGCCTCACGGGGTTTGGGAGAAGATTAAGCGAGGAGCTGGCTACTCCCTGATGAATGAACTGTGGGATGTGCAGACGGGCGGTCTTCCCCCTCCTCCCAGAGGCCAGCCCAGGGCCCTGGGACTCGCGCACCAGCTCTCCCTGTGGATTTGAGGGTTGAGGTCCCAGGGTCCCAGGGAGGACTGTGGCGGGGCCGTGAAGGGAGAGACCAACCAGTGACAGGCCAGTGGTTACGACGACTTAACGTCCATTCAGCTCACAGCACGGCCAGGCCAATTCCCCGGTGCTGCCACTTGGGCAAAGCTGGGACTGACTGCAGGCTCAGAGGGCAGGGAATGTGAGGACACGTGATGGCTAAGCTGGGCTGGGAGGGAGGCCACCTGGCAGGGTGTGACCTGGAGCACAGGGGCTCAGGGCGGGGCCTTCCTGCTGTCACCGGGGCCAGGTGCAGCCCGATGCCAGGCAGCGGCACGGCGACGCCAGGCTGTTTGGTAGTTTGGACCCAGGGATTTCCCTCCAATCCTGTCACATCGGAGTGAACTTTAACAGCCCATGGGTTGGCTGGCGCTAGCCAGGGCCCAGCTGATGGAGAGCCAGGCGGTGGCTGGGACCCTCATGAGGGGGAATTTCAGCAGAAAACGCCCCACATGAGAGGCAGCCACCTCCTCCCAGCCACACGGAGTTCCAAAAAGCTGGCTTGGCAGTGGACAGTTCGAATCCCCGCCGGCCTCCCTAGCCAGCAAGGACCCCTCCCAGGGCACACGTGCCGCCTCCTTCCTGTCAGACACGGCAAGAGCAGGTGGCCTCCGGCCGCTGGGAGCCACTCGCAGGTCTGGAGAGGGGTCAAGGGCATCGTGCCCAGTGCTCAGAACCGAGGCCAGGGGAGCGCTCCCAGGCTGCCCAGGCGAAGCAGGGGCTTCGGCAGCGGCAGTGCCCCGGGCTCGTGGCCATCTCTCGGCCCCCAGTTCTGCTGCCAGCTTGTGAGGGTCCAGAGATGGGGCTCGAGAAGGCCCCTCGCCCCTCCCACCGCAGGGCCTGACTAACTCAGCAAGGCACACATTCCACCTGCGGGGTCTTATCTGGCCTCCCCTGGGCCGGGCCGGGCCTGGGGACTGAACTGCAGTAGCTGCAGACCTGGGAGCCCCCGGGGTCACTCTGCTGTCTCAGGGGAGGCGGGGTTCTGGGAGCAGAACCAACAGGGACCACCAGGCACGCCCCACCTCCCCATCTGGTACCTCCACTCTGATTGGTCAGCGCCTGAGCCATGCTGGGTGGTTAATGTTTTGAGGATCCCCTCAGGGAGGGCCTGCGCCAGGCTGCCACCTGTGCCAAGGAAAAGGTACCCAGGTTAGGCCCCAGTTCTGTGTGGAAGACAAGCTCCACCTGCCCTCTGGAGGGGAGGGGGGGTACCCCTAAGGGGCAGGGCACCCCATCTCAGGTGCTCGCAGGCCGGGCTGATGTCCAAGGTGAAGGAAAACGTCGGGTTTGCTCTTGAGAAAGCCGAAACCCCATTTTTTACGGGAAGTGTGGAGCTGCCGACAGGACCCCCACCCTCAGCCAGGCCTGTGTGGCTGGAGGCCGCCCTGTGCTGGTCCCACCCTCATGAGGTGCTCTTCTGTCTTCACACTCCTCTTCGTAAGGGAAGCTTCCAGAACCCCTACTGCCTCCTCCACAGCTTTCCCCAGAGGCGGGCTCTACGACGGGCCTGGGACCCCACCGGCGGGCCAGGCCGGCAGCCACTGTCCCCCTCCGCCTCCGCCGGGACCCGAGGACCACGGACCCAACCTCCCAGCGCCCTGCGTCTTCATGACTCCCCTTCCCTCCGCAAAACCCAGTGATGGTGCAGCCGGTGTAACCCCACAAGGGCCCCCAAGGCAGGAGTTCCGAGGCCCTGTGCCCAGAGCTGGACTGCGACCCACACTCTTAAACGGCCACCACGCGGCCAGGACCAACTTCCAAGTCCCTCCGTTCGCTGCCTCACTTGGGGGGCCTGGTGGGGGCAGCTCCCAATGAAAGTCCCCCAGGACCTGAGTCTTCACTCTGGGCTCTCCTCTCACGTCCCCTGCCCCCGGCTGGGCCCGCCCTCATCCCTTGGCCACATCGCTGGGCCCCGGCTCCCACCATCTCTGGGATGGCCGCTCACTTCCTCTCCTGCCCGCTCCCAGGCTCCCGGCCGGCTGGCGGGCATCTGCCCCCGGTGCTGAGCTCAGGGCCTGGACGGAGAGCACAGCTGGGAGGGACCCTGCAGGGCCCACTGTTGGCCTCAGCCACTCGCCCATTCGAGTTGCGTCCTGGTGCTGGGACCAGGCACTGCTCACAGCAGCCGGGACGCAGCCCCCAACAAGGGACAGGGGACAGACCGCAACAACGCCAACCCCCAGGATGGCTGAGTCCTCGGAAAAGGGGGGCAGAGCAAGGCCAGGCAGTGCGGAAGGGGGGTGCCGTTTCACAGGGGTGGCCTGGGAGGCCCCTGCAATAAGAATGCAGGAACTCCTTAATCCTTTAAATGGAAACACTTGCTTCTCCCAGGAACGTGGGGGGTGGGGGGAGGAGTTTGTTCAGTGGTTTGGAGGTTCAGGGCGAGTCTGGCTGAACAGCATGTTACCTTACTTTTTGAACCACACCAGTGTTTTTCCTTTTTGAACCATTCAGTCATTGAAAGAGGGAAGAATGCAGTCTTTTGGAAAAGGTTAATCATTTTCTTGGAATCACTTCCTTGAAGGAGGCCTGTTTGCGTATCTGCCACCTGCGGCCTGAACGCTGCAGGTATGGAACCCCCATCTCCGAGGCCAAGGTCTGAGCCCCAGGGGCAGCCCCTCGGCCCGTGAGCACTGACGCAGGCTGGTGCACACTCGGCTACAATGACCGCAGTAGTGAGAGGATTGGGGGGCTGAAGGCCAGGACGTTCGCTGGGGGCCAACCCCCCCTGCCCCCCCCCCCCGTGTCTCCATGACTTAAGTGGCTCGTGGTTACCTTCAGGCACCGGTCCCTGCTGCATCCTCTTTGAAAGCCATGGACAGAGACCACACTCAGGAAAGACCCTGCCGAAGACTGGTCCGCAAGACAGGCTGGCCAGCAGCCTGGTGTTACAGCCCCGTTTCTTTAGGGTGAAGCTGGGGCCAGAGGACCTCACCGGGGTGGCTGTGTGGAGGGGGAGGGGGAGGGGGAGGGGGAGGGCTGGCTCCTCCGTGGCAGAGGCCTGAATAACAGGAACTTGAGAAGGCAGGATACTCTGACCTCATCCTCAATGTGACCAGCACAGGGCCATGACTGCCCGGGGGACATGTGGGTAATTGGCGCGCTGTATGGGCCGAAGGCTTGCGTCCCCCCGGATCCATATGTTCAAGTCTAATCCTCAAGGTGAAGGCATTTGGAGGTGGGACTTAGGGAAGTGACGAGGTTTGGGTGAGGTCATGGGGTAGAGCCCCCATGATGGGACTGGTGCCTTGACCGGGGACAGAGCTTCCTACCTCCACCATCAGCTAGGAAACAAGCAGCAGGTTCCCCATGACACTGCATCAGTCGGCACCTTGACCTTGCTCAGCCTGCAGAACTGAGCAGTCTGCTGTTTAAGCCTCCCAGCCTGTGGTACTTCTGTGACGGCCGCTTGAACTAAGTCAGGTGGCTGGGAGCACTCATGTGGGGACGGGAAACGTTATTATCCTTTAAATATGCCATAGAACACGGCCCCCCACTGGCTCCAGGCTCCACAAACAGGCTGCAGGCCACTCAGTCGGAGCACCGAGGCCAGGGTGGGAAGCAGAGCCTCATCCACCTTCACTGCCTGCACCTGGGCTGGCACCCACAGGCTCTTAGGAACTGCAGACCGACGGGATTTCAGACTTTGATGGGTGGCCAGGAGCACCGAGAACCCAGAATTCTGCACCACTTTAGGAAATGCTGTGTACACCGCCCAGGGCCAAGGACTCCCGCCTTCAGACCTGGCCCCAGTTCCAAAACTGACCTCTCTCCGCAGCAGTACCTACCCCTGGCCAATATCAGGCCCATGAGGGTTTTCTCTTCCCTCATAAAAGGTTTATGACTTCGCTGACAGTGGGCAAGAAAGCTGGATTTGCAGGCAACCTCAAGTAGTTAATGAGCAATGATGGTGGCTTGCCCAACGGGATCGAGTTTTCCAATCACAAAGCGGGGCTGAAGTTGGGCGCCATCGTAGAGGCGGTGCGCGGGGTGCTGCTGGGGTGCCCACTGTTGGAATCTACAGGACCAGCCAAGGGCTTGTGGGAACCACTGGTTTCCAGCAGCAAAACCTCTGACGACTATCCCTGCCATCATGCGTTAAACCCAAACAAATCAAGAAAAGGGTTTGGCTCAGTGGATAGAGCATCGGCCTGTGGACTGAAGGGTCCGGGGTTCGATTCGGGTCAAGGGCACGTACCTCGGTTGCAGGCTCCTCCCCGGCCCAGGCTTTGGTCGGCCTCGTGCAGGAGGCAACCAATAGATGCGTTTCTCTCACATCAATGTTTCTCTCTGTCTTTCCCTCTCTCTTCTACTCTCTCTAAAATCAATGGAAAAATATCCTCGGGTGAGGATTAAAATAAATAAAAGGACCTGGCTCTCGCTCTGTGACACTCAACACACTGAACACCCCGGCTTCCGTTTCCTCATCACTTTGACGCACCAGAGGGCCCTCCAGCTCCCACTCCCAAGGCCAGGCCTCTGTTAGTCAGCTTGTGAGAAGCTACTTAACCTCTGGAGACTGTTTCCTTATCTATAAGAAGAAAGACAAACTTGGGAGAAGCCCTCGTGGGCAGTGGAAAAGGAAAAGGACGCTGGCAGGCTCGGTGCTGAGCCCAGTGGGACCCAGAGCTGGTTACCTGGCCTCTGAGTCCTACTTGCTTCACCGGAAAGCGGAGGTGTCTGCCGTAAGGGCCGTGGGAGGATCCTGCTCAGCCACGTCCCAGCAGGTGCACAATAAACACCGGTGTCCTCCCTTCGTTCCTATTTCACACTCAGCGAACGGACGAACGAATGGAGAGAAACGGATGTGAATGTGCTGAAATGTCTGTACAAATGTCAAACCCTTCAAAATCAGATATAGCCACTTACATTCCTCTGTTCTGACATAAAAGGGACGAACGCGGTCCCCCTCTGAGGTTACCAGAGAGGATCTGAAAGACAGGGGACCAATGGGCCCCGGGAAGCACCATCCAGAGGGAAGAGGCCCTGGCCGGGCAGCTCAGTTGGTCACAGCATCATCCCAACACGCTAGGATTGTGGGTTTGCTCCCCAGTCAGGGCACAGACAAGAATCAACCAATGGCCCTGGCCAGTTTGGCTCAGTGGATGGAGCGTCGGCCTGTGGACTCAAGGGTCCCAGGTTCGATTCCAGTCAAGGGCATGTACCTTGGTTGTGGGCACATCCCCAGTGGGAGGTGTGCAGGAGGCAGCTGATCGATGTTTCTCTCTCATCGATGTTTCTAACTCTCTATCCCTCTCCCTTCCTCTCTGAAAAAAATCAATAAAATTAAAAAAATTAAAAAAAAAAGAATCAACCAATGAATGCATAAATGGGTGGCAAGACAGCAAATTGATGTTCCTCTCTACTTCTTTCTCTCTCCCCCTTCCGTGCGCTCTCTATAAAAAATCAATCAATTAAAAACAATTAGAAAAAACCCAAGAGGGAAGAGACGTGGTCTGGACACATGGCCCTGCTGGGCACCGTGTCTCAGGGCTCTGCGACAGCATCAGGAGGCCCGGGGAGCAGACTGGGGCCCGGCCAGTGGGCGCCACGACGGAGCGGTGAGCTCCCTAACCTCTAGGCAGCTCGACACCGTCCCGAGACCTGAGGCCGTGCAGGAGCAACGGGCACTCCTCCGAGGAGCCGCTTTACCTCTAAATGACCCGCGGGAAGGGATCCAAGCACAGGGCCACGTGTATGGGTTCCCAAAGCCAGCTCGGCGAGACCGTCGCTTGTGGGGAGCAAGGTGTGCTCATACAGAGCTCAGGGGGGCCCCTCGAACACTGGGAGGAAGATGCTGCGGCTTCCCGTGCCCCGACCCCGGCCCCGGCCCCGGCCCCCCTGCTCCAGAAGCTGGTTCGGAGGGCTGTGCGTTTCCCGTACGGAGAAAGAAGACTCATTCATAACACAGCGACAGACCCGTCTGCTCCTCGCGAGGACAATGTATTTTAAACCCAGAAAGAGCCGTAACTCCGAGATGCTCGATACGCTGCCGGCTTTACCTTCTACACACACGGAACCCCTCCCCTTTGACGGGGGACGCCTCCGGCTGGGCTGGAGGGATGCTGTGTGGGGGTGCCCCCCAGTTAGCAGGAATGTGGCGGGCCTGCACCGGGCTCCTGCACAGAACACCTGCGAGGGCAGAGCCGGGACGATGCCAGGGGCGATGCCCTCTGCAGGAGGGTTACCAGGAAGCATGGCCACATGGAAGGACTCTGGGCTGACCACCTAGCAGAGCCAGCAGGCCCTGCCTGCCACTCGCCACATCCCAGAGCTGAAGGGCAGCCCTTGCCCAGCGTGGCACCTCACCGGCAAAAGTGCATGCGACTGGCCCAGACGCCTCGTGGTGCGAAGGAAGAAGACTCTAGCCGGACAACGTCCTAGTGGGGGTCCTGGGAAGTGGTGGGCCTCTCCATACGACCCCAAGCCCTGGGAACGGCTGTATGTGGAGGGAGAGGGGGCGAGTGACTTGGACACACAGATCCCCCCACTAGGGGAGCCAGGACCCCCTCACATCGGCAGTGGCCACGTGCGTCTGAGACCGGCCAGGCTGCGCATATGAGAACGGAGCACTCGCCACAGTGACACGGGGCTCCCCTCCCGCTCCCTGGCAGCACGTCGGGTCCGAGCCTTCTTTCCCGGGGCACAGGTAGGTTCTGTCGTGGGACTCGCTTGGCCTCCAGTTCAGCCGAGTCTTCACCCCTCAGACGAACTGGGACAGGTTGGGGACTTTGATGTTGAGATCACCGATGTTGATGTTCCGAGGCATCTCGGGCAGGTTGATGTTTTTCACGGCAGACACGGCCCGGGCGGGGGCTGCCGAGAGGCCGCCCTGGGGAGAAATGAGAGGTGGGAATGAGACAAACCCTCGGTGCCGCGGACTTAATGCTCAGAAAACCCAGTGACAGAGGTCTCAATAATGTCCGGCCTGGCCCGGCTGGTGTGGCTCAGTGGTTGAACGTTCACCCATGAACCAGGAGGTCACAGTTTGAATCCTGGTCAGGGCACATGCCCGGGTTGTGACTCGATCCCCAGGAGGGGGCATGCAGGAGGCAGCCGACCAATGATTCTCTCTCATCATTGATGTTTCTCTCACTCTCCTTCTCTCTTCCTCTCTGAAATCAATAAAATATATATATATATATATATATATATATATATATATATATATATATATTTTATAATGTCCAGCCTGAGCACACACAAGGCAAGCTTCGCGCCACCCCCCCACCCACCCCCGCAACCCCCATCCTTGAAGCCAGCCAACAAAACAATCTTCAGGTGACTGGCTTTGAGAGGTAATAGGGGTCCAGACCCTGAGCTCCTGAAGGCTGTCGCTTAGGTAGCTTCACAGCCCCAGCACCTCAGTGCCTGGCCCACGGTCGGTGCTCGCTCAATGCTTACAGAGAAAACCCCGAGATGGTTTAACCAAGTCACACTCAGTAGCGGGCGCTTTTGAGGTTACAAAACAGAGCAAAACCCTTTCCTCAAGAGACCGCGGACTCTTATAAACAAGCGCAGTCACGGGGAAATGTTTAACAGGAAAACGAATGTCACTGCTTAGGGCACCTGCTTGCCAACTAATAATGTGAGATGGAAAAGAACCGGCTTTCGCAACGTCACGGGCAACCAGATGGGAGGAAGGACCAGCAGGAGGGCGGCGGACCCGCACCCGCAGGGACTGGTAACAGACCCAGGCAGCCAACGCACCTCGGCTCAGCCCTCACCCTCCAGGCTCTCGCCTGCTGCGCGGAGGAGAGGAGCAGACTGACCAAGACCCAAAACCATTTCCTCCTCCTCGTCTGCCTTCTAGATCCTGAGGCCCAGTTCGCCCTGGGTTCCCCCCTCGCCCCGCCAGCCTCCGTTCTGCTTCCCAGCCCGCCTGCCTCTGAGTCACCTACTATTCCTGGAACCGTCCCAGCCCGCATTTCTAGAGCTACGGCTGCCACAATAGCTGTGGTCTGGAAAAGCTTCCTCAGCACGACTGCCAGTCCTCACAGAAACAACAATTCCTGGTTTCGCAAGATCAAGTTCTGTTACCCAAAGCGAGGAAGCTGCTGAAGACACGGGGAAAATGAGAGCAGTCATTTGCCCCGCGATTTCGCAGCGTGTGAAGGTGGGCCCTCGCCAGGCGGATGAAGGTGATGGAGAGGCCCAGCGGGGACTGGACAGATTTACCGGGAGCATCTGCACAACGTGGGGGTGGGCTGGGGCATGTGACGGTCAAACCCAGCTCCATCGCTCCTGTAGCTCTTTATAAGGCTAACTGTAAATACGGACACTGGCGACTCTGAGGTCTGAAAGACACCGCGAGAAATGGCTGCTGGGAGATCAGACTCATCTAACACCGTGGTCGGCAAACTGCGGCTCTCGAGCCACACGTGGCTCTTTGGCCCCTTGAGTGTGGCTCTTCCACAAAATACCACGGCCTGGGCGAGTCTATTTTGAAGAAGTGGCGTTAGAAGAAGTTTAAGTTTAAAAAATTGGGCTCTCCAAAGAAATTTCCATCGTTGTGCTGTTGATATTTGGCTCTGCGGACTGATGAGTTTGCCGACCACTGGTCTAGCACACAAACTAGGAGACCACACTGCAATCGGAGAAGGGGCGCTGGGCCCCCGCAGGGAACGTGTGGCTTTGAGAGGAAGAATTACAAGCCACAAACATGGGCCACAGCCCCCTGAATCTGCTTGCCTTCCGGTGCATCTGGCTTGTCCATGCTCACTTTTTGCCTCCCTCTTACCTGGGCTTCAAATCAATGAGCTTTCATGGACTCAGGAAGAAAGGAGCGTAAAACATTCCCAATGCCACAACCCGACCTAGCACGCCCTCCTCAACCCGCCCCGGGCTCTGAACCAGCCAGGGTCAGGACAGCTGTGCGCTCACCTCCGATTTCTCCAGCCTGTTCTGAGCTTCGATCTGCGCCACGATTTCATTCATGTTTGTTTCCAACACCATCCCTCCCATCACCACCTCCTGTAGGATGTAGTGCACCTGGGGGGGGGGGGGGGGGAGAGAAACGAGAAGGGTCAGCGCGCTCTGCACAGTTGGCGTGGGAGCCTTGCGGGCGCCCCTGCAGCAGCAGGGCCGGGGGACCTGACACCGGCTCCCGAACAGACACCGAAGCCCCGGGGTCATCCACCTCTCAAGGGAGCCACAGGGGCTTCCCTCGTGCTCACACGCCACACACGAATCTCCCAGGAGCAGGGGTAGAGGTGCCGCTCACACTCAAGGCAGGGAGGTGGTGCTGAGAGCACGGGCTCTGAGGGCGGGCAGACCCTGGTTAAATTCTGCTCTATTAGCTTGTGAACTGGGGCATGCTATCCTTTCTTTTTTAAAATATATTTTATTGATTTCTACAGAGAGGAAGGGAGAGGGATAGAGTTAGAAACATCAATGAGAGAGAAACATCGATCAGCTGCAACATCGGTAGAGCCCACAACCAAGATACATGCCCTTGACCAGAATCGAACCCGGGACCCTTCAGTCCACAGGCCGACGCTCTATCCACTGAGCCACACCAGTCAGGGCCACACTATCCTTTCAATGCTCCCGGGATGGTGGCGAAGACTGAGCAGGATAACCTGGTGCCTGCACACGGTGGAACCTAAATAAATAATGACGGCGTTTATTACATTATCATTCACTGACATCCATCGATAGATAAGTGGATAAACAAAATGTGGCATATTCATACCATGGACTATAACTCAGCCTTAAAAAGGAAGAAAATTCTCACACCTGCTACAACATGGATGAGCCTTAAAGACACGATGCTAAGTGAAATAAGCCAGACACCAAAGAACAAACAGGGTATGGTTCCATTTCTATGAGGTACCTAGTGGTCAAAATCACGGAGGCAGAAGTAGAATGTGGCTGCCAGGGGCTGGGGGAGGGCGGGAGTGGGGGGTTGCTGTTTGATGGGCAGAGTTTCAGTTGTGCAGGATGAAAAGAGTTCTGAGATGGGTGCACAAAACAGCGAATGCACCTCATACTGCTGAGCTGCACTTGGAAATGAAGACGGTAAGCTCCATATTGTGTAAATCTCACCACAATAAAGAGTAACAGGTCTCCATGCCTATCCTCCTAGCAGTAATGTTTGTTTAGCGAGCCCGTCTTCACGGGGGAAGCAGAAGCGGCACATCCACTACCTGCTGAGCACTGTGTATGTAACTGATTTTCATTTCCCAGCATCCACCGAGACAGGCAATGTAGTCTTCACTTTACAGATGAGAAAACGGACACATGGAACAGCCAGGGAACCTCCCAGGGTCACGTGTCTTCACAGCAGAATGGAGCCAGCGCTCCTGGCTGCAGAGCTCGCCTTTCTACCCTTGCCACCACACTTCCTCGAAATCCCAAATGCCTTCCACTCTGCTCATCCCTCACGCCTCGTCCACATGGAATCGCTTAAGGCTTGCCTTGGGTGTGCCAAGGAGCTTGTAGGACTTCTTCCACGCTTCATCCCCAAGGCCCGAACAGTGCCCCGGGCAGGGCAGGCGCACGGAGTGAGTGACAGGCCTTTCGTAAGTCTGAGCAGCGGATTCCCTGTGCTTAGAAGACGGCTGGCAGTGTGGTGGGGGGCTTCATGGAGAAGGTATGAAAGGCCTCATACAGGACCAGCCGTTAGCCAATAGACAACGGCAGTTAAGACTTCTGATTTGAACACTGCATCATGAACTCCTAACTTTTAAATGCTATTCAAAATGTTATCAGTGTAAAGTGCAAAAAGGAGCAATAAGTAAAAATGCAAACTCCATTTTCAACAACACTAGAAAGAAGTCCAGGCCCCCCCAAAGCTGTCAAGAGCAGGGAGCTCAATGCAAGGGCTCCTCTCCTTCAGGGCGTGAAAGGATGAAAGGAGGCCACGGAGAGAGAACACAGGCTGCGAAGCTCAGAAAAACGGTGCAAACCCACTTCCTGGAGGTAAGGGGCACACCCTCTGGGAGCAAACAGATTCCTCGTTTTTGGACGACCGAGCTTCCTTGGAGCTGGAGCTGAGGCTAAATGAGGAACCACACATACAAGCTCTGTTTGCTTCCCAGAGCTGGTCTCCGCGGCTGCAGAGACGACAGGCCGTGCACTGTGGGCAAGCTCACGGTGCCTGCCTCTGTTGGCTGGAGAGAATACAGGTAAGTGGACTCACCCAGAATCCCACGCCGTGAGAACTGCTGCGAGCCGGGAACACAGACCTGACACCTCCCCAACCAAGCATTCTGCAAACAGCCGGCCCCTGAAAAACCCACCTACTTACAGAGGAGTTATAAAGAAGGACTTAGCCCTAACCGGTTTGGCTCAGTGGATAGAGCATCAGTCTGCGGACTGAAGGGTCCCGGGTTCGATTCCAGTCAGGGACATGTACCTTGGTTGTGGGCACATCCCCAGTAGGGGGTGTGCAGGAGGCAGCTGATTGATGTTTCTCTCTCATCGATGTTTCTAACTCTCTGTCCCTCTCCCTTTTTCTCTGTAAAAAAAATCAATTAAATATATTTTAAAAAAGGATTTCTATAAAGACGTCACAAGAAACAATTAGGAAAGAAACGGGAAAGCAAAAAGCCAGGCTAATACTACACCGTGGGAAAATGCTGCCGCGGGGCAGATTCAATTGTCCTAAAATATTTTGTAAAATTAAAAAAAGAAAACTCGGAAGCAAGAGCTCAAAGCAGAGATGCCAGCGAGAGCTTATGGGCTACGTAGGGAGGTAAGAAGACGCCTACCAGCACAGCTCAGAAAAACGTGCGGAAACGAAGGTGGAGCTGTGAGGAAAGAGGGAGGAGAGACGTGGCTCACACAGTAAGGAGCGAAAAAGGAGAGCAATGAAGAACAGCAAGCAAACGGAAACAAATAAAAAATAGTTAAAAGGAACAGAGAGAAAACGAATTACCGAAGACAGCTAAGGAGACGCAATACATGCCCAGAACTAAAATGGAATGGGACAAATATATAGCAACTTGTTCATAACGATTCCATAAATATACAGTGATTTGTTCATAAAGATTCCATAAATATACAGTGATTTGTTCATAAAGATTCCATAAATATATAGTGAATTGTTCATAAAGATTCCATAAACATACAGCGACTTGTTCATCAAGATTCCATAAACACACAGAGCCTTGTTCATAAAGATTCCATAAAGATAGACCTGAAGGCGTGGCTGGGACACCAGAGGAGCTACATGCGGAAAGGACACGTGGGTCCCCGGGAAAACGGACCCTCCACGGGCAGCGCCAGACAGACCTTGTGGGCAAGACGACTGGATTTCCGCAACCGGGCAAGAGATCACATCACTTGGAGGGGCAGTATCTGCCCTGGCTGGGTGGCTCAGTCGGGTGGAGCATCATCCCACACACCAAAAGGCTGTGGGTTCGAATACCGGTCAGGGCACATATAAGAGGCAACTGATAGATGTTTCTCTCTCACATCGATATTTCTCTCTCTCTCTCTCTCTCTCTCTCTCTCTCTCTCTCTCTCTCTCTATCAATAAACATATCCTCAGTGAGGATAAAAAAAAGGGGGGGACAAATCTTGAAAAGTTCCACAGTAAAATTCTAGCAGTAAAAGGAGCAATACCTATAAAAATGCCCAGGGAGAAAAAGTATGACCAGAGCATTTTATACTGCGCTGATCATCAACCAAGAGTAATACAGCGGGAACCACTGCTCCCATGGTCTTTCTGGGGGAATCTTCAGGGCGCTCTCTGCAGCCGAGGGGTGACTGGAAAATGGACGGCAGAAGGACGGGTGGTGGGCACTGAGTCCGCGTACTGGTAGGACCAAGACGAAAGGCGAGAGTGATGACAGAGTGTCAGTGCTGGGCCCTGACAAGGCACCAGCATTAGGAAGATGTTGGGGGGGGGGGGGACAGGAGGGCGGTAGATAGAATAACAATAACGATTCCCCATCCTCAATGGCTGAGAGCTGATGGACAGCACTTAAAACCGACAACTCACGTTATAAAGAAACGGGCATTCTGACTTTTATGATCCACCCCCCCCCCGTGTCCAAGCCCACAGTCATTTGCTATGAACAATATTTTCAGAGCCTCCAAACTTTTGATTTAGGGCCAACAAGACATTTTTGGCTGATGAGTTCTATGCCGTTTTTCTTGCATAACATTCACCCGTAATGCATCCCCTACAATTTCCAGTTTCCCTGAAGAGGGAGAATTCGGACTCCAGTGAAGCAGTCAGTACAGAACCCTTGGAGGTATTTTGCCCACCCCACCCCCCTCATCTTCATAGTTCCTTGTCTAAACCTAATTCAACATCATTTTTTAATTTTTAAAAATATATTTTTATTGATTTCAGAGAGGAAGGGAGAGGGGAGAGAGAGACAGAAACATCAATGATGAAAGAGAATCATTGATTGGCTGCCTTCTGCACGCTCCCTACAGGGGATGGAGCTGGCAACCCCGGGCATGTGCCCTTGGCCGGAATCGAACCTGGGACCCTTCAGTCCGTAGGCTGACGCTCTATCCATTGAGCTAAACCGGTTTTCGGCTCACCTCTGTTTTCATAGGACAGATTCTCGTTCCTCACGCATGGCTTACCTGTCTATTATTAAGTAAATTACATGATTACAATACCAGTGTAAGTGGCATCAACAGGTCTGAACACGTCACACTGACCTTGGGTGGACACAGTCTCTCGTTGGGTAAATAAGCAAGGTCAAGCCACTAGGGAGCAGCTGCCCAGGGCCTGTGTCCACCTGACAAGTCTGGGGAGACCTCTTCCACTGAACGTGGGCATCGTTCTGAGTGGCGATCAAGGGAACTTGTGAAAGTCAGAGGGTGCCAAGCACAGGTATGGGGAGAAGGCAGTCAGGAATCGATACTAAACTGTGTCCCTAACAAACTGTGGAGTCAGTCAAACCACAAAGCCTGGTTCTGTCCAATGACAGCCGTGGACTGATGGGGTGGTCTTGAGGTCAAGAGAAACGTGGGTCAACACCTCAGAGGGCCCCGAGAGTTAAACGACCAACCTGAAATCTGAGTCGTGAAGGTGGCAATAAAAACCCACAAGTAGCCCTGGCCGGTTTGGCTCATTGGATAGTGTTGGTCTGTGGACCAAAGGGTTCCAGGTTCGATTCCGGTCAAGGGCACGTACCTTGGTTGCAGGCTCCTCCCTGGCCCCGGCCCTGATCGGGGCTTGTGCAGGAGGCAACCAATCGATGTGTTTCTCTCACATCGATGTTTCTCTCTGTCTTTCCCTCTCTCTTCCACTCTCCCTGAAAATCAATGGGACAATATCCTCCAGTGAGGACTAAAAAACAACAACAACAAAACCACAGAAGTAGAAGAAAGCAGAGAGGTAAAGGTCCTCAAGAGCCCTAACCCCAGCCACACAGAGTGGGCACCAAACAAATATGAATTGCCAATTAATAACAATTCACAACATCCTGCTATTTCAGCAACCACCTAAAACAATGACACCAGCAAAATTCATTCAGAAGTGTTTGTTCAGAGAACAAGAGTGCCACTGATTCCTTAGTTCTTGGCAAATGCACCGGCAATTCGATCCAGGAATAATCACAACCAGGAAGAGTTTCATCTGAACATAAAGATTATGATAACCCCAATAAACCACAGGTTATCTTGATGGAAGGGGAAGGCAACAGGGAAAATACTCTTTTTAAAAAAATCCTCACCTGCGGATATATTCCCATTGATTTTTATTTTTTTATATCAAAACTTTTTTTTATTGTTTAAAGTATTACATATAGTAGTACATACATCTCCTTTTTTTACCCCCCATTGTTTCCCATTGATTTTTAGAGAGAGTGGAAAAGAGAGGGAAAGACAGAGAGAAATACTGATGTGAGAGAAACACACCGACTGGCTGCCTCCTGCACGTGCCCTGATCAGGGCCCGGGCCCGGGAGGAGCCTGCAACTGAGGTGCGTGCACTTGATCGAAATCGAACCCGGGACCCTTCAGTCCACAGGCCGACGCTCTATCCACTGAGCAAAACCAGCCAGGGCCAGAGAAAATACTCTTGGTGATGAAGCTGAAATCTCCACAGGTAAAATGCTGGATGGAAACGTGTTTTTTACAAGACCAAAATACAGAAATGTATGGCCACACATTAGTGACTGAGCGTTGGAGTTTATAATTGTCCTATTAAAAACTTTCTCTTAAAACCCCTCAAAACAGTAAAAAAGTAGGGATGATTACCAGAGTCAAAATGTCTACCCCTCTGAAGGCACCCTAATGCACTACCAAGCCTCTATTCCCTCCACCCCACACGCCCGGACATCTGTCCTTCATGTTTCTTTTCAGGAAGCTGTCCCATCATCCCGCCCCTGCCCCCCCCCCCCCAGGTATTTGCTTCTATAATCGGATCCACTGGGCATCCAGTTTGGCTCCACTCCTCTGGAACTGTTTGAGCCCTCCCCCACCTCTTCCCCTGGAGGCACTCTGAATGACCTGACCGAGATGGAGACCTAGCCTAGCCGGTTTGGCTCGGTGGACAGATTTGGCCTGCGGACTGAAGGGTCCTGGGTTCAACGTTGGTCAAGGGTTGTGGGCTCGATCCCCAGGAGGGGGTGTGCAGGAGGCAGCCGATCCATGATTCTCTCTCATCATTGATGTTTCTCTCTCTCTCTCCCTCTCCCTTCCTCTCTGAAATCAATAAAAATGTATTTTCTTTTATATATATTTTATTGATTTTTACAGAGAGGAAGGGAGAGGGATAGAGTTAGAAACATCGATGAGAGAGAAACTCAGGACGGGGTAGGAAGCCAGACCCACTCAGAA
Source organism: Cnephaeus nilssonii (assembly GCF_951640355.1). Classification (NCBI taxonomy): domain Eukaryota; kingdom Metazoa; phylum Chordata; class Mammalia; order Chiroptera; family Vespertilionidae; genus Cnephaeus; species Cnephaeus nilssonii. The sequence continues at coordinate 8,056,424 of NC_137095.1, read as the reverse complement.
GGCCTGTCTCCTCAAAATCAGGACTTTCGAACCACATGAGCCTCTTCTCCTCGATCAGCTGCCTCCTGCACACCTCCCACTGGGGATGTGCCCACAACCAAGGTAAGTGCCCTTGACCGGAATCGAACCTGGGACCTTTCAGTCCCCAGGCCAATGCTCTATCCACTGAGCCAAACCGGCTTCGGCTAAAAATGTATTTTTTACAACAATGGCGACCTAGGAGTTTGGGCCCAGGGCTCTACTGCACCAAGAGAGAAAAGGGGGGAAATCCCGTGAGTGCCGGGGAGGCGACAGTGCCCAGGCCCAGCTCCGGGACTGTGCAGGGTGTGACTCTCCTGCTCTGAGGAGCTCAGAGGCTCTGTGCCAAGCAAGGCCCGGCCCGCAGTTGCACTGTGAGCTGCACAGAAAGGGAACAGCCACACGGAGAGCCATCGAGGAGTTCCGTGACCGGCTCACCGGCTGCGGCTTCCTGATGCAGAGAGCGCTTTGCAAACTGGCGCGAGGGCTGGCGGTGCAGCCGATTCTGCCGCCGTTGCCAGTCCTCACCCTCCCTACCTCCTACCGCTCGTCCCGGGGATCCTGCTAAGCAGGTCTGCAAAAATCGGAGAGTCTTCCAGGATCCGAGGTGCTGAGCACCCACGGTTTGGGCCAAGCAAACGCAAGGAAGGCCGAGGACAGGCCGAGAGGGTCGCCTCTCCTCTGACATCGCCGGGCCGTACGCATTGCCATCGGGTCTTCAATCCAGGCCACTGCCATTGGTCTGTCTCTTCTCCTCGACCTTGATTTTCTCTGCGGGCAGGCCCGCTACACATTCACCTCTGGTCCCCAGTGCCGAGCGCTGTGCTTGGTAACAGCAGAACTTCATACACGCTGGCGCCACGGATGGAAGAGGCTCATGTGGTTCAAAAGTCCTCATTTTGAGGAGACAGGCCTTCTGAGTGGGCCTGGCTTCCTACCCCGTCCCTGAGTTTAATAAAAACCCTACTGTGTGGCTTTTATTGCCACCCACACAACTCAGAGAAACACATGCTCCTGCCTGGGCCAGGCTTAACCTCCACAGAGAAAGGGGGTCAGGACGAGCTCGCTAGTTTCGTGTCAGGATGGACAGAAGGAAAGACAAGTGTCACCGCAAGGACAGAGGCGCTCCGTAGGGACACAGCTCTGGGACGGCTGGGGATGGAGACGAGGCAGCGGCAACAACCCCACCCGAGGACAGAGAACTGCAGCATCTTCAAGAGTTCCATCCTGTATGTTTCGCACTGAAGTCAGAAACGTTCTGAGGCCAGAAAATAAACAAAACAAAACAAAACAAAACAAAACAAAACAAAACAAAACAGATCGGAGTCCAATCCCAGGTCAACAGAGACCATCACCAAGAGCAAAAGGATCTGGAGCCAGAAGACAATGAACAGGACTCTTTCCTGCTAGTGAAAACAGAGTCCCAAACCTTGAGCTGGTCATGTCCTAAAAGTTGATTTCTTTAGTAAACTTCAGTATTAAACGCACAATGTATTTTTCTATAGATATAAGAAGTAAGGTCCTCATGCGAACAGCTCACAAGAGCTGACTCAAGTCCACAATGCTACCTAGAACGCGGTACCACAGAGCACCCTGCAGCTACAGGTAAGTACCGTGACTCGAACAGCTTCTACAGTAAATGCGGTCCTATACGAGGATGGCAGGAACCCATCTACCGAACTCCACGGGCAGAGGGCAGGTAAGACCTTGCGAGACACCAGTGGCACATTAACACACACCACAACCCAAGCTCGGTCACCCCACAGAAACCTCTAGACTAGATCAACCCCTCCCGGGGTGTTTTTGTTTTTTTTTTAAATATATTTTATTGATTTTTTTAGAGAGGGAGGGAGAGGGATAAAGAGTTAGAAACATCGATGAGAGAGAAACATCAATCAGCTGCCTCCTACACACCCCCTACTGGGGATGTGCCTGCAACCAAGGTACATGCCCTTGACCAGAATCGAACCTGGGACCCTTGAGTCCACAGGCCGACGCTCTAGCCACTGAGCCAAATCGGTTAGGGCCCGGAGTGTTTTTCGTTAGAGGACAAAAGCCCGTTTTACCACAAACCAGGTTCACATCGCCGATGCAGGCTCGCCGATCTTTCTTAAAACCGTGTCACTGCTCCAAAGACAATAAAAGGAATGAAAACCAAAAGAACATAAGCACAGTGCTTGTATTGAAATGTGAGGATGCCAATACTGCAAGGCTCAAGTTTTAAAAAGGAAGTGGTAATCACTAATGAAATATCTAGTCTAGCCCTAGCCGGTTTGGCTCAGTGGATAGAGTGTCAGCCTGTGGACCAACGGGTCCTGGGTTCCGGTCAAGGGCACCTACCTCGGTTGCAGGCTCCTCCCCAGCTGAGGCCCTGGTCGGGGCGAGTGCAGGAGGCAACCAATCAATGTGCTTCTCTCACATTGGTATTTCTGTCTTTCCCTCTCTCTGAAAATCAATGGAAAAATATCCTCGGTTGAGAATTAAAAAATAAGTAAATAAATATCTAGTCTACCATTATAAACGGCTAAGTGTGGATAAGGTTTTTCTACCCCTTAGTGGCTTAATTCCTAGGAAAGGGCCCCCCGAGAGTAAGGAGGGGAAATCCTGGTCGGCTGGGGTACGGATCACCTCTAGGCCCTGCGGAGGGTGCGGTGGTTTGCGAATAAGCCCAGGAAGAGGACAGGGACACTTTAAGAGGACTGAGCAGCGACGGGGAAGAGGAAATTATTTGAGTCATCTTGGTCCAGAGGCAATCTCTAGTTCCCAAATTATCCATTCTAGAAAAAAAATGAAAGAGGAAGAGGGCATAAAAACACCCTCCAGAAACCTGGCACATAAGCCTTCTTCTTACCCCCACTTTCGTTCCAAAGTCCAATGTTTTATCAGTGTTTTAAGTCACGCTAAGGACTGCCTGTCCCCATGGCGCACCCTTTATCTCACCTGGTATCTCACGTGTCCACAAATGAACACATGGTCATTACATTCAGCCGCTGTGGGCTGAGTGTCTTTGCGGGTCTATCTGCCATGAACAAAACGGAGCGCACGGAGCAGCGCCGGCACACCCGGGAGAGGACACAAGTGGGACCCATCACACGTCCAGTCCCCACTGAATGATCGATCGGAAGAAAAACCTTCAAGTGTACGACGCGCTCCCGTGACTTCTAAAGTAGAACATTCTGACCGTAACTTAGCCGGTCCTTTGCCCCCCATTGCTAAGGGCGATCAATGAACTTACTCCATTCTGAGATGCCCTCGGGAACTCGCGCACGCGCACGCAGCACTGTCTGGCCCCCGCCAGCTCCACTAAAGCGAAGAAAGCAACCTGATTTGTCAAGTTCCATTTGTTTCTCTTTTGCTCGCTATCAGTGTCTCCTGCACCACTTTTTTTTTTTTTAAATATATATATTTTATTGATTTTTTTACAGAGAGGAAGGGAGAGGGATAGAGAGCTAGAAACATCGATGAGAGAGAAACATCGACCAGCTGCCTCCTGCACACCCCCTACCGGGGATGTGCCCGCAACCAAGGTACATGCCCTTGACCGGAATCGAACCTGGGACCTTTCAGTCCGCAGGCCGATGCTCTATCCACTGAGCCACACTGGTTTTGGCCTCCTGCACCACGTTTATGACCTTCCGTGGTCTTCAGTCGGGGCATCTCCACCGTTTTCTCCAGACGGCTTCTCGCCATGAAATTCCATAAGATTCAATCCCTAGCTCCTGGTTTTCTTTCTTCTCTTTCACTCATGTGATCATTCATTCTTTCAATGAACAAGTGAATCTAGTGAAACCTCATCTTACATAAGATCAAGTCCTAAAGTCACCAGCTAAGAGGAAAGTAGACACAGCCAAGAATCCCTTACATCACCTCTGCAGCCCGACCTGGCCATTTTCCCTCCCCCAATGACAAGGATTCCTTTTCCTTTCCAGCTGAGCACTAGACGAAGTGGTCTATTTAGGGACCACACAGACTGGAAGTCTGAATTGCATCTTCAAGCACTAACCTCACCCCAGGCACCGTTCATGCTTATGACAGGCAAGTGATAGGCATGCGAGGGCAGAGGCAAAGAAGAGCCAATTCAAACCTCCCGTCCCACTCCAGGCCCATGCTGAGCGAGCAGAACTGTGGGCAGAATCATTCTGTATTTAGAGTTTTTATTCTCTTTCCTTTTGCCGAACGGCTCCAGCTGACTCTGTATAAGCTAAGTCTGCACATGTGAGCCCACTGGACCCGCCAGACACAAGATCATGTGTCAAGGTCAAGGTTCTCGCTCGTTTTTACTGAGAAAATGTGACCTGCAGCAATGTCTACTGTCAGGTGTGCCTCCCATCCCCGGACGATCAGGGCTGTAAGGAGGAAATGAGGATAGCACATGGACCTTGTCCTCCAGGGCTCAGAATAACTACGGAACATAAAATAACTGTAATAAAAGGAAGACTGTGATAAGTGGCATAACCAAGGACAAATGCTGTAAAAGTTCAGAGAAGGGTGGGGCTTAAACAAATGGTAAATGGAGGAAGGAATGACAAATCTCCCGGCAACTCATTAACTATTCTTTGGGCCCTGGTAATAATTCTTCTCCAATAAAAGGCTCACTCAATTCTCCGCTTTGCATAAGTATAGCTGACTGCAGCAAAGTGTACTCGTTGCACAGTATTCCTTCCTTAAAAAATAAGAAACGAATTCCTATTATGAGTCAGAGTTCTCTGTGAAGCCACTTGCCTGCCGCTTACTAGTGTCCGGATCTAAACCTCAGTTTCTTCATCTGTAAAATGGGGAGAACTAGACTCTTTACTGATACCCATTCCAGAACTAAAACAAGATGATGTAGCCGTTAAGTAGATACTTAAGCAGTTAATGACTACTAGCTGATGTTGTAATTACAGTCAGTCTTCTTGACCAACCTCCTTCCCGACACAGGGACTGAGTTTTGGCTCCCGAGACAGACAAACCCTCACCTCGGTGCAGAGAGCTCACGCTGCTCCCAAGCTGCCTGGTCTACTGAGCAGCAGCAGGAACTGCCAGAAAGTTCTTTGCTGAGCTGCCATGTGCATGGAGACATGTCCATCCCCGGCCTGACCTGTGCCCCCTGGTAGCAAAGAATAAGTCCCTGCCCACCCCTCTGAGATTCTACACCCTGAGATTATTGGTTGTTTTTTTAAATCCTCAGCCAAGGATATTTTTCCCATTGATTATTAGAGTGGAAGGGAAGGAGGAGGGGGGGAGAGAGAGAAAGAGAAATGTCGATTGGTTGGTTGCCTCTCGCATAAGCCACTACCAGGGCTGGGGAACCTGTAACCGAGGTATGTGTCCTTGACAGGGAATCGAACCCATGACCCTTCAGTCCTTGGGCCCATGCTCTAACCACTAAGCAAACGAGCCAGGGCATACACCCGGGATTCTATCACTTTTCCTAATTTGACCAAATGGCAGGCAGGCAGGTAAGTGAAGCATAAATCACTTGGCCACCATCAAGAAAAATATTCACCTGGCCAGCATGTCTCAGTGGTTGAGCGTCGACCTATGAACCAGAAGATCACAGCTTGATTCCCAGTCAAGGCACATGCTGGGGTTGTGGGCTTGATCCCCAATGTGGGGCGTGCAGGAGGCAGCTGATCCATGATTCTCTCTCATTGATGTTTCTCTCTCTCTCTCCCACTCCCTCTGTCTCTGAGATGATCTCCATCCCAAGCTTCCTGTTCCTTCTAAAGCACAGTTCCTGGAACGGCCCTGGGCCCCACCCCGCCCTCGCTAGCCCTTTACGGGGAATCGAAACCTTACAAAGCTGTAACCTCCCTGCAGACAAGGTCTAAAACAGCTCAGTGCTGCTGCAGCACAAAGTGCAAGGGCGGGAATGGCAAGTGGTGAGTGCGAGAGGCAGGCGGGGAAGGTCTGCAGGTGAAGACCTTCGCTCCATCCTTGTGGCAGTGGCCCCATCTCAGTGGCACCTGCACAACAGGCATGTCCTCCTCCGTCAGAACAGCTGCTGTAGGGGGCACAGAGCCACAGAAGAGCTCAAACAAGGGGGTGAGAGAGTCAAAAGCCCTTGAACTATGTCATCAAGCAGGTGTAAGGATGGAGTGAAGGGAGAATTTGGAGGGAGAACGGTAGGAAAAAAGTAAAAATAAAGACAAAAACCACCATTTACTGAGCTAAGCAATTACTAACTGCAATCCTCAAAATCACCATGAATAGTGGATGTTAATGTTTTTCATCACAGCTAAGACTCACTGCCTATAAATCACACCAGTGCTGTATGTACCCCCAAAAAAGAAAAACATTGCCAATCAAACTATAAGTGCCATGACTGTAAGACAAATCTTGATCTGACATGTTAAAATCATAATTATTAGAAAAAAGGGAGACTAAATTGATAAAATATAGTATCACCCCTATTTTACAACCGAAAAAACTGAGCCACAAAGCGGTCCTTAAGAGGGTTGCCTAAGTCACACGATTAGAACCCTGAAATTAGGGAGCATATACAGGTCATCGGCCTGAAAGTTAGAGTCTAAGTAGAGTGTCGGGTTTTTAAATATGCACATCTGACATTACATCTGAAAAGTACTATGAAAATTAAAAAAATTTTTGGACAATCAATCAACCAATCATATTTGAGTGTCCTGTACTGTTCCAATAACCAACAAAGCATTTTGTAAGTATATTTTTATTGATTTCAGAGAGAGAGACAGAAACATCGATGAAAGATAATCTCTGATCAGCTGCCTCCTGCACGCCCCCTACTAGGGATCGAACCCGCAACTTGGGCATGACCGGAATCGAACACGGAACCCCTCAGTTCACAGGCTGACGCTCTATCCACTGAGCCAAACCGGCCAGCGCCAAAGTATTACATATGGACACTATGCCAAGAGTTTACAATATACTGGAAACAATTAGGACGAAAACCTCGAGCGCACAAGCAGGAAGACAAACTGGCTGGAGAACGACCACACGACCACACAGGAGCTCAGAGACTTCACGGAAAGTCAAACCTGAGCTGGGCCCTGAAGTCTGGAAAGCTTGGGGTCAGTGAAGGTCAGGGGGAGCCTGAGCGCCCCGAGGGCCTACAATCCAGAGATCCTTGGAGGCCAGAGGGGGGAATGTAGATGGAAAAGAAAATGAGAGCAATGTTTCCTGTGGGAGATTAGACCAGGTGAGGGAGCTGCGGAAAGACTGGATGGAGCTGAAGAGCTGATATGTTAGTTACCTGGATGCGGGTACAGTGAGTTTATTTATTTTTATTTTTTTAAAATATATTTTATTGATTTTTTACAGAGAGGAAGGGAGAGGGACAGAGTTAGAAACATCGATGAGAGAGAAACATCGATCAGCTGCCTCCTGCACACCCCCCACTGGGGATGTGCCCGCAACCCAGGTACATGCCCTTGACCGGAATCGAACCTGGGACCTTTCAGTCCGCAGGGCGACGCTCTATCCACTGAGCCACACGGGCTTCAGCATCGGGTACAGTGAGTTTAAACAGAACAGGAAAGGGAGAGGTGGCTGAAGCAGACGCTGAAAGAAGAACCAATGCCACCTGCTGACCACTTGGAAGCAGAAGGGAAAGCAGGCATCACTGGGCTTTGCTGCCTTGAGGAAAGACGGCTACCGCTAACAGCACTAGGAGAGGTAAGGAGAGAAGATGCGGGGTGGGTGGGAGGCAGGAAAAGAGGCGGATTCGGAGGGGAAACAGTGGTTTGGCGCACACTGCCCTGGAAGAGGGGCAGGTCCTGTGGAAAGCGCTCTCAGCCCTGGAAGCACACGCCCCACCTGGGTCAGCGTGGGGTCCAGATGCGTCCCATGTGGGTCACTGGGGAGGAGTGCCCGGGGGATGCACAGAGAGCGGCAGGGTCCAGGGACAGAGCGCGGGGACGTGCCCGCTGTGGGCAGGAGGAGGAGCCGCCCAGGGGTCAGGGCCCGTCAGTGGGGATCTTCCACTCCTTCCCTGATGTCCCCACAACCAACATTAAACCTGATACTTACGGGTAAATGCAGGTGCACGGATTCTGAGAATCTAAAGGGGTGCACTTGTGCAGTGATTGGCGGGCGGGCGGGGGGGGGGGGGGGCGACCTAGGAAATGCTCAGCTCCAGGCTGTGACAGGCTGACTGCCCTTAGTGCTACCAGCAGTTAAGCCCCTGGAGAGGGGCCTGGGCATCCCTCTGCCATAAGCTGCTGTTTTGGGGTGCAGACCTGGCTGACTTCAGAAACTTCTCTACAGAATGCTAACTCGAGGTCACAGGCAGATAAGGTCACGGAGACTCACAGATGACAGAGACATAAATGTAGTGTTTTCCCCAAGCTAGCAGATCCACCTGCTGCCACACTCATAAACTATCCCGCAGCCAACGGAGCCATTACCATCGCTGGGCGCACACTCCGGGGCCCTCCCCACGGGGGCTCTAGGAGTTAATGTGGTTCCTGGCCCAGGGTGAAGGGAGAATGTGCACACAATATAGCAATTCATCTGCCTTCCAGCTCAGACTTTGCCTCGAGCAGCAGAGAGAGTTTAAACTGTTTACGGTGCTCGGCAATAAAGCTGAGAGAGGACTTCCGGTACTGACCACACTGCGCATGCACACGGTCCATTTCTGAAAGGGAGTTCCCACGCGTCCCAATCCCCCTCCCCAGGGGCAGGGACGGATTCCTCGTGTAACAAGGACGGATCCGATCCCCTTCCCCACCCCTACCTCACCCCCTGTTCCTTCCCCCCTTTCTCACTCCCATTCAGCCATACTAGCTCAAGGTCTGTGCACTTCTGCTATCCACGTGGATGTTCTTCTCCAGAGAGCCACACACCTCTCCCTCTCTCACTTCTTTCAGGTTTATGCTCAAATGTCATCTTCTCAGAGATGCCCTCCCCGACCATCCCATATGAAGTATCAAGCGTAGCTACCCACTCCTTCGCCTGCTTTATTTTCTCCCCTGCATTCATCACGACATAGCATTTATTTTGTCCCTCCACCCCCAACAGACAAGATTCATGACGATAGGATGTTTTATTATCTATTTCCCCGGCACTGGAATAGTGGATGGATAAATGAATTCAACAAGGAGTAACTAGTAGGTGCCAAGTATTGTGCTAACTTCTGGAAAAGCTTTGGTGAACAAGATAGTCTGATCCTGGCCCTGGACAGCTGGCTCCGTTGGTTGGAGCACCAGCCCATGCACTGGAAGGTTGCAGGTTCAATACCCCGTCAGGGCACATTCCTAGCTTGTGGGTCCAATCCCCAGAGGCGGCACATATGGAGGGTGTGGCAGCCAATCGATGCTTCTCTCCTTCTCCCTCTCAAATCAATAAAAACATGTCACGGGTGAGGATTAAAAATAAAAAACTGAACAGTTTTTTTATCTTAATAATATCTGGAGGGTCAGGAGGGAGGACACATAAACAAAAGAAAGAAATACTACATTTAGGCCCTGTTCTAAGCGCTTTCCATAGATGTAATGCTCACATCCACCACAGAAGCCAGCTGCTACCATGACTGCCTGTCCACACCCAGTTCCTAAGTGGCAGAGCCAGGATCCGGCAGAGCCAGGATCCAGCACAGCCAGGCGGGCTCTGTAGTGTCTGCTCCTAATCAGGCAAATAAGCAAAACAGCCCGCTGTTAAATGCAACAGCAGCAGTGGTTGAGGGTGTTGGGGGGGGGGGGGGATAATGAGACAAGTCCGCTGTTTCAGTTTATGGGCAGGGAAAGTAATGTCGAGAAAGGTTTTCTGGAAACCAACTTCCTTGAAGGGTGAGTCAGAATTATCAGTCTGGAGAGGCAAGGGCTGGAGCTTCAGTTTTATTTCATTTTTAAATATTTTTATTGATTTCAGAGAGGAAGGGAGAGGGAGAGAGAGAGAAACATCAATGATGAGAGAGAGTCACCGATCGGCTGCCTCCTGTACCCCCACAGTAGGGATGGAGCCTGAAACCTGGGCATGTGCCCTGACTGGGACTCGATCTCATGACCTCTTGGTTCACAAGTTGATGCTCAACCTCTGAGCCAGCCTGGAGATTTGAGTTTTAGACATAACTGAGTTTAAAGTGAAGTGAATTTGGGTGGAAATTTAGGATTCACCAGCAGACAAACCACTGAAGTCATGATATTGTATGAGATTTCCTAAGAGAAAGTCTAAAAAAGAAAGAGAAGAGTGACCAGTTAAGAGGAAAGAAAAGGCCGAAACCGGTTTGGCTCAGTGGATAGAGCATCGGCCTGCGGACTGGAGGGTCCCAGGTTCGATTCCGGTCAAGGGCATGGACCTTGGTTGCGGGCACATCCCCAGTAGGGGGTGTGCAAGAGGCAGCTGATCGATGTTTCTCTCTCATCGATGTTTCTAACTCTCTATCCCTCTCCCTTCCTCTCTGTAAAAAATCAATAAAAAAAAAAAAAAAAAAGAAGAGGAAAGAAAAGGCCAGATGGAACAGCCAGATAGACAGATAAAATACCAGGTACACGTGTGTCCCGGAAATGAGGAACAAAGAGCACTTTAAGAATGAGGAAGTGCCTTGGCCGGGGTGGCTCAGTTGGCTGAGTGTCGTCCCGTGCAGCCAAAGGTCCTGGTTCTAGTCCCAGTCAGGGCACATGCCCGGGTTGCAGGTTCGGTCCCCAGTCGGGGTGTGTACGGAAGGTGGCCGATTTGATGTCTCTCTCTCACACCAATGTTTCTCTCTCTCGCCTTCTCCCTTCCTGTCTCTGAAATCAATACAAACATATTTAAAGAAGGAAAGAATGAGGAAGCATCCAAACTCCTTGGTGAAAGGGACACTGGGAAGTGTCCTTCAGAGTCAGAAACGCAGAGGACAAGGCTCTCCGCAGTCTGATCACCCTCTTCTTCTTCAGACTTCTGACTAATTGCATACACTCTGTGTACCCTACCCAGTGCTCTCATGTAGGCCGGTACTGCTGCCACCTGAGGGCATCTGGAGGAGTAGGCAGGGGTCCTGCTGGCATTTAGTAGAGGGGTCAGCGATGCTAAGTATCAGCAACTCGATGAAAAGATGCCAAATGTCACTAGCGCCTCTGGCGACCCTTTGTCGAGCTGGAGTTCCAAATCTCCAGTGGCTTTCACCCCTAATCTTCACACGCTGCTCTCCGCCCCTCACCGCACCGTGAGCTTGTGTTCCTGCTGTGTCAGGTGTGTAGATTCTGAAAGTCTAGACTCTCCTAGAGTTCTGGTTTTAGAAACAGGAATCGCCAAATTCTGTAAAATTTTACATATCACGTCTAGTATGATAATCATGCTTTTAAATTCTCCAATTTTGTGGTTTCCTAGATAAAACATGGGCTTTTTAAAAAAATATGTTTTTATTGATTTTAGAGAGGAAGGGAGGGGAAAGAGAGAGATAGAAACATCAATGATGAGAGAGAATCATTGATCGGCTGCCTCCTGCACGCCCCACACTTGGGATCCAGACCACAACCCGGGCAGGTGCCCTGACCGGGAATGGAACTGTGATTTCCTGGTTCGTAAGTTGACGTTCAACCACTGAGCCATGCCGGCCGGGCTAAAACATGAATTTTTAAACTTTCGGGCCCTTTAGTCTAAGCCTCGGCTTGCTGACCTGTTACATGGGGGTGTCACACCCACGTTATGTAAGACGCCTGGACACGAAGCACCCAGCACAGGCCTGGCACTTGGCAGCTGTCCCGTCCCCTTGGCCACCCTGCCCTTGATGACTGCTCCCCTCAGGAATTTATACAGCCTCCTTGCTTTCTCACGTGGCACCGATCTACCTCCAACTGTCGTCACACCTGTGGTGCTCACCCAGCTTTACTCAGGCCGTGACACACTCGGCACACAAGGGCCACCGCATCCAGGACCCCGGGCTCTCAGCCAAAAGCTGCCACTGGGCCCCCATCTCCCCTGCCCCCTGCATCTCAGAGCCCAGTCTCTGAAACAGCCATTTCTTCACAGTCCCATTCTTCTTTCTCTGCCTCTGATCAAATGTCCTTACATAAAAGAGCTCCTGAGTAGACACTGTATCGTTCGGTATAATTTGCACACAGTTCTATGAAGTGCGGTGTGCAGATTTGCTATATGTATTGGATTAGATGCAGTGCTTGTGATTGCTCCCAGGAGAGAGAACAAGACGAGCCCGAACCGGTGTGGCTCAGTGGATAGTGTCCTCCCAGGGACTAAAGGGTCCCGGGTTCGATTGCAGTCAGGGCACATGATTCTCTCTCATCACTGATGTTTCTATCTCTCTTTCCCTCTCCCTTCCTCTCTGAAATCAATAAAAAAAGTTTTTAGCCCTGACCGGTTTGGCTGAGTGGATAGAGCATCAGCCTGTGGACTAAAGGGTCCCAGGTTCAATTCCGGTCAAGGGCATGTACCTTGGTTGTGGGCACATCCCCAGTAGGGAGTGTGCAGGAGGCAGCTGATCGATGTTTCTCTCTCATCGATGTTTCTAACTCTCTATCTCTTTCTCTTCCTCTCTGTAAAAAATCAATAAAATATATTAAAAAAAAAAAAAAAAAGAAATCAGGGTCTTTCGCTTGGGCAGGAGTGGACACCAGGCGACTGGGCCCCAGAAAGGGAGCAGATGAAGGAGCAACGCAAGAGAGGGTGTAGAACACTCACTCCTTACAGCCCCCCTTAAATGAATGAGATGGAACTCCAGCTGGAAGAGGCGGGAGAAGCACGGCAGAAGCGGCGTTCTCGGGGAGACGGGGGAGATCTGTGGTTACAGGAGACGGAACCAATAAAGACACACCTTGGCGATGAGGCGAAGAAGCGAGACCGGTGTATGTCGGGAAGAGAAAGGAAGGGGACTATAAGCTCCAGAAACGGAATGAAAGACAGGAAGAAGGGGAGAGAGAAGAGGTGAAGAGAGCGGCGGTAACAAAAGGATGTCAACAACAACAACACGGGAGCAGAAAGAGAAATCCCAAGCTCAGAAAGTGACAAGCTGCCAGGCAGCAGGACTGGCACCTCTGGTCCTCCCTCAGGCCTGCTGCTCCAGCCACACCCGCTCGGGGTGATGGGACCACACCCAGGACAACCCCACGCAGAGTGTAAAGGTCGAGGGACCGATGGGAGTTCCTGGAGAGAGTCTTCAATGAGGAAGAATGGAGAGTTCCAGCTGTTATTCCAATGATCTTACAACGTGGCCTTTGCTTCTGAGTAAAAAGATCACTTTCTATTCTCGAAAGAAGATATGGCTGAACTAGAAGCGGCTCCACTTGAGGGCAAAGATAAGCCTGAAATCCCAGGGAAAGGAAGTGACCGGCCGGAACACATGAAGGCATTCCACAGGTGGGCAGAGTGAGAGTCCGCCTCTTCACATCATCACTTTCCCAAACCCCAGGGCTCAGGGAGAGCCATTTCCTGATGGCGTAAGAACAATCCAACATCACAGCTCTACAGACTAGAAAAGAAGCCTGCAGCGGTATCAAAATACTGCCTGGAACTTAGGTGAAGATAGGACATATGAGAAACAACAACATTTTTATGGCCTTTTATTTCCTTTTAAAGCCATGTCCAGTGAAGTACTTGGGCCTCAAATTACTTTACTGCCCTAGCAGGTATCCTCACAAATATTTTTAAAATAACATGAGAGTGATAAGATAAAAGCTCACAATTATCTCAGGAGATAAGAGAAAAACTTTAAAAAAAAAATACTTTTAGAGAGGGAGAGAGAGAGAGAGAGAGAAACAATGATGTGAGAGGGAAACATCCATCGGCTGCCTCCTGCATGCCGCCTACCAGGGATGAAGGCTACAACCCGGGCATGTGCCCTGACTGGGAATCGAACCGGCAACCAGGGTTCTGGACACCTTGTGAGGCTCGGGGAGCGCTAAGTCAAGTACAGCAACGACAGGTTAACGCAACTTGAAATGAAATGACGTACATGAAACCACCGTACCGTGGGCTAATCGATCTGAACAACATCTCACCAACGTCATAGTGAAACGACACTAAACCAAAGGACGTTATTCCAAGACCAGAAGAAATGGGCCTCTGTGATTCCCTGGCATCAGGCTCCTTGTAGAGTCAGTCAGGGTAGATCCTCTCAGAGCAACTTCACCGCGTTCCAACAGCCAACCCTGAGAATGCCCAGACTGCGCTGGCCTGCAGAGTGCCACCCGAGAGCCTGGGAGAGGGCACTGAGACTGACAGTCCCCTAGACAGCAATGCGAGCAGTGAGGGATCTAACAACACCCGCCTCACCCTAGCCAGTGTGGATCAGTGGATAGGGCATCGGCCTGTGGACTAAAGGGTCCCAGGTTCGGTTCCCATCCAGAGCATGTACCTAGGTTGCAGGCTCCTCCCTGGCCCGGGCCCTGGTTGGGGCGCATGTGCAGGAGGCAACCAATCAATGTGTTTCTCTCACATCGGTATTTCTCTGTCTTTCCCTCTCTCTTCCACTCTCTCTAAAAATCAATGGAAAAATATCCTTGGGTGTGTATTAAAAATATGTATCCTATATAATAAAAGCCTAATATGCTAAGTGTCTGGTTGACCAGTCGGCCGTTCAACCAATCAAAGCATAATATGCTAATGATATGCTAAGGCAACTCAACCACTCACTATGACATGCACTGACCACCAGGGGGCAGGCAGTTGACTTGTCGACCAGTTGCTGTGACGTGCACTGACCACCAGGGGGCAGATGCTCTGACTGGTAGGTTAGCTTGCTGCTGGGGTCTGGCTGATTGGGACTGAGTGAGATGGGCCAAACACGCCCATGGTCCCTCCCTGGCTGGCCAACCTCCCGTGTCTCTCCCTGGCCCTGATTGTGCACCAGTGGGGTAACCTCAGCCTGGCCTGTGCCCTCTCGCAATCTGGGACCCCGTGGGGGATGTTGGAGAGCCGGTTTCAGCCTGATCCCCCAGACCAGGCTGAGGGATCCCACTGGTGCACGAATTCGTGCACCGGGCCTCTACTAGTAAGAGAATAAAAATACAAACATCTGCCTCCTCGGGATGGAAACAGAGTAATAAAGGACCATGGCTTAGCAATGAGCACAGAGTCTCCAAAACATCACTACCACCCTCCAAGGGCCAAGGGTCACAGTGACAACCAGCTGGAGAAAAACCATGACCAAGCAAACCTGAGATGCATGGACCTCCACCAGAGAGCAGCACCGGCTGGGGGCGTGCCCAGGGGGACAAAACCAATGCGGCAGCTGCTGTCCCCTTGCCGGCAATCACCCCGTTTAATCTGGATCAGGAGGGCGGAGGCCACGCCCGAGAACATGGACTATGACCCACTCCGATCCTGCCTGACATCAGCTTCCCCGCAGAGCATCACAGGACCTTCAACTACGTTAACGATGTCTTAGTCACTGCTTTACTGTTCAGGAAAAGTAAAAATTTCACCAGGGAAGTCAAAGCCCCGGTGTCGTGATTATTCGAAAGCTTCACTCTCACTGGCCTATTGCCGGGCAACTCATCTGATAACCAACATAAATCTATTGATCAGCCCGACAGCCAGTCATTCTGGGGACGTCACTGCCATCTACCAGGAGGTCTGTATGAAAAGCCGAACCAGGATACAGGCCCAATAGCAATCTCTGAGTGTTACAACTGGGAACAGATCTTTGCAAAATTCCCCCAAAACTATCACACTTAAGTTATTAAATAAAAACTGGTTCTGCCCAGCTGACGTAGCTCAGTGGTTGAACGTCGACCTATGAACCAGAAGGTCAGTGTTCGAGTCCCAGTTAGGGCACATGCCTGGGTTGTGGGCTCGATCCCCAGTAGGAGGCCTGCAGGAGGCAGCTGATCCATGATTCTCTCTCATCATTGATGTTTCTATCTCTCTCTCCCTCTCCCTTCCCTTCTGGAATCAGTAATATATGAATATATATATATATATATATATATATATATATATATATATGTATACATATATATGTAATATACATACACATATATGTATATACATATTAAAAAAACAAACAGGTTCTAGGCCCGGCCAGTGTGGCTTAGTTGGTTGAGCGTCAAAAAAACATATTAAGAAAAAGCAAAACGAGGTTCTAGGAATATCCCCAGAGTGCAAAAGCACAAAAGAAAGCACGTGAAGGTGTAGAGGTGGCTGGGATGGCTGAGGCGCTTGACTTTCTGGTAACCCTGGTTTGGGAGAGAAGGTACCTTATCCATATGGAAGATCAGATCCAATTCACAAACGTTTTCGAAACATTTATCCAGGGTCTCCACAAAAACCTAGGAAACACAAAGACATCGGTAAAGAAGAGAAACAGGGAATAGTCACATCCTCATAAACATCACATTGGAAAGCGAAGGGGGAAGTCATGATGCCATGTACCTTACGTAAATCTCAAACAAAACAGAACCTCCTTATTTTCTTATCTTTTCTCTCCCATTTTCCTCTCAGGTTTTTAATTTCTAAGAGATCATTTTGTTTGTGTTTCTTGTTGGTTTAGCAATCCATGTTTGTCTTCCTTTATTGCTCTGTGGCTTAGAGATAAGGGGTTGTTTCCCTCTCCCTCTAAAAAAACAAAAGCAATAAAAAAACATATATTTATATAAAAGCAATAAAAAAGAACATATATATATATATATATATATATATATGTATATATATAAAGAGCAGTCACATGTATGTTTTTCTCAAGCCTCAAAACACCATTATTCAAGTTCATGATCAAGATCAAGAACCGAAGGAGTATAACAGAGGCAAAAGGCGTGCTGACGCGTGAAGAGACTGAAATGAAGGTACTGCAGGCTCAGACAGCAAAATAATAAGATATGCATCTAAAATTCAATCCCTAAGAAACACAACTCTCAGGAACAAAATGACAAAGAGCATTCGTCTCAGAGAGGAAGCGAGTGACTGAATTCATCTGCAAATGGTGAGGACACACACAAACGCAAAGGAAATCATCAAGAGGCAGAAGTCACTCAACATCTCAGTTGCATAAAAGGCGCCATCGTAGTAGAATGGAAGTGGGAAGAGTCTCCACCCGGGACTTGGGAGCAGAAGAAATCCTGATCCAGAAGCCAAGCAAACTGTGACCAGACCTCGTTCCTGCTCAAGGTCAAGCAGTGCCCCAAAAAGCAGAAGTCGAGAGAGAAAGAGGGGAATGGGAAAAGTAGCAGGATTTGGTGAAAGTTTAAGCCTGACTACTAGCCTCTGTTTTATCAGAGGCAAAAATATAGCAATGTATGCGAGAGAAGCTCTAGCTGGGAGGTTGGGAAGGGCAGTCACATGTTGGGAAGGGCAGACAAGAACAGCGAGAAAAGGAAATGGTTTTAAAGCAAAAACAACAAGGAGCGAGCTACTGGAAATTCAGTTCTCAATGTGCGGGCCTGTGGGCACCGGAACACAGGAGCTCCTTGGATAGCAATGGCCCTCACATGGCAGCCGCCGGAGCTAAAGCTTCTGCAGAAAGCAGAGTAACCGTGTTTAGCGATTATAAGCCAGCAGCTGGGAATCACAGGAAATTTGCTGAACAAGAGAAAAACAGGAAAACGCTTCGGCGAGGCAAGAAACAAGGAGACAAATCCAAGCCTGCTTACATATGGGATCAATTGAATTTTGCAAACGAAGACCAAAATGTCAAATTTAGACAATGAAGGGGTATTAATAGTGAAGATGGATGTAGCTCAGTTGATAAAGTGACAAGACTTTGAACAACAGGAAGAAGTATTTGGAAACCGAGAAGCTCAGCCTGAAGTGGCGAGATCACAAACCCACACACCAAGGGGAATGGGGTGCGGTTCATGGCTTCAGTCCAGGAGCGGAAGCAGTTGGAGAAAGGTCACACTTTTAAAGTTTGGGGCTTTGCAAACTTCTTGTTCTAACGTTAGGTCCTCTGTCACCAAAGAGTAGCATTCTAGCTGGCAAGGGTGTTGCATTTTAATCCATTAAAAAATCTGGTTCTTGCGCACACAGAAAAGGTGATTGTGTGGGGTGATAAGAGGGGTTAGATAACCCTATGGTGTCCTCATTTTGCAATACATACGAGTGCCAAATCAACAGGCTGCACACCTCAAACTTGCACAATGTTATATGTTAATTGTATCTCAATGAAGCTAAGGAAATAAGAAAATTATCATTTTTTATAAACATCGAATCTTCTAAGTTTCCTGGGGTTCACCCTTGACCTCAGACTTCCCCAGAAGGGGCTCTTGTAAACTATCAGGGATACTAAAGCCAATCCGGGACCCAGACACTTTGTTCAGCTTATCTCCTCTTGGGAGCCTGCATCTAAAAGTGGTAAATTCGCCCTGGCTGGTGCGCTCAATGGTTAGAGCATCAGCCTGAGCACTGAAGGGTCATGGGTTCAATTCCCAGTCAAGAGGACATACCAGGTTCGACCGGGCCTTGTGCAGGAGGCAACCAATGGATGTGTCTCTCTCACATCGATGTTTCTCTCTCTCTCTCTCTCTCTTTCTCTCTCTCCCCCTCCCCCTCCCCTTCCCTCTCCTCCTCTTCCTCCTTCCCTCCCTCCCTCCTTTCCACTCTATCTAAAAATCAATGGAAAAAATATCTTTGGGTGAGGATTAACAAAATAAATAAAATAAAAGTGGCAAATTACCCTTTCCTTACACAGCTAAGTTTGTGCTTAGCTTTTTATCATTTAGGGAATCTACATCACCTAGTAAAACTATAACGAGAAGCAAAGGAATAGTAACTCAAAAGTCTAAGGAGGGATGCAATAAATGAGGAGAATACAGGAGCTTTAAGGGACTAGGTAACATACTGTTGCTAATCTGAGGGACAGTTTCATTTTATTAGCATTTTTTACATTATATAGTCATGTTTGCATACTTTTTGTATACACAGTATGTTTCACACTCAAAAATAATTTATAGAAAAGCAATAATCTTTCTGGGACTCTGACAAGGGTTTCAGTAATTTATAACCTGGAAGTACTGACATTTTAATGTTGTTGTTTTTTTAAATGAGTTTTCTCACCCAGTAAAGAACATGTTTGATTTATATATTTTGCTCTTTTTTCATATTTTCAGTAGTTTTGTGTGTTTTTTAAATATATTTTATTGATTTTTACAGAGAGGAAGGAAGAGGGATAGAGAGTTAGAAACAACGATGAGAGAGGAACATCGATCAGCTGCCTCCTGCATACCCACTACTGGGGATGTGCCCGCAACCAAGGTACATGCCCCTGACCGGAATCAAACCAGGGACCCTTCAGTCCGCAGGCCGACACTCTATCCACTGAGCCAAACCGGTTAGGGCCATATTTTCAGTAGTTTTAAAGATTTCTTTATATTGACCATGCATGTTTTTTACATTTATTCCTGGGTAGTTTATGGACCTTTTTGCTATTGCGAGTGGGCCCCTTTCAAATATTGCTTCCTAACTTATTATCCTATATAATAAAACCCTAATATGCAAATCAACCGAACAGTGGAATGACTGATTGCTATGAACTGACCACCAGGGGGCAGATGCTCAATGCAGAAGCTGCCCCCTGGTGATCAGTGCACTCCCACAGGGGGAGCGCCACTCAGCCAGAAGCCGGGCTCATGGCCGGTGAGGGCAGCGGCGGCGGTGGCAGGAGCCTCCAAGGCAGCGCTAAGGAGCACCGAGCAGGCGGACGGTAAGGAGCGAGGGGTCCTGGACTACAAGAGGGATGTCCACCTGCCAGCTTAGGCCTGCTCCCCACAGAGAGCGGGCCTAAGCCGGCAGGTGGACATCCCAAGGGGTCCCAGACTGTGAGAGGGCACAGGCCGGGCTGAGGGACCCCCACCCCCACCCCCAGTGCATGAATTTCGTGCACCAGGCCTCTAGTTCTAAATAAAGCTATTAATTTTTATATGTTAAACATGTATCCAGTCCCCTTACTGAACTCTAGTATTACTTCTAATTGTTTTCCAGTTGTTTTGGATTTTCTAGGTAGATAAGTTCATCTGCAAACATTACATGTTCTTTAAATATGTTTTTATTGATTTGCGAGAAGAGAGGAAGGGAAGGAGAGAGAAACATTGATCTGCTGCCTCCTGCACGCCCCCTACTGGGGATGGAGCCTGCAGCCCGGGCATGTGCCCTGACCAGTGAATCAAACCTTTGACCTCTCAGTGCACCAGATGATGCCCGATCAACTAAGTCACACCATCCAGAGCCAAACATTACATATTCTTAAGGCTAGTAAAGCCAATACCCCAATACCGCCCTTTTCCCCTCAAAACGTACTTTTAGATTTCCTGGCTGTTTTTCCTGATAAATTTTCCTTTACCAAGTTCTGTAAGATCTGATGGAATTATACCTGGGTTTCCCATTTAATCTGTTGATTACTACCGTAATCTTTGCTTGATTCTCCCCAACAAGGGGAAGGCTTATAGCTTCATTTATTTTAAGGATTCCTTTATGTTTTTCCTTTAAGATTTTACAATGTTATTGGAATCAATGTCAAGTATTCCATACTAAGTTAATTTCAAAACACTAAATACCCTTTGTTACTGCTCTAAGTGAAATTTCATTAATTATGAATTTTTTAGCTATTTCTGCAGAAATAAAAAATTCAATTTTGATTAATTCAATCTCATATTCTGCTATTTTGCTCTCATATCAACCATTACTTGTGATACTTTTTGCATTTTTCTTTTTAGGTTTTCTAGGTACGTAATTAGGCCAACTTACAATGATAACTTCTCTCTCTCTTCCTTTACTATGTTACTTCATTTCTTTTTTTATCACTCATTACAAATGTTTGTCCAAAAGGAAGTAAATAGTAAGATACACCTTGTTTACCTGAGTGCCCCAGAGGTAACACTGCCCCTGGTTCTTGGTTTTAAAACTAAAATTGGCTACTTCTAGAAAAATAAACTAGGTGGCGGGGGTGGGGAAGAAAGATACTTTCCACTGTATACTTCTGGTGTGCCTTTTGAATTTTGAACCACAAAAATGTCTTATTTCTTCAACAATAGTTTATGCTAAATAAATAAACACGCACTAAATAATCAAATAAAAATGCTTCCTATTCCAATTTAAGAGTATTTAGGAATACAATTTGGATGATCATTTCTCTCAGCACCTACTGAGAGAACAGGAAACTATTCGTTCCCAGTAAGGTGACTTCTGGGGTCTGGTTGCTAGGGGAACCAGCCAGGTGATTAGAAGGTTTGGAAAATTCAGTGCCTCCTCCTACCCACCCGTCCCTGGAAGGGATGGGAACTGGAGCTTGAATCAATCCCCAACGGCCAATGATTTTTAGTTAACTTTACCTATGCCATGAAGTCTCCATAAAACCCCAAAAGGACAGGGCTCAGAGAGCTTCTTGGCTGGTGAGCACCAGATTTGGGGAGAATGGTGTGCCTGGAGAAAGCAGGCAAGCTATGTGCCTTTTTCCCAACCTCGCTCTACACATCTCTTCCATCGGGCTATTCTGTGTCTTATCCTTTCATAACAAGCTGCCAATCTAGTAAGTACATTGTTTCTCTAGAGAGTTCTGTAAGCTACGTTAGCAAACTAATCAAGCCCACGGAGGAGGTCATGGGACTCTCTGATCTATAGCCATTCAGTCAGAAGCACAGGCGATAGACAACCTGGTCTTGCGTTTGCTGTCTATCTCCAGATACACAGTGTCAGAATTGAGTTAAACTTATGGGACACCTGGTCAGTGTCCACAGAACTGAGTTATTTGCTTGGTGGTGGTGGGGGAAAACATACACATCGAAACTGGTGTCAGAAATGAACCTAAAAACCAAGGGCAGCGAGATGGCTAGGTAGGAACCAATGAACCCAAAAGCTCTGCGTGTTTAAGGGTTGCTATGGAGCTTTCTCATAGCACCATCTGGTGGACATCTGGCAACTTTTACCAGTATCAGTACAGAGACTGACTAAAGGCCCTGGCTGGTTTGGCTCAGTGGATAGAGCATCAGCCTGCGGACTGACGGGTCCCAGGTTCGATTCTGGTCAAGGGCACATGCCTGGGTTGCGGGCTTGATCCCCATTGGGGGACGTGCAGGAGGCAGCCAATCAATGTTTCTGTCTTATCATTGATGTTTCTATCTCTCCCTCTCCCTTCCTCTCTGAAATCAATAAAGATATATTAAAGAGAGAGAGAGAGAGAGAGAGAGAGAGAGAGAGAGAGAGAGAAAGACTGACAAAAGGATCTACAGGATGGCTACTCAAAAACCCAAAACGAACCCTAAAGCACCTGCCATCATTAACTGACTACACATACCTGGATGAGGTCCAAGATCCCAAGTTCACTCTCCGATGAATCCACACAAAACACAAAGTAGAGGGTAGCATAGTGCCGATAAATCAGTTTGTAATCAGAACCACCCATCAAACTGTGGAAGACAGGAAACATGTAAATCCCTGCATCTTAATTAAACACATCAAAGAGAAACCCTGTCCCAGGGAATGAGAACGGAGCCAACACGCAGGGGGAGGATGGGACAAAGCATAGTCCAGTTCTACCCGGTGAATGTGACCACGTTTGGCCGTGGTGCCTAAATCACTTTCCTCACCTTTTTTTCTGCCCATTTTCCCAGAAACCAAACATCTAAGTAAGAAAAATCCGAAACGCAACCGTTCAACAGCTTCCAAACAGAATGGGGTCTCTCCTTCAGCCCATCATGCTGAGGTCAGCTCCAGCTGCACGGGGTACCCGCCTGACACTTGAGCACTGCCTCAAGCAGTAACGATGAAGGCCACCCAAAAGGGGACACACGGGGAGAAACCTGAAGCTGATCACTTACCTTCCACCCTCCAAGAAGTTACAGATGTTGTCATCCCGTTTGAGAACTAGATGGAAGGTCTCTCGAACAATCTGCTGCTGAATTTCTTCTGGCTATGGAATAAAAGAAGTAAAGTGAGTCAGCGGGGGCATCTGAAATCTATCCCACTGATGGAGGTGGCCAGGGAGAGAAGTGCTTCCAAGCTGGGAATGATCTGAACATATGGTACCAGATTCCAGAAAAAAGGGATAAGTAGAGAAAATAATAATAATAGGCGAATCTCTGGAAAAATGGACAAGGCTCTGTTATAGGAATTAAGCAAGGGTATATTGCTCAGCCAGCGTGGCTCAGTGGTTGAGCGTCGACCTATGAGCCAGGAGGTCACGGTTCGATTCCCATCAGGGCACATGCCTGGGCTACAGGCCCGATCCCCAGTGTGGGGTGTGCAGGAGGCAGCCGATTAGTGATTCTCTCTCATCATTGGTGGTTCCATCTCTCTCTCCCTTCCGCTCTGAAATCAACAAAAATATTATAAAAACAAAACAAACAAGAAAGGGTATATTTAACGAGCTATCTAGTCACTAACCATTGTCCTGACAGGTAAGCTGATATGTATATATATAAAAGCCCAAGAGATCAGCCGACTGGAAGGTATGACATGCACTGACCACCAGGGGGCAGATGCTCAACGCAGTAGCTGCCGAGCTACAGTGACTTGGCAGCTGCGGTTCTCCAGTGATGCAGCAGGAACCAGAGAGGAGGGAGCCCGATTCCGGGGTATGTCACCCGAGAACCGCCCTCTCGCAATCCGGGACCCCTCGGGGGATGTCAGAGAGCCGGTTTCAGCCCAATCCCTGCAGGCCAGGCCGAGAGACCCCACCAGTGCACAAATCCGTGCACCGGGTCTCTAGCTTCTTTATAGTTAATAATGAAGAAAGGAGAATTGACGTATCTCAACTCTCCAGCAAGGTGAAAGAATAACTAGAAGGCCTGGTCCTGAAATATTTTGTCTTGCCCTCGAAAACATCTATGGCAGGGCAAATAATGTCAACAGGTCTAACACCTTAAAGAGGTCAAGATGTAATTGTGTACACATTAAAAAACAAACAAAACAACTTGCCATCTTATCTGCTGGTGATGCAGGTATTACAGGTAAGACATGTTACCAACAGTGTTACTGAGAAAGATAGTTCTATAGAGAATAAGAATTTTGAATAATCGCAGAGCTACAAATACTTACTACATCCGAGAAAGGTCGATTATGATGGAATCTCTTGATAATTCACATTTGATTTCTATTTATACATACAAGGTTCAAAATGAGTATGGTTTAAAAAAAAAAAAAAAGAATGGGAGAACCCAGTCATTACAGAAGCAATCAAAAGCTCTAGACCAGTGCTCTCAAATCTCAATAAATGTGCAACAAATCACCTGGGAATGTTATTAAAATGCAGATTATTCTTACTCAGGTCTCGGTAAGTCCTGAGACCATTTCTAACACGTTTCTAGGTGACAGCAATGCTGCTGGCGACCACACTTTGAGGAGCAAAGCTTAAGCAAACCTTCATCTGGACTTGCCCTGAGAGTCAGATAATAGATTCGAAAATGTTAATACCGTTCTTTCTGCAGCAATTTATACTTGAAATGTCTAGTTACTGAAAAGAAATAGAGGTAAAAACAGGGAAAATGTCATTGTGGAGAAATCATTTTTCAGAACTTTGACTCGCCATGGATATACTAGTCCAGTGGCTCGGTATTTACTGACGGATGAATGAAAACTTACTAATCGCCGGCCCCTGTAAATTTGAGTAAATCGACCAGGTACTTTCCTGGTTTCCATTTAAAGCTCACAGAGGGAAGCATCAGCACTTTTTTAAACTGAGAAAAACATCTTTCAAACTAAAGCCTTTAATCTGACTCTAGGGTGGAGGTGGCAGCAGATGGTGGAAAAATGATATGAAATGATGAAGCTACCGAATTTCTAATTCAACAAAAAGGTAAACTACCAATTGTTTATAGTCCTCAATTATTATTATTTTTATTGAATTCAGAGAGGAAGGGAGAGGGAAAGATAGAAACATCAATGATGAGAATAACTGATTGGCTGCCTCCTACACACCCACACTGGGGATTGAGCCCGCAACCCAGGCATGTGCCCTTGACTGGAATCGAACCCAG
This sequence comes from Cnephaeus nilssonii, assembly GCF_951640355.1. Taxonomy (NCBI): domain Eukaryota; kingdom Metazoa; phylum Chordata; class Mammalia; order Chiroptera; family Vespertilionidae; genus Cnephaeus; species Cnephaeus nilssonii. Next base: position 8,031,615 of record NC_137095.1, on the reverse strand, counting down.
GACCTTTCAGTCTGCAAGCCAACGCTCTATCCACTGAGCCAAACCAGATAAGGCTAGACCTCACTTATTTTAATAATCCCTCATATCCTTCAATACTTTTCTTTTTACAAGGTTAATTTTCACTCCTGAGCTAATATGGTTCTTATAAAAATACTATGTTCTTCAAAGATATACAAATGGTTAATAAGGACAGGAAAAGATGCTCAACATTATTAGACATTAGGGAAATGGAAATTAAAACCACAATAAAAATCTACTTCACACTCTCTAAAACATCTTTAATGGAAAAGATTAACAAAAGTCACTAGGGAGATAGAGAAATTAGAACGCATACTGCTAATGGGAATGCGAAAGGGTTCAGCCACTTCGAAAAAATTTGGCAGTTCCTCAAAATGTTCACCATAAAGTTGCCATATGACCCAGAAATTCTACTCCTAGGTATAAAATCAAGAGAAATGAAAAACACGTGTCCACATAAAAACTTGTAGTACATGGCCCTAGCTGGTTTGGCTCAGTGAATAGAGCATTGGTGTGTGGACAGGATGGTCCCAGGTTTGATTCCGGTCAAGGGCACATGCCCGGGTTGCAGGCTCCATCTCCAGTAGGGGTTGTGCAGGAGGCAGCCAATCAATGATTCTCTCATCACTGATGCTTCTCTCTCCCCGCCCCCCACCTCTCTGAAATCAACAAAAATATATATATTTTAAAAACTTATAGATATATGCACCCCTATATTCATAGCAGCACAATTTACAATAGCTAAGATTTGGAAACAACCTAAGTGCCCATCAGCAGACAAGTGGATTAGAAACTGTGGTACATCTACACAATGGAATACTACGCTGCTGTAAAAAAGGAATTCTTACCATTTGCAACAGCATGGATGGAACTAGAGAGCATTATGCTAAGCAAAATAAACCAGTCAGAGAAAGATAAATATCACATGATCTCACTCATTTGTGGAATATAATGAACAACATAAACTGATGAACAAAAATAGAACCAGAGACATAGAAGCATCGAACAGACTGTCCAACCTCAGAGGGAAGGCGGGGGGTGAGGGGGTAAGAGATCAATCAAAGGACTTGTATGCATGCATATGAGCAAAACCAATGGACACAGACAGTAGGGAGGTGAGGGCTTGTGCTTGGGAGAGAGGATGGCAGGGGAGAGTTCAATGGGGGAAAAAGGGAGACTCATGTAATACTTTAAACAATAAAGAAAAAAAACTTGTAGCACATGAGTGTTTATAGCACCATTATTCACAAGAGCCATAGGTGGAAACATCAACCAATGAATAGACAATCAAAACGTGATATATCCATCCATACAATAAAATATAACTTGGGCCCTAACAGGTTTGGCTCAGTGGATAGAGCGTCGGCCTGCGGACTGAAGGGTCCCAGCTTTGATTCCTGTCAAGGGCATGTACCTTGGTTGCGGGCACATCCCCAGTAGGGTGTGTGCAGGAGGCAGCGGATCGATGTTTCTAACTCTCTACCCCCCTCCCTTCCTCTCTGTAAAAAAATCAATTAAAATATATTTAAATATATATAACTTGGCAACAAAAAGGGATGAAGAACTGACACACACTATAGCATGGATAACCCTGAGAACATACTGTACTAAGTAAAAAAAGCCAGCCATAAAAAACCCCCACATATTATATGACTCCATTTATATGAAATGCCCACAATAGGCAAATTTAGAGAGACAAAAAATAGACTAGTGGTTGTCTAGGGCTGGGGGACTAGAGGGTGAAATACAGAATAACTGCTAATGGGTAGGAGTTTCTTTTTGGGGTAATGACAGTGTTCTAAAATTGTGGTGAAGGTTGCATAACTTTGTGACCCTACCAAAAACCAATGAATTGTACATTTTATTTATTTTAAAAAATACATTTTTATTGATTTCAGAGAGGAAGAGAGAGGGAGATAGAAACATCAATGATGAGAGAGCATCAATGGTCGGCTGCCTCCTGCACGCCCCCTACTGGGGATGGAGCCCACAACCCAGGCATGTGTCCTGACAGGGAACTGAATCGTGACCTCCTGGTTCATAGGTCAATGCTCAACCACTGAGCCACCACAGCCGGGCTGAACTGAACATTTTAATTAGGTGAACTGTGAGATATGTGGCATATCTCAACTTTAAAAAACAGAGGGGAGTCCTAGCCAGTTTGGCTCAGTGGCTAGAGCGTCGGCCTGTGGACTAAAGGGTCCCAGGTTCAATTCTGGTCAAGGGCACATGCCTAGATTTCAGGCTTGATCCCCCCCAACTCCCCGTAGGGGACGTGCAGGAGGCAGCTAATCAATGATTCTCTCTCATCATTGATGTTTCTATCTCTCTCTCTCCCTTCCTCTCAGAAATCAAAATAAAATAAAAATAGAAAACAGAGGGGAAAATTCACACACACACACACACACACACACACACACACACACAAAATGCAAATTTTTACCTCGAGGTAATTATTTAATAAAATGTAATCTAGCTGAAAAAAATTCTATGAAAAGGTAGTGTTTTTTTGTTTATTATTTTTACTTGGAAGAAGAGGAAATAAAGTCTGAAAGAAGTTCGTTAACTTGTCAATAGACACAAAGGTAAAAAAGGTGGAGTTAAGGCTTGAACATAAAATTTCTTTTTCCCCCTCCAAGGTTTCAGGAGTCCACCAATTGCATACGTAACGTTTTGAAACCTAGCCGCTGAGAAATAAAACGTTCGGGGACAGGAGGCAAATGATGATGTTTGTGTTTTTCCACAGAAATGCTTTTGGAAAAATTTCAAGTTCACATTATTATTTATTGAGCCCTCACTCAGCAGCATGTATAGTTTCTCCTACCCACTTAAAAAAATACATATGTGTATTGATTCCAGAGAGGAAGGGAGAGGGAGAGAGAGAGAAACATCGTATTCTATCCAATAAAGAGGGAATATGCAAATTGACCGTTGTGCCATAACAAGATGGCTGCGCCCACAGCGGAGGCCAAGTTACCCTAACAAACCTTAAGGAGCAATCAGCAGGGACCTGAGGCTGCGACCCACCCTCCCCCATTCCCCCCTCCGCCCCCCGCCTGGTGGGGCTTGACAAGGGACCTCAGGCCGTGCCCCCCACCCAGCAGGGCTTGACGGGGGACCTCAGGCTGCGCACCCTGTCCCAGCGCCAGGCTGGGGGCCCTCAGGCCGTGCCCGCCGCCCCAGTGCCAATTGGGGGACCTCAGGCTGTGCCCCCCCACCCGGTAGGGCTTGACGGGGGACCTCAAGGCGCACCCTCCGCCCTGACGCCGGGCAGGGGGACCTGAGTCCACGGCCCCTGCCCGGTGTGGCTTGATGGGAACCTCAAGACGTGGCCCCTGCTCTGGTCCGGGGGACCTCAGGCCACGCCCCCCAGCCCTGGCGCCGGGACTGGGGACCTCCGGCTGTGATCCCTGCCCTGGTGCCAGGCCAGGCGACCTGAGCCGCGCCCCCCACCTGGCGGGGCTTGACAGGGGTAGGCCCAGCAGGGTCTGGATCTAGCCCAATGGGGGTAGGGCCGGCCGGGTCAGGGTCTTGCATGATTTCAAGGCGCACATGGGAGGGTGGGGACTTGACTCTGGTTCCCGTGGGGTGCCCCAGACTCTGACAGGAGGAAGGTTTTCATATACATTTTACTAATTTTCTTTCATCGCTGACACTTCTATTATAGAGAAAGGGCAAATAGCAATATTAAAATATTTCCTCTAATTAATTCCCTTTTAATGTGCATGAATTTCGTGCACTGGGACACTAGTCAATGATGAGAGAGAATCCCGGAGCGGCTGCCTCCTGCACGCCCCCCACTGGGGACCGTGGCCGCAACCTGGGCATGTGCCTTGACCGGGAATCCAACCGTGACCTCCTGGTTCATAGGTCGATGCTCAACCACTGAGCCACACCGTCAATTCTGAGTCCCTGAACAGTCCCAGGCAACTCTGGAAATGAAATTATTCCAAGAAAGCACCTTCCCTGACTCTCTGGCTAAAGCAAGAACTTTTAAGAGTCTGCATATGTCTTCCTCCTCGTGAAACTGAGTTTAAACAGGATTCAAGTGACTTAAATCTTTCGGGGTCTCCATGAGGCACCCCGGTCACTTACAGAGAGCCCCGAGACCAACGAGGGGTCACAAAATGGCATAGAAATGCCGGGGTCCGGAAAGGGGTCAGGGAGAGCGGGACGGAAGCAGCGGGGCGGGGGACAGAAGGGCCGACACTGGCCCGGGGCGGGACCCGCGGGCGCCGTCGGGGCCTAGGGGTCGGGAGGAAGGGGACGCGGTGCCCCGGAGGGACGTGACGAAGCGGGGCCGCACTCACGAAGCGCTGGTAGAAGCGGACCAGCCGCGGCTTCCCGTGGTTGTTGAAAACCAGAATCGCCTGAATCATCTCTGCCGGCCACGCTCCTCTCAAGCCTGCTGTTTCCAGAAAACATCAACTTCCGCCACAAACACGGACACTTCCGGTGGGTGCGCCGCTGAAAGTGGCCGGCGGAAACGTGCCCCACCCCCTGCGCCCAGGGGCCGGACCGCGAAGAGGCCGGCTTCCCGATCGCGGAGAAAGAGCAAGGACCCGCTGCGGGCCCGCGGGGGTAGGGTTGGGGGGGGGACCACGAGACCCCGAGGCTGGGAGGGTCGTCTCCTCGGTCAGCCTGGCCGGGACGCGAGCCCGGATCGGTGTCCTTTGCCCAGACCGACCGCTCGCCTCACTGAGCACGTGGGAGAAGCGGGTTCCCACGCAGGAACGCCTGCGCGAAGCGGCGGGGACCTCCCTTTCTCCCCGTCCGCATCCCGACATAACGTCCTGCTTTCCCGCTGTGAGATGCAGGCTAATTTAGCCTTTCCCCAGTTGGGGCACATTAAGATCTTTTTTCTTTTTCTTTTTCTTTTTTTCCCCGACATTCCATCCATGGTAGATATGAATGGTGGAATCAAGAGATCTCTAATGCAATCCCATTGCAAAGGTACCGGCGACCCCATATTGGTAAAATTTGTTGTTGTTTTTTTTTTTTTACGTTTAATGACAGTCGGGGTGAGGTGGAGCACCTTCTTATGCTACAGATCGAGGTGCAAACTGGATCATTTACACCAATGACTGGGAACGTTTCAAACACCTTTAAAATATACTGGACCCATGCCCGGCCCTCACATGCCCGGGTTGCAGGCTGGATCCCCCAGTGTGGGTGTGCAGGAGGCGGCTGATCAATGATTCTGTCTCATCATTAATGTTTCTCTCTCTCCCCCCTCTCCCTTCCTCTCTGAAATCAATAAAAATATATATATAAAAAAATAACATTAGACCCAACAAATGAATGTTTCTCTTTCTCAAAATCGATCAATACTTTTTCTAAAATAAATATGTATCACTCTAGCCTAAACCGGTTTGGCTCAGTGGATAGAGCCTCAGCCTGCGAACTGAAGGGTCCCAGATTCGATTCCGGTCAAGGGCATGTACCTTGGTTGGGGGCACATCCCCAGTGTGGGGGGGATGCAGGAAGCGGCTGATCGATGTTTCTAGCTCTCTATCCCTCTCCCTTCCTCTCTGTAAAAAAATCAATAAAATATATTTTAAAAATATTAGTCTTGTAGCCAAGGTTTTTTAATTTTAAAAAATCCAAAAGGCAGTAAATATGCACTGAAACTTGACAAAATGTTTTCAATGTTGAGAGGAGTACCAAAGAAAATTCTAAAACAGACAAAGAATGAGGGGACCTAGCTCTACCAACTATCAAAACCTACTGTGACAGTCGCATTGTCATTATAGCAGACCTACTAAAATATAATGGCTAACTGAAATATGAAATAATTTACTGTGTGATGTAGGAGAAATGATAACCTGACAGTGGGGGGAAATTCAGTAAATACATTGGGATAACTGGTTAGCAATTTGAAATTAAGCAATTTAGTTATCTCACTTCATATCCTTCTACAAATTAAAGGTAAAGTGGATTAGAGACAAATATAAAACTAGATAATAACCAAAATGGAGGAAAATGAAGTTGCATAACATCTGAAAAGAATATCTTAGAAGCGATAAAAATCACAAGTCAACAGCTCTATATAAAGACTTTATATTTGTAAAACCAGTTTTTAAATGTGGGAACAAATAAAAATGGAAAAGTTGTTAAAATATGGCAAATGTTTATATTTTAAAACAGAAATAACTGATAAACCAAAAAGAGCTACTCCCTTAGTAGATAAATGGGCAAAGAAACTGAATAACAAAAGAGGAAATACATCTAGGAAATGAACAATTTTTAAAAATGTTTAAGCTCACTATTAATGGGGGAAAGGCTAATTAAAATAAAGTATTAACTTTCAAATTAAAGTATTTTCACCTTATTAAATACAATTTTTAAAAGTGTTAACATATCCATTTCTGGCAAGGATAGCATGAAAATGCCCTCTCCTAGTTTACTGGTGAAATTATAGTTTAGAACAACCCTTTTGGAAAGCAATTTGGCTATATAACAAACCTTTACAAAAAATGCCTAGATTCTCAGTAACCTGATTCCTGGAAATCTGTCCCTAAAGAAATCACTCAAACATATTGTGGGGAGAGGAACACGGGCGGGGGGAGGGGGGGAGAGAGGAGACTATTTAATTCACAACAGTTTTGACACATTAATTACATAAGCTCAAAAAAGGACCAATGAATTATCCCAAAATTGGACAATGATAGAGCTATTAAATGGTAGTTGATGTTTAAAAAAAAATGGTTATGAAAACTCAGTAGCAATATGGAAAGTGATTATATAACAATTGAAACAGGATAATCTCATAAACTGATGAACAAAAATAGACCCAGAGCCCTAGCCGGCTTGGCTCAGTGGATAGAGCATCAGCCTGCGGACTGAAGGGTCCCAGGTTCGATTCTGGCCAAGGGCACATGCCTGAGTTGCTGCTTGATCCCCAGTGGGGGGGTGTGCAGGAGGCAGCCGATCCATGATCCTCTCTCATCATTGATGTTTCTATCTCTCTCTCCTTCTCTCTTCCTCTCTGAAATCAATAAAGAAATACATATTTTTTAAAATAGACCCAGAGACATAGAAACATGGAACAGACTGTCAAACCTCAGAGGGAAGGCAGGGGAGGAGATCAACCAATGAACTTGTATGCATATATGCATAACCTATAGACACAGACAATAGGGTGGTGAAGGCCTGCGGGGAGAGGGGGAGGAGAGGGCAATGGGGGGAAAAAGGGGACATATGTAATACTTTCAACAATAAAGATTTAAAAAAAAAAAAATGCCCGGCTGGTGTGGCTCAGTGGTTGAGCATCAACCTAGGAACCAGGAGGTCACCAGTTCGATTCCCGGTCAGGGCACATGCCCAGGTTGCGGGCTCCATCCCCAGTAGGGGGCGTGCAGGAGGCAGCCGATCGATGATTCTTTCTCATCATTGATGTTTCTCTCTCTCTCTCCCTCTCCCTTCCTCTCTGAAATAAAAAATAAAATAAAAATGCTTTGTTTAAAAAAGAAAGAAAAAAAAAAAGGTGCTATCAAAAATGTGGCCTGGCCGAGTGTATCTGAGAGGTGAGGACCAGCCAGCCACACCTGGGCACAGCATCCTCAGGCAAGCAGACAGGGAGGCCAGGAGGCAGGAACCCCCAAGGTGGCAGAGCCCCAGAGGAGGAATACAGAACGGGCCGCTTCAGGGAGAGAAGAGGGCGCAGGGGACAGGAGGCCTGAGCAGGAGCGCAGGGACCCCAGCCCAGAGCACCAGGGAGGGCAGGTGAGGGAGGAATGCGGAAAATACCAGGGCAGAGGAAGGAGCCTCCTCCGAGCCGCTTTGCATATGCAAGAGGGATGTTCCCCAATTCTGCACCAAGACCAAGCCCAGTTCCTCTGACCGAGCTGTGGCACTCGCTCACCACCTGCCTCCAGAGACACAGCTGCCCTCAGGCCCTGGTTGTCATGAAACTAGGAGGCTACACTCCCCACAGGGAGGGCCCATCCAAGAGCCATGGCCAGGGGCCCTGATGCTAAGGGTGTGGTTGAGGATTTGGTCTTAGCACGGCTTGTTCAAAGCGAGTAAGGCTTCGGGGACTCTTCCTTGAACTCCAGAATGGAAGTCGATGGCAGAAATTCTCAGCGCAGGGGAGCCCCGGGGTTACCGCTTCTCCCAGGAACCTCAGTCGTCCTGGGGATAAAGCAAAGAGATGTGAACTGAGCACGTTTTTTTAAAAATATATTTTATTGACTTTTTTTACAGAGAGGAAGGGAGAGGGAGAGAGTTAGAAACATCGATGAGAGAGAAACATCAATCAGCTGCCTCCTGCCCACCCCCTACTGGGGATGTGCCCGCAACCAAGGTACGTGCCCTTGACCGGAATCGAACCTGGGACCCTTGAGTTCTCAGGCAGACGCTCTATCCACTGAGCCAAACCGGTGAGGGCATGAGCACATTTTATAAAAGTCTTTAAGTCACCGGACAATAAGGCTTGACTGAGTGATATCCCCCGCCCCCTGCCTCGGCCTCACCTCTTTATTTTATTTTTTTTAAGTTTGTTTTTTTTAAAAATATATTTTATTGATTTTTTACAGAGAGGAAGGGAGAGAGATAGAGTTAGAAACATCAATGAGAGAGAAACATCGATCAGCTGCCTCCTGCACACCCCCCACTGGGGATGTGCCAGCAACCAAGGTACATGCCCTTGACCGGAATTGAACCTGGGACCCTTCAGTCCACAGGCCGATGCTCTATCCACTGAGCCAAACCGGTCAGGGCCTCACCTCTTTATTTACTTATTTTTTTGTCAATTCTCACCCGAGGATATTTTTCCATTGATTTTTAGAGAGAGGGGAAGAGAGAGGGAAAGACAGAGAGAAACATCGACATGAGAGAAGCACATCGATTGGTTGCCTCCTGCACATGCCCTGACCAGGGCCCAGGTGGGGAAGAGCCTGAAACCAAGTATGTGCCCTTGATTGGAATCGAACCCGGGACCCTTCAGTCCGCAGGCCGACACGCTATCCACTGAGCCAAACTGGCTAGGACTCAGCCTCACCTCTTTAGAGGTGGCCCAGGGAGTCAGCTGACATCTCCAATTGTTTCTCTGTCCAAGACTTACTTACTTTATTTATTTTTTAATATATTTTTATTGATTTCAGAGAGGAAGGGAGAGGGAGCGAGAGATAGAAACATTAATGATGAGAGAGAATCATCGATCAGCTGCCTCCTGCACGCCCCACACTGGGGATCGAGCCCATAACCCAGGCATGTGCCCTGACCGGGAATCGAATCGTGACCTCCTGGTTCATAGGTCGATGCTCAGCCACTGAGCCATGCCAGCCGGGCCAAGACTCACTTTATTAAGACAAATGGAAATCCAGACCCTCTAGTCTACCTGCTCTGTTTACTCCGGCAAAGGCTGTCATCTCCATCACCGAGACAAAGCCCATTTTTCTGTGACTTTGTTTCTAAATGTTCAATTTGGAGCTTTTGACATCAATTCAAATCTTCAGGTGAAATACACTTCCGCAAAACAAATAAACGGTGAGTAGGCTGAGGTCAACTAGCGGGCTGACCATTGGCAAGCAAACAAAGGGAAAAAAACACCACTGAGCACCAAGTTAGCCATTTCCCAGCCACTCTGGGCAGGGCGCCCAGAACAAAGGAGAAACGAAATGCGCATTCACTGCTTGACTGCCTCAGCCTGGCTGATAGTAGTCTCTTGATGTGACAGTGTTTGCTGACTTGCTCTGAAGTCACATTGGTCCATTTTCTCTGTCCCTTGCTTTTTATTTTATTTTTTATTGATTTCAGAGAGGAAGGGAGAGGGAGAGAGAGATGGAAACATCAATGATGAGAATCATTGATCGGCTGCCTCTTGCATGCCCCACACTGGGGATGGAGCCCACAACCCGGGCATGTGCCCTTGCTTTTATAAATCTCTGGGGATTTCTTGTAGATTGGCACAGTTCAGATCCACCAAAAAGAAAGGTCCCAGGCCCTGGTTGGTTTGGCTCAGTGGATAGATCGTCGGCCTGTGGACCGAAGGGTCCCGGGTTTGATTCTGGTCAAGGGCACGAACCTCGGTTGCAGGCTCCTCCCTGGCCCAGGCCCTGGTCGGGGCACATGCAGGAGCAACCAATCAAGGTGTCTCTCTGACATCGATATTTCTCTCTGTCTTTCCCGCTCTCTTCCACTCTCTCTACAAATCAATGGGAAAATATCCTCAGGTGGCCCTAACCAGTTTGGCTCAGTGGATAGAGCGTTGGCTTTCGGACTCAAGGGTCCCAGGTTCGATTCCAGTCAAGGGCATGTACCTTGGGTGCAGGCACATCCCCAATGGGGAGTGTGCAGGAGGCAGCTGACCGATGTTTCTCTCTCTCTCTCATCAATGTTTCTCACTCTCTATCCCTCTCCCTTCCTCTCTGTAAAAAAAATCAATAAAATATATTTAAAATATATATATATATCCTCAGGTGAGGACAAAAAAAAAGGGAGGTCCCAGACTGTCCCCCTTCACACCTTGAAGAATTTTCCCGATGCAACACACCCTCAGGAAGGCCACGGAGTTCCAACAAGGCTGGAGGGTCAAGTTTACACTGCTGTCTCCTTGTCCTACACACAGTCACCGCTGGTACGAACAAAACTCCTGCCAAGCCCGGCCGGTGTGGCTCAGTGGTCGAGCGCTGACCCAGGAACCCAGAGGTCACACTTGCATTCCCGGTCAGGGCACATGCCTGGGTTGTGGGCTTCATTCCCAGTAGGGGGCCTGCAGGAGGCAGCTGATCAATGATTCTCTCTCATCACTGATGTTTTTCTCTCTCCCTCTCCCTTCCTCTCTAAAAAGCAATAAAAAATACTTAAAAAAGCCCTCACTGGTTTGGCTCAGTGGATAGAGCGTCGGCCTGCGGACTGAAGGGTCCCAGGTTCGATTCCGGTCAAGGTCATGTACCTTGGTTGCTGGCACATCCCCAGTGGGAGGTGTGCAGGAGGCAGCTGATCGATGTTTCTCTCTCATCGATGTTTCTAACTCTCTCTCCCTCTCCCTTCCTCTCTGTAAAAAATCAATAAAATATATATTTTTAAAAGTATTAAAAACACACAACTCGCCGAAGCCGGTGTGGCTCAGTGGATGGAGCGTCGGCCTGCGGACTGGAGGGTCCCAGGTTCGATTCCGGTCAAGGGCATGTACCTTGGTTGCGGGCACATCCCCAGTCGGGGGGTGTGCAAGAGGCAGCTGATCGATGTTTCTCTCTCATCGATGTTTCTAACTCTCTATCCCTCTCTCTTCCTCTCTGTAAAAAATCAATAAAATATATATTTTTAAAAGTATTAAAAACACACAACTCGCCGAAGCCGGTTTGGCTCAGTGGATGGAGCGTCGGCCTGCGGACTGGAGGGTCCCAGGTTCGATTCCGGTCAAGGGCATGTACCTTGGTTGCGGGCACATCCCCAGTCGGGGGGTGTGCAAGAGGCAGCTGATCGATGTTTCTCTCTCATCGATGTTTCTAACTCTCTATCCCTCTCTCTTCCTCTCTGTAAAAAATCAATAAAATTTAAGAAAACAAACAAACAAACACACAACTCCTGCCAAGAGGTAAACCACTCCAACGCCAGGTCCATGGTCGTTGCCCTTGACCTACCCACTCCGCATCCTCTGCCCCGTCCCCCTGCTCGCGGGTCTCCGCCGTGGCCCCTTCGGAAGACTTCCGGGCCATGATGTTGTCGGTCCACGACGCGCCCGTCTTTGCATCGCCAGCGAAATTACACTTGGTCACTGTTCCAGCCTCAAGTTTGGCTAATGAGTCTGAGAGAAGGAAAGAGGTTGAGTGACCTCTCTTCCTGTGACGGAAACACAGTGGGGGGCTGGCCCCATCCTACTGGGGTCCCTGCGGCCGGGGGTGAGCCATTGTTCTCTGCAGGCCTGGGTGTGGACCTCGGGGAGACCCTGGATGGGACCCCCCCAAGGCACCAGCTAGGAGAGGGCACTCACAGGTACCATGGGATTGGACAGCACCCCACAATCCAGGGTGTCCAGACTATTGGCCTCAGGGCACTGCCCTGGGACTGAGGGATATATATCTCAAGGGGTCTTGTTCCCACAGAGGCCAGACCTGGCTGCTCCCGGATCTCTAAGCAGGAGGGGTTTGGGGGGAGGGGGGGGGGGTCCGCAGGCCAAATGGGAACACGTGGCCACCGCGAGGGCTGCAATGCTCACCCACGAAGGGGCCGTCGCCTCGGGTTTTCAGCCGAACCCCGGCCCCCAGCTCCAGCTCCAGGGCCTCCATCTCTGACTCGGGCATCCAGAACGCCACGGTCTGCTCGGGCGTGAGGCTCTCCGTCAGGGCGAGCAGCTCCGGCTTGTTCACCAGCTCCTTCAGTGCCTCGGGCGTGAGTCTGTCCGTGTCCCCCTTGGCGTCCACCTCTGCGGGCACACAGCACAAGAGGATTGTTCCCGCTGTAGGACCAGCACTGAGGGCCCTAGCCGGTGCGGCTCAGTGGATAGAGCGTCGGCCTGCCGACCGAAGGATCCCGGGTTCGATTCGGGTCAAGGGCACATACCTCAATTGCAGCCTCCTCCCTGGCCCCGTGCAGGAGGCAACCAGTCAATGTGCTTCTCTCACATCGATGTTTCTCTCTGTCTTTCCCTCTCTCTTCTACTCTCCCTAAAAATCAATGGAAAAATATTCTCGAGTGAGATTAAAAACAAATAAATTAGCCCTAACTGGTTTGGCTCAGTGGATAGAGTGTCGGCCTACAGACTGAAGGGTCCTAGGTTCGATTCCGGTCAAGGGCATGTACCTCGGTTGCAGGCACATCCCCAGTGGGAGGTGTGCGGGAGGCAGCTGATCGATGTTTCTCTTTCATCGATGTTTCTAACTCTCTATCCCTCTACCTTCCTCTCTGTAAAAAATCAATAAAATATATTTTTAAAAAAACACCATAAAAACAAAATCAAATAAATTAAAAAAATAAAAAGCACTGAGGGAGCCGCCAGGTGAAGAGTGAGCCCATTCCTCCAGGAATCATCAAGGAGCTGACAGCGGAGGTCAGGCATGGGCTTTGGGCCTGGCTCATGGTGGATGCTCATTAAATGTGCAGAGAATTGCCCGGCTGGTGTGGCTCAGTGCTTGAGCATCAACCCATTAACCAGGAGGTCACGGTTCGATTCCCAGGCAGGGCACATGCCTGGGTTGCGGGCTTGATCCGCAGTAGGGGGCGTGCAGGAGACAGCCGATCCATGATTCTCTCTCATCCATTGATGTTTCTATCTCTGCTTCTCCCTTCCTCTCTGAAATCAGTAAAAATAAATGAATCCTATCTAATAAAAAGGGAATATGCAAATTGACCATCACACCATCACAAAGATGGTGGCGCTCAGTCCCCTCAACCTTGCCGGAGTCCCACAGTCCTTTCAGCCCAGCTGGGGGGGCAACAGGCGCATAGTGCTGCTGGACCCGCACTCAGCCCCCCAGCCGCCTAAGGCCAGCCCGAGGTGCAGGCAAGCCTCGAACGTCGGCTGCCCAGCCGCCCAGGGCCGCCTGAGGCTTGTGCTGCTGGCAGTGGCAGCAGCAGAGGTGAATTTTCATGCACCGGGCCTCTAGTAAATAAATAAATGTTCAGCCCTAACTGGTTCGGCTCAGTGGATAGAGTGTCAGCCTGAAGGGTCCCGGGTTCAATGCCAGTCAAGGGCACGTACAGGTTGCAGGTTTGATTCCCGGTCCTGGTTGGGGCACATGCGGGAGGCAACCAATCAAATGTGTTTCTCTCACATCGATGTTTCTCTGTGTCTCTTCCCCTCCTTTCCGCTCTCTAAAAATCAATGGGAAAAATATCCTTGGGTGAGGATTAACCACAACCATGTTCAGAGAACGAATGAGCTGTGGAAAGCACGAATGAATGCAATGACAGTGGGATGGATGGATGCCGCGCAACCTCAAAACCTTCCCACACAGGGGTAGATAGCAGAGGTCACGCTGCTGCCAACACCGGGGAGAGAAATGACATCCCGAAGGGCCCGAGACCCAAACGAGAATTTTGGCAGGAAAGTGGAGGCCCCCGGGGCCTTGGCCTGGGCTCTGCACCAAGGCAGTGAGAGCCCGGAGCCAGGTTCATGGACGATTCTGTCAGACTAAGGGGGGGGAGGGTGCAACTGGGATCATCTACGTGAACGGGTACAGGAAGGAGTCCAGCCAGGGGCCCTCAGGCCAGATATGAGCTTTAAAGCCAATCATGCTGCCTGGCTGGTTTGGCTCGGTAGTTGGGTCGACCTATGAACCAAGAGATCCAGGTTCTATTCCCCTCAGGGCACATGCCCAGGTTGCAGGCTCAATTCCCCCAAGTAGGGGGCATGCAGGAGGCAGCTGATCCATGATTCTCTCTCATCACTGATGTTTCTATCTCGCTCTCCCTCTCCCTGAATCTCTGAAATCAATAAAAATATTTTTTAAAAATATATTTTATTGATTTTTCACTGAGAGGAAGAGAGAGGGATAGAGAGTTAGAAACATCGATCAGCTGCCTCTTGCACAACCCCCACTGGGGATGTGCCCGCAACCAAGGTACAAGCCCTTGACCGGAATCAAACCTGGGACCTTTCAGTCCGCAGGCTGACGCTCTATCCACTGAGCCAAACCGGTTTCGGCAATAAAAATATTTTTAGAAATTAAAAAAAAAAAAGAGTCAATCATGCTGAAAAGACCCTTTCTCGGGCCACAGGGCCGGAGAGAGGAGGGGCGAGGGCCAGAGGTACCTACTGTAGGATGACATGAGGAAGCCCGTGTTCACCTTCCTGGTGGCGCTGAAGTTGGGCTCGATTTCATTTCCCTTGGGGTCGAACTTCCGGCGATGGATGTGACTGGGCCGGACGTACAGCACATAGTAGCGCTCCTGGGGGCAGGCAGAGAGTTAGGGGGCTGCTCCCCTCCCCCTCCCGCACCCCCAATACACACACTCATTCCCCGCAGGGCTCCACGCGGCCCTCCCCAAACTCACTCTACACCCTGGAACCCCACCCTCAGCTCCAAAAATATTCAAGCTGCGCAGATCCCTCCTCCAATATTGATCCATTCGTCCATCCATACATACACCCGTTCATTCATTCACATGTTTTGTTTTGTTTTAATATATTTTTATTGATTTCAAAGAGAGGAAGGGAGAGGGAGAGAGAGATGGAAATACCAATGATAGCCCTAGCCGGTTTGGCTCAGTGGATAGAGCATCGGCCAGCGGACCATAGGAGGGAACCTTGTCAGGCTGCAAGGCCAAGTTCAATTCCGGTCAAGGGCAGGTACCTCAGTTGCAGGCTGCTCCCTGGCCCGGGCCCTGGTTGGGGCTCATGCAGGAAGCAACCAGTTGATGTGTTTCTACCACATCTATATGTCTCTATTCCACTCTAAAAATCAATGGAAAATACCCTTAAGTGAAGATTAAAATTAAATGAATAAATAAATCTCGTTAAAAAATATATCAATGAGCCCTGACTGGTTTGGCTCAGTGGATAGAGCGTCGACCTGTGGACTGAATGGTCCCAGGTTCGATTCCGGTCAAGGGCATGTACCTTGGTTGCAGGCACATCCCCAGTGGTGGGCGTGCAGGAGGCAGCTGATCGATGTTTCTAACTCTCTATCCCTCTCCCTTCCTCTCTGTAAAAAATCAATAAAATATTTTAATATATATATATATATCTCAATGATGAGAGAGAATCATTGATCAGCTGCCTCCTGCACACCCCCTAGTGGGGATGGAGCCTGCAACCTGGGCATGTGCCCTGACTGGGAATCGAACCGTGACCTCCTGGTTCATACGTCGACGCTCAACCACTGAGCCACATGGGATGGGCCATTCACGTGTTTATTTTTTTTTTTCCAATTTTTTTATTAAGGTATTATATGTGTACATATCTTACCATTGCCCTCCCCACACCATTCACGTGTTTAGTAGCGTATCACCACACACAATGAACCAGGCTAGACGTCCATGAGAGGGTGGGCCCACAGCCTGACCCCAAGGTCCCCCCACAGCCAAGACAGAAAGTATACACAGACAGCCCCAACCCGAGGGTCCCTCAAGGGCCCCAAATACCACGCAGCAGGCGTGGCAGCAGCCAAGACGCCCTGGAAAGGCGCTGACAGGGAGATGTGAACGAGGGCATCCTAGCCTCACTTCCCCTGTCGCACGGGGACAACGTGATGTCTGCTCTCAGGAATGTCGCACGGGTTCAGTGAGAGAACGCAGGAGCAAGCACGGCAGAAAGCATGAAGACTCTGTAGTGCCGGCTGCAGCTGCTCTAATCAAAGCAGGCGGCAAAATGCTCCAGGGACCGAAGAAGAGGGAACCGCCTCCGGGGAGAAACAGGGAAGGAAAGCGAGGCCCCGAAGGTGGAGCAACCAGCAAGGCACCCGGCACTAAATCTGTTCCATGAGCCCGGCCAGCGTGGATCAGTGGCTGAGCGTCGACCGATGAACCAGGAGGTCAAGGGTCGATTCCCGGTCAGGGCACATGCCCGGTCTGCAGGCTTGATCCCCAGTAGTGGGTGTGCAGGAGGCAGCCGGTCGATGATTCTCTCTCATCATTGATGTTTCTCTCTCTCCCTCTCCCTTCCTCTCTGAAATCAATAAAAATAGATTTAAAAATCCTATATAATAAAGAGGTAATATGCAAATTAACCCTCACGCACTCACAAGATGGCTGCCTACGACCAGGCCGGCAGGGGGGTTAGTGAGGGACGACCAAATGACTGAACAGCAGCTGCGTGAGGCGACCAGGGGGACTTCAGGAGCGATCAGGCTGGCATGGGGGCAGTTGGGGGCGACCAAGCCAGCAGGAGGGGCAGTTGGGAGAGACCAGGCCACCAGGGGGGGAGTTGGGGGCAACCAGGCTTGCAGGGTGGGCAGTTGGGGGCAATTAGGCTGGTGGGGGGGAAGTGAGGGGCGACTAGGCTGGCAGGGGGGGAGTGTTGGGGGCAACTAGGCTGGCGCGGGGGGGGGGGCAGTTAGGGGTGATCAGGCCAGCAGGAGAGGGAGCAGTTAGGGGTGACCAGGCAGGCAGGCAGGCAGGTGAGCGATTAGGAGCCAGCGGTCCAGGATTGTGAGCGAGATGTCCAACTGCCAGTTTAGGCCCGAGGGGTCCCGAATTAGAGAGGGTGCAGGCTGGGCTGTGGGAACCGCCCCCCATGCACAAATTTCATGCACCGGGCCTCTAGTTCTATATAATAAAAGCCTAATATACTAAGTGTTCAACTGTTTGTTCAACCATTGGACCAGTCGCTATGATGTGCACTGACCAACAAGGGGCAGATGCTCCGACCGGTAGGTTAGCTTGCTGATGGGGTCCAGCCAATCGGGACTGGGCAAGATGGGCCGGACACGCCCTGGAGCCCTCCCTCCCCGGCTGGCCAACCTCCCGAGGTCCCTCCCTGGCCCCGATAGTGCACTGGTGGGGTCCCTCGGCCTGGCCTGCATGCTCTTGCAATCCGGGACCCCTCGGGGGATGTCGGAGAGCTGGTTTCGGCCGATCCCCGCAGGCCAGGCCGAGGGACCCCACTGGTGCACCGGGCCTCTAGTAAATAAATGAAATAAACCTCTTCCATCAGAAGGCCACGGGACCTCTTCCAAGGGCCTTGCAGCCCACTCCACACCCACAGCCTTAGTCCCGAACCATCCACCTCACCTCACCCCTGCCTGCGCTCGATCGACCCTCCCAACTTCCGCCCCAAACACACCCCTTGGGTTCAGGGCCTGGTCTGCCTTCTCAGAAAGAACCCAGACCCTCCCATCTGTCCACAGCCTAGCGCGCTGTATCGGATCCCGTTCCACTCGGTGGCCTCTTTCGGCTGCTAATCTCCCGATCCACCTCCCACCGGAGTCCCTCAAGGAGGAACGAGCTGGACCCAAGACTTGGCACTGACTGAGCCAAGCACGGGGAGCCTTGGTGGGTGAGGACCGTGGGGCCGGTGTCTGTTCCTGCAGGTGCCCCCAGCATCCTCACCTTCCTGCCACGGGCGTCCGAGATGCTGTGCCGAGATACATCAACCAGTTCTCCCTCCAGCAGGACACCATTTCCCCTGGGATGGGAGGAGAGGGAGGGGTCAGCTGGTTCTGCCAGTCGTCAGGAAAGAGCCACATGGTCCAGGCCCCGGTCAGAGTCTGCACCGGGACTGAGGCAACTCCCATGTGCATGAGCAGCCCCCTTCTCTGTGCTTTCCACGTGGGGCCTCCATTCCTTTGAGGGTCCCGAAGGTTGGGGTGCTTGCTCAGGGGGTAGGAGGGAACCTTGTCAGGCTGCAAGGCCAAACTATAGTGGCCCCTCCTGCAGGGAGGACTGTAACCAGGGACTCAGTCTTCCTATCTATAAAATGGGAGAGTAACAGTCATCTCACTCTGCTTCTATGGTGATGCCGTAAGATCATGTATGTGAAGGTGTTTGGTAAGCTAATCAGTGCTTAATAAGTATAAAAGATTTTACTTTTTTATTTAACCAAATTAGGAGGGGTGTCTACGTTGCTATAAAGTATCTTTCCTGCCTTGGCGAGGTAGTTGGGTTGGTTAGAGCAAGGTTGCAGGTTTGATCCTGGGTCAGGGCCTATATAAGGACCAATTGCCCTAGCTGGTTTGGCTCAGTGGATAACATCTTTGCTGACTGAAGGGTCCCGGGTTCAATTCCAGTCAAGGCCACATGCCCGGGGTTGTGGGCTCGATCCCCAGTCGGGGGCAGGCAGGAGGCAGCTGGTCAATGATTCTCTCTCATCATTGATGTTTCTGTCTCTCTCTCTCTCCCCCTCTCCCTTCCTCTCTGAAATCAATAAAAATATATTTTTTAAAAAGAATCAACCAGCCCTAGCCGACTTGGCACAGTGGATAGAGCGTCAGCCTGCCGACTCAAGGGTCCCAGGTTCGATTCCAGCCAAGGGCACATGCCTGGGTTGCGGGCTCAATCCCCAGCGGGGGTCGTGCAGGAGGCAGCCGATCCATGATTCTCTCTCATCATTGATGTTTCTCTCTCTCTCCCCTTCTCCCTTCCTCTCTGAAATCAATAAAGAAATATATTTTTTTAAAAATGAATCAACCAATGAATAAATAAGTGGAACAACAAATTGATGCTCTCTCAAATCAATCAATAAATTAAAAATAAAATAAAATCTTGGGGGGGGTGGGATGAGGGCATGGGACAGGGGGAAGGGAAGGCTGGGGGAAGGTCAATTGGGGGAAAAAAGGAGATATATGTACTACTATATGTAATACTTGAAACAATAAAAAAATGGAAAAAAAGAAAAAAATTTAAAAAGTCTTATAAATAAAATAATAAATAAAATCTTTCCTTTTTAAAGCACTCTCACATTCCTGTTCTCATGGCCACTTTGGAGGCAAAGAAGCCCCCAGTCCAGATCGCGGGGTTCCCACTGAGAGGAGCTGGACCCCACTTCCTGATTCCACTTTTCATGAAAGCAGAAGCTGTGGGTTTCCTGTTCGGGGAACCCACAGAAATGGGAGAGGAGTGGGGGGTGCAAAACATGGCAACTGGCTGTACCTCAGTGCCCCTATCACCCCCCTCAACCCTCCAAGGCCCCGTTCGTTCTCACAACTCCTGGGTCCCTCCGGGCAGGCCTCGACCTCCCATCCCACACCCGCCCCACCCCTCGGCGCTGACACCCGCCCGCGGTTCTCACTCTGGACTCTGGATCCGCTGCCACCCGTGCCCGGGCCAGAAGGAAGGCTCGGCCAGCTGGCAAGTGGCTGCCAGGGGGTGCGGTGGAGACCAAGATCGTGAGAACCCAGCACCCACTTTTGAGCCATGTTTGGGGGGGGTCGAGACCCAACCCTCTCCAAGGGTCTGGGGGAGAGCAGGGGCGCTTTAAACCCATCGATGGTGTCAGGAGGTGCGCCCCAGGCCAAGGGGGGCGCGCGGGAGGAGCTTTGGCACCGCCTGCTTTTCCTCCCTCCGGCCCGCGCCCAGGAGACCCCACCCGATCCAGGAGCCCCAGGTTCCAGCCGGGCGGGCGGGAGGCCCGGCGGAGGCGCGGGGAGGGGCGCGCGGGGGTTACCCCTGGTGGGCGGCCGGCTCCCAGGCCCCGCGCAGCTGTGCGCTCCGCACCGCCTTGTTCCGGAGCGCGCTGTCCTGGTAGATGCGGCTCATCCTCCCCGGGCCAGGCCGCTGTGCCGGGAACCGGGACCGGGACCAGGATCAGAGACTAGAGATTCCCGGGGCGGTTCCGGGAAGGCCGCGGCGCCGGGAGTTCCTGGGCGGGACCTAAAGGGGCCGAGCCTCATTCCCGCCCTGGGACCGTGCGCGCCGGGAGGGGGCATCTGGGAAGACCCTAGGCTGGGGTCCTAGCACTTCCTTCCTTTTTCTCTCCCTTTTCCTGTTAACTGGAGAGAGACCCCTGCCCCAACACACGCACGGAGACATGGAGGCCCAGAGATCCTGTAGGATCAGCTCTAAAAGAACGGGTTTCCAGAGAACAGGAATGGAGAAAAGGGAGAAGCCCTTGTGGGGAGGTGAGGGGGGGGGGGCGCCAAAGCTGCTCTTGGGGCCCCGCCCCAGGTCCCACAATGGCTGAGGTTCCTGGGGTCTGCGATGCAGGAACCTAGGGTTTGGGTGTCAGATCCGGGACTCACCGAGGTTGGAACCCCCGCTGTGCGCGCTTGGACAAGTCCCTCAATCCCTGAGCCTGTGAGTCCTCCTCTGTAAAATGGGGGCTAGGCCCCAGCCGGTGTGGCTCAGTGGATAGAGCATCGGCCTGCGGACTGAAGGGTCCCAGGTTCCATTCCGGTTCAGGGCACCTGCCCGGGTTGCTGAATGGATCCCCAGTTCGGGGCGTGCAGGAGGCAGCCGATCCATGATTCTCTCTCATCATTGACGGTTCTCTCTCCCTCTCCCTTCCTCTCTGAAATCAATAAAAATGTATTTTTCAAAAATAAAATAAAATGGGGTTACTATCAGGGAGGCTGTAAAGAGTAATAAACTCGCCCGAGCTGGTTTGGCTCAGTAGATAGAGCATCGGCCTTCAGACTGAAAGGTCCCGGGTTCGATTCCCGGTCAGGGCACATGCCCGGGTTGCGGGCAGGAGACAGCCGATCCATGATTCTCTCTCATCATGGATGTTTCTCTCTCCCCCTCTCCCTTCCTCTCTGAAATCAATAAAAATATATATATTTTAAAAAAGAGAGAAATAAACTCGCTCCAGAACACAGCACTGCCCAGCACTGCCCCTCTCTGTCCTCCCTTGACATTCTTGGACCCAGGCTCCCCACTGCTCCCCACTGCCCTTTGTCCAAATATGTCCCCTCCTAGGGTGCGCTGACACTCCAACCAACTGAGCCACCGACAGGGCTGAGCCACCGGACAGGGCTGGAGTCTTAGGGTGTGTGTGTGTGTGTGTGTGTGTGTGTGTGTGTGTGTGTGTGTAATCCCCACCCAGGATGTTTTTCCATTAATTTTTTTTTTTTCTCTTTAGAGAGAGGGAAAGACAGAGAGAAACATAGATGGGAGAGAAACACATCGATTGGTTGCCTCCTACACGCCCCCCGACCAGGGCCGGGGACAGGGAGGAGCCTGCAACCCAGGTACATGCCCTTGACTGAATCGAACCCAGGACTCTTTGATCCACAGGTTGACGCTCTATCCACTGAGCCAAACCGACCAGGGCTTAGTTGTTTTCTGTTTGTTTGTTTTTTTTCTAGAGAGGAAGGGAGAAGGAGGGAGAGATAGAAACACCAATGATGAGAGAGAATCATTGATCGGCTGACTCCTGCACCCCCCACTGGGATTTGAACCCACAACCCGGGCATATGCCCTTGATCGGAATCGAACCCAGGATCCTTTAGTTCGCAAGCCGACGCTCTATCCACTGAGCCAAACCAGCTAGGGCTTTTTTTTTTTTAAGTGAGAGAGAGAGAGAGAAAGAGAGAGAGAGAGACACACATTGATGGGCTACCTCCTGCATGCCCTGCACTGGGGATTGAGACCAAAACCTGGGCATGTGCCCTGACCAGGAATCGAACAGGCAAGCTCTTGATGGGGTCGGCGCTCAACTACTGAGCAACACAAGCTGGGCTGAAGTCTTAGGTCTTTATTTTATTTTTTAAAATATATTTATTGATTTTTTACAGAGAGGAAGGGAGAGGGATAGAGAGTTAGAAACATCAATGAGAGAGAAACATGGATCAGCTGCCTCCTGCACACCCCCCACTGGGGATGTGCCTGCAACCAAGGTACATGCCCTTGACCGTAATCGAACCTGGGACCTTTCAGTCCGCAGGCCGATGCTCAACCACTGAGCCACACAAGCTGGGCTGCAGTCTTAGGTCTTTATGCGTCAGATCACATCTTAGCAGATCTGACAGCGTCTGTCTCTTCTTGACAAAGTCTGGTGGTTCCAGAGCTAGAATGCCAAAGGGCCACAAATGCAGCGAAATTTCCTGAAGGAAACACACACACACACACACACACACACACACACACACACACACACACACGGCACAGAGCCAAAGATGCACAACAAAGAAAGCACTCAGGAGAGAAGACACCCTGTAAAATAAGATGTCAGCATAAGAACTAAACCTATCCATCACGTGGCATCAATAAATGCAAACAGGGCGAGCCTTGTTCGGAAGGAAAATCCGTGACGGGCCTTCGTATCAGACAGCTCGTCCTGCCGCCTCACAGCCCCTCGGCCTCACAGGGGCTTGGACGCACCCTGTCCCCGCCACTCCGCCGCGGCGACCAGCTCTGCGTGGGCTCCACCGGCTGCGGGCAGAAGCCATCCTCCACGCCTCACCTTATGGCCATGCCACACCACTTGCCCCCTCAGACAACCGGTCCCCAGGGTGCTCCTTACAAGACCACTCTCCGGAGAGGCCTGAGAAATTGCATTGCTTATTGTTCCAGTGGCCAAAGGGACATGATTGCTAATGGGAAGTGGGTGGTGATAACCCCTGGCATGAAGTGGCATCGAAATTACTCGGGTGTGGCCCTAGCCGGTTTGGCTCAGTGGATAGAGCATCAGCCTGCGGACTGAAGGGTCCTGGGTTCGACTGCGGTCAAGGGCACATGCCCGGGTTTCCGACTCCATCCCCAGTAGGGGGCGTGCAGGAGGCAGCCGATCCATGATTCACATCATTGATGTTTCTAGCTCTCTCTCCCTCTCTCTTGCTCTCTGAAATCAATAAAAATACTTTTAAAAAAAATTACTTAGGTGTTGCCTGGCCGGTGTGGCTCAATGATTAAGCATCAACCTAGGAACCAGAAAGTCACAGTTCGATTCCCGGTCAGGGCACATGCCCTGGTTGCGGGCTCGATCCCCAATGCAGGGGGCGTGCAGGAGGCAGCCGATCCATGATTCTCTCTCATCATTGATGTTCTATCTCACTCTCCCGCTTCCTTCCTCTCAGAAATCGATAAAAATATATAAAAAAGAAAAGAACAAGAACCAGAGGCAGGAAAGAGCTGAGAGCGTGAAGGGCCACAATGCTGGCCAGTCCAGGCAGGGTACAGAGGACATCTGTGTGGCACAAAGGGCTCAGAATTTGTATTTTACTCTAAAAACATGTTCTTGTTGCCGAAACCGGTTTGGCTCAGTGGATAGAGCATCAGCCTGCGGACTGAAGGGTCTCAGGTTCGATTCCGGTCAAGGGCAGGTACCTTGGTTGCGGGCACATCTACAGTGGGAGGTGTGCAGGAGGCAGCTGATCAATGTTTCTCTCTCATTGATGTTTCTAACTCCCTATCCCTCTCCCTTCCTCTCTGTGAAAAATCAATCCTATCTAATAAAAGAGTAATATGCAGATTGACCATCACTCCAACACACAAGATAGCTGCCCCCATGTGGTCTAAGATCCTGCCCCCATGTGGACACAAGATGGCCGGCACAAGATGGCCAGCAGGGGAGGGCAGTTGGGAGGGACCAGGCCTGCAAGGGAGGGCAGTTGGGGGCAATCAAGCCCACAGGGGAGGGCAGTTCGGGGTGACCAGGCTGGCAGAGGAGGGAAGTTGGGGGTGACCGGGCCTGCAGGGGAGAGCAGTTGGGGGGGACCAGGCCTGCAGGGGAGGGCAGTTAGGGGTGACCAGACCTGAAGGTGAGGGCAGTTAGGAGCAAACATGCTGGCAGGGGAGCAGTTAGGCATCAATCAGGCTGGCAGGGGAGTGGTTAGGGGGTGATCAGGCTGGTAGGCAGAAGCGGTTAGGGGCAATCAGGCAGGCAGGCAGGCAGGCAAGCAGTTGGGAGCCAGCAGTCCTAGATTGTGAGAGGGATGTCCGACTGCCCGTTTAGGCTCGATCCCACCAGGATCGGGCCTAAACGGGCAGTTGGACCTCCCTCGAGGGGTCCCAGATTGGAGAGGGTGCAGGCTGGCCTGAGGGACAACCCCCACCCCCGCCGTGCATGAATTTCGTGCACCGGGCCTCTAGTAAAATATGTTTAAAAAAAACAAAAACATGTTCTTGTTGTGTAAAAAAAAAAAGGGAGGATACAGAGGTACACAAATGCATTTCTTCTTTCATAATGTGCTGGTTTGTGCACATAGTATTTC
The DNA here is from genome assembly GCF_951640355.1 of Cnephaeus nilssonii. NCBI lineage: Eukaryota > Metazoa > Chordata > Mammalia > Chiroptera > Vespertilionidae > Cnephaeus > Cnephaeus nilssonii. The sequence goes on along the minus strand of NC_137095.1, from coordinate 8,007,124 downwards.
TGGAAGGAGAAAGAAGAAGCGGATCGCGGTGGCTGCCTCAGGGACTGGGACTCCTCCGGCGTGGGAAGGAGATGTGTGTTTCATAGTGTAGCTTTTTATGCTCTTTGATATTTTTCCCATGTACATGAATTACTTTTCCAATTAAAAACTAGTTAATTTTTTAAACTGTGGAAACATCTTAATATTCGATCTCAGTTGTAATCAGAGAGATGCAAATGAAAACATCATGGAAATAGCATTTTTTTTTTAGGAAGGACTTCAAAACGAATAAAGCTCACAGCTGATGAGGATCTGAGAAAATGAACTCCGGTACTGTCTGCATGTTTCATTCACGGAAACGAGCATATGTATAAGTCATGGAGTTACCATAAGTTATATATAAGTTATCAAATACGAGCTAATTCTTCTTCATCTATAAGTGCTCCTCATAGTCCCTCCTCCCTCCCCGATTTGTCATTATATTCAGAACTAAATGCATCCCTAAAAGTTTATTTGAAATGCCATCTCTGCTAGATCCTTTAAAAAATATATATGGCTACTCTACTTGCAAATATTCCTTTTAAATGTATTTATCAATTCGAGAGAGAGGGAGAGGGAGAGAAACATTGATTTGTTGTTCCACTCGTTTATGCATTCATTGGTTGATTCTCTCTCTCTCTCTCTCTCTCTATATATATATATATATATATATATATGTATATGTATATATGTATATATATATGTATATATGTGTGTGTGTGTGTATATATATGTGTATATATATATGTATATATATGTATATGTGTGTGTGTTGTGTGTGTATATATATATATATATATTCTTATTGATTTCTGAGCGGAAGGGAGAGAGAGAGAGAGAAACATAAATGATGAGAGAGAGAGAGAGAGTCATGGATTGGCTGCCTCCTGCACGCCCCCTACTGGAGATGGAGCCCGCAACCCAGGCATGTGCCTTTGCCTGGATCGAACCTGGGACCCTTCAGTCCATAGGCCAACGCTCTATCCACTGAGCCAAACCAGGTAGGGCCATTGGTTGATTCTTATACTAATATGTGCCGTGACCACAGACCAAACCCACAACCTTGGCGTATCAGAGGATGCTCTAACGAGCTGAGCTGCCCGACCAGGGCCTATTTCTTGCCTTTTTATTCTGGCCCACTGTCTGCCTGTGTGGGTCCGTGATGTTTTCCTGTCTGTAGTTCTATGAGATTTTCCCATAACTAGGCAAGTTCCCCTTTGTCACTCTTCTTAACTTGACCTTGAAGTTTCCTCCTGCACATGTTTTTATAGGTGTATCTATCTACTCCGGACCAATCGGAACCTCTGGAGTGACAGTCAACCTTTAGGGCTTAGGGCAAAAGGATGTGGGGCTTCTCAGGCAGGCAGGCCTGCCTCTCTCTCTCTCTCTCTCTCTCTCTCTCTCTCTCTCTCTCTCTCCCCCCCCCCCCCGACCCCCAGCAGGAACCTCCATGCTAAGGCTCAATCTGAGCGACAATACCTCCCTATTTGAAGCAAGGTGTACCTATGGGCATTCCCAGGCTCACGTTCCAGAATATTAAAGAGTATCCTGTTTCTTCTCCTTTTTTTTTTTTTTTAATCCTCACCCCAGGATATTTTTTCATTGATTTTCAGAGAGAGAGAGTGGAAGAGAGAGGGAAAGACAAAGAGAAACATCGACGTGAGAGAAACACATCAGGCCAGGGAGGAGCCTGCAACCGAGGTACGTGCCCTTGACCGGAATCGAACCCGGGACTCTTCGGTCCACAGGCCGATGCTCTATCCACTGAGCCAAACCGGCTAGGGCTGGAGTGTCCTGTTTCAGTAGATGCACCTCTGCTGCTCACCCCGTGTGGTTGATGTACTCAGAGCACTTGAAACTTCCCTGTTTCTATGAATGGATTAAACCCGTTCTTCTTTGGATGAGATGTCTCCACACTGGGCACAGGTCCGCCAAGAGGCACTGGGGTGTCAGGGGTGCTGAGACGCCCGAGAAATAAAAAGAAGTCGAACAGCTTGATATTGCATGCACACACCTAACAGGCCCTCCAAGCACTGTGCTCTTTCTTAGGTGTTTTTTTCTTAATTAAACATATTTTTATTGATTTCGGAGAGGAAGAGAGAGATAGAAACATCAATGATGAGAGAATCTCAATCGGCTGCCTCCTGCACACCCACACTGTGGATGGAGCCCACAACCTGGGCATGTGACCTGACCTGGAATCGAACCGTGACCTCCTGGTTCCTAGGTCAAGGCTCAACCAATGAGCCATGCCAGCTGAGCTTTCTTAGGTGGTTTTTTGTTTGTTTGTTTAATATATTTCTTTATTGATTTCAGAGAGGAAGGGAGAGGGAGAGAGAGATAGAAACATCAATGATGAGAGAATCACTGATCAGCTGCCTCCTGCACGCCCCTATTAGGGATCAAGCCTACAACCCGGGCATGTGCCCTTGGCAGGAATTGAACCTGGGACCTTTCAGTCCGCAGGCCGATGCTCTATCCACTGAGCCAAACCAGCTAGGGCTCTTAGGTGTTTTTATCTTCCATGCTATCTCCAAGTCGCTGAGCTTTAGAAAATAAATGTCCCCCTATTCAAAGCTGCAAACGTTGTCACGCTCGCTGATAGGGACAGGCTGGTGGGGTTTCTGTGAGCGTCACCTCAGGGGCCTCGAGCCACGCTCCCCTGCTCTGATCGCTGGGCACCCTTCTGCCCCAGCAGACAGGGCGTCTTCTTCACCTTGTCGCAACGTGACTGCATTTAAACCTTTGTCTGTCCTCGGTGCCTATGGAGAAGTGAATTGTCTCCAGGATTAGAACACCAGAATGGCCCTAGCCGGCTTGGCTCAGTGGATAGAGCATCAGCCTGCGGACTAAAGGGTCCCGGGTTGGATTCCGGTCAAGGGCACATGCCTGGGTTGCAGGCTTGATCCCCAATGGGGGGGCGTGCAGGAGGCAGACGATCAATGATTCTCTTTCATCACTGATGTTTCTATATCTCTTTCCCTCCCCCTTCCTTTCTGAAATCAATAAAAATATATATTATAAAAAAAAAAAGAACGCCAGAATGGGGGTGGGGGTCCTCCCAGCACTGCATCTTTAAACATAAACCTTTACCTCCAATTCTGCTAGTTCTTCAGAGAGATTCCTAGAAGAGGGTTTAGATACTTAAATAAGGCTGTAGCCGGTTTGGCTCAGTGGCTAGAGCGTCGGCCTACAGACCGAAGGGTCCCGGATTCGATTCCGGTCAAGGGCACATGCCTCGGCCACAGCCTCCTCCCTGGCCCAGGCCCCGGTCGGGCCTCATGCAGGAGGCAACTAACCGATGTGTCTCTCTCACATCGATGTTTCTCTCTGTCTTTCCCGCTCTTGTCCACTCTCCCTAGAAATCAATGGAAATATATCCTCAGGTGAGGGTTAACAAAAAATAATAATAAGGCTGACTATTCTTTTCATGAATATAAATCATAGTTACTGGGTCAAATGTGAGGTAGGCAGACACACACACACACACACACACACACTGGCAACACTGGATAGACCAGGAGTGCTCTCAATAGACCAGAAGTGGTCGGGAACCCTTCAAAGAAGGAAAGAGAATGAGACTAGATTAAAGGAGGAAACTGCAGCCTAAACCACAGGCAAGAAGATGACTCCACAGAAGCCCAGAGCAGTCAGCGGCTCTTAACTCAGAAATGCAAGCTACGGGGCCCTGGCCGAGTAGCTCAGTGGGTTAGAGCGGTGTCCAGATATGCCAAGGTTGTGGGTTCCATCCCTGGCCAGGGCACATTAAGAATCAACCAATGAATCAGTAAGTGGAACAACAAATTCATGTTTCTCTCTCCCTTTGTCTCTCTCTCAAATCAATAAAAAATATAATAGTAGCCGAAACCGGTTTGGCTCAGTGGATAGAGCATCGGCCTGTGGACTGAAAGGTCCCAGGTTCGATTCCGGCCAAGGGCATGTACCTTGGTTACGGGCACATCCCCAGTGGGGGGTGTGCAGGAGGCAGCTGATCGATGTTTTTCTCTCATCGATGTTTCTGGCTCTCTATCCCTCTCCCTTCCTCTCTGTAAAAAAACAAACCAATAAAATATATTTAAAAATATATATAATAGTAGATATTTTTAAAGGTGTCATTATGTAGTCATCTGAGACATGCTTTTCTTTTTAAATCTTTTTTATTGATTTCAGGGAGGAAGGGCGAGGGAGAGAGAGAGATAGAAACATCAATGATGAGAGAGAATCATGGATCGGCTGCCTCCTGCACAACCTCTACTGGGGATTGAGCCCGCAACCCCGGGCATGTGCCCTTGACTGGAACCAAACCGTGACCTCCTGTTTCATAGGTTAATGCTCAACCACGGAGCTACGCCAGCCGGGCGAGACATGGTTTTCTTCACTCATCATTACACTGTCCAGATTTGAAGTGGTTGTTACCTGAAGCCATAGTTCTTTCATTTTCACAGCTGTATGATAGTCTATTTGAACACGAGGGGCCCAGTGCACGAACTCGTGCACCTTGAAAGGAACTGTGGGCCGAGAGGCTGTGGTGGGCACAGGGGTGGGTCTCGGCCCATCCTCCGAGCCCCTGCTTGGCCCCTCCCGCTGGGCCCCCAGGCCCCGGTCTGCTGGCAGCCCCACTCCCACTGCTGCTGACCCCACATGCTGGCCTCCACTGATGGCTCTGCTGATGGCACGGAGCGATTGGCGCTGGCACCAGCAGCAGGTGCGAGTGGGGCTGGTGCCCCGATCGCCCCTCAGGAGCAGGGGGAGGTGGAGAAGCCCTCAGGAGCAATCAGGGCCGGCACTGGGCACCGGCAGTGGGTACAAGCAGGGCCGGTGCCAGCAGCAAGTGCCAGCGCCAGGCGGGGCTTTGGCACACGAGAGCAAAGAATTTTCATTAACCACCAGAGGCTCGCCCTGATGACAGCCACCAGTGCCCCGCCTTGGTCTGGCACCCCCCGCTCACCTGCTCCACCATCCCGTCGCGGCCGGTGCCTGCCATGTTCCATGTGCTCCCCCTGGTAGTCAGCGCACATCATAGCGACTGGTTGTTCAGTTGTTTGGTTGTTCTGCAGTTTGGTGTATTTGCATGTTAGCCTTTTATTATATAGGATACTGAAGTTTATTCATTCATTCTCATTCATTCATTCATTCTCCTATCTCCTACCCACTCAGGAGGACTGGGAAGGGGTGTGTGTGTGTGTGTACGTGCGCATGCACATGTATTCTAACAGTGAGAGTTCGACCTTCATCCTCTCCAGTGGAAAGTCAACAGACAGTGACTAAATCTGAGAAATCAAGACGGAGCAATGCGTGCATGCGGGTGAGAGATAAAGAAGAAAATAGGCGCAGGATCCGCTAAAGGAGGGAAAGTGGTTTCCGCTGCGGAGAAGGAAATGGTGGGGGGAGGAGGAGGAGATGCTGTTTGTCATAATGAGACTTCCACAATGATTGGGCTCTCGCCGTAAGTGTACATATGACACGGAGAAAAGGCGAAAACAGGAGGGTAACCACCAGCATAACAAAGATAGGATCTCGAGCTTGCAAACCATCAGTGAGGGCGGGGGGGTGGGGAGGGGAATGGAATAAAGAAATGTGATTAATCCAACAAATGGTAGGAAAAGAAACGAAAAAAATAATTTAAAGAAGTGTATTAGAGCCCTAACTGGTTCGGCTCAGTGGATAGAGCGTCGGCCTGCGGACTGAAGGGTCCCGGGTTCGATTCCGGTCAAGGGCATGTACCTTGGTTGCGGGCACATCCCCAGTGTGGGGTGTGCAGGAGGCAGCTGATGGATGTTTCTCTCTCATCAATGTTTCTAACTCTCTAGCCCTCTCCCTTCCTCTCTGTAAAAAATCAATAAAATATATATTTTTAAAAAAAGAAGTGTGTTAGTTTTGTTAGGGAAAAAAAGGATATTAGTTGCCTCATGCTGCTATCACAGATTATCACAAACTTGGTGTCTTAAAACAACACACATTTATTAGCTTACAGTGTTTTTCTAAATATAATTAATTCTTTTATTTATTTTTTAAAATATATTTTTATTAATATCAGAGAGGAAGGGAGAGGGAGAGAGAGATAGAAACATCAATGATGAGAAACAATCACCAATTGGCTGCCTCCTGCACGCCCCCTACTGGGGATCGAGCCCGAAACCCAGGCATGTGCCCTTAACCGAATCGAACCCGGGACCATTCAGTCTGCAGGCCGACGCTCTACCCACTGAGGTAAACCAGCCAGGGTGCTTCCGTCTTTAAGGTCAGCTGATTCACAGCGGTTATGACATCTGCAGCCTGGCTTCCCCCTTGCCATGGGACTTCCCATGATCCCATGTCCTGGGGATTAGCATATGGATGTCTTTGGGAGGCCATTATTCTGCCGACCACAGAAAAAGTACAGCCAGTCGGAAACAGGGTTAAACAGAAAAGAAGAAATAAAACTCCGGAAAAGAGGGAAAGAATTATATAGGAGGAAATAGCTGAAAAGATAAGGGTGACAGATTCATTAGACTTAAACGACGACGAGAAAAGGAAAACCCTCACCTGGCAAAATTACAGTGAAACGTAAGAACGTCCAAGACAAAGAGAAACTTTAAAGTTTACAAGAAAAAAGAATAGACTTTATCAAAGGAACAAACATCAGATTTACATCCATTTTTCAATAGCAGCACAGGATGCAAAAAAGGTAAGTGAACATTTTTGTTGTTGCTGTTAATCCTCCCCCGAGGATATTTCTCCATTGATTTTTAGAGAGAGTGGAAGGGAGGGGAGAGACAGAGAGAGAAACATCGATGTGAGAGAGACACATGGATTGGTTGCCTCCCACACATGCCCTGATCAAAATTGAATGTAACCAAGGTACATGCCCTTGGTCAGAATTGAACCCGGGACCCTTCAGTCCTCCAGCCGACGCCCTATCCACTGAGCCAAACTGACTAGGGTGAACTTTCATATTATTTTTTAACAAACTATTAAAGGAAAAGAATTTACAAACCTAAACTTTTCCATCCAGCCAAACGTTCATCCAAATACAAGGGTCTGACGAAAAATGTCAGGAAGTCTATATACCAGGCCTGAGAAGGTTTGCCATAGCAAGTTTCACACTAGAACATAAAGTATTTAAAGAGTAGGAGGGCCCTAACTGGTTTGGCTCAGTGGATAGAGCGTCGGCCTGAGGACTGAAAGGTCCCAGGTTCGATTCCGGTCAAGGGCATGTACCTTGGTTGCGGGCACATCCCCAGTAGGGGGTGTGCAGGAGGCAGCTGATGGATATTTCTCTCTCATCGATGTTTCTAACTCTCTATTCCTCTCCCTTCCTCTCTGTAAAAAATCAATAAAATATATTAAAAAAAAAAAAAAGAGAGAGAGTAAGCCTTTCTTCCCCTGGCTGCCGGCACCGGCTTCCCTCCGGCACCTGGGACCCGGGCTGCCCTCGAAGCCCGGCTTCGGCATTGGGTCTAATTAGCATATTACACTTTTATTATTATACTAGTAGCCCCTTGCAGGAAGATTCCTGCAATTGGGCTTCCTGCTGCGCTCTCCCCGTCCAGCCTGCCTTCTCCGCCGGCCCCGCCTGCTTGCTTCTCCGCAGCTTCGCTCCCTTCTGCAGCGCTTGGCTTCTTCCTACACTGTCTTGATATGCAAATTACCCGCCATCTTGGTTGGGTTAATTTGCACACTTGCCCTGACTGGCTGGTGGGCGCGGCTTGGGCGTAGCAAAGGTGCGGTCCATTTGCATATTACTCTTTTATTAGGTAGGACTCGTAGATGCATTTCCTAACTCTGTGCGCTACGAGGATCTGAGAAAAGCAATGCCCCAGAGCGATGCACACACCTGGTGTCCACATTGGCAGAGCCAGCACACAGCCCATCAGAAAGCTGGAGCTGAACCGTTCCCACAGCTCGGGCAGCTCATTCAGGGCTGGGAGATGCCGGAGGTCCAGCCAGCCTGAGGGAAGTGCCCCAGTGAACACCCAGTGCATCCCTTGGGAAGTCACTGAAAAACACAAATGACCAAAACTGGCGTAAGAAGAAACAGATAATCACCCTAGCCTCTTTGGCTCAGTGAATAGAGCATCGGCCTGTGGACTGAAGGGTCCCGGGTTCGATTCCGGTCAAGGGCACATGCCTGGGTTGCAGGCTCAATCCCCAATAGGGGGCATGCAGGAGACAGCCGATCAATGGTCCTCTCTCATCATGGATGTTTCTATCTCTCTCTCCCTCTCCCTTCCTCTCTGAAATCAATAAAAATATATTTAAAAAAATAAGAAGAAGCCCTGACCGGTTTGGCTCAGTGGATAGAGCGTCAGCCTGCGGACTGAAGGGTCCCAGGTTCGATTCCGGTCAAGGGCATGTACCTTGGTTGCGGGCACATCCCCAGTGGGGGGTGTGCAGGAGGCAGCTGATCGATGTTTCTCTCTCATCGATGTTTCTAACTCTCTATCCCTCTCCCTTCCTCTCTGTAAAAAATCAATAAAATATATTTTTAAAAATTAAAAAAAAAGAAGAAACAGATAATCTGAACATCCCTGTATCTATTCAGGAAACTGGATTTGTAATTTAAAAACAAAACTTCACATACACGCAACATTCTTAGGAGGGAGTTTATAGCTGTGCAAATATTTGTATTAGAAAAGAAGAGCCCTAACCGGTTTGGCTCAGTGAATAGAGTGTCAGCCTACGGACTGGAGGATCCCGGGGTCGATTCCGGTCAAGGGCATGTGCCTTGGTTGCGGGCACATTCCCAGTAGGGAGTGTGCAGGAGGCAGCTGATCGATGTTTCTCTCTCATCGATGTTTCTAGCTCTCTGTCCCTCTCCCTTCCTCCCTGTAAAAAAAATCAATAAAATATATATTTAAAAAAAAAGAAAAGAAGAAAATTTTATTTATTTTTTATATATATATATATTTGATAATCCTCATTCAAGGGTATTTTTTCAATTGCTTTTCAGAGAGAGTGGAAGAGAGGGGAAGGAGGGGTGAGAGAGAGAGAGAGAGAGAGAGAGAGAGAGAAACATTGATGTGAGACAGACACAAGGCACATCGACTGGTTACCTCCCACACGTGCCCCGGCGGGGACAAGGAGCAAATCCGCAACCCAGGCACATGCCCTGGACCGGGAATTGAACCCGAGACCCTTCGGTCCTCGGGCCAATGCTCTAATCACTCAGCCCGCTGGCCAGGATGAAAAAGAAGAAATTTTTTTAAAAAATCCACCTTCCACCCTAAGTAACTAGAAAAAGAGCCAGATTAAACTCAACATCAGCAGAAAGAAATCAGAGCAGAAATCAATAAAATAGGAAACAGGCAAATGTTCGAGAAAAATCAATGAGGCCGAGAGCTGGTTCTGTGAAAAGGTCAATACAATTGATCGACCTTAAATAGACCGGGGAAGGAAAATAAGAAAGGAAGATGCAAATTGCCAATACGTTTTAAGTGTGTTTTATTCTATGTTAAACATTCACAAAATTCTAGAGTCAGATCTACAAAAACAGGAACATTCAGAAGGTCTGACCTCTATTCCTGTTCCTTTTAACCTGCGTCCTTCCTCTTCTAGAGGTATTCTTTTTTAAAATATATTTTTATTGATTTCAGAGAGGAAGGGACAGGGAGAGAGAGAGAGAGAGAAACATCAATGATGAGAGGGAATCACTGATCGGCTGCCTCCTGCACACCCCACACTGGGCCTCGAGCCCACAACCCGGGCATGTGCCCTGACCAGGATTCGAACCGTGACCTCTTGGGTCATAGGTCGATGCTCAACCACTGAGCCATGCCAGCCGGGCGATAGTCATTTTTAAAATGTCTGTGGCTTATCCATTTCGTATTTGCGCATATGAAAACACACATAGAGTGAATATATTTGTGGCATCGTTTTAAGGAACGTAAAGTTTGTCAGAGGGGGGGGGGATTTAACCGTCTCGGGAGGATAGCCATGTTCCAATATAATCAACACATCCAAACAAAAGCTTTTTAGTGAATTCAAAAAGGCAGGCAAGACGTGTGTTCAATAATAGATCAATGAGCGCGGTTCCAGCCCACAAACAACGGCGGAGAATATCAAAGAGGCTGCTCCTGACTCAGCAGCAGCGGGTCCCACCCTTTTGTGGACTCTGAGGGACAAAGCACCTGGCCGCCCGAATTAGGTTTCTGTGCAAAAGTTGCCCAGTTTATTTTTCAAAACTCTATTTTGCAGCCCAAAGGTCCTGCCTGTTGCGACGGACACGGATTCCCTTTTTAATGGGGCTGGGTGAGTTCGTGGCCTTGGGACCATCCACGGACAAGTGCAGCCTGACTGAGGGAAGGAAGGGTCTTTCAAAAGTCTGTTGTTCCCTGGACAGGTAGCTCAGTCCGTTAGACCCGTGGTCGGCAAAGCGCGGCTCGCGAGCCACATGCGGCTCTTTGTGGCCCCTTGAGTGCGGCTCTTCCACAAAATGCCACGGCCTGGGCGACTCTATTTTGAAGAAGTGGCATTAGAAGAAGTTTCAGTTTAAAAAATTTGGCTCTCTTGCCGAAACCGGTTTGGCTCAGTGGACAGAGCATCGGCCTGCGGACTGAGGGGTCCCAGGTTCGATTCTGGTCAAGGGCATGTACCTTGGTTGCGGGCACATCCCCAGTAGGGGGTGTGCAGGAGGCAGCTGATCGATGTTTCTCTCTCATCGATGTTTCTAACTCTCTATCCCTCTCCCTTCCTCTCTGTAAAAAAATCAATAAAATATATTTTTAAAAAATTGGCTCTCAAAAGACATTTCCATCGTTGTACTGTTGATATTTGGCTCTGTGGACTAATGAGTTTGCTGACCACTGGGTTAGAGCATCATCCCGATATGCCAAGGTTTCAGGCTCAATCCTCAGGGCACATGCAGAAATCAACCAATGAAGGGGTGAAGGGATGCAACAGCAAATCGATGTCTGTCTCTCCCTCTCTCTCTCTCTCTCTCTCTCTCTCTCTCTCTCTCTCTCTCATCCTACCTAATAATAGACAAATATGCAAATTGACCGCACCTTCGCTACGCCAAAGCCACGCCCACCAGCCAAGCCACGCCCACCAACCAATCAGGACGAGTATGCAAATTACCCCAACAAAGATGGCGGCTAATTTGCATACCAAGACAGCTTAGAAAGAAGCCAAGAGATGTTGAAGGGAGCAAAGCTGCGGAGAAGCAAGCAAGCCGGGGGGAGGAGAAGGGAGGAGCGGAGGCGGGGCCAGGGGAGAAGGAAGGAGAGCGGGGCGGGCTGGCGGAGAAGGCGGGCCGGGGGACAAGGGAGGAGAGCAGGCGGGGCGGGGTAGAGTGCAGCAGGAAACCCTATTGCAGGATTTTTCCTGCAACAGGAACGCTAGTCTATATATATAAAAGCCTAAGCGACCGTTATGACTGGAACGACCGGTCGACCAGTCACTCTGACATGCATTGACCACCAGGGGGCGACGCTCAATGCAGGAGCTGCCCCCTGGTGGTCAGTGTGCTCCCACAGGGGGAGCATCACTCAGCCAGAAGCCCTGAGCTGGGCTCACGGCTGGCAAGTGCAGCGACGGTGGTGGGAGCCTCTCCCGCCTCCATGGCAGTTGGACACGCCCCAAGGGCTCCCGGACTGCGAGAGGGCACAGGCAGAGCTGAGGGACCCCCCCCACACACACACACACACAAGTGCATGAATTTCCTGCACCAGGCCTCTAGTATATACATACATACCAAAAGATAAACACATACTTTTTTTTTGCAAATCCTCACACAAGGATATTTTTTCCATCGATTTTTTTAGAGAGAGTAAAAGGGAGGAAGGAGGGAGGGAAGGTAGGAGAGAGAGAGAAACATCAATATGAGAGAGATATATCGATTGGCTGCCTCCCGCTCATGTCCCCACTGGCCTAGGGATCGAACCTGCATGACTGAGGGATGTGCCCTTGACCGGGAATTGAACCTGAGACCCTTCGGTCCACAGGCTGACGCTCTCTATCCAGCTAGGGCTGTTTGGTGTACTTTTCTATATGCATGTTAGAGGTTACAACAAAAAAAGGTGTTTTTTAAAATTTATTATTATTATTTTTTAATCAGAGAGGAAGGGAGAGGAAGAGATAGAAACATCAATGATGAGAGAATCATCGATCGGCTGGCCTCCTGCAACACCCCCGCCACTGGGGATCCAGCCTGCAAACCTGAGCATGTGCCCTTGACTGGAATCGAACCTGGGACCCTTCAGTCCGCAGGCCTCTGCTCTATCCACTGAGCCAAACCGGCTAGGGCAACAAAAAATAAGTTTTTGAAAAGAGGAGTATTTACCAGCAAGGAAACATTTCCCCCCGAAGTATCGTAAAGTGAAAAAAAAGTTTGCCGAACTACTTAAGTGGCATGGGTCTTTATGTTACTGTACAAGTATATATTTACACACGGTTATATAAATTAAATGATCTGAAAGTGATAGAAAGCAAGGTAACACAGTCGTTAGCCCCGGATGCAATTGCCAGTGTTTTATATTTGGTTTGTCTGTGCCTGTGCATTTTCTGACTTTTCTGTAAT